>NC_053023.1:623979003-624656947 GCF_003073215.2 Triticum urartu
TTGTTCATGATAATCGTTTATTATCCATGCTATAATTGTATTGATAGGAAACTCAGATACATGTGTGGATACATAGACAACACCATGTCCCTAGTAAGCCTCTAGTTGACTAGCTCGTTGATCAATAGATGGTTACGGTTTCCTAACCATGGACATTGGATGTCGTTGATAACGGGATCACATCATTAGGAGAATGATGTGATGGACAAGACCTAATCCTAAGCCTAGCACAAAGATCGTATAGTTCGTATGCTAAAGCTTTTCTAATGTCAAGTATCATTTCCTTAGACCATGAGATTGTGCAACTCCCGGATACCGTAGGAGTGCTTTGGGTGTATCAAACGTCACAACGTAACTGGGTGACTATAAAGGTGCATTACAGGTATCTCCGAAAGTGTCTGTTGGGTTGGCACGAATCGAGACTGGGATTTGTCACTCCGTGTAAGTGGAGAGGTATCTCTGGGCCCACTCGGTAGGACATCATCATATGCGCAATGTGACCAAGGAGTTGATCACGGGATGATGTGTTACGAAACGAGTAAAGAGACTTGCCGGTAACGAGATTGAACTAGGTATTGGATTCCGACGATCGAATCTCGGGCAAGTAACATACCGATAGACAAAGGGAATTGTATACGGGATTGATTAAGTCCTTGACATCGTGGTTCATCCGATGAGATCATCGTGGAACATGTGGGAGCCATCATGGGTATCCAGATCCCGCTGTTGGTTATTGACAGGAGAACGTCTCGGTCATGTCTGCATGTCTCCCGAACCCGTAGGGTCTACACACTTAAGGTTCGGTGACGCTAGGGTTATGAAGATATGTGTATGCAGTAACCCGAATATTGTTCGGAGTCCCGGATGAGATCCCGGACGTCACGAGGAGTTCCGGAATGGTCCGGAGGTAAAGAATTATATATAGGAAGTGCTGTTTCGGCCATCGGGACAAGTTTCGGGGTTATCGGTATTGTACCGGGACCACCGGAGGGGTCCCGTGGGCCCACCGGGTGGGGCCACCTGTCCCGGGGGGCCACATGGGCTGAAATAGGAGGGAACCCAGCCCATAGTGGGCTGGGGTGCCACCCCCTATAGGCCCATGCGCCTAGGGTTCCACCATGGAAGAGTCCATGTGGTGGAAGGCACCCCTAGGTGCCTTGGGGGTAGGGAAACCTCCCCTTGGCCGCCGCCCCCCTAGTAGATCTCATCTACTAGGGCCGGCGCCCCCCCCTTGGCACCCCTATATATAGTGGGGGGGAGAGGAGGGATTTCAGACCAGCCCCTGGCGCCTCCCTCTCTCCCCGTTACGTCTCTCTCCCGTAGTATAGGCGAAGCCCTGCTACTGTGACGCCCTGCATCCACCACCACGCCGTCGTGCTGCTGGATCTTCATCAACCTCTCCCTCCTCCTTGCTGGATCAAGGCATGGGAGACGTCTCCGTTCCGTACGTGTGTTGAACGCGGAGGTGCCGTGCGTTCGGCACTTGATCATCGGTGATTTGAATCACGACGAGTACGACTTCATCAACCCCGTTCACTTGAACGCTTCCGCTTAGCGATCTACAAGGGTATGTAGATGCACTCTCCTTCCCCTCGTTGCTGGTTTCTCCATAGATAGATCTTGGTGATACGTAGGAAAATTTTGAATTTATGCTACGTTCCCCAACACCGTTATGTGATGAAGTCGGAGCATGATTTATTTATTGATTGTCCTCCTTATGAGTGGCGGTCGGGGACGAGCGATGGTCTTTTCCTACCAATCTATCCCCTAGGAGTATGCGTGTAGTACTTTGTTTCGATAACTAATAGATTTTTGCAATAAGTATGTGAGTTCTTTATGACTAATGTTGAGTCCATGGATTATACGCACTCTGACCCTTCCACCTTTGCTAGCCTCTCTAATACCGCACACCTTTTGCCGGTATCATACACCCACCATATACCTTCCTCAAAACAGCCACCATACCTACCTATCATGGCATTTCCATAGCCATTCCGAGATATATTGGCATGCAACTTTCCACCGTTCCGTTATTATGACACGCTTCATCATTGTCATATTGCTTTGCATGATCATGTAGTTGACATTGTATTTGTGGCAAAGCCACCGTTCATAATTCTTTCATACATGTCACTCATGCATCATTGCACATCCCGGTACACCGCCGGAGGCATTCATATAGAGTCATACTTTGTTCTAGTATCGAGTTGTAATCATTGAGTTGTAAATAAAGAGAAGTGTTATGATCATCACTCAATAGAGCATTGTCCCAAAAAAAGAGAGAAAGGCCAAATAAAAAAAGAAAGGCCAAATAAAAAAGAAAGGCCAAATAAAAAAAGAGAAAGGCCAAATAAAAAAAATAAAATAAAAATAAAAGGGGCAATGCTACTATCTTTTTTTCCACACTTGTGCTTCAAAGTAGCACCATGATATAGCGAGTCTCATATATTGTGCTTCAAAGTAGCACCATGTTCTTCATATAGAGAGTCTCATATGTTGTCACTTTCATATACTAGTGGGAATCTTTCATTATAGAACTTGGCTTGTATATTCCAATGATGGGCTTCCTCAAAATGCCCTAGGTCTTCGTGAGAAAGCAAGTTGGATGCACACCCACTAGTTTCTTTTGTTGAGCTTTCATACATTTATAGCTCTAGTGCATCCGTTGCATGGCAATCCCTACTCACTCACCTTGATATCTATTGATGGGCATCTCCATAGCCCGTTGATACGCCTAGTTGATGTGAGACTATCTTCTCCCTTTTTGTTTTCTCCACAACCACCATTCTATTCCACCTATAGTGCTATGTCCATGGCTCACGCTCATGTATTGCGTGAAGATTGAAAAAGTTTGAGAACATCAAAAGTATGAAACAATTGCTTGGCTTGTCATCGGGGTTGTGCACGATTTAAATATTTTGTGTGGTGAAGATGGAGCATAGCCAGACTATATGATTTTGTAGGGATAGCTTTCTTTGGCCATGTTATTTTGAGAAGACATAATTGCTTAGTTAGTATGCTTGAAGTATTATTATTTTTATGTCAATATGAACTTTTGTCTTGAATCTTATGGATTTGTATATTCATTTCACAATTAAGAAGAATTACATTGAAATTATGCCAACTAGCATTCCACATCAAAAATTATCTTTTTATCATTTACCTACTCGAGGACGAGCAGGAATTAAGCTTGGGGATGCTTGATACGTCTCCAACGTATCTATAATTTTTGATTGCTCTATGCTATATTATCTACTGTTTTGGGCAATATTGGGCTTTATTTTCCACTTCTATATTATTTTTGGGACTAACCTATTAACCGGAGGCCCAGCCCAGATTTGCTGATTTATGCCTATTTCAGTGTTGTGAAGAGAAGGAATATCAGACGGAGTCGAAACGGAACGAAATCAACTAGAGAATACCTCCATGTTGGGAAAATACCTCCGTAGCCACCTGCTCCAATCGCGTACATCCCGCCTTGAACAACGGTTGGTACTCCGCTCGTTGTATCGTAGACCACACATGAAATGATTGCGTACACTGGAAAATAACCTGCAGAGGAGAAGCATTTTTGTCACTAAAACCAATATCATTTCTACATAGGCAAAACGACCAACTTAAGGCATACGCTCCCACCCTCAGAATGCATGAGTGCACGACCTACACATGAAATTTTTGACTTTCAGATTTTGTTTGTCATTACTCACTGGTACCTCAGAATGCATGAGTGCACGGTGCATAGAGTCTACTGTGGAAGATATTGATGTTGTAAGGTTCGAGCTAAACACATCCCGACCTTGTGTCAGGTTAATTGAATCCAGTTGGGATAAAATATTATGCCATGACATAAGATGGTTGAAAGATCATGATGTCACCTAGAGGGGGGGGGTTGAATAGGCACTTTAAAATAAGGGTTTTTATCAGTTATGCCACCGGTTGTGTCCCACTACTCAGTTTTGCCACTAGAAATTTCAACTGCTCAAGAATGCCATCGCTTCATTAGACACATGCTCAAAAATGCCACTAAACACCATTATTGTGATCTCAAATCTCTTTTTCCATGTTATAATGACATAAGTACCTATGAACCAACATGCCAGCTCTCCCTCTATCTCACTACAATAAAGTATGGGGCCCACTTGATCCCAACAACGTTCTTATTTTCCTGTAAAATTATTCGCTTGGTTACTCCTGGCAAGTGGGGCCACACATATCATTGTGAGATAGAGAGAACTGACATGTGGGTCTAGTCTTATTTTTGTCATAGAACATGGTCAACGGGTTTGACATAAAAATAACAATGTCTAATGGCATTTTTGAGCAAACATCTAACATAACGATGGCATTTTTAGATATCTAATGGCATTTTTGAGCAAGCATCTCATGGATTGATGGCATTTTTGAGCAGTTGTAACTTCCAATGGCAAAACTGAGTTGTGGGACACAACTAGTGGCATAAATGATAAAAGCCCTTAAATAATTATGGTTTAGGCTTGAACAAACACGGAATAAACCTAGCGGTTAATTTGTCAAGCACAAAACCTACAACAACTAGGCTCACCTATGTGCACCGACAACTTATGCTAAGCAAGATAAAAAACTAAGTGATAGAAAGATATACGACAAGAAACAATATGGCTATCACAAAATAAAGTGCATAAGTAAAGGGCTCGGGTAAGAGATAACCGAGGCACGCGGAGACGACGATGTGTCCCGAAGTTCACACCCTTGCGGATGCTAATCTCCGATTAGAGCGGTGTGGAGGAACAATGCTCCCCAAGAATCCACTAGGGCCACTGTAATCTCCTCACGTCCTCGCACAATGCAAGATGTCGTGATTCCACTAAGGGACCCTTGAGGGCGGTCACCGAACCTGTACAAATGGCAACCCTTGGGGGCGGTCACCGAACTCGTACACTTTGGCAACCCTTGGGGGCGGTCACCGGAACCCGTCAAATTGCTCGGGGTGATCTCCACAACTTAATTGGAGACCCCGACGCTTGCCCAGAGCTTTACACCACAATGATTGAGCTCCGAACACCACCAACCGTCTAGGGCACCCAAGCACCCAAGAGGAAAAAGCTCAAGGGTACCGAGCACCCAAGAGTAATAAGCTACTCAACTTGTAACTGTAACACCCATGATGCGGCTATATCTCCCACGTGTCGGGGAACGACTTAGAGGCATAGCCGCATGGTAGGTTTGTCGCAAGAGGGGTAATCTTCACATAATCCCATGTACTGAATAAGAAAGGGGTAAAGAGTTGGCTTACAATCGCCACTTCACAAAAATACAAGTTAAACATACATCAACCAGAATACAATCAAGGTCCGACTACGGAACCAAAATAAAAGAAGACAACCCCAAATGCTAGATCCCCGATCGTCCCAACTGGGCTCCACTACTGATCAAAAGGAAACAATACAAAACAACGAACAAGGACTTCATCGAACTCCCACTTGAGCTGGGTTGCGTCATCTGCACTGGTAGCCTCGGCACCTGCAACTGTTTGGAAGTATCTGTGAGCCATGAGGACTCAGCAATCTCACACCCGCGAGATCAAGACTATTTAAGCTTATGGGTAGGAAAGGGTAGTGAGGTGGAGCTGCAGCAAGCACTAAGCATATATGGTGGCTAACATACGCAAATAAGAGAGAGAAGAGAAGCAATGCACGGCCGTGAAGCTAGAAGTGATCAAGAAGTGATCCTAAAACTACTTACGTTCAAGCATAACACAAGAACCGTGTTCACTTCCCGGACTCCGCCGGAAAGAGACCATCACAGCTACACACGCGGTTGATGCATTTTAGTTAAGTTAAATGTCAAATTTTCTACAAACGAATATTAACAAATTCCCATCTGCCCATAACCGCGGGCACGACTTTCGAAAGTTCAAAACCGGCAGGGGTGTCCCAACTTAGCCCATCACAAGCTCTCACGGTCAAAGAAGGATATTCCTTCTGCCAGGAAGACCTGATCAGACTCAGAATCCCGGTTACAAGACATTTCGACAATGGTAAAACAAGATCAGCAAAGCCACTCGATGTGCCGACATCCTGATAGGAGCTACACATATCTCGTTCTCAGGGCAACACCGGATTGTCCAAACTTCCGGTAGGCCAGCCCAGAGTTGCCCCTGGTGGCCACCGGCGACTGACAGGTTCGGACCAACACTTAGACAAGCACTGGCCCGGGGGGGGGGGGTTAAAATAAAGATGACCCTCGGGAGCGTGACTCCCAAGGGAAAAGCATAGGTGGTGGTGAGGCAAATGGTAAAACCAAGGTTGGGCCTTGCTGGAGGAGTTTTATTCAAAGCAAACTGTCAAGGGGTCCCCATAACACCCAACCATGTAAGGAACGCAAAATCAAGGAACATAACACCGGTATGACGGAAACTAGGGCGACAAGAGTGGAACAAAACACCAGGCATAAGGCTGAGCCTTCCACCCTTTACCAAATATATAGAGGCATTAAAATAAATAAGATGTATTGTGATATCCCAACATATCCATGTTCCAAAAAGAAACAGACTTCATCTTCACCTGCAACTAGCAACGCTATAAGAGGGGCTGAGTAAAGCGGTAACATAGCCAAACAACGGTTTGCTAGGAAAGGTGGGTTAGAGGCTTGACATGGCAATATGGGAGGCATGATATAGCAAGTGGTAGGCATCACGTCATAGCAATAGAGCAAACAACTAGCAAGCAAAGATAGAAGTGATTTCGAGGGTATGGTCATCTTGCCTGAGATCCCGCAAGGAAGAAGAACGAGTCCATGAAGAATACAAATGGACGTAGTCGAACGAATCCTCACAAACACGATGTTATCGGAACCAACCCGAAGAAGCAACACCAGAAAGAAGCAAACAACATAGTAAACAACCATCACATAAACATGGCATGATGCACAACCAAGTATGATGCATGTCCCGTTTAATGAGGCGTGGCATGGCAAAATGCATAAACAATCCTATAAATTAAGTGGAGCTCAATATGCAACTCCGTTGCATATTAACGAAACACCATGTGACTTATTTAGTTCTCTCTCATTTAGGTACCCAACAATATTAAATGTTGATTAACATGGCAAGGGGTGAAGCACAATAAAAACTACTTAACTATGCAAGTTTAAATGAGGCCGGATATAACAAACAACAAATCTGGAAAATCCCCATATGCATATTTCAAAGTTGGTACTGTTCTGCCCTATACACAATTTTAGAGTTATTAAACATGCAAAGAAAAGCCACCATGTTAAACTAGGCATTATTCTACCCCATTTACATATAAAGTTTATTAAATTTGGTGCTACGGTTATTTAGTTATGAAATAAATCATTTTAACATGTCATAGGAGCAAATTTAACCAAACAACATTTTAAACATATTGAACATGCATGAAAGTTGGATATTATGAAACTAGATGAAATTCTAGTCAAGTTACATATATAATTTATTTAGATCCGATGCACGGTTGGTGAGTTATGATATGCATGATTTATGGGCACTATTCTATAAAACTGGTGATCTCAGGAAAATTAGGAAAATCACAGAACAGGGAAAAAACCCTATCAGGCCGAATCGGAAGCAAGCTGGGTCTACAGAAAAAACAATGGAGGCTCCGCTGGGGCCTCACCATGGGCTTCGGCCCAGATCTACGAAGCAGCTGGCCTGCGGCTGAGGCGCGGTGCGGGCAGGCTGCGGAGGAGGCTGGGCCCTCCTGGCGCTAGCTGGGCCTGCGGTCAACGCGTCGAGTGGGGCGGGCGAGCTGCTCTGCTCATCTCTGAAGAAAAGCGGCAACGACAGGTTCAGAGCGATGCCAGTCGGGAACGGGAAAGGGCGGCGGAGGTGATGGCTCACCGGCGTCGGGGCTCGAGGCGGCCGGGTGCTGCATCCTCCGGCGATGGGATGGCGCCGAAGCAGTGGAGGCGAGCCGAACTGGGCGTCGGGGCCCCATCTCCGGCGATGGTGGCGGCCGTTGGTGCTCCTAGACAGAGAAAAACGAAAGGGATGAGAGATAGTAGGGAAGACGAGTAGGAGAAGGTCGGGAGGAGGAGGCACGGCGACCTGCGGTGCTCCTGCGTCGCGCTCACCGGCACGGCGGAGGAGGAGCGGTGACGCGGTGCGCGAGGTGAAGACGAGCAGGGGTGATGGATCCCTGTAGCAGGGGAAGCAGAAGAAGGCTCGGCAGCGGCATTAACGGGAAATAGGTCAAGCGGGGTCGCGGACTTGACGGATCCGGCCATGGGACACTGGTTCCCGACAGCGGCGAGGAGAACTCGAGCTCGGGGAGGCATCCATGGCGTGCCCCTGCTCATCGCCGGCAGGGACGACTGGCTCCATGGAAGTGCTTGAGAAGAAGCAGAGGAGGCTGTGGACTCTGGATGCTGGTCGAGATTGAGTTTGCTCGATCTGAAATCCGCCCAGGACGGGTGCTTCTTGGGGAAGGAGGAGCTCGGGCAGTGGTTGGTTGCGGTTTGGGTCGAGGAAGATCGAGCGAGGGGATTTGGCCAGGTGGGATCTGGATCGATCCCGAGGAAGGAGGAGACTTGTTCGAGCGCTTTGGTTGGGCTGGTGGGGAGACCGAGGAGAAGGTGGAGGCTCTGGTTGGTTCGCTGGTGATCCCGAGGGGAACCAGAGAGTGGCGGCGGAGGGATTCGGAGGATGGGACAGGATAGGCTAGGGTTTGATTGATATTTATATCAGATGAGTTTAGGTTAGGGGCTAACTCGTCCCTCCGATCGAAACCGGGCGGTCGAGAAAAATAGGCTAGGGAGTCTGATAAATAAAACGAAGATGATTTATAGATGTCCGGGGATGATCTGGACCCGTTGCTAACGACAGAGCGGCTCGGGCCCGGGACAGTTTCGGACATGGACGAGGGGTCGATGCACTGTGCAAAGAGGGAGTAGGTGGTTTGACAAGAGGGAATCGCTAACCCGGTTGGTCTCGAAACGGTCAACGAAGGTGAGGGGTTTGATGGGCTCAGAAAAGAGAGAGAAGGGAGATGCCCGACAGCAGTTTCGGAGACCGAAACGTCCGACGAAAAACCGGCTACTATTGCTGCTATAGTTTAACGGCTGAGGTGTCAAACAGACTCCGAATGTGATGAAACTTGGTAGGCGGTCTACTGACAACATAAAAACACCGGATGCCAACTTTCATCCCATTCTGAGAACATTTTCCGGTCACTTATAAAATACTATATCGGACATGCCGCGGGCGCGTGCGAGTGTGTCTGGACTCAGAACGGACAACGGAAGGAACGAGTAGACCGGGATGGATGCAAGTTTTGAAAACATGATGATGCAATGCACATGATGACATGACAAGATGCAACACGCAAGCGAATGACATGGCAACAACAACGAATAACTGGAAGACACCTGGCGCGACAGTCTTGGGGCATCACTGTAACTTCCTCGTATCACCGTGGAGAACTCAAACCGATGCACCAAATGCAATGGCAAGGGCACACGGAGTGCCCAAGTACTTCTCTCCCAAATCCCACCAAAGCAACTAATGCTAGGGAGGGAAATGAGAGGAAGAACAAGAAGGAGAACACCAAGAACTCCAAGATCTGGATCCAAGGGGATCCCCTCACATAGAGGAGAAAGTGATTGGTGGAATGTGGATCTAGATCTCCTCCCCCCCAAACTAGCAAGAATCCATGGAGGGATTGAGAGATAGCAAGCTCGAAGAAGTTCAACAATGGGGGAAGAACACGAGCTCAAAGGATAAGGTTCATTGGGGAAGAAGACCCCCTATTATAGGTGGGAAAAATCCAACCGTAGGGTAGCGGTAGCGGTACTACTGCTTGCGAGCGGTACTAAAAAATACATCCGTGCTTACCACCGCTGGACTTAAGACGAGTTTTTGGTCCAGAGCAGAAGTAGCCATGGAAATATCCGCGGTAGTACCGCTCCCAAGAGTGGTGGAAAAAAATTACATTCCCTCCAAGCGGTAGTACCACTCCCATGAGCGGTAGTACCGCTGCAGCCTTTTTTAGGACACCAAAACTAACACAACTTCTGCAAACGGACTCCGAATTCAACGAAACCAAGTTTGTTGGAAAGCTACCGACAAGGGCTAACACAATCTTGATAGAAATAACAATAATAAGGAAATTAGATAAGGCCCATAAGAAAATGGTGAGAACCCTTCCTCGAATAAGACCGGTAAAACCTCCAACACCGAAAACGCAATAGAAGAAGCATGTGAACTCCGTTTTAGATGAACTCGAGCTTGTCAAGAAGATGACCATAAGCTCCAAATATCACAAGGAGAAAACCAAAAAAGTCCCAAGAAAGATGATGCAAGCATGCAATGGTTTGAGCTCTCTACGAATGATACGATCAAGCTACTCACTTGAGAGCCCCCTTGATAGTACGACAATCGATCCTATAACCTCGTCTCCAAACCACCACCATGAGACTAGTAAAATAGAGAACCTATCAAGGGCAAACCTTTGCCTTGCACAAAGTCCACTTGAGCTAGATGATGATGATCTTGACTCCCTGAAGTTGGACCGCCTTTCGTGATTGCATTGGCTCGATGAAGGCTAGTTGATTGCTCCCCCATACTCCACTATGGGTGAGTCACTCTTCGGCACACCTTCACAAGTCCACTGTCACCATAATGGACGGCAAGCTACAAGCATGATTTCTTCGTGATGCTCCACTTGAACTTGCACAACACAACCTTGATTTGATGTCATCCTCCATGGGTTGTATGTGATCCTCCTCTTGACGCAAGCCCATGGAAGCAAACCTAACCCCACATAGAACTCTCACAAAGACCATGGGTTAGTACACAAAGTGAAATGGACAATGCTTACCAAACCATGAGATCACTTGATCCCACTTGGTGTATCTTCTACGCTTTGTGTGATGATCAACTTGAATCACTCTCTGTACTTAGTCTTGATCAACCTTGACTCTTTCCAACTCTCTTCATTTGGATGATGTCTTGAAGGTAAACATGAATGATCACACAATCTTCTTCTTCAAGACATGCTTGCAATAAGCTCAATACTCACATGACCAATCTTTGGATAATTCCTTAATAGCACCTTGGTCAACACATAAACTCATTGATACCAACACATGGACTTCAAGAAATGCATATGGACAAATCCTTCAAATATAACTCAATGCAACGATTAGTCCATAGAGAATGCCATCAATTACCAAAACCACACATGGGGGCACTGCATGTCCTTTCAATCTTCCCCATTTTGGTAATTGATGACAATCACTTTCAAGAGAGTTTATATAAGGAATTATGCAACACCGCGCAATGCAACAACCAATGATGCATGAGTATGAGATGCAAATGCTTAGGAACAAAACCAAAGCAAGAAGAAACTCTGAAAAATTCTCCACAAAACTCTCTGAAACTTCTTCCCCATTGGCATTGATTACCAAAATGGGCGAAAAGCTTAGAAGGCCAATATAAAAAGTGTTCCTCCATAAGTTGTGTATTTCTCAACAAGAGAGTTGAATGAAATACACATATCCAAAGGTAAATACTTGGAGGAAGATAAACTATATCGAGGCACAAAGATTGCTAAAGAATGATATGCCACGAAGACATAACAAAGAGAGACACATGCAATCAAGCAATCAAAAGATATCAATTGAAGCAAGCAATCAAAGGGTATCAATTCAACCAACTAGACCAATGATCCTACGAGCCACATGAAGAAAACATGTTATGATACACGAAAGGGAGTGTTCTAAAGAAACTAGGGAAGCTCCCCATGATTTGTGCACAAATAAGAATTTTTGTAATGGGATACAACATGCACAAAATAGGATCATCACTCCCCCAAAATCAATAGAACCTCACAACTAGGGCAAGTGAGCATGTAGGAAAGAAAGCCTAGCACAAGCAACAAATGAATGGTTGAGAAACAAGTAAAGGAGGCAACTTAGGAAAAGCCTCAACCAAAATGATGTGTGTGAGTCATGCCAAAGCACTTGTGAAGACTAATATAAGGATGAGCATGAAGCATCAACATAGTCTTGAATAAATGAGATACAAGGTGCAAGACATGTCCTTCCCCCACACACCAAGCAAAGGGGTTCAGAAGCACACTCAAAATACAAAATGAAAAACCAAAGATTGTGACAACCCAAGGTGAAGAAGGAAAAAGATAGCTTTGTCATGAGGAGGGATACCAATCAAAATGGCAAAAGCCTCATCAAGACAAGCAAGAGAGAAAAGTAAAAAAAAAACGAAAATATTCACCACACATGAGTGCATCAAGATGCAACAAGATAAGATCCGCACTCAAGACAAATCCTTTCACGGAGCCACCTTGGCAATACAAAGGAAAGAAAGGTGGACGTGAAAGAATAAGGATATCCACTAAAGATGTAACTTATCACAAGTGTATAAGATTCTAGGTAGATGAAAATCATGATGATATCTATCTACAAAGAAGGATGTACACCCGAAATAGTTACAACACGAAGGAAGAAGATATCCAAAAGGAAGTCATAAATATACCAACAAGATATTTGCTTGAAAGCATAGCACATGGCTAGATATGGTCTTATTGTATATAAATGAATTCCTACCACACAACCATCAAGGACATCACAACTAGAAACATGAGATCATTGTTGACATGCTTTGAGAAGGGAAACAAGTATCACAAGAACTAATCAAGAAATTCATGCCATGATGCAACCTACACAAGGTTGTATGTAAGAAAGGTATGCATGAGTAGATACTTGTTACCGAGATAGCATTGGAAGGATGTAGAAGATACCAATTGAATGTAAACGATAGTAGTTCATTGAACGTCCCAGCTTGACTCCAATAAGCACATGGTGACACCACCTTCATTTTGAATGAGCCGAGCATCCAATGCATCTCTAGTTGTTCCTAGAACAACACCACAAACAAAATGGTACCCAAACTCATTGGTACCAAAGAGTTAGCAAACAAACAATACATATGAGAAACTCCACATAAATATGTGCATATAGATATGAAATAGAATCTCATGCACAACTTATCCAATTAGAGACTTGGTGGAGTTTCCCTTATATATTGGGTCAAAGAAAGAAAACATGCCAAAGAAACTACATGAAGTTAATATGCATGATCAAGACTTTCAAGAACCGATAACAATTGACAAAGAAATGCCACATGAAGAAAAGATACCAAATGAATAAATCATCACTTGGAGGATATCACTTGAAAGATTCAACAAGGAATGATATATCCATTGAAACACACAAAAAGAGAGATATCGAACTCCCAAAAGAGAGGATGGTTGCAAACAAACCAAGCCCTCTACTAAGTTTCATGATGGCACAACGTACCAAAAAGAAACGGCTTGCCTTCCACCAAAACACACTTCATAAAGATCACAAGATGAGAGTTTTATAGAAAATAGGATAGCTCCCCCAATAGTAGTGCATTATAGAGAATTTGCATTTCAATACAAAATGCAAAAGGTGGGATCACCACTTTCACTATATCTAGAAAACACTAGGGGAGATCAAGAAATTAACAAGATCCACAAGTGGTATGGAAGACAACGGGAGTTGACACAATCCTTGGCTAGAGATAAGGCAAATAAAAGCAAAGGCCAATGTAAAGATGATCAACAATTTCTACCACATAAATGATTACCAATTGTCAAGAGATAAGAAGTATTTGGAAATGATTCCCGGTGGTAGATTTCAATGATATCCATCATCATCTTCACACCAAATACAAAAAAGCAAATTGCAACTTGTAGAGCTAATATGCCACCTAGGAACAAGATAATTTACAATATCAATTCTTGGTGACAATATCTCAAATGAACACATTTTCTAGGCTTGTAATACGCGCATAACATATTACTCCCCCATAATGTGATACCAATAAATCTTAACAAGAGGCAATAAGGGAATCCAACAAGATATAATTAATTGACTATTTAGAATTTGAATTTCTCATGAGAATAAATACCACATAGCGACTAAATAATCTTGTAATATCAATACTAGATGGTATTACTCATGTACACACATTTATAGGATTGTGAGGTGCACAAAGCACATCACTCCTCCACAATGGGATATTGAAGGAAATATGCCCTAGATGCAATAATAAAGTTGTTATTTATATTTCCATATGTCATGATAAATGTTTATTATTCATGCTAGAATTGTATTAACCGGAAACTTAGTACATGTGTGAATACATAAGAAAACAGAGTGTCACTAGTATGCCTCTACTTGACTAGCTCGTTAATCAAAGATGGTTGAGTTTCCTAACCATAGACATGAGCTGTCATTTGATGAACAGGATCACATCATTAGAGAATGATGTGATTGACTTGACCCATCCTTTAGCTTAGCACTGTGATCGTTTAGTTTATTGCTATTGCTTTCTTCATAACTTATACATGTTCATATGACTGTGAGATTATGCAACTCCCGAATACTAGAGGAACACTTACTGTGCTATCAAACATCACAATGTAACTGGGTGACTATAAATATGCTCTACACGTGTCAAAGATGGTGTTTGTTGAGTTGGCATAGATCAACATTAGGATTTGCCACTCCGTGTACCAGAGAGGTATCTCTAGGCCCTCTCGGTAATGCACATCACTATAAGACTTGCAAGCAATGTGACTAATGAGTTAGTTGTGGGATGTTGCATTACGGAACGAGTAAAGAGACCTGTTGGTAACAAGATTGAACTAGGTATTGAGATACCGACGATCGAATCTCGGGCAAGTAACATACCGATGACAAAGGGAACAACGTATGTTGTTATGTGGTTTGACCGATAAAGATCTTTGTAGAATATGTAGGAACCAATATGAGAATCCACGTTCCGCTATTGGTTATTGACCGAAAGCGAGTCTCGGTCATGTATACATAGTTCTCGAACCCGTAGGGTCCGCACGCTTAACGTTCGATGACGATCGGTATTATGAGTTTATGTGTTTTGATGTACCGAAGGTAGTTTGGAGTCCAGGATGTGATCACGGACATGACGAGGAGTCTTGAAATGGTCGAGACATAAAGATCGATATATTGGAAGGCTATGTTTGGACATCGAAATCGTTCCGGATGAGTTTGGGCATTTACCGGAGTACCGGGGGGTTACCGGAACCCCTCAGGGAGTCAATGGGCCTTAGTGGGAGAGAGGAGGATGCGGCTAGGTGGAGGGCGCGCCCCCCAAGCCCAATCCGAATTGGGTGGGGGGCCAGCCCCCCTTTCCTTCCCTCTCTCTCCCTCTTCCTTCTTCTCCTACTCCTACTGGGAATGGGGGAAACCTACTCCTATTCAGAGTGGGACTCCCCCCTTAGGCACGCCCTATGAGGGCCGGCCCTCCCCTCCTCCACTCCTTTATATACGGGGGAGGGGGCACCCCATAGACACACAAGTTGATTGTTTAGCTGTGTGCCGTGCCCCTTGATACGTCCATTTTGCATCATGCTTTTATATCGATATTTATTGCATTATGGGTTGTTATTACACATTATGTCACAATACTTATGCCTTTTCTCTCTTATTTTACAAGGTTTACATGAAGAGGGAGAATTCCGGTAGCTGGAATTCTGGGCTGGAAAAGGAGCAAATATTAGAGACCTATTCTGCACAACTACAAAAGTCCTGAAACTCCACGAAAGTCATTTTTGGAATATATTAAAAATATTGGGTGAAGAAAGCACCAGAGGGGAGCCAACCACCGTCCACGAGTGTGGGGGCACGCCCCCTGCCTCGTGGGCCACCTGGCAGGCCCCGATGCCCATCTTCTGGTATAAGGTGTCTTTTGACCTCGAAAAAATAAGAGGGAAGCTTTCGGGATGAAGCGCCACCGTCTCGAGGCAAAACCTTGGCGGAACCAATCTAGGGCTCTGACGGAGCTGTTCTGCCGGGGAAACATCCCTCCGGGAGGGGGAAATCATCACCATCGTCATCACCATCGATCCTCTCATCGGGAGGGGTCAATCTTCATCAACATCTTCACCAGCACCATCTCCTCTCAAACCCTAGTTCATCTCTTGTATCCAATCTTTGTCTCAAAACCTCAGATTGGTACCTGTGGGTTGCTAGTAGTGTTGATTACTCCTTGTAGTTGATGCTAGTTGGTTTACTTGGTGGAAGATTATATGTTCAGATCCTTTATGCATATTAATACCCCTCTGATTATGAACATGAATATGATTTGTGAGTAGTTACGTTTGTTCCTGAGGACATGGGAGAAGTCTTGCTATAAGTAGTCATGTGAATTTGGTATTCGTTCGATATTTTGATGAGATGTATGTTGTCTTTCCTCTAGTGGTGTTATTTGAACATCGACTACATGACACTTCACCATTGTTTGGGCCCAGGGGAAGGCATTGGGAAGTAATAAGTAGATGATGGGTTGCTAGAGTGACTGAAGCTTAAACCCTAGTTTATGCGTTGCTTCGTAAGGGGTTGATTTGGATCCATATGTTTCATGCTATGGTTAGGTTTACCTTAATTCTTCTTTCGTAGTTGCGGATGCTTGCGAGGGGGGTTAATCATAAGTGGGGTGCTTGTCCAAGGAAGGGCAGTACTGTAACACCCCGTACGTAACTTGCCATATTTGTATTCCAACTCTTGCCATTTCCGGCACTAAGTTGATATTTCCTCGTTGTCGGGTTTTTGTCTTCGTGTGCTTTTGTCTTTGTCATGCATCTCATATCATGTCATCATGTGCATTGCATTTGCATACGGGTTCGTCTCATGCATCCGAGCTTTTTCCCCGTTGTCCGTTTTGCATTCTGGCGCTCCTATGTCCTCCGGTGTCCCTTTCTACCTCTTTTCGTGTGCGGGTGTCCAACGTTCTCGGATTGGAACGAGACTTGTCATGCGGCCTTGGTTTACTACCGGTAGACCGCCTGTCAAGTTTCGTGCCATTTGGACTTCGTTTGATACTCCAACGGTTAACCAAGGAGCCGAGAAGGCCTCGTGTGTGTTGCAGCCCAACACCCTTACAAAGTGGCCCAAAACCAACCTAAACCTCCTCCATCATCTAGATCGTTCGATCACGATCGCGTGGCCGAAAACCACACCTCATTTGGAGCCTCCTAGCTCCCTCTACCTATAAAACTAGCCTCCCCCCCGAAAATTCCGGGTCCATTCGCACCCTGACCCTAGCCCCGCTCCTCTCCACGCGGCCGGACACGTCCGCCGCGCCGGATAGAGCCGCCGCCGCCGCCCCGCGCCAATCAGGCGACGCCACGTGTCCTCCCACCACCTGCCGCCGCCGAGGCCCGGAGAGCCCGCAGCCGGCCGCCCGATCCCATCTCCACGTGCCGCCTCGCGCCCGCGCGCCCAGGCCGCCGTCCTCGCTCCGCCGCCTCGTCGCCGGCGCCTCCTCTCTGGTGCACCGCCGCCGCTCGCCGCCCGGCCCGCACCTCACTGCCCCAACGCGCTCCGGTAGCCGCGCCCATGTCCGCCATCGCCGCCTCGCCGCCCGGCGCCCCGGCGAGCTCCACCGCCTCTCCCTCAAAGCTCCGGTGAGCTCCACCGCCTCTCCCTCGTCTCTGGCGCTGGTTCCGGCGATTCCGGTGATCATCGAAGTCCGTGCCGCTATAGTGCTCAGATCTGGATCCAGGTCTGAAATTATGATCGGTTGACTTTTGACCAAATCTCAGATATTTTTAGCATTTTTCCGCATGTCATAACTCTGCAACCGTGGCTCCGTTTCGGGGGTGTAGCATATCGAAATATTCGTCTTGACGACTACTTCATTTCATCTCATTGCACCATGTTCATTTGAGTTCATCTTGATGCCCTAAATGCAGGTGGAAGAGTGCTAGTTTATGTTAGTTTCAGATTATTATCAGCAATTGGACATTTGTCATTTTTGCCATGATTGATGTGTGCCTCCTATGAACTTGAGCTCTACATGTGTTTTGAAGTATGACATGCCATCTTTACAGGGGTGTATGCCATGTATTTTTGTGATCTCTTTGGTGACTATCACAAGCATGCAAAGTATCCCTCTTAATGTTGCTGATTTCAGGGACTTAGAAATATTCTAAGTCTTGGCTGTCGGTGTCAAAACCGGCGGATCTCGGGTAGGGGGTCCCGAACTGTGCGTCCAGGCCAGATGGTAACAGAAGGCAGGGGACACGAAGTTTTACCCAGGTTCGGGCCCTCTTGATGGAGGTAAAACCCTACGTCTTGCTTGATTCATATTGATGATACGGGTAGTACAAGAGTAGATCTACCATGAGATCAGAGAGGCTAAACCCTAGAAGCTAGCCTATGGTATGATTGTATGTTGTCATTGTTGTCCTACGGACTAAAACCCTTCCGTTTATATAGGCACCGGAGAGGGTTAGGGTTACACAAGGTCGGTTACAAAGGAGGAGATATCCATACACGTATTGCCTAGCTTTCATTCCACGCGAAGTAGAGTCCTATTCGGACACGAGACAAAGTGTTCAATCTTGTATCTTCATAGTCTAACAGTTTGGACAATGGAGATAGTCCGGCTGTCTGGAGAGCCCCTAATCCAGGACTCCCTCAGTAGCCCCTGAACCGGGCTTCAATGACGACGAGTCTGGCGCGCAGTGTTGTCTTCGGCATTGCAAGGCGGGTTCCTTCTCCGATTACATCACAGAAGAAGTTGAATACGAGGATAGTGTTCGACCCTGCAATATAAGTTCCACATTCCACCGTAAAGAGAATAATATTTTCGCAGATCTAATTTGCTGGCCTGTTCTGGCAACATGACGTTATGTCATGGCCTGGTGATTATTCGAACCGTTTCTTTTAACCAGCCCCGCACATAATGCGAGGCAGTTTTTCGACACGTCTTGTCAAAGCAGAGATCGTGTCCCCTTATTACGGGATTCTCATCAATACGGGCGTGGGTAACCCAATCGCGCCATCAATTGCGGCGCTTGGGGGATAAGCGAGTTTTACCAGGCAAGTGGGGACGCTCGGTTTCGTCCGCCCATATGAAGGGATAAGGATTCACCTTTCTATCCACACCTTCTTCCTCCTTTGCTCATCCGCTCCCGCACACTCGAGCTCTAGCGCCCAAGTCCTCACTTCCACCTCAACCCTCTCCAACCATGTCCGGAGCGGGAGGCAAGTGGATGGTCTCCTCCGTCACGGAGGGAGACATTAAGAAACTGAGGAGAGCCGGATACCTGCCCGACGACATCGTGCACCGGCTCCCAGATGAGGGGCAGCTCATCCCCACCCCCAGGCCCCATGAGAGGGTGGTATTCCTTACCCATTTCCTCCGCCGACTAGGATCCCCTCTTCATCCCTTCGTCCGGGGGCTCATGTTTTATTATGGCCTGGATTTCCATGATCTAGCCCCGAACTTCATCCTCAACATCTCGGCGTTTATCGTCGTGTGCGAGGCTTTCCTCCGCATCAAGCCCCACTTCGGCTTATGGCTGAAGACCTTCAATGTCAAGCCGAAGGTGGTGGGCGGCCGCTAGGCGGAGTGCGGAGGCGCCATGGTGGGCAAGATGCCCAAAATAACATGGCTCGAGGGCTCCATTGTGGAAACCATAAAGGGGTGGCAATCGGGGTGGTTCTACATCACCGAGCCGCGTGACCCCACATGGGTAGCGGCCCCCGAGTTCCGATCTGGCATCCCCATGCGGCTCACCTCCTGGAAAGAGAAGGGCCTGTCCTGGGATAGTTCGAAGGAGCTGACCGGACTCCAAACATGTATTCAAAACATGTTGGACAAGAAGCTCAAGCTGGTCAACATAGTCCAAGTCATGCTCATCCGCCGGGTACTCCCGTGCCAAGAACGGGAGTTCACCTTATGGTAGTTCAATCCGGCGCAACACCAAACTCTGAACAGGCTCTTCGACACGACTCATGAAGACGCCTGGAGGGTGCTGTTCAAGAGTGCCGAGGTCCCTCCCCCTATCACCGAGGATCATGGATTCAGCAAGAAGCGCCAAGCCAGTGCGGTAAGCTGCTTTACCTTTTACAGGATACTTGTTTTTTTATATAGATTGACTCTACGCGGGAGCTAAACCCCCGTAATTTTGACAGGACTGGTAGAAGATGGCCGGATAGATCGACTGTCCGGCTCCCTTGCCCGAAGGCCCCGCAGATGCTCTTCTGACGAAGATGCTGACTCCTGCCCAAGGTGCCGGGAGAAGACCAAGAAGGCCAAGGGAGCTCGAAAGAGTTCCCGACGCCAGGCGTCATCGGACTCGCCGTCCGATGACTCTGCGGCGCACTCTTCCCCCGAAGACGAGGAAGAAGAGGAAGAAGATGCTCCCCCATCGACTGAGGGAGACAAGAAAAGGAAGGCCGCCCCAACCGGGGAGGCCGGAGGGTCCAAGAAGGGAAGGAATCTCCTTCCGGACAGTTCCACCATCGCCGATGAAGGCGAAGGCGAGTGGTTGCCCAGGGTCAAGCCCCGGGGAGATTGTAAGTATTCGTATGCCAAAGTTACCCATAGGATTCCTTTGTCGCACTGCTTTCCCTAACGCCGAACACAATTATGCAGGACGCCCCGAGCCAATATCGAGGTATCATCGGACGGCTCCCTGGGCTCGTCGGACATGGATAGCGATCCAGTCCCGACAGCCACCTCCCCCCATCCTGCCGATGACGCCGAGGTGTTGTCTCAAGAGGCACCGGATCGAGGGGAGACATTCCCGGAGGCACCTCAAGGCGACCTTCCGGACTCCGGGAGCCGCGGGGACGGGGCCCCCGAGAGCTCCGAGTTCGGCCCTCAGCCGAACACCGTGCCGGACCCTCCAGCGGTTCCAGACTTGGGCAGGCGGCCTCCTTCTAAGAGGGGCCAGACGCCTGTGCCGGTGACCTCTGCCCATCCAGAGGCACCGGATAATCTGCTGGAAGCGCTTCGCAGCGCTTCCATCGACGAGGAGCACCGCACTATTATGAGTGCGGTGATCCAGAAGGTTCAGTCCGCCAAGAGCGGATTCACTGAAGCCTGTGCCAGCCTTCTAACAGGCTTGGAGGTAAGTGTGTTTAAAATGTAGTAGAAATATTACCGCATAGACAATAGCCCCTGATGCTTTGTTCGGTGTTCACAAAGAAAAGCCGAACAGAGGATCAAATAATATCGCAGGAGTCTAATATAAGTATGTCAATATGCATATGCAGGCTTCGCTGCTGGCATCCGCCGCACTAACTGCGGAGGTCGCCGTACTGAAGGAGGCCCTCGAGGGGTCCCGAAAAGAGCTCGGCCTTGCTAAGAGGCAGCTCGAGGAGAACAAGGGTAAGTAATACCCCATCTATAGATATGTATATATATGAGAAAAAGGACGCGATTGCCAAATGACAGGATCATTGTATGTTTGTCAGGGGCCACGACCGAGGTGGCGAGCCTGAAGCAAGCGCTGTCCCAGGCCGAAGAGAAGGCGGCCCAGGAGCGCACCGAGCGAGAGAAGCACGAGGCTCGGGTGGGCGAGGTGCAGCAAGAGCTCCAGGCTCTCTTGACAAAGCACGAGGCATTGGAGCTTGACTCGAAGACGTGAGAGTCTGAGCTTGCCGCGGCCCTTGAGAGCGCGAAGAGTGCCAAGGACGAGGCCCAGAAGGCCCTCCAGGAGATCGACGCAATGAAGAATATAGCGGCGGGTAAGGCTTTCTATATGCAAAGCAAGCATGTAAAAGTAAATTACCGATTACTTACCCAGATCCGGAGCTCTTCAGGAGCATTCGCAGATTATCCCCGCAGTGTGTCCGATGCCGCACGATTTTACCAGGCCGAGGACGGAAGCTCGACGGAGAAGCTGTTTTAGTCTCAGTATGCTGAGGCCGAACATCGGGTGCCAATGAGCGACCAGCTGAAGCAGATGGTCGAGCTACATAAGGCGGCCGATCAGGCCATGAAGGGCTTCATAGTCCGGCTGTGGCCTGGCGACGCCCTTCCGAACAGCTTCTTTGGCCTGGTAAGGCGGCTTGTGGATGCCTGCCCACGGCTGGAGGTCGTCAAGTGACCCGTCTGCATTGAAGGTGCGCGCCGGGCTTTTGCCCGTGTGAAATTGCAGTGGGTCAAGCTAGACGCCGTGAAGCTGGTCAAGGAGGGGCTGCCTGTGGGCAATGAGCACCACCACCCCGAGATGTACTACGAGGGTGTTCTGCCGGGTGCCCGTCTCATCGCGGATGAGTGATCGAAAGATGGAATATATGAGTAAACTCGCTCGTTTTATCCTGTATTTATGAAAACATGTTTCATATGCGCTATGCAACGCTTGTTTGAATTTAAAATATTACCTTCTGTTTGGCTGTTTATCCAATCTGGGAGATGGCTAGTCCTCGGCTTCTGCCCCCATGCCACGAGTGCTGGGGTGTTCGGGATAAACCTGAGCACTCTTGTTCCCATATTTGGGTCCTTCGAGGGAGGTGCCCAGCACAACGAACAAGGCAACCAGACTAATAATGCTTTATCACTCTCACTTAGCCATAGAATTCTATAATTTTAAATTTCGGCGAAGCCCCTGGTATTCAGAAGGCCGAATTCGGGACGCGATACACGCCTGTAAGCCGGACAAGGCCGGCCCCTCGCCCTAAGCGGCATAAGTCTTTAGGGACTCGAAAAACCTCGCCGAACAGCGACCAGTCTCTCGCCTTATCATGACAGTCAGTTTTAGCTTTCTCTACTGAGGTGCTCAGCCCGGCAGAACCGGGGCACAATCGCAGTAGTTCTCCTAGCGCTACCTTAGCCGATATAGCGGAACATAAGGTACCAAAACATAGGAGCCGGGCAAACCCAACATTTGACCAAAGACATGATTCGGAGCTGATGCATATAATGCTATAAGTTCCGGGTGCCGCACTTGTGAAAGTGTTCAGACTTTTCACACCGCATTGTGGGGTACGTGAGCCCCTGGTGTATTGGCCGTACCAAAGTGTACGGTTGGAAGGCGTCGTTAATGAACACACACATATATATGTAAAAAAATGCAATAATGGTCGTAATGTAATGCATTGTTCATAAAAAAGCTGCGTTAAAGCAGAGTGATATAGATAGTGCGATAAGCAAAAAGTAGGACTAAGTCCCTTCCAAGGGCGAGCTGAGGGATGATATGAAATCTGAGATCAACCTGGGAATTCCGTTGTATAACATAGCTGTCTGCCTTCTTGGTTGCTGCATCATGCATTCAGCAAAAGTGCTGCCGGATAGTGTTTCCAGAGATTAAGGTCCTGAAAAAAGAAAAAATAACCAAACGCGAAGCCCCTAGTGCGGTTTAGGCCGTGTTTTGGGGCATGCCGCAGTTGTGCCCCCCTCCCCACCTGTGCCCATGGTATTTTTAATGCGTAATTATGTACGCGCGGCGCGAATATCGCCGTTGGGCTTGGATTGGGTGGCTGCCGCATTGCTACGCGAGCTCAGATCACGCCAGGCGGTCTATTTGCTGATTGCCCCGAGCGCGCTTGAAGGTGTCCGGGTTTTGAAGCGCCGAACTGGTTGATTGCCTTGAGAGGCTGCTTTGCGCTTCTGCTGCGAGGGCCGCGGTGTGCTCCTCAGTTCGGAGAGAGCGTTCTGTGTTTCCATTGACTGTAATAACTCCGCGAGGTCCTGGCATCTTGAGCTTAAGGTATGCATAATGCGGTACCGCATTGAATCTAGCAAATGCGGTTCGCCCGAGCAGCGCGTGATAACCACTGCGGAACGGGACTATATCGAAGATTAGCTCTTCGCTTCGAAAGTTATCCGGGGATCCGAAGACCACTTCCAGTGTAATTGAGCCTGTGCAATGGGCCTCTACACCTGGAATGACGACCTTAAAGGTCATTCTCGTGGGTTTGATCCTTGAGGGGTCTATACCCATTTTGCGCACTGTGTCCTGATAAAGCAGGTTCAGGCTGCTGCTGCCGTCCATAAGGACTCGAGTGAGGTGAAGTCCGTCGATGGTTGGGTCTAGGACCAGTGCGGCAAATCCGCCATGACGGATACTAGTGGGGTGGTCCCTGCGATCGAAGGTGATCGGGCAGGAGGACCAAGGGTTGAACTTTGGGGCGACTGGCTCCAACACATATACGTCCCTGAGCACACGCTTCCGCTCCCTCTTGGGGATGTGGGTTGTGTATATCATGTTCACCGTCCGCACTTGCGGGGGAAACCTCTTCTGTCCTCCAGTGTGCGGCTGCCGGGGCTCCTCTTCGTCATCGCTATGCAGCCCCTTGTCCTTGTTTTCGGCAATTAACTTGCCGGCCTGCTTGAACACCCAACAATCCCTGTTGGTGTGATTGGCTGGCTTGTCTGGGGTGCCATGTATTTGACATGAGCGATCGAGTATACGGTCCAAGCTAGACGGACCCGACGTACTTTGTTTGACGGCTTTTTCCGCTGACCGGTTTTAGAGCCTTTGAATCCGGCATTGACTGCCGTATCCTCAGTATTTTCACTGTTAATGCGGCGCTTATGCTTGTTGCGACGTCACCTGCTATTGCCGTCCTTGGTGTCTGAGGTACCATGGTTCTTTGATATGTTATTACTGTGAGCCAGCCAGCTATCTTCTCCCGCACAAAAGAGGGTCATGAGCGTCGTGAGAGCTGCCATAGATTTCGGCTTTTCCTGACCAAGGTGCCGGGCTAGCCACTCATCTCGGATGTTGTGCTTGAAAGCCGCTAAGGCCTCCGCATCCGGACAGTCGACGATTTGATTTTTCTTTGTAAGGAACCGAGTCCAGAATTGTCTGGCCGACTCTTCTGGCTGCTGAATTATGTGGCTTAAGTCATCAGCGTCTGGTTGTCGCACATAAGTGCCCTGAAAGTTGTCGAGGAATGCGGCTTCCAGATCTTCCCAACAGCTAATGGAGTCCGTTGGCAAGCTATTAAGCCAATGCCGCACTGGTCCTTTGAGCTTTAATGGGAGGTATTTGATGGCGTGCAAGTCATCGCCGCGGGCCATGTGGATGTGGAGGAGAAAATCCTCAATCCATACTGCGGGTGACGAAGCTATGTACCTAGGGTAGGGTCACAGACGTGTCCAACATACCCTCCCCAAGGACATCTCTGCAAAGAATCAGAAGCAGTCGAAGAGAAACCATCGTCCACTCGACCGTGGAGATGCACTCACTCGACCACCTTGAAGACACTCGACCACCAGAAGATGAAGAACCCTCCACTCTGCAACGGTCAGGATTTAAACCACTCCACCTTGAAGGCTTGGTCGACAGAAACAGAGCTCACCGAGATGGCCATGACAGAGGCCTGCAAACCAGCAACAGGGTGCATGTCTCTGGCCCAGAGTGCTTCAGCAGAGCTATCAGAGCTGCGATGATTCCCCCCAACTTCAGGTTGGCGACTGGAGTCAGTAAGTTCACCGGTGAGTCCAAGCCTGACACTTGGCTTGAAGACTACCGAGTGGCTGTCCAGATTGGTGGCGGCAATGATGAGGTGGCCATGAAACACCTTCCTCTGATGTTGGAGGGCTCGGCTAGAGCGTGGCTGAATCAGTTGGCACCTGGCAGCATCTATACTTGGGAAGATCTCGCCCGAGTGTTTGTCAGAACGTTTGAGGGTACTTGAAAACGGCCAGCAGGATTGACAGAATTACAGTGTTGCGTCCAGAAACCGAATGAAACTTTGAGGGATTATATCCAGAGGTGGATCACCCTGCACCACACGGTGGAGGATGTGTCTGATCATCGGGCAATTTGTGCTTTCAAGGAAGGCGTCAGGTACCGGGAGTTGAATCTGAAATTCGGTCGGACAGGAAACATGACTCTGACTCGGATGATAGAAATTGCCACCAAGTATGCCAATGGTGAAGAGGAAGAGCAACTGCGGAGCAGCAAGCACAAAGCAGTCGCCCACGAAGCCGGAGGAGGAAACTCCACTCGGAAACAAAAACGCAAGGCCGAACCAGCTGCTCCGGGTGAGGCCTTGGCTGTGGTTCAAGGAAACTTCAAGGGGAAGCCCAAAGGGCCGTGGAACCCCAAGAAAGTAAAAGATCAAGATGGAAATGACGTGTTGGATCTGCCGTGCCATATCCACACCAAAAAAGACGAAGAAGGTAATTTCATTTACCCAAAGCATACCACTCGACAGTGTCGGCTCCTGATCCAGCAGTTCCGAGAGAAACATCCAAAGGAAAAGGAGAAGGAGGCAGACAAGGTTGATAGTAAAGGAGAAGATGATGATGGTTATCCTCACGTGAATTCCACTCTGATGATTTTTGCTGATGTTGAAAACAAGAGTCGATTGAAAGTCATCAACAGAGAAGTGAACATGGTCGCTCCGGCGACACCCAGCTACTTGAAATGGTCACAGACTGCCATTACGTTCGACCAGTCTGATCATCCAGCGCACATCGCCACCCTTGGGAGGCAAGCGCTGGTGGTCGACCCGGTGGTCGAAGGCACTCGACTGACAAAGGTCCTGATGGACGGTGGCAGTGGCCTGAACATTCTGTATGCAGAAACGTTGAAAGGAATGGGCATTCCGATGTCCAGACTCAGTGAAAGCCATATGAGTTTCCATGGGGTCATCCCAGGCAAGAAGGCTGTGTCCCTTGGTCAGATTGCACTCGACGTGGTTTTCGGTGATGCCAAAAATTACCGCAAAGAAAAGTTGACGTTTGAAGTCGTGGATTTTCAGAGTGCGTATCATGCAATTCTAGGCAGGCCAGGTTATGCACGATTCATGGCTCGACCTTGTTACGTGTACCTCAAATTGAAGATGCCTGGTCCTAGAGGAGTGATCACTATCTCTGGTAATCGGAAAAAGGCGGAAGAGTGTTTCCAGAAGGGCTCAAAGACCACCGATGCCCATATGGCCGTGGTAGAATTGCAAGAATACCAAAAAAATGCAGACCCGAGCGACTTGCTGCGAGCCAAGAAGCCAGCCACAGATTCAGCATTCCAGTCGTCTGGCGAGACGAAGTCTGTTCACATTCACCCGACGGACCCCAATATGGCTCCGACCCACATTTCAACCACACTCGACTCCAAATAGGAAGAAGCGCTCATCCAGTTCCTCCATGAGAACTGGGACATCTTTGCATGGAAGCCTTCTGACATGCCAGGTGTTCCCAGGGGACAGGCTGAGCATCGTTTGCGAGTCGACCCGAAAGTGAAACTAGTCAAAGAGCATCTTCGACGGTCCGCCGTCCAGAAAAGAAAAGCAATCGGCGAAGAGGTGGCTCGGCTTTTGGCAGCTGAGTTTATCCGAGAGATTTACCACTCCGAGTGGTTAGCCAATGTTGTCATGGTCCCAAAGAAAGATGACTCACTCTGCATGTGCATCGATTTCAAGCATATCAATCGGGCTTTCCCGAAAGATCACTTCCCTCTCCCTCGCATCGATCAGATAGTCGACTCGACTGCTGGGTACGAGCGTTTGTCCTTTTTGGACGCCTACTCCGGGTACCACCAGATCCGTCTATACGGACCCGACGAAATAAAGACACCTTTTATCACCCCGTTTGGGTGCTTCTGTTATGTCACAATGCCATTCGGCTTGAAGAATGCCGGAGCCACATTTATGCGGATGATTCAGAAGTGCCTACTCACTCAGATCAGTCGGAATGTGGAAGCATATATGGATGACATTGTGGTCAAGTCACGTAAAGGTTCCGACCTGCTGACCGACCTCACTGAAACCTTTGCCAACCTCAGAAGGTATGATATCAAGCTCAATCCATCGAAGTGCACGTTTGGAGTTCTAGGCGGAAAGTTACTCGGTTTTCTTGTTTCCGAACGAGGAATCGATGCTAACCCAGAGAAAGTAGGCGCTATACTCCGAATGAAATGCCCTGTGCGTGTGCATGATGTCTAGAAGATTACTGGTTGCTTGGCTGCCCTAAGTCGATTCATTTCTCGCCTCGGTGAAAAGGCGCTGCCTCTTTACCGACCGATGAAGAAATCAGATAAGTTCGAGTGGACTCCAAAAGCTGATACAGCATTTGCAGAGCTAAAAGCCCTGCTTTCCACCCAGCCGGTGCTTGCTGATCCAATCAGCAAAGAGCCTCTATTGCTTTATATAGCAGCCACTGGACAAGTCGTCAGTACAGTACTTATGGTCGAGCGGGAAGAAGAAGGAAAATCGTACAAAGTTCAACGCCCAGTTCATTATATTTCTGAAGTCCTGACCCCGTCAAAGCAGAGATATCCTCACTGTCAGAAGATTGTCTATGGAATTTACATGACCACGAAGAAGGTTGCACACTACTTCTCAGATCACTCTGTTACAGTTGTCAGCGACGCTCCATTGTCAGAGTTCCGCACAACAGGGATGCAACTGGTCGAGTGGCAAAATGGGCGATTGAACTCCTTCCCTTGGATATCAAGTTTGAGGCAAAGAAAGCTATCAAGTCCCAAGCAATAGCAGATTTCCTCGCCGAGTGGATCGAACAGCAACTGCCGACTCAAGTTCACTCTGAGCACCGGACCATGTTCTTTGACGGATCCAAGATGTTGAACGGTTCTGGTGCTGGAGTAGTCCTGGGATCCCCCCGGAGGAGACAAGCTCAGATATGTCCTCCAGATTCACTTTCATTCCTCCAACAATGAAGCAGAATATGAAGCACTCCTGTATGGGTTGCGCATGGCCATCTCACTCGGCGTCCATCGCCTCATGGTCTATTGCGACTCAGATTTGGTAGTTAATCAAGTGATGAAGGAGTGGGACATCAGAAGTCCAGCCATGACTGGTTACTGCAACGCAGTGAGAAAGCTTGAGAAGAAGTTCGAGGGGTTAGAACTCCACCATATCCCCCGATTGAAGAATCAAGCAGCCGATGAATTGGCAAAGATAGGTTCCAAGAGAGAAGCCATTCCCATCAATGTGTTCTTGGGGAATATTCACACGCCGACAGTTCAAGAAGACCCTTTCACTGAAGAGCCTCCGCAACCTAAGAGCGCCACGGATCCGACCGAAGTCGAGGTCCCAGCTGTGGTCGATCTGATCATGGAGGTTCTGGCCATTATTCCCGACTGGACGGTGCCCTACATTGCGTACATCCTCAGGAAAGAGCTCCCAGAGGATGAAGAAGAAGCTCGACAGATTGTTCATCGATCCAAGGCCTTTACTGTGATAAGAGGGCAGCTGTTCAGAGAAAGTGTGACTGGAGTCGGTCAGAAGTGCATAACACCAGAAGAAGGTCGAATGATCCTCAATGACATCCACTCAGGGACCTGTGGTCACCATGTGTCCTCTCGGGCCATCGTGGCTAAAGCATACCGAGCTGGATTCTATTGGCCACGAGCAAATGAGTTGGCGAAAGACATAGTCGACAGATGTGAAGGCTGTCAATTTTACTCCGATATGTCTCACAAGCCAGCGTCAGCCCTGAAGACCATCCCCCTTGTTTGTCCCTTCACTGTTTGGGGACTGGATATGGTTGGACCGCTGAGAACCGGCAAAAGCGGCTTCACTCACGTGCTCGTGCAGTCGACAAGTTTACCAAATGGATCAAAACTAAACCTATCAAGAACCTTGATGCTAGCACCGCTGTCAGTTTTATCAGAGAATTGACATTTAGATATGGAGTCCCACACAACATCATCATAGACAACGGATTGAACTTCAATTCCGACGAGTTCAGAGCTTTCTGCGCCTATCAGAGCACTCGAGTCGACTATGCTTCTGTCGCTCACCCGCGGTCGAACGGACAAGCAGAAAGAGCCAATGGCCTAATTCTCAAAGGACTGAAACCCCAACTGATGCGTGATCTCAAACACGCAGCAGGTGCTTGGGTTGATGAACTTCCGTTAGTTCTGTGGGGTTTAAGGACAACTCCTAATCAGTCGACTAGGAGAACTTCTTTCTTCTTAGTCTATGGAGCCAAAGCTGTTCTGCCAAGTGACTTGCTCCACAATGCACCCCGAGTTGAACTCTTCTTCGAAGCGGAAGCAGAGCAGGCCCGACAAGATTCAGTCGATCTCCTAGAGGAGGAAAGAGAGATGGACTTGATCCACTCGACCATTTATCAGCAAGACTTGCGTCGATTCCACGCCAGGAATGTGAGGGGTCGGGCCTTTCAAGAAGGAGACTTGGTTCTTTGAGTGCGTCAGCAGAAACCACACAAGCTTGCTCCAACTTGGGAAGGACCCTTCATCGTCACCAAAGTTCACCACAATGGAGCATACCATCTTTACAGTACCAAGCATCAGAAAGACGAGCCACGGGCTTGGAACGCGGAGCTGCTCCGCCCTTTTTATACTTAAACACACGCTCGAATAAAATGTAATAAGCAACACCTTTTGTAATTTGTTTATCAAAGACAAGAGCTTACGGTTCTCTCATTTGATTGTGTTGTTCTTATTTGCTTTTCAAATCCCCCAGTGGGTGGGCTTAGTCACGAATCCGTTCCGCCTAAGTTCGAAAAAATCCTACCGAGTGGAGAGCAACCCTCCCACTCGGGGGCTTCGCTGCAGTCGAGCACTCGCCTAAGTTCTCTCACTAAGAGACTTAACGGCAGTCGAGCATTCGCCTAAGTTTGAAAAAATCCCACTGAGTGGAGAGCAATCCTCCCACTCAAGGGCTTAGCTGCAGTCGAGCACTCGCCTAAGTTCTCTCACTAAGAGACTTAACGACAGTCGAGCACTCGCCTAAGTTTGAAAAAATCCTACCGAGTGGAGAGCAACTCTCCCACTCGGGGGCTTAGTTGCAGTCGCACTCGCCTAAGTTCTCTCACTAAGAGACTTAACGGCAGTCGAGCACTCACCTAAGTTTGAAAAAATCCCACCGAGTGGAGAGCAATCCTCCCACTCGGGGGCTTAGCTGCAGTCGAGCACTCGCCTAAGTTCTCTCACTAAGAGGCTTAACGGCAGTCCAGCACTCGCCTAAGTTTGAAAAAATCCTACCGAGTGGAGAGCAACTCTCCCACTCAGGGGCTTAGCTGCAGTCGAGCACTCGCCTAAGTTCTCTCACTAAGAGACTTAACGGCAGTCGAGCACTCGCCTAAGTTTGAAAAAATCCCACCGAGTGGAGAGCAACCCTCCCACTCGGGGACTTAGCTGCAGTCGAGCACTCGCCTAAGTTCTCTCACTAAGAGACTTAACGGCAGTTGAGCACTCACCTAAGTTTGAAAAAATCCCACCGAGTGGAGAGCAACCTTCCCACTCGGGGGCTTAGCTGCAGTCGAGCACTCGCCTAAGTTCTCTCACTAAGATACTTAACGGCAGTCGAGCACTCGCCTAAGTTTGAAAAAATCCCACCGAGTGGAGAGTAATCCTCCCACTCGGGGGCTTAGCTGCAGTCGAGCACTCGCCTAAGTTCTCTCACTAAGAGACTTAACGACAGTCGAGCACTCGCCTAAGTTTGAAAAAATCCTGCCGAGTGGAGAGCAACCCTCCCACTCGGGGGCTTAGCTGCAGTCGAACACTCGCCTAAGTTTTCTCACTAAGAGGCTTAACGGCAGTCCAACACTCGCCTAAGTTTGAAAAAATCCTACCGAGTGGAGAGCAATCCTCCCACTCGGGGGCTTACCTGCAGTCAAGCACTCGCCTAAGTTCTCTCACTCAGAGACTTAACGGCAGTCCCGAACTCACCTAAGTTTGACAAAAATCCTACCGAGTGGAGAGCAATCCTCCCACTCGGGGGCTTAGCTGCAGTCGTGCACTCGCCTAAGTTCTCTCACTAAGAGACTTAACGGCAGTCCTGCACTCGCCTAAGTTTGAGACCCATCCCTATCCGCAAGGACGATGAGGTGCAGGTCGACTGCAACCTTCTCCTTCGGAGCTGCGGCACAAATAGAACGCCCGCTCCATCCCTATCCGCAAGGACGACGAGGTGCAGGTCGACTACAACCTTCTCCTTCGGAGCTGCGGCACAAATACAACGCCCGCTCCATCCCTATCCGCAAGGACGATGAGGTGCAGGTCGACTGCAACCTTCTCCTTCGGAGCTGCGACACAAATACAACGCCCGCTCCATCCCTATCCGCAAGGACGACGAGGTGCAGGTCGACTGCAACCTTCTCCTTCGGAGCTGCGGCACAAATACAATGTCCGCTCCATCCCCATCTGTAAGGATGACGAGGTGCAGATCGACTGCAACCTTCTCCTTCGGAGCTGCGGCACAAATACAACGTCCGCTCCATCCCCATCCGCAAGGACGACGAGGTGCAGGTTGACTGCAACCTTCTCCTTCGGAGCTGCGGCACAAATACAACGTCCGCTCCATCCTTATCTGCAAGGGCGACGAGGTGCAGTGAGCAAAGTCCATCCGGAGGCAAACACAAGCACATTCGGAGATAAACCAAATTCAAATAAATCCTAAAAGGTTCCAAGCAGCGAATCAAAAGTACTCGGGCACCAAGCCCGAAGGATTTTAATGGTTACAGAAACCACTCGCAATTCCGAGGCTAATTTAAATCGTATCCAAGTTTCATAAGATTGTTCACTCGGCCGGAGGAGGGCTGGCAGGCTCCACGGATGAGTCCAGATCAATCCCATCAGCGATCCGAGTGGCGACATCAATGAAAGTCTCCATGAAGGACTAGAAGTCGTGCTTTTTGGTGTTAGCAACTTTGATCGCAGCCAGCTTGTCTTCACGAGCCTCCTTGCAATGGACTCGCACCAAGGACAGCGCCACACCAGCACCACACCGGGCGGAGGATTTCTTCCATTCTTGCACTCGGTCAGGGATCTCGTTCAGATGAGTCATCAGAGATTCCAGATCATTCTGAAGCGTCGCCCCCAGCCAAAACATCGAGTCGATTCGAGAGTCAACCTCCTTCAGGCGTGCGAGGTAGCTTGTGGCGCTGGCGATACGAGACTCCAGTCGGAGCACGTTCATCGCAGTTTCGTCGCAGACTGGGGAAGCGATAGGGTCCAGACCCGTCTCGACCCTTCCAGTTTCTTCGTTGAAGTCTTGGCAGAGTTCTGCAGCCAAAAGTCAGTCCATCAACTGAGCAAGACCCAATTGCAAGCATCAACGCAGTCGGATTAAAAGAAATACCTTCCAGCACGAGATAAAGCTTCTTAGCGAGGGTCCTCAGAGAAGCTTCTGTGTCATTCCTCTTGCGGATCGCAGACTCCAAATTTTCGTTCAGGATGACCTTGTCCTTCTTCAGGCTGGTCACTTCACGGTTAGCTTCATTAAGACAAGATGTCAGTCTATTCACCTCTCCTTCAAGCATTCTGACTGAAGCAAGCTTCTTGTCTGCGAGAGCGGTTTTGTCTTGGGCTGCTTTTTGCGCGGCGGCGAGGTCCGAGTCCTTCTTGTCCAGAGCCAACTTCATTTTCTCTGCCAAGAAGTAATCGAATCAAAGAAGAGATCAAAGAGATATATTGAAATTCAGACGGCAATCAGTTACCTTCCATACCAGCGGCCTCGTCTTGAGCTTTTTTCAGATTTTGCTGAGCCAATTCCAAGTCTAAGTTGAGTTGCCTCTGCTTCTCTTCGAGTTCAGCAAACTTGGAGATAAGAGTACAAGACTTCTGCAAGAGGCAAGAGACAGATCAATCGATAGGTTCAAAGGCAGTTCATTTCCGAGTGAATAAAACCTAAAGAAGTGGGCAACAAGCTGTTCAGACCCCAGTCGACTGCCAACAGTCGACCACGGTCTCGGGGACTACACCCAGTGGGTGCACTTGGCGTGCCCCCACCGGTTCTGATCCGACTCGACCGGCCCGCCGGAGTCGAGTGCAAAAAAAAGAAGAGAGAAAGAACAATTGCGCCGTCAAGAAAGAAGAACTCAGACCACAGTCGACTGCCAACAGTAGACCGCGGTCTCGGGGACTACACCCAGTGGGTGCACTTAGCGTGCCCCCACCAGTTCTGGTCCCACTCTCCCAGACCGAGTGGAAGAGAGAAACTACCAAAAACGACAGCGACACCCAGTGGGTGCTCTAATTCAACGCGAACAATAGGAGATTGTGCAGAAGAAGATTTTTCGAGAACAAAAACAGTCGGAAAGTCTACTCACCTGGACGTTGGCCCGAAGGGCGGCACTAGCATCATAGACAGCCTGACTGCTCTCGTGCACTATCTTCACCTGCTCCATCATCATATCAGCCTGTCGGATGGCTTCCGCAGCCGCTTCTGATTGGTTGTCTGGGACGGGGTAGCTGGTGAAAAAGTGTGCAGACGACCCAGGTGCGGCTGCTTGAGGTTCCATGGTGTGGAGTTGGACAATTGAAGGAACCACAGGCGCGGTCGACCTCGTGGGATGCCCACTCGGCAAGGATGCAGCATACGTCATAGTGGCCCTGCCCGCGTCTTCAGCTTGACGGACGGGAGGCGTTGTAGTTGGTTCTTGCCGAGCCACCCTGCCAGCTGTGACCTTCTTGCTCTTCCTAGGCTTAGGAGCCACATCTTCGTCGTCGTCCGGAAGATCAATGATGTTGGGTGGAGCTGCAAGACAGAACATTCGACCCCAAGTGAACCACTTTACCCTAAAAGGATCAAGAATCGAAATCGCTAGAGTTCATACCTGGGTTAGAGGTTACCGCATCCTCCATTTCCTCGTCCCGGTACTGGTATGAGGAGGTCCCTGACGTAGCAGCACTGCAAAGGCCCGCATTCAATCGGTTACACCCAGTTAATCGAATCCACATAAAGGACAAGTCAGATGGTTACTCGAAGATGGTAGGAATGGTCACTTTGATCCGGGGGCAAAGCTTTGGGCGGTTTGGAAGAGATGGCTTTCGGCACTTTCGGCGCTGGAAGCGGCGCGACCTTGGATTGCTTTGGAGCCTTCTCAGTCGGCGTCGGGGAAGATGTCCTGGGGTGCTTCGAAGACTACCCGATCGGTGCAACCACCAAGTCCGGAGTGCATGCTGGGTCATGACTGTGCTTGGACCTCCTCTCCCTGCGAGGAGGCGAGTCGACTTCTTCCTCATCAGTCGATTCATCGCTCTCCTCGTCCTCCTCGGTTTCCAAATGCTCCTCGCCGCTCTCACCCCCGCTCCCTTCTTCCTCAGCGCCTGTGTCCTGCACTCCGTTGGGCATCGAGTACATTTCGATGAGGGCATGAAAGGATAAAAATCAAAGGAAATTCAATCGACCACAAACAAGACATCACATGGTGAATCGGAAAGATACTTGATAAAACAGAAATATACCTGCTCCGGCTGGTGCGAGTTGTCGAATGGAATCACACTCGTGGACCCCCAAGGGTTATCTTTGTTGCCGGTGATTCCCCTCAACTAGTTCTCCAAGATATCCTCGCTGACCTCCTCTAGGTGGATCCGAGTGGTATCCTCGAGCCCAGAGTACATCCACATCGGATGATCGCGCGCCTGAAGAGGTTGGATGAGTCGACCGAGAAAGACCTCCAGCAGATCCATCCCGGTCACTCCGTCGCGGACAAGCTGGATGACCCGTTCAACCAGCACCTTGACCTGCGCTTTCTCTTCCGGAACTACCTTCAGGGGAGCAGGCTTCTCCACTCGAGCCAAGGAAAAAGGAGGATGTCCAGTCGACAGGCCAGGGGTCGGCTGATCCTTGCAGTAGAACCAAGTCGACTGCCAGCCCCAGACTGAGTCAGGAAGGATCATGGCTGGGAAGGTACTCTTGCTCCTCATCTGGATCCCCAGACCACCGCACATGTGGATCACCCACGTCCTCTCGTCACTCGACCTGGCCTTTTTGACCGACTGGGAGCGGCAAGTGAAGATGTGTTTGAAGAGCGCCCAGTGTGGTCGACAGCCCAATAAGTTTTCGCACATGGACACGAAAGCGGCCAGATAGACTATGGTGTTCGGAGTGAAATGGTGGAGCTGAGCCCCAAAGAAGTTCAAAAAACCCCGGAAGAAAGGGTGGGGAGGTAGTGAAAATCCACGATCTATGTGGGCGGTGAGGAGGACACACTCACCCTCTCTAAGCTGCGGCTTGGTTTCGTCCCCCGGGAGCCGAGCTGACTTGTGAGGGATCAATCCCCCCTCCACCAGGTCATCGAGGTCGTCCTGCGTGATTGCCAAGCGGATCCAGTCGCCCTGGATCCAGCCCGCCGGCAGGCCGGACCTCGATGAGGATCCGCCCCGGCTGGTCCGCTTGCCCTTTGCCTTCGCGGTCGCCTTCTTCGCACGTTCCACCGCCGCCGTCTTCTCCTTCCCCATGGTGGCGGATCGAGCTTGAGCAGAGGTCCGGCGACAAGGCGGAAGCGAGAGTGGCGAAGGGATCGGGAGAAAGAGAAGAGAGAATGGGAGCGTGCGGAGCAGAGGCCTGGCCCGAGACCTTTTATAAGGCCTTTCATCGAGTGGCTGACTGGTGGACCCAAGCGATCTAAACAAATCCCGCAACAGTCGCGCGTGCAGTACGTGGCGAAAAAGGTGGCGCGAGGATCGATGAGACTTGCCTAATCCGTCCCGATAACCTCGGTTCCGCCCGTCTGGCGCACTTCCCAAAATTCGAATCCTGCGAGATCCGCGGAGAGCAGAACAACCTGTCAGACTAAAGATAAACACCTTCTACATCATCATTCGGAATTCTACCATGAAAGTTCACTCGACAACAACCAAGAATGGACCAAGGCGATTGAGAAAGGAGTCGACATCGTCACCTCAACTCATTGTTCCAGGACAAGGCATATTCATAGCACAAAGAATGGGTCAGAAGTGTTCTCAACCCCTTCCTCACTGAAACCCTGATCCATTCGGGGGCTAATGATGAAGCTATGTACCTAGGGTAGGGTCACAGACCTGTCCAACATACCCTCCCCAAGGACATCTCTGCAAAGAATCAGAAGCAGTCGAAGAGAAACCATCGTCCACTCGACCGTGGAGATGCACTCACTCGACCACCTTGAAGACACCCGACCACCAGAAGATGAAGAACCCTCCACTCTGAAATGGTCAGGATTTAAACCATAGCATTATGAGCATTTATGACACTTTACTGTAGACATTACCAATAACGCCTTTCCTTTATGAGCATTGAACCCTGTGTAACGGAGGGGAGTTGGGGTCCTGGCGCACTCTATATAAGCCACCCCCCTCCTCTGGGACAAGGGTTCGCACTTTCTGTAATTCACACACATATATTCAGTCGACCGACTCAGGGCTCCGAGACGTAGGGCTGTTACTTCCTCCGAGAAGGGCCTGAACTCATAAACTCGTGCGTACAACTCCTCCATAGCTAAGATCTTGCCCCCTCATATTTACCCCCCATTCTACTGTTAGTCTTAGAGCCACGACAGCAGGGTCTGTTGTGCCGTCGTATGATTCAATGTTTACATGTTTGAAACCTTCTGGGAATTGATGTTCCATTACTTCGTCTGTGAAGCATAAGGGGTGTGCGACGCCTCTGTATTGGGCTATATCGTGACGCATCTAGAATGGGTCTTGCCCACTGTGTTCGGCCCGGCCATATTTGATTTTACTGCATCCGGCGTGACGTTTGTCGTCTCGCAGAGTGGTGCGCCCTCGTGATTCGTAGATCGATCTTGAATGCTTTTCCTTGTCCTCCAATATGTCTTGTAGGTCTGGCATATCTCCCCATGCCTTTTTATTTGAATGGCGTTGGGGTGGAGGCTGAGCTTTTGGCTGGAATGCCTCTCTATCGCGGCCACGAGGTGGCCGATCAGCCATATCATACGCTTCTTCCTCCAGTCGGGGAAGTAACCTGCGCCTTGGGTAACTCTTGGAGGGACGCTCGAGTTTATATTCCGCGGCCGCGAGGACTTCAGTCCATTTGTCCGCTAGCAGATCTTGATCAGCTTGAAGCAGCTGCTGCTTTTTCTTTAGGCTGTTTGCCGTGGCCATAAGCCGGCGCTTGAAGCGCTCTTGTTCGACGGGATCCTCTGGGACGGCGAATTCATCATCGCCGAGGCTTGCCTCATCTTCGGAGGGGGGCATGTGATCATCCTCCTTCTCTCCGTCTGCCGCTCTCTCGGGGGAGCTGGCTCCTTCATCCTCCTGCTCTAAATCTTGCTGGAGGGGATTGTTGTTGTCTTCAGCATTATCCGGAGTATTATTATCTCCTATGCCGGTATCACCACTTTTTCTTTGGCGGGACTTAGAGCGGCGCCGCTGACATCGGTGCTTGGGTTGCTTCTTGGAGGGGTCATCCTCCGCTATCTTGTCGCCATTGCCTTCATTGGGTGTATCCACCATGTATATGTCATATGACGAGGTGGCTTTCCAGTGCTCTATAGGTGCTAGTTCGTGTTCGTCTCCTACATCGTCGTCCATACCGTCTATGTCTTCGGAGTCGAAGTCGAGCATGTCGGTTAAATCATCGACAGTGGCTACGAAGTGGGTGGTGGGTGGGCGTCGAATTTCTTCATTGTCCACATCCCAATCTTGCTGGCCATAATCCGGCCAGGGCTCTCCTGAGAAAAGAGAGAGACCTTAGTGAATTCAGAATGTCGCCGAAGGGCAAGTCCTGAAAGATATCCGCGGCGGTGAATTCCATGATCGGTGCCCAATCATATTCGATTGGCAGGGGCGCGGGCGGTTTGGAGTCAGAAAGAGAGTCCGACACCTTAGAGTCACGGGCTGCGCAGAGGGTTATGCTGGTGTTTGGCTCGATCGCCGTTGAGACTGCAGCCCCCGAGGCGGTGTCTAACAACCCGTCCTTAATTGGCGCAGTTTGCTCCGAGCTAAGGATCAGAGCTGATGTGGGCGCGGCCTCTGGGATATTGTCCAGTGGCAGAGCTAGGTCGTACACACTGTGACAGTGCGGCGCGCCCGGCTGTGGCTTGAATCCGTGAAGATCAAGTCTCCGCGGATGTTGGCCGTGTAGTTCAAACTTCCAAATTTGACCTGATGGCCAGGGGCGTAGCTTTCAATCTGCTCCAGATGGCCAAGAGAATTATCCCGCAGTGCAAAGCCGCCGAATATGAAGATCTGTCCGGGGAGAAAAGTCTCACCCCGGACCGCATCGCTATCGATGATAGTAGAAGCCATCAAGCCTAACGGCGACGACACAGAGGAACTCTCAATGAAAGCATCAATGTCGGTGTCAAAACCGGCGGATCTCGGGTAGGGGGTCCCGAACTGTGCGTCTAGGCCGGATGGTAACAGGAGGCAGGGGACACGAAGTTTTACCCAGGTTCGGGCCCTCTTGATGGAGGTAAAACCCTATGTCCTGCTTGATTAATAGTGATGATATGGGTAGTACAAGAGTAGATCTACCATGAGATCAGAGAGGCTAAACCCTAGAAGCTAGCCTATGGTATGATTGTATGTTGTCATTGTTGTCCTACGGACTAAAACCCTTCGGTTTATATAGGCACCGGAGAGGGTTAGGGTTACACAAGGTCGGTTACAAAGGAGGACATATCCATACACATATTGCCTAGCTTGCCTTCCACGCCAAGTAGAGTCCCATTCGGACACGAGACGAAGTTTTCAATCTTGTATCTTCATAGTCTAACAGTCCAGCCAATGGAGATCGTCCGGCTGTCCGGAGACCCCCTAATCCAGGACTCCCTCATTGGCCCTGTCATTATTTTATGCCATGTGTTCATGTTGCTATAGAGTGATCCATGCCTCTTTGGAGCATGATCAGTAAGGATGTTTTGTAGATATTGTGGTGTTCTATCCATCTATGTCTTTGTTTGCATTTACGGAGCACCCTAGCTTGAGTCAATCGAGCTCTACTTTTGCTATAAAATATTCCTGGCAGGATGTTTACATGTTAAACAATTTTGCCGAGGTTGTTGTAGTTGATCCATGAATGCTATGATGTTGCTCTTGCCATGTTTAGCTTCCATGCCATGTCTACTTGCTGGGTGTATGCTTAGTTTGTCATGCAATGCCTTGTGGTGAGTGCATCGAGCTCGTAAACATGCCTACTTAATATCTGTTTTGCCATGTTCCAGTTTTTCACTAAGTCCGAATCTGTTAACAACAATTGCTATGTTCACATGGTTGCCATTGTATTTTATGATCCCTTTTGGCTTATGGTCAGTGAGGGACTTTTGCTGTATGCTTTGAGTATCTTCATGCCATGCCTTGCTTTACCATGATATGTTCCTGTAACATGTTGTTATCTAGCTCTAAACATTGCTTCCTGATGTTAAATTCCTGACTTGTTATTTTCCCCAAGTCTGTAACCTGTAATCTTTTGCACTTTTGCCATGCTTGTTTGAACCTGCTATTGAGTGAATTAGCCGTAGCTCAGTGTTCATATTTTGTCAAGCATCTTGAGTGGATCCCTGCCATGTATTTTGTTGCTATGTTTGAATGCAGTAGCTTGTTATTCTTGATGCATGCAGGTGGCCTCGTGCTGTTAATCGCATACCGGTGCCATATTTGTTTTGCTTGTCATTTCCAAACCGTGCATCCGATTCCGGTGATCTTTATATCGATTTCCACCGAAATCAACTTATCTTTCTAGTGGCACTCGTGGTTTTCCAAGTTGAGGCCATGTTCAATCATTCCTTTCCGAATCATGCATATGCATCACATATCACATCCCGCATATCATGACATGTTTTGCATCATGTTGTTTGTGCATTGCACATGGTTGATTGTGTCTCCCTTTGCTTGTTGTTGTTGCTTGGGTAGAGCCGGGATACGAGTATGTGATCGAGGAGCCCATTGAGTATGTTTACGAGGATCAAGCTAACGTCAACTCGGAGAACTTGCAGGCAAGATGACCATACCCTCGAAATCACTTCTATCTTTGCTTGCTAGATGCTCCCTCTTTTGCTATGCCTATGCTACGATTCCTACCACTTGCTTATCATGCCTCCCATATTTCCATGTCAAACCTCTAACCCACCTTGTCCTAGCAAACCGTTGTTTGGCTATGTTACCGCTTTGCTCAGCCCCTCTTATAACGTTGCTAGTTGCAGGTGAAGATTGGAGTTTGTTCCTTGTTGGAACATGTTTATTGTTGGGATATCACTATTATATCTTGTCTACTTTAATGCACCTATATACTTGGTAAAGGGTAGAAGGCTCGGCCTTATGCCTGGTGTTTTGTTCCACTCTTGCCGCCCTAGTTTCCGTCATACCGGTGTTATGTTCCTTGATTTTGCGTTCCTTACACGGTTGGGTTATAATGGGAACCCCTTGATAGTTCACCTTGAATAAAACTCCTCCAGCAATGCCCAACATTGGTTTTACCATTTGCCACCTAGCCTCTTTTTCCCTTGGGTTTCCGGAGCCCGAGGGTCATCTTTATTTAAACCCCCCCGGGCCAGTGCTCCTCTGAGTGTTGGTCCAAACTAGAGCCCCTTGCAGCGCCACCTCGGGGAAACTCGAGGGCTGGTTTTAGTTGTACGGATAGCTTATCCGGTGTGCCCTGAGAACGAGATATGTGCAGCTCCTATCGAGATTTGTCTGCACATTCGGGTGGCCTTGCTGGACTTGTTTTGCCATTGTCGATATGTCTTGTAACCGGGATTCCGAGTCTGATCGTATTGTCTTGGGAGAAGGAATATCCTTCGTTGGCCGTGAGAGCTTGTGATGGGCTAAGTTGGGACACCCTTGCAGGGTTTTGAACTTTCGAAAGCCGGGCCCGCGGTTATGGGCAGATGGGAATTTGTTAATGTCCAATTGTAGAAAACCTAAAGCTTAACTTAATTAAAATGAATCAACTGAGTGTGTGGCCGTGATGTTCTCTTTTCGGCGGAGTCCGGGAAGAGAACACGGTCTCGTGTAATGTTTGATCGTAGGTTGTTCTAGGATCACTTCTTGATCATAGTTCCTCGACCGTGCCTTTGCCTTCTCTCCTCGCTCTCTTTTGCGTATGTTAGCCACCATATATGCTAGTCGCTTGCTGCAGCTCCACCTCACACTTTTACCCTTCCTATAAGCTTAAATAGTCTTGATCGCGAGGGTGTGAGATTGCTGAGTCCCCGTGACTCACAGATTACTTCCAAAACCAGATGCAGGGACCGATGATACCGCTCCAGGAGATTCGACTGAGCTCAAGTGGGAGTTCGATGAGGACTCAGGACGATACTACGTTTCCTTTCTAGACGATCAGTAGTGGTGCCTAGTTGGGGCGATCGGGGACTTTGTCGCATTTGGGGTTGTTCTTCATTTTGGTTCTGTAGTCGGACGTTGAGTGTAACTGGATGAATGTAATGATATTTATGCTATTGTGTGAGATGGCGAGTGTAAGCCAACTATGTATCTCTTTTCCCTTATTCATTACATGGGTTGTTGTGAAGATTACCTCACTTGCGACATTGCTTACAATGCGGTTATGCCTCTAAGTCGTGATTCGACACGTGGGAGATATAGCCGCATCGTGGGCATTACAAGTTGGTAATCAGAGCCTTCCCCGACCTTAGGAGCCCCTTGCTTGATCAAATCGTTGGCGTTGTTGAGTCTAGAAAAATGTTTTGAGTCATTTAGGATTATATATATCGGAGAGTAGGATTCTTTTTACTCCCTAGTCCCTTCGTCGTTCTGGTGAGGCATCCTGACGTAGAGTTTTGACTCTTCTCTTCTCAAATTTCACTAAATTTTTTTAGGATCACGTGGGTATCTTGGAATCGTTCCGATGGTTTTGTGATGAGAACATTGTTCTTGGTGCCTCCTAACATTTAGGGGTTATGGCAGTGTCCCGGGAAGTTGAGCTCCGAGGTGTTGTCGTCACAATTTTATCATTGCAAGTCTGGAATACCTGAGTTTCGCCGACATCGAAAATCTCATTTATGCAGTTGTTGGTGAGATAACCTCGACGCAACCCAGTACTGGGGCGGGAGTTCGGGAGTATCGCCATAACTCGTATGACGGATGCTTTTCAAAGGTTGAGGTAAATGATTTCCAAAGTTTTCTTGGTTATGTGTTGAAGGATGGATACAGCTGGATGTAGGATTTGCTAGCTTTGGGTGAGATATTATGCTTCCCCTGTATCCCCAACACCTGATTACATAACCGGAAAGGTTCGGGAGTTTTATAGGTGGGAATTCATGTAGCTCTAGTATTTCTTCCATGAATTTTTGGTTTGTGATTGGGTAATCCTTACCAAGTATTTGTTCATATCCGTATCTTGTTGTTTTATTCTTCTACCTAGTGTGACCATTTCTATTGGAATGCATTCGTTCATTTTGTTCGGATGTTAAGACTATGTGTTGCAATTTCGATCCATTTGATTCAGCTTGAATATTTGTCTGTCATGATGCTAACGGATGTCACCCTCTTCAGGATGGCTCCTCCAACGCGTAACAATCCTGAACCGCCACCACCACCTCCACCTACGGAGGCATGGCAAGCTGTGATGGCCGCTACCAATGCAAACACGCAGCTGATCATGCAAATTTTGCAAGAGCGCAACCAAGTGAATCATGGCCATGGCAACAATCAGAATCAGTTTGCTACACTCAACCTGTTTCTCGCTAACCAGCCAAAGAACTTCAGCAACTGTGTCGAGGCAACAGACGCTGATGATTGGCTCATGTATATCTGCAAGCATTTCGAGTGCAGCAACGTCAGGCCTGAGGACTTTGTCAAGTTTGCCTCGTTCCAACTCAAAGACCATGCTGCAGAGTGGTATCAGCAATACAAAGATTCCAGAGGAGGTCGTGTGATTACCTGGGATGAATTCCGTCAAGACTTCAGAGCTCATCACATTCCTCAAAGTGTTGTTGAGAGCAAGCGTGAGGAGTTCCGCAATCTGAAGCAAGGCAGCTTGTCTGTTTACCAGTATAACATCATGTTCCAGAAGCTCGCTCGTTTCACTAAACAAGACATCCCCGATGAGAAGAGCATGATTTATCAGTTCAGAGGTGGCCTCAGAGAAGATCTCCAACTTGCTCTCGTGCTTTTCGAGCCTCAAAAGTACGATGAGTTTTACAACATGGCACTAAAACAAGAGACTGCTCAACTCAAGTGCGATGCTTCCAAGAAGCGAGTTAGGGATGCAACTCCTTCTTCCTCAACTCAAGTGGTCACTAAGTAGCAAAAGTATTGGTTGCCTCCTCCTCCTCTGTTCCGTCAGCCTTATCAGCAGAAGAGCAAAGGTGGCAATGGATCTTCCCACCCACCCAACCCAGGCTTTCAGAACAAGACTTCGTCTCATGCCCCAAGATCAAGTGCTCCGTATCACCGTCCACTCTCGGAGGTCACGTGAAACAAGTGTCAGCAGAAGGGTCACTATGCCAACAAATGCTTCAATCAGAGGCGTCTTCTTCCTCCTCCTCCTCCTGTGAGATCTGCCAGTACCGCAGTGGTCAAACATAATCCCAAGCACGCCAAGGTCAACTTGTTAAATGCAGCTCAGGCAGAGGACTCGTCAGATGTGATTATGGGTAATCTTCCTGTTAACGATATTCCTGCAAAAGTTCTTTTTGACACTGGTGCATCGCACTGTTTCATCTCGAGACCTTTTGCATCTAAGCATGATTTGGTTACTCAAGTTTTGCTGAAACCTTTGGCTCTTGTTTCTTCGGCCCGACAAATGACTTCTCGAGTTTTCGTCCCGGATGTTTCTATCACATTGGGCGACTATAAGTTCTTGTCTTCTCCTAATGTCCTCGGTGACTCGGATATTGATCTTATTCTCGGAATGGACTGGCTTTCTAAGCACAAGGCTCAGCTTGATTGTGCTGCCAGGCAGATTCAATTGACACATTCGTCTGAGGATGTAATCGTCTTTGCCGCTCGTGATGATACCATCCGTCTGTTTTCTCTCAATGAGAAGGGCGAGCTGGATGCCATCTCTCAAATTCCAGTCGTTTGTGAATATCAAGACGTCTTTCTAGAAGAGCTTCCAGGAATGCCTCCGCACCGGCCAGTTGAATTCGTCATCGATCTTGAGCCTGGCACGGAACCTGTTTGCAAACGTCCTTACAAGCTTGGACCTGAAGAGTTGAAGGATCTGAAGAAGCAACTCGATATTCAAGAGCGAATGGGTCTCATCCGACCTAGTTCTTCTCCATGGGGTTGTGGTGTTCTTTTCGCCAAGAAGAAGGATGGAACGGACTGACTTTGTGTCGACTACCGTCCATTGAACAAGAAGACCATAAAGAACAAGTACCCACTTCCCAACATCAACGAGCTGTTTGAACAACTCAAAGGTGCTCAAGTATTCTCCAAGCTTGATCTCCGTATGGGCTATCATCAGATTCGCATTCGTGAAGAAGATATCCCCAAGACAACATTCAGAACAAGCTATGGTTCATATGAATACACTGTCATGTCTTTCGGCCTTGTTAATGCACCTCCAACATTCTCCCGCATGATGAATTTCATCTTCAATGCCTACACAAATGACTTCGTCTTGGTCTACCTCGATGACATTTTGGTTTTTTCCAAGAACAAGGAGGATCATGCCAAGCATTTGAGATTGGTGCTGGATAAACTTAGAGAACATCAGTTCTACGCGAAGTTTTCAAAGTGCGAGTTTTGGCTCGATGAGGTTCTCTACCTTGGGCATATCATCTCTGCCAAGGGCATATCGGTTAATCCTGAGAAGGTGTCTGCAATTGTGAATTGGGAGCCACCTCAGAATGTGAAGCAACTCCGCAGTTTCCTTGGGCTCGCAAGCTATTGTCGAAGGTTCATTGAGAACTTCTCTATGATCGCGAAGCCTCTTTCCAACCTTCTCCAAAAGCATGTGAAGTATGTATGGTCGCCTGAATGTGACATCGCTTTCAACACCCTAAAAGAGAAGTTAGTCACTGCTCCAGTTCTGACTCCTCCTGATGAATCCAAACCGTTCGAGGTCTTCTGTGATGCTTCCCTTCAAGGTCTTGGTGCAGTGTTGATGCAAGAGAAGAAAGTTGTGGCCTATACCTCTCGCCAGTTGAAGCCCAACGAGAATAACTCCCCCACTCACGACCTCGAGTTGGCGGCAGTTGTCCATGCTCTTTTAACATGGAGACATCTCTTATTGGGATGAAAAGTGGACATCTTCACTGATCACAAGAGTCTCAAGTACATCTTCACTCAGCCCAACCTCAACCTCAAGTAGACTCGTTGGTTCGAAATGATTCAAGAGTATAATCCGAGTATCGAATATACTCCAGGCAAGGCCAATGTAATTGCTGACGCATTGAGTAGGAAGGCTTACTGCAATAGTTTGATTCTCAAGCCTTACCAACCAGAGCTTTGTGAAGCTTTCCGCAAACTCAATCTTTTCAAGTTGTTCCTCAAGGATTTCTTGCCAACCTCCAAGTCTCTCCTACTTTGGAAGATCAGATTCACGAGGCTCAACTTCTTGATGCTATGGTGAAGAAGGTGAAGATTGGGATTGCCAAGAGTCAACCCAAGGACAAGTGCTATCGTCTTGATGACAAGGATACTATATTCTTCGAGGATCGCATTGTTTGTGCCTAAAGGTGACCTTCGTAAAGTCATTATGAACGAGCTCACAATTCACTCCTCTCTATTCACCCTGGAAGTACAAAGATGTACCATGACCTCAAGCAGTCGTATTGGTGGACTCGAATGAAGCGCGAGATTGCTCAGTTCGTGAATGAATGTGATGTCTGCAGAAGAGTGAAAGCAGAACACCAACGACCAGCTGGTCTCCTCCAACCTCTTGCCATTCCAGAATGGAAGTTTGACCATATTGAGATGGACTTCGTGACTGGATTTCCAAAGTCCAAGCGTGGCAATGATGCTATCTTCGTTGTCATCGACAAACTCACTAAAGTGGCTCATTTTCTTCCTATCAAAAGAATCTATCACAACAACTCAGTTTGTAGAGCTATATACCTCTAGGATTGTCTCTCTGCACGACATTCCGCAGTTGATATCTTCAGATCATGGCAGCATCTTTACCTCTAAGTTCTAGGATTCTTTTCAGAAGGCCATGGGCACCAACATTCGCTTCAGCACAACTTTTCATCCTCAAACTAGTGGCCAAGTCGAGCGAGTCAATCAGATTCTTGAAGATATGCTTAGGACTTGTCATTTCTTTCGGTATGAAGTGGGAAGATTGTCTTCCATATGCCGAGTTCTCCTACAACAACAGCTTCCAAGCGAGTTCGGGCAAGGCCCCATTCGAGATTCTCTATGGCAGGAAGTGCGTACTCCTCTTAACTGGTCAGAGACTGGTGAACGTCAACTTCTTGGAAATGACTTGATCACAGAGGCAGAAGAAATGTGCAAAGTCATTCGTGATAATCTCAAAGCCGCGCAATCGCGCCAGAAGAGTTACTATGATACAAGCATCGTGACTTGGCTTTCGAGATCGGAGACCATGTCTACCTCCGCGTCTCTCCAATGAAAGGTACTCGTCGCTTCGGTATCAAAGGGAAGCTTGCCTCCCCTAGATACGTGGGTCCTTTCAAGATCATCAGCAAAAGAGGCGATCTCGCCTATCAACTTGAGCTTCCCTCCAGCTTTGTAAACGTGCACGACGTGTTTCACGTATCTCAGCTCCGCAAGTGTTTCCAGACTCCTGACCGCACCGTCAACTTTGAAGAGATTGATCTCCAAGAAGACCTGTCTTATCATGAGCACCCAGTTGCTATTCTTGAAGAAACTGAGCGCAAGACTCGCAACAAGTCTATCAAATTCCTGAAAGTCAAGTGGTCACATCATTCCGACCGTGAAGCCACCTGGGAACGCGAGGATCACCTCCGTTCTGAGTACTCGGAGTTTTTCCCATCCTAGATCTCGTGACGAGATCCTGTCGTAGTGGTGGAGTGTTGTAACACCCCGTATGTAACTTGCCATATTTGTATTCCAACTCTTGCCATTTTCGGCACTAAGTTATGATATTTCCTTGTTGTCGGATTTTTGTCTTCGTGTGCTTTTGTCTTTGTCATGCATCTCATATCATTTCATCATGTGCATTGCATTTGCATACGTGTTCGTCTCATGCATCCGAGCTTTTTCCCCGTTGTCCGTTTTGCATTCCGGCGCTGCTATGTCCTCCGGTGTCCCTTTCTACCTCTTTTCGTGTGCGGGTGTCCAACGTTCTCGGATTGGAACGAGACTTGTCATGCGGCCTTGGTTTACTACCGGCAGACCGCCTGTCAAGTTTCGTGCCATTTGGACTTCGTTTGATACTCCAACGGTTAACCGAGGAGCTGAGAAGGCCTCGTGTGTGTTGCAGCCCAACACCCTTCCAAAGTGGCCCAAAACCCACCTAAACATCCTCCATCATCTAGATCGTTCGATCACGATCGCGTGGCCGAAAACCACACCTCATTTGGAGCCTCCTAGCTCCATCTACCTATAAAACTAGCCTCCCCCCGAAAATTCCGGGTCCATTCGCACCCTAACCCTAGCCCCGCTCCTCTCCGCGAGGCCGGACACGTCCGCCGCGCCGGACAGAGCCGCCGCCGCCCCATGCAAATCAGGCGACGCGATGTGTCCTCCCGCCACCCGCCGCCGCCGAGGCCCGGGGAGCCCGCAGCCGGCCCTCCGAGCCCATCTCCTCGCGCCGCCTCGCGCCCGCGCGCCCCGGCCGCCGTCCTCGCTCCGCTGCCTCATCGCCGGTGCCTCCTCGCCGGTGCACCGCTGCCGCTTGTCGCCCGGCCCGCACCTCGCTGCCCCAATGCGCTCTGGCAGCCGCGCCCACGTCCGCCATCGCCGCCTCGCCACCCGGTGCCCCGGCTAGCTCCACCGCCTCTCCCTCGAAGCTCCGGCGAGCTCCACCGCCTCTCCCTCGTCTCCGGCGCTGGTTCCGGCGATTCTGGTGATCATCAATTCCGTGCTGCTACAGTGCTCAGATCTGGATCCAGATCTGAAATTCGGATCGGTTGACTTTTGACCTAATCTCAGATATTTTTAGCATTTTTCCACATGTCATAACTCTGCAACCGTGACTCCGTTTCGGGCATGTAGCATATCGAAATATTCGTCTCGACGAGTACTTTATTTCATCTCATTGCACCATGTTCATTTGAGTTCATCTTGATGCCCTAAATGCTAGTGGAAGAGTGCTAGTTTCTGTTAGTTTCATATTATTATCAGCAATTGGACATTTGACATTTTTGCCATGATTGATGTGTGCCTCCTATGAACTTGAGCTCTACATGGTTTTTTGAAGTATGCCATGCCATCTTTACAGGGGTGTATGCCATGTATTTTTGTGATCTCTGTGGTGACTAGCACAAGCATGCAAAGTAGCCCTCTTAATGTTGCTGATTTCAGGGACTTAGAAATATTCTAAGTCTTGGCCCTGTCATTATTTTATGCCATGTGTTCATGTTGCTACAGAGTGATCCATGCCTCTTTTGAGCATGATCAGTAAGGATGTTTTGCAGATATTGTGGTGCTCTACCCATCCATGTCTTTGTTTGCATTTATGGAGCACCCTAACTTGAGTCAATCAAGCTCTACTTTTTCTATAAAATGTTCCTGGCAGGATGTTTACATGTTAAGCAATTTTGCCGAGGTTGTTGTAGTTGATCCATGAATGCTATGATGTTGCTCTTGCCATGTTTAGCTTCCATGCCATGTCTACTTGCTGGGTGTATGCTTAGTTTGTCATGCAATGCCTTGTGGTGAGTGCATCGAGCTCGTAAACATGCCTACTTAATATCTGTTTTTCCATGTTCCAGTTTTTCACGAAGTCTGAATCTGTTAACGACAATTGCTATGTTCACATGGTTGCCATTGTATTTTCTGATCCCTTTTGGCTTATGGTCAGTAAGGGACTTTTGCTGTATGCTTTGAGTAGCTTCATGCCATGCCTTGCTTTGCCATGATATGTTCCTGTAGCATGTTGTTATCTTGCTCTAAACATTGCTTCCTGATGTAAAATTCCTGACTTGTTGTTATTTTCACCAAGTCTGTAACCTGTAATCTTTTGCACTTTTGCCATGCTTGTTTGAACCTGCTATTGAGTGAATTAGCCGTAGCTCAGTGTTCATCTTTTGTCAAGCATCTTGAGTGGATCCCTGCCATGTATTTTTTTGCTATGTTTGAGTGCAGTAGCTTGTTATTCTTGATGCATGTAGGTGGCCTCGTGCTGTTAATCGCAGACCGGTGCCATATTTGTTTTGCTTGTCATTTCCAAACCGTGCATCCGATTCCGGTGATCTTTATATCGATTTCGACCGAAATCAACTTATCTTTCCAGTGGCACTCTTGGTTTTCCAAGTTGAGGCCAGGTCCAATCATTCCTTTCCGAATCATGCATATGCATCACATATCACATCCCGCATATCATGACATGTTTTGCATCATGTTGTTTGTGCATTGCACGTGGTTGATTGTGTCTCCCTTTGCTTGTTGTTCTTGCTTGGATAGAGCCGGGAGACGAGTATGTGATCGAGGAGCCCATTGAGTACGTTTACGAGGATCAAGCTAACGTCAACTCAGAGAACTTTGCAGGCAAGATGACCATACCCTCGAAATCAATTCTATCTTTGCTTGCTAGATGCTCACTCTTTTGCTATGCCTATGCTACGATTCCTACCACTTGCTTATCATGCCTCCCATATTGCCATGTCAGACCTCTAACCCACCTTGTCCTAGCAAACCGTTGTTTGGCCATGTTACTGCTTTGCTCAGCCCCGCTTATAGCGTTGCTAGTTGTAGGTGAAGACTGGAGTTTGTTCCTTGTTGGAACATGTTTATTGTTGGGATATCACTATTATATCTTGTCTACTTTAATGCATCTATATACTTGGTAAAGGGTAGAAGGCTCGGCCTTATGCCTGGTGTTTTGTTCCACTCTTGCCGCCCTAGTTTCCGTCATACCGGTGTTATGTTCCTTGATTTTGCGTTCCTTACACGGTTGGGTTATAATGGGAACCCCTTGACAGTCCGCCTTGAATAAAACTCCTCCAGCAATGCCCAACATTGGTTTTACCATTTGCGACCTAGCCTCTTTTTCCCTTGGGTTTCCGGAGCCCGAGGGTCATCTTTATTTAAACCCCCCCGGGCCAGTGCTCCTCTGAGCGTTGGTCCAAACTAGAGCCCCTTGCAGAGCCACCTCAGGGAAACTCAAGGGCTGGTTTTAGTTGTACGGATTGCTTATCCGGTGTGCCCTAAGAACGAGATATGTGCATCTCCTATCGGGATTTGTCGGCACATTCGGGTGGCTTTGCTGGACTTGTTTTGCCATTGTCGAGATGTCTTGTAATCGGGATTTCGAGTCTGATCGGATTGTCTTGGGAGAAGGAATATCCTTCGTTGGCCGTGAGAGCCTGTGATGGGCTAAGTTGGGACACCCCTGCAGGGCTTTGAACTTTCGAAAGCCGTGCTCGCGGTTATGGGCAGATGGGAATTTGTTAATGTCCGGTTGTAGAAAACCTAAAGCTTAACTTAATTAAAATGAATCAACTGAGTGTGTGGCCGTGATGGTCTCTTTTGGACGGAGTCTAGGAAGAGAACACGGTCTCGTGTTATGTTTGATCGTAGGTTTTTCTAGGATCACTTCTTGATCATAGTTCATCGACCGTGCCTTTGCCTTCTTTTCTCGCTCTCTTTTGCGTATGTTAGCCAGCATATATGCTAGTCGCTTGCTGTAGCTCCACCTCACACTTTACCCTTCCTATAAGCTTAAATAGTCTTTATCGTGAGGGTGTGAGATTGCTGAGTCCCCGTGACTCACAGATTACTTCCAAAACCAGATGTAGGGACCGATGATACCGCTCTAGGAGATTCAACTGAGCTCAAGTGGGAGTTCGATGAGGACTCAGGATGATACTACGTTTCCTTTCCAGACGATCAGTAGTGGTGCCCAGTTGGGGCGATCGGGGACTTTGTCGCATTTGGGGTTGTTCTTCATTTTGGTTCCGTAGTCGGACGTTGAGTGTAACTGGATGAATGTAATGATATTTATGCTATTGTGTGACATGGCGAGTGTAAGACAACTATGTATCTCTTTTCCCTTATTCATTACATGGGTTGTTGTGAAGATTACCTCACTTGCGACATTGCTTACAATGCGGTTATGCCTCTAAGTCGTGCTTCGACACATGGGAGATATAGCCGCATCGTGGGCGTTACAAGTACCCAAGCACCGGTCCATGCACATATCAAATTATCAAAGTAACAAACGTGAATCATATGAGCATGATGAAAACTAGCTTGACAATAATTCCCATGTGTCCTCGGGAGCGCTTTCCTTTATATAAGAGTTTGTCCAGGCTTGTCCTTTGCTACAAAAAGGATTGGGCCACCTTGCTGTTATTTACTTTTATTACTTGTTACCCGTTACAAATTACCTTATCACAAAACTATCTGTTATCGATAATTTCAGTGCTTGCAGAGAATACCTTATTGAAAACCACTTGTCATTTCCTTCTGCTCCTCGTTGGGTGATACGTCTCCAATGTATCTATATTTTTTGATTGTTCCATGCTATTATATTATCAACCTTGGATGTTTTATATGCATTTATATGCTATTTTATATGATTTTTGGGACTAACCTATTAACTTAGAGCCCAGTGCCAGTTTCTGTTTTTTCGTTGTTTTTGAGTATCGCAGAAAAAGAAAACCAAACGGAGTCCAATTGACCTGAAACTTCACAGAGATTATTTTTGGACCAGAAGAAGCCCATGGAGCACCGGAGTTGGGCCAGAAGTGTCCCGAGGCCACCACGAGGGTGGGGGGCATGCCCTACCCCCATGGGCATGCCCCCTACCTCATGGGCCTCTTGTGGCTCCCGTGACCGACTTCTTTTCCCTATATATATATATATCCATATACCCTAGAAACATTGGGGAGCAGAACAGATAGGGAGTTCCGCCGCCAGAAGCCTCTGTAGCCACCGAAAACCAATCTAGACCCGTTTTGGCACCCTGTCGGAGGGGGGAATCCCTCTCCGGTGGCCATCTTCATCATCCCGGTGCTCTTCATGACGAGGAGGGAGTAGTTCTCCCTCGGGGCTGAGGGTACGTACCAGTAGCTATGTGTTTGATCTCTCTCTCTCTCTCTCTCGTGTTCTTGAGGTGGTACGATCTTGATGTATCGCGAGCTTTGCTATTATAGTTGGATCTTATGATGCTTCTCCCCCTCTACTCTCTTGTAAAGGATTGAGTTTTCCCTTTGAAGTTATCTTATCGGATTGAGTCTTTAAGGATTTGAGAACACTTGATGTATGTCCACGTGCTTATATGTGGTGACAATGGGATATCATGTCAACTTGCGAGTTCTGTTACCTCGTGCACTTATGCATAGGGGTTGGCACACATTTACGTCTTGACTCTCCGGTAGAAACTTTGGGGCATTCTTTGAAGTTCTTTGTGTTGGTTGAATATATGAATCTGAGATTGTGTGATGCATATCGTATAATCATACCCATGGATACTTGAGGTGACATTGGAGTATCTAGGTGACATTAGGGTTTTGGTTGATTTGTATCTTAAGGTGTTATTCTAGTACGAACTCTATGATATATTGAACGGAAAGAATAGCTTCATGTTATTTTACTACGGACTCTTGAATAGATCGATCAGAAAGGATAACTTTGAGGTGGTTTCGTACCCTACCATAATCTCTTCGTTTGTTCTCCGCTATTAGTGAGTTTGGAGTGACTCTTTGTTGCATGTTGAGGGATAGTTATATGATCCAATTGTGTTATTATTGTTGAAAGAACTTGCACTAGTGAAAGTATGAACCCTAGGCCTTGTTTCAACACATTGCAATACCGTTTGTGCTCACTTTTATCATTAGTTACCTTGCTGTTTTTATATTTTCAGATTACAAAAACCTTTATCTACCATCCATATTGCACTTGTATCACCATCTCTTCGCCGAACTAGTGCACCTATACAATTTACCATTGTATTGGGTGTGTTGGGGACACAAGAGACTCTTTGTTATTTGGTTGCAGGATTGCTTGAGAGAGACCATCTTCATCCTACGCCTCCCACGAATTGATAAACCTTAGGTCATCCACTTGAGGGAAATTTGCTGTTGTCCTACAAACCTCTGCACTTGGAGGCCCAACAACGTCTACAAGAGGAAGGTTGTATAGTAGACATCATTGGGTTCAACACTCTTACTTATCGAAAGGACTATGATAGATCCCCTATACTTGTGGGTCATCACCCCCCTCCACAGAATTCCACCTCGGTCATATCGTTGTAGTGCTTTGGCGAAGCCCTGCGTCGGTGACTTCGTCATCACCGTCATCATGCCGTCGTGCTGACGAAACTCTCCCTCGGCCTCAGCTGGATCAAGAGTACGAGGGACGTTACCGAGCTGAACGTGTGTAGATCGTGGAGGTGCCGTGTGTTCGATACTTGATCGGTTCGACCGCGAAGACGTTCGACTACATCAACCGCGTTTCATAACGCTTCTGCTTTTGGTCTACGAGGGTACGAGACATACTCTCCCCCTCTAGTTGCTATGCATCTCCTAGATAGATCTTGCATGATCGTAGGAAAATTTTGAAATACTGTGTTCCCCAACAGTGGCATCCGAGCCAGGTCTATGCATAGATGTCATACACACAAGTAGAACACAAAGGAGTTGTGGGCGTGGGTATATACATATTGCTTGTCGTCACTAGTTGTTTCTTAATTCGGCGGTATTGTTGGATGAAGCGGCCCGGACCGACATTACATGACCACGTTCATGAGACTGGTTCTACCGACGTGCTTCGCACACATGTGGCTAGTGGGTGTCTGTTTCTCCAACTTTAGTTGAATCAGATTCAATGAATAGGGTTCTTTCTAAAGATCAAAAAGCAATCACTATACCACGTTGTGGTTTTTGATGCGTAGATAAAAACGGTTCTTGCTAAGCCCGTAGCAGCCACGTAAAACTTGCAACAACAAAGTAGGGGACGTCTAACTTGTTTTTGCAGGGCATGTTGTGATGTGATATGGTCAAGAGGTGATTATATAAATTGTTGTATGAGATGATCATGTTTTGTAACACAGTTATCAGCAACTGGCAGGAGCGATATGGTTGTCGCTTTATTGTATGAAATGCAATCGCCATGTAATTTCTTTACTTTATCACTAAGCGGTAGCAATAGTCGTAGAAGCAATAGTTGGCGAGACGACAACGATGCTAAGATGGAGATCAAGGTGTCAAGCCGGTGACGATGGTGATCATGACGGTGCTTTGGAGATGGAGATCAAAGGCACAAGATGATGATGGCCATATCATATCACTTATATTGATTGCATGTGATGTTTATCCTTTATGCATCTTCTTTTGCTTAGTACGACGGTAGCATGATAAGATGATCTCTCACTAAATTTCAAGGTACAAGTGTTCTCCCTGAGTATGCACCATTGCTACAGTTGTCGTGCCGAGACACCATGTGATGATCGGGTGTGATAAGCTCTATGTTCACATACAATGGGTGCAAGCTAGTTTTGCACAAGCAGAATACTCAGGTTAAACTTGACGAGCCTAGCATATGCAGATATGGCCTCGGAACACTGAGACCAAAAGGTCGAGTGTGAATCATATAGTAGATATGATCAACATAGTGATGTTCACCATTGAAAACTACTCCATCTCACATGATGATTGGATATGGTTTAGTTGATATGGATCACGTGATCAGTTAGATGATTAGAGGGATGTCTATCTAAGTGGGAGTTCTTAAGTAATATGATTAATTGAACTTTAATTTATCATGAACTTAGTACCTGATAGTATTTTGCATGTCTATGTTATTGTAGATAAATGGCCCGTGCTATTGTTCCGTTGAATTTTAATGCGTTCCTAGAGAAAGCTAAGTTGAAAGATGATGGTAGCAATTACACAGACTGGGTCCGTAACTTGAGGATTATCCTCATTGCTGCACGGAAGAATTACGTCCTGGAAGCACCGCTAGGTGCCAAACCCGTTGCAGGAGCAACTCCAGATGTTATGAACACCTGGCAGAGCAAAGCTGATGACTACTCGATAGTTCAGTGTGCCATGCTTTACGGCTTAAAACCGGGACTTCAACAACGTTTAGAACGTCACGGAGCATATGAGATGTTTCAGGAGTTGAAGTTAATATTTCAAAAAAATGCCCGGATTGAGAGATATGAAGTCTCCAATAAGTTCTACAGCTTCAAGATGGAGGAGAACAGTTCTGTCAATGAGCACATACTCAGAATGTCTGGGTACCACAATCACTTGACTCAGCTGGGAGTTAATCTTCCGGTTGATAGTGTCATTGACAGAGTTCTTCAATCACTGCCACCAAGCTACAAAAGCTTTGTGATGAACTATAATATGTAGGGGATGGATAAGACAATTCCCGAGCTCTTCACGATGCTAAAGGCTGCGGAGATAGAAATCAAGAAGGAGCATCAAGTGTTGATCGTCAACAAGACCACCAGTTTCAAGATGAAGGGCAAAGGGAAGAAGGGGAACTTCAAGAAAAACGGCAAGCAAGTTGCTGCTCAAGTGAAGAAGACCAAGTCTGGACCTAAGCCTGAGACTGAGTGCTTCTACTGCAAAGGGACTGGTCACTGGAAGCGGAACTGCCCCAAGTATTTGGCGGATAAGAAGGATGGCAAAGTGAAAGGTATATTTGATATACATGTTATTGATATGCCTAATGCTCACAGTAGTGCCTGGGTATTTGATACTGGTTCTGTTGCTAATATTTGCAACTCGAAACAGGGGCTACAGATTAATCGAAGATTGGCTAAGGACGAGGTGACAATGCACGTGGGAAATGGTTCCAAAGTCGATGTGATCGTCGTCGGCACGCTACCTCTACATCTACCTTCAAGATTAGTTTTATACCTGAATAATTGTTATTTGGTGCCAGCGTTAAGCATGAACATTGTAACTGGATCTTGTATGATGCGAGACGGTTATTCATTTAAATCAGAGAATAAGGGTTGTTCTATTTATATGAGTAATATCTTTTATGGTCATGCACCCTTGATGAGTGGTCTATTTTTACTAAATCTTGATAGTAGTGATACACATATTCATAGTATTGAAGCCAAAAGATATAAGTTTAATAATGATAGTGCAACTTATTTGTGGCACTTCCGTTTAGGTAATATTGGTGTAAAGCGCATGAAGAAACTCCATGCTGATGGGCTTTTGGAATCACTTGATGCTTGCGAACCATGCCTCATGGGCAAGATGACTAAAAATCCGTTCTCCGGAACAATGGAACGAGCAATAGACTTATTGGAAATAATACATACTGATGTGTGTGGTCTGATGAGTGTTGATGCTCGTGGCGGGTATCATTATTTTCTGACCTTCACAGATGATTTGAGCAGATATGGGTATATCTACTTGATGAAACATAAGTCTGAAACATTTGAAAAGTTCAAAGAATTTCAGAGTGAAGTGGAAAATCATCGTAACAAGAAAATAAAGTTTCTATGATCTGATCGTGGAGGAGAATATTTGAGTTACGAGTTTGGTCTTCATTTGAAACAATGCGGAATAGTTTCACAACTCACGCCACTTGGAACACCACAGCGTAATGGTGTGTCCGAACGTCATAACCGCACTTTATTAGATATGGTGCAATTTATGATGTCTCTTACTAATTTACTGCTATCATTTTAGGGTTATGCTTTAGAGACGGTTGCATTCACGTTAAATAGGGCACCATCAAAATCCGTTAAGACGACACCTTATGAACTATGGTTTGGCAAGAAACCCAAGTTGTCGTTTCTTAAAGTTTGGGGCTACGATGCTTATGTGAAAAAGCTTCAACCTAATAATCTCGAACCCAAACCGGAGAAATGTGTCTGCATAGGATACCCAAAGGAGACTGTTGGGTACCTTCTATCATAGATCCGAAGGCAAGATATTCGTTGCTAAGAATGGATCCTTTCCAGAGAAGGAGTTTCTCTCGAAAGAAGTGAGTGGGAGGAAACTAGAACTTGATGAGGTAATTGTACCTGCTCCCTTATTGGAAAGTAGTTCATCACAGAAATTAGTTCCAGTGATTCCTACACCAATTAGTGAGGAAGTTAATGATGATAATCATGAAACTTCTAATTAAGTTACTACCGAACCTCGTAGGTCAAGCAGAGTAAGATACGCACCAGAGTGGTACGATAATCCTATTCTAGAGGTCATGTTACTTGACCATGATGAACCTATGAACTATGAGGAAGCGATGATGAGCCCATATTCCGCAAAATGGCTTGAAGCCATGAAATCTGAGATGGGATCCATGTATGTGAACAAAGTGTGGACTTTTGTTGACTTGCCCGATGATCGGCAAGCCATAGAGAATAAATGGATCTTCAAGAAGAAGACTAACACTGACAGTAATGTTACTATCTACAAAGCTCGACTTGTTGCGAAAGGTTTTCGACAAGTTCAAGGAGTTGACTATGATGAGACCTTCTCACCCGTAGCGATGCTTAAGTCCGTCCGAATCATGTTAGCAATTGCCGCATTTTATGATTATGAAATTTGGCAAATGGATGTCAAAACTGCATTCCTTAATGGATATCTTAAAGAAGAGTTGTATATGATGCAACCAGAAGGTTTTGTCGATCCAAAAGGTGCTAACAAAGTGTGCAAGCTCCAATGACCCATTTATGGACTGGTGCAAGCCTCTCGGAGTTGGAATATACGCTTTGATAGTGTGATCAAAGCATATGGTTTTATACTTACTGGAGAAGCCTGTATTTATAAGAAAGTGAGTGGGAGCTCTGTAGCATTTCTGATATTATATGTGGATGACATATTGTTGATTGGAAATGAGACTGATTTTCTGAAAAGCATAAAGGGATACTTGAATAAGAATTTTTCAATGAAAGAGCTCGGTGAAGCTACTTATATATTGGGCATCAAGATCTATAGAGGTAGATCAAGACGCTTAATTGTACTTTCAGAAAGCACATACCTTGAAGAAGTTGAAAATGGATCTAGCAAAGAAAGGGTTCTTGCCTGTGTTACAAGGTGTGAAGTTGAGTCAGACTCAATGCCCGAGCACTGCAGGAGATACAGAGAAAATGAAAGTCATTCCCTGTGCTTCAACCATAGGTTCTGTCATGTATGCAATGCTGTGTACCAGACTTGATGTGTGCCTTGATATCTGTTTACCAGGGAGGTACCAAAGTAATCCAGGAGTGGATCACTGGACAGTGGTCAAGAATATCCCGAAATACCTGAAAAGGACTAAGGATATGTTTCTCGTTTATGGAGGTGACAAAGAGCTCGTCGTAAATGGTTACGTCGATGCAAGCTTTGACACTGATTCGGATAACTCTAAGTAGTCTGTTGGTGCAGTTCCAAGCAGGGCGTCGTGGCGAGATCTATGTGTGAAGCGGAGTACATAGCTGCTTCGGAAGCAGCAAATGAAGGAGTCTAGATGAAGGAGTTCATATCCGATCTAGGTGTCATACCTAGTGCATCAGGTCCAATGAAAATCTTTTGTGACAATACTAGTGCAATTGCCTTGGCAAAGGAATCCAGATTTCACAAGAGAACCAAGCACATCAAGAGACGCTTCAATTCCATCCGCGATCAAGTCAAGGAGGGAGACATAGAAATTTGCAAGATACATACGGATCTGAATGTTCCAGACCCGTTGACTAGGCCTCTCTCACGAGCAAAACATGATCAGCACCAAGACTCCATGGGTGTTAGAATCATTACTGTGTAATCTAGATTATTGACTCTAGTGCAAGTGGGAGACTGAAGGAAATATGACCTAGAGGCAATAATAAAGTTGTTATTTATATTTGCTTATATCATGATAAATGTTTATTATTCATGCTAGAATTGTATTAACCAGAAACTTAGTACATGTGTGAATACATAAACAAACAGAGTGTCACTAGTATGCCTCTACTTGACTAGCTCGTTAATCAAAGATGGCTGAGTTTCCTAACCATAGACATGAGTTGTCATTTGATGAATGGGATCACATCATTAGAGAATGATGTGATTGACTTGACCCATCCTTTAGCTTAGCACTATGATCGTTTAGTTTATTGCTATTGCTTTCTTCATAACTTATACATGTTCCTATGACTGTGAGATTATGCAACTCCCGAATACTAGAGGAACACTTACTGTGCTATCAAACATCACAACGTAACTGGGTGACTATAAAGATGCTCTACACGTGTCAAAGATGGTGTTTGTTGAGTTGGCATAGATCAACATTAGGATTTGCCACTCCGTGTACCAGAGAGGTATCTCTGGGCGTTAATGCACATCACTATAAGACTTGCAAGCAATGTGACTAATGAGTTAGTTGCGGGATGTTGCATTACGAAACGAGTAAAGAGACTTGTCGGTAACGAGATTGAATTAGTTATTGAGATACCGATGATCGAATCTCGGGCAAGTAACATACCGATGACAAAGGGAACAACGTATGTTGTTATGCGGTTTGACCGATAAAGATCTTCGTAGAATATGTAGGAACCAATGTGAGCATCCAGGTTCCGCTATTGGTATTGACCAGAAGTGAGTCCCGGTCATGTCTACATAGTTCTCGAACCCGTAGGGTCCGCACGCTTAACGTTCGATGACGATCGGTATTATGAGTTTATGTGTTTTGATGTAACGAAGGTAGTTCGGAGTCCCTGATGTGATCACGGACATTACAAGGAGTCTCGAAATGGTTGAGACATAAATAACGATATATTGGAAGGCTATGTTTGGACATCAGAATGGTTCCGGATGAGTTTGGGCATTTACTGGAGTACCGGGGGGGGGGGGTGTTACCGGAACCCCCCAGGGAGTCAATGTGCCTTATTGGGCCTTAGTGGGAGAGAGGAGGAGGCGGCCTATGACGACGACATGTACCTACGGTAGGGCAATAGACATGATCTAAGCACCCCTCCCAAGGACACTGCCTTACAGTCAATGACATTCAAAGGACAACAATTTCTACCGACTGAAGTCACCTCAAGATACAACTCACTCGACCATGGTTCCACTCGGATAACCCGATTCTAGTCGACCAAGGTATAATCACTCGAGGACATCAAACACCACTCAGAGTATAGAAGATCTAACGTCATTCAGGATGGCAATGGTTAGGCGTTCACTTTGTAGTATTAATGATCAGTTGCATGACTTTATTGCTGGCGGTACCAGTAACGTCTCATCTTTATGTACATTGAACTCTTTGTAACGTGGGTTGGCTGGGGTCCTGGCGTACTCTATATAAGCAGCCCCCCTCCACTGAGACAAGGGTTCACCCCCCCTGTAACTTCATGCATAATCCAATCGACCAAGGCTCCAGGCACTGAGACGTAGGGCTGTTACTTCCTCCGAGAAGGGCCTGGACTCGTACATCTTGCGTGCACAATCTCACCGTAGCTAGGATCTTGCCTCTACATTCTTACCCCCCTATTCTACTGTCAGACTTAGAGCCATGACAGTTGGTGCCCACCGTGGGGCAGGTGTCTTTAGCGACTTTTTGGTGAGGTTGCGATTTCTCCGAGTCCTTCCATCATGGTTTCCGGCGGAGGTTTGGCTGAGGGTCGTGAGATCTGTCTCGGCGCGCTTGTATTCATCGCCGTCGACTCCGCTTGGTTTCAGGAAGCTCCCCTCGACGTCGATGCACTCCCCGTCCATGGGGCGATGCACTTTCATGCGTGCGTTCATGGCGTCCTTCTGTGGCAGCCATCGACCCAGTATCGGTCGGCTCCTGCAGTGCCTTCATGCCCCGCTGTTCGCCATCACAAGCGGTCCGGTCGGTCATGGCTTCAGCGGTGGGTGAAGCATGCGGTGGCACACTAGTCGGCCACCCCTCAAGTCACGGCAATCGAGCCCGAGGAATCTCTCTACGGCCTGTTTGACTGGCTCCGTTGAGACCCTGTCCGAGTGCGACAGCAGCGACCCCGCGGCGGAGGTCCTGATGGTCGACACACCACGCAGCCCGCCTGGCATGCGTTGCAACGGTGGCGGCGATGTCGGTGGTGATCTGTCGCGCATTCACGAGGAGTTCCACCTTGAAACCCTCTCTTCTCAGTAGAGGGAAGAACTTCACCGCCGTAATATGGAGGCGCTCCACACACCTGTTGTTGGAGAGACCTCTGAAGCTCGGGCCGTGGAGGCAGCGCGTTTGGCCACTCTGGCTGAGCGCACTCGACTGGAGAACCTTCAGCGTGCGCTCGACGATCGCACCCGGCGGCAGATCCCCGAATCCAGTCGACGACAGCGGCAGTTGTTCCCGCCTGAACCAAATGTATACTACACTCCGATTCAAAACCTTACAGCCACGGCCCGCATAGCAGAATCCATTCAGCCGTCCCAGTCGGAAGCTGGTAGAGGTTTGATGCAGATCAGAGCGCTGCTCCGAGCAGCAGGAGAGCATAACACTACAGTGTCTCAATCACGTAACAGAATTCATAGCAAATCTGTAGTAGCTAACACCGTTCAGTAAGCTCACAGCCCAAGATTGCCTCCACGGCGTGAAGGATGAGGGCATCGCCAAGGGCAGTACTTGGGTCGGAACCACGAGCAGCACGATCATCGGATCGACCGTGATGGCCACCGTCGAGTGCCTACGCCCCCTCTGAGGGGTGAATCATATGTGCCCCGGCATTATGATGATAGGTGCCCATACAATGATGAGTGGAGGAGGCCAGTCTACCCAAGAGAACCAGGGTTTGATGTAAGGTCAATTTTGGTGCAAGGTTTGGTGGACAGGAATCGAGCACATAGAGAAGGGCAAGACAGAGATCACCCGACTGGAAGTAGAGTGCATGTTTCTCGTCCCGAGTGTTTTAGCAAAGCCACCAGGGCTGCAGAGATCCCTCCCAACTTTAGGTTGGCGACTAGGGTCAGTAAGTTCACTGGTGAATAAAAGCCTGACACCTGGCTTGAGGACTACCGAGTGGCTATGCAGATCGACGGAGGAAACGATGAAGTGGCCATGAAGCACCTTCCCCTGATGCTTGAAGGGTCAGCTAGAGCTTGGTTGAATCAGTTGCCTCCGGGCAGTATATTCAGCTGGGAGGAATTAGCCCGAGTGTTCGTTGGAACGTTTGAGGGCATGTGCAAACGACCACAGGATTGATAGAATTGCAACATTGCGTACAAAAACCGAATGAAACTTTGAGGGATTACATCTAGAGGTGGACCACTTTGCATCGCACCGTGGATAATGTGTCTCAGCATCAAGCAGTTTGTGCCTTCAAGGAGGGCGTTCGGTATCGGTAGCTCAACCTGAAATTCGGTCAGATAGGAGACATGTCTCTGACCCGAATGATGGAGATATCCACTCGGTACGCAAACGGCAAAGAAGAAGGCCGACTCCGTAGCGGCAAGGGCAAACCAGTCGACCAGGACACTGGAGGAGGTAATTCCAATCGGAAGCAGAAGCGGAAAGGAGAACCTGCAGGTTCTGGAGAGGTTGCAGTCGCAGCCCAAGGAAAATCTGAAGGAAAACCTAAAGGGCCCTGGACCCCCAAGAAGGTGAAAGATTCAGCCGGGAACGACGTGTTGGATTTGCCATGTCACATTCACATCAAGAAGGATGAAGAGGGTAATCTTATCTATCCCAAGCATACCACTCGACAGTGCCGAGTCCTTATACAACAGTTCTGAGAAAAGCAACCCAGTGAGAAAGAGAAGGAATCTGATAAGGATGAAGACAAAGAAAAGGATGATGAAGGATTTCCCAATGTCAATTCCACTTTGGTGATTTTTGCTGACATCGAAAGCAAAAATTCGACTGAAAGTCATCAACAAGGAAGTAAACATGGTTGCTCCGGCAACAACGACGTATCTGAAATGGTCAAAAAATCCTATCACATTCAACCAGTCAGACCACCCGCCGCACGTTGCCACCCCTGGGAGGCAGGCGTTGGTGGTCGACCCAGTCATTGGGGGCACCCGATTGACCAAAGTCTTGATGTATGGTGGCAGTGGATTGAACATTTTGTATGCTGAGACCCTCCGAGGGATGGGCATTCCGATGTTCAAACTCAGCGAGAGCAACATGCGGTTCCACATAGTTATACCTGGAAAGAAAGCCGGTTCACTCGGCTAGATCACTCTTGACGTGCTTTTCGGTGATTCAAAGAATTACCGTAAGGAAAAGTTGACATTTGAAGTCGTGGATTTTCACAGTGCTTATCATGCTATCCTGGGCAGAACTGCGTATGCTCGTTTCATGGCTCGACCATGTTAGGTGTATCTCAAACTCAAAATGCCTGGCCCTAGGGGCGTGATTACAGTCACTAGTAATCGGCAGCGAGCAGAAGAGTGCTTCCAAAAGGGCTCAAAGATTGTCGATGAACAGATGGCGGCAATAGAAATGGAAGAATAAAAGAAGACGACAGATCCGGGTGATTTGTTGAGAGCTAAGAAGCCTGCTTTAGAGTTTGCATTTAAGTCGTTTGGTGAAACAAAGCCAGTTCGTATTCACCCGACTGATCCCAATGCTGCTCCAACTCATATATCAACAACACTCGACAACAAATAGGAAGAAGCGCTCATCCAGTTCCTCCGTGAGAACTGGGACATCTTCGTATGGAAACCTTCTAACATGCCAGGTGTACCCAAAGAACTGGCTATGCACCGTTTGCGAGTCGACCCAAAAGCAAGACCTGTCAAAGAGCACCTCCGACGGTCTGCCGTGGAGAAAAGAAAGGCAATTGGCGAGGAAGTGGCTCGGCTTCTGGCAGCTGAGTTCATCCGAGAGATTTACCACTCCGAGTGGCTCGCCAATGTTGTCATGGTTCCCCAGAAAGATGATTCACTTCGTATGTGTATTGACTTCAAGCATATCAATCGGGCCTGCCCGAAGGATCACTTCCCTCTCCCCCGTATCGATCAAATAGTCGACTCGACCACGGGATGTGAGCGATTGTCCTTTTTGTACGCATACTTCGGGTATCATCAGATCCGACTGTATGGACTCGATGAAATAAAAAATAGCTTTTATCACCCCATTCGGGTCCTACCGAGTGGAGAGCAATCCTCCCACTCGGGGGCTTAGCTGTAGTCTCGTACTCACCTAAGTTAAAAAAATCCTACCGAGTGGAGAGCAATCTTCCCACTCGGGGGCTTAGCTGCAGTCCCGTACTCGCCTAAGTTTAAAAAATCCTACCAAGTGGAGAGCAATCCTCCCACTCCAGGGCTTAGCCGCAGTCTCGTACTCGCCTAAGTTTAAAAAATCCTACTGAGTGGAGAGCAACCCTCCCACTCGGGGGCTTAGCCGCAGTCCCGTACTCGCCTAAGTTTAAAAACTCCTACCGAGTGGAGAGCAACCCTCCCACTCGGGGGCTTAGCTGCAGTCCCATACTCGCCTAGGTTTAAAAAATCCTACCGAGTAGAGAGCAATCCTCCCACTTGGGGGCTTAGCTGCAGTCCTGTACTCGCCTAAGTTTAAAAAAATCCTACCGAGTGGAGAGCAATCCTCCCACACGGAGGCTTAGCTGCAGTTCCATACTAGCCTAAGTTCCAAACAGGCTCCGTCCTGATCCACAAGGACGACGAGGTGTAGGTCGACCATGACCTTATCCTTAGAGCCGCGGCACAAATACAATGTCTGCTCCATCCTGATTCGCAAGGACGATGAGGTGCAGGTCGACCGTGACCTTATCCTCATAGCTGCGGCACAAATACAATGTCCGCCCCATCCCGATCCCCAAGGACGACGAGGTGCAAGTCGACCGCGACCTTATCCTGAGAAGTTGTGGCACAAGTACAATGTGCGCTCCATCCTGATCCACTCGACTGAGCTGCACCACAGAGTCAGTAGCAATTCAGACCGAAGAATCAAATTCCACTCAGAGCCAAGAGATTCGAAAACAACAAAGTTCAGATAAATCCTACGAGGTTCTAGACAGCAGATTAAAGTACTCGGGCGTCCGGCCTGAAAGAGTTTTAACGGTTACAAAACCACTTGGCATACCGAGGCAAATTTAATAAGATCATAAAAGTTTGTCCACTCCGTAGTAGGGGGACTGGCAGGCTCGACGAACTTATCTAGGTCGATTCCATCTGCAATTCGAGTAGCAGCAACAATGAAGGTCTCCATGAAAGACTGGAAGTTGAGTCTCTTGGTGTTGGCAACCTTGATCGTTGCTAGCTTTTCTTCCTTAGCCTCCTTGCAATGGACTCGAATAAGTGACAGAGCTACATCAGCACCGCATCGAGCAGCCGACTTCTTCCATTCCTGCACTCGACCAGGGATCTCATTGAGTCGAGTCATCAAGGACTCGAGGTCATTTTGGAGCGTCTCCTTTAGCCAAAGCGTCGTGTCGATCCGCGACACCACAACCTTCAGGTGAGCAAGGTAGTCTATGACGCAGGCAAGACGAGATTCCAGTCGGAGCACGTTCGTAGCAGCTTCATCATTGACAGGGGAAGTGATGGGGTCCAAGCTCGTCTCGATTCGCCCAGTTTCTTCCTCAAAGTTTTGGCAGAATTCTGCAACCACAAAGAGCTAATGAGTCGACAGATTTATGGTGGCTTGACGACAGCAAAACAATCAGACAAGGAAAGATACCTTCAAGCATAAGGAATAACTTCTTGGCGAGTGCTCCGAGATAGGCCTCCAGGTCACTTCTCTTACGAGAAATGCCTTCAATCTTGTCATTCAAAGTGTAACACCCTCGATGCGACTATATCTCCCACGTGTCGAGGCACGACTTAGAGGCATAATCGCATTGAAGGCATATGTCGCAAGTGAGGTAATCTTCACACGACCCATGTAATATAATAAGGAAAGAGATACATAGTTGGCTTACAATCGCCACTTCACACAATTACATGAATAAACATTACATCAATCAAATACACTCATGGTCCGACTACGGAACCAAAATAAAAGAAGAACCCCAAATGCGACAAAGGTCCCCGATCGACCCCAACTGGGCTCCACTACTGATCAACTGAAACGAAACAACACAAAAGGACAAGATCTTCATCGAGCTCCTCCTGAGCCTGGTTGCGTCAACTGCACGGACTCATCGGCACCTGCAAGCTGGTTTGGAAGTATCTGTGAGCGACGGGGACTCAGCAATCTCGCACCCTCGCGATCAAGACTATTTAAGCTTATGGGTAAGGTAAAAGTATGAGGTGGAGCTGCAGCAAGCGACTAGCATATATGGTGGCTAACATGCGCAAATGAGAGCGAGAAGAGAAGGCAAAGCACGGTCGATAAAACTATGATCAAGAAGTGATCCTATAGCAACCTACGTCAAGCATAACTCCAACAACTGTGTTCACTTCCCGGACACCGCCGGAAAGAGACCATCACGGTTACACACGCTGTTGATTCATTTTAATTAAGGTCAAGTTTAGGTTTTCTACAACCGGACGTTAACAAATTCCCATCTGCCCATAACCGCGGGCACGGCTTTCAAAAGTTCAAATCCCTGCAGGGGTGTCCCAACTTAGCCCATCACAAGCTCTCACGGTCAATGAAGGAATAGACCTCCACCCGAGACATTCCGATCAGACTCGGTATCCCGGTACAACAAGACATTTCGACAGGGTAAAACTAAACCAGCAACACCGCCCGAATGTGCCAACAAATCCCGATAGGAGCTGCACATATCTCTTTCTCAGGGCACACCGGATTGTCTAAACTTCCGGTAGGCCAGCCCAGAATTGCCCCTGGTAGCCACCGGCGGCTGACAAGTTGGACCAACACTCAGAGGAGCACTGGCCCGGGGGGGGGGGGTAAAATAATGATGACCCTCAGGAGCGCGACTCCCAAGGGAAAAGAAAAGGGCTAGGTGGCAAATGGTAAAACCAATGTTGGGCATTGCTGGAGGAGCTTTACTTAAGGCGAACTGTCAAGGGGTTCCCATTATAGCCCAACCGCGTAAGGGACGCAAAATCCGGGAACATAACACCGATATGACGGAAACTAGGGCGGCAAGAGTGGAACAAAACACCAGGCATAAGGCCGAGCCTTCCACCCTTAACCAAGTATATAGATGCATTAAGATAACATGGCAATATAATGATATCCCCAACAAGTAAATAAAAGATGTTCCAACAAGGAACGACCTTCAATCTTCACCTGCAACTAGCAACGCTATAAGAGGGGCTGAGCAAAGCGGTAACATAGCCAATCAACGGTTTGCTAGGACATGGTGGGTTAGAGGTTTGACATGGCAATTGGGAGGCTGACAAGCAAAAGGTAGGCATCATAGCATTGGCATAGCAAAAGAGCGAGCAAACTAGCATAGCAAAGATAGTAGTGATTTCGAGGGTATGATCATCTTGCCTGAAATCCCGCAAGGAAGAAGAACGAGACCATGAAGAAGACAAACGGACGTAGACGAACGGATCCTCACAACACGACGTTACCGGAACCAATCCGAAGAAGCAACACCGGAAAGAAGCAAACAATCATGGTAAACAACCACCACAAAATCATGGCATGATGCACAATCAAGTATGATGCATGTCCGGTTTAAGTATGCATGGCATGGCAAGGCACAAGCAATCCTACAAATTAAATGGAGCTCAATATGCAACGAGATGCATATTAACAAAACACCACAACAATTATTTAGTTCTCTCTCGTTTATGTACCCCAACAATATTAAATGTTGTTAAACATGGCAAGAGGGGAAGCATGATGAAACTATCTAATCTAGGCAAGTTTAAATGAGGCCGGAACAACAAAACAACAAGTCCGGAAACTCCTCATGTGCATAGATTAGATTTGGTACTGTTCTGCCCTAAACATTATTTTAGAGTTGTTAAGCATGCAGAATGAAACCACCATGTTAAACTAGGCATTTTTCTACCCCAATTACATATAAGGTTTATTAAAATCGGAGTTACGGTTATTTAGTTATGAATTAAATCATTTTAACATGGCATAGGAGCAAATTAATGCAAACAACATTTTAAACATTTCAAACATAGATGAAAGTTGGATATTATTAATCTACACAAAATTCTGAGCAAGTTTCATATATAAATCATTTTAATCCGATGCACGGTTCATGAGTTGTTAAATGCATGAACATGAGGGTCTAATCTGTAAAACTGGCAATCCCTGGAAAAATAGCTAAATTCGTAGAACTGGGAAAAACATGGCACGGGCCGCATCTGAACAGTGCACTGGGCAAGCCCAACAGCAGGGAAAAAAATAACAAGTTTAGGGGGCGCTGGGGCGGCTCACCCAAGTGGGCTTCGGCCCGTGAAGGAGGAGGAGGCAGGCCGAGGCGGGGCGCTGTGCTGGGCCGGACTCGGGCGCTGGAACTGGGCCTGGGAGGCCAAGGCGGGGAGGAGGCCCACGCGGGCGCTCGTCGTTCTCCTCGGTCCAGAGGGGATCGAGGGAAAGCAGGGGGCAGCGGCGCATCTCCGGCGAGGTGGGGCGGCGCTCCCACGGAGGACTCCGGCGGCTGGCGGGAACGGACTGCGGTGGATCGGATCCGGCGGATCCCGTCCGTGGGCGAGGGATGGAGCTCGAGGTTGCAGGAACCCATGGTGGTGGTTGACCTGCGAGGGAGACAGAGGGCATGAGAGAGAGTGCGAGGAAGGAGGGAAGTAGGCCAGACGGCGAGGGGCTCGCCTGAGAGATCACCGGCGGCGGCACAGCGGGCCCCGGCGACGAACTGCAGCATCGAGGGGCTCCTCCCCTCGAGCGAGACCCTGGGTCGAGCGCGGTGGCGGGGATCCGGGCCTGCGCGGGCCTCAGATGGGCTCGGCGGGCCCGCGGCGAAGTGGGGCACTGGGGAGACACGTGGCGGCGCGCTAGAGGAGGAGGGAGGCGGCGCTGCTGAGGTGGCGGCGCGTGATTGGTCCAGGTGATGTGGAGGCTGGACGCGTCCAGCGGGCACGGACATGTCCGGCGGCGGAGTGGGGAGAAGCTAGGGTTTCATCCGCGAATTGATCCGAAATTTTGGGGAGGGGTGCTCTTTTATAGGTAGAGGGAGCTAGGAGAGTCCAAATGAGGTGCGGTTTTCGGCCACGATCGTGATCGAACGACCGAGATGATGGAGCAGAGTTAGGTGGGTTTTTTGCCAAATTGGAAGGGTGTTGGGCTGCAACACACACGAGGCCTTTTCGGTCCCTCGGTTAACCGTTGGAGTATCAAACGAAGTCCAAATGGTACGAAACTTGACAGGCGGTCTACCGGTAGTAAACCAAGGCCGCTTGGCAAGACTCGGTCCAATCCGGAAATGTTTAATCCCCACACATGAAAGAAAGGTAGAAATGACCACCGGAGAAGAACGGAACGCCGGATTGCAAAATGGACAACGGGGAAAAGGCTCGGATGCGTGAGACGAACACGTATGCAAATGAAATGCGCATGATGACATGATATGCAATGCATGGCACGCAAGGAAATGACAAAGCAACAACATCGAATAACTGAACGACACCTGGCACATCGGTCTCGGGGCGTTACACAAAGCTACCTTGTCTTTCTTCAGACGAGACACTTCTCGATTGGCCTCAGCAAGATATGTCTTCAACTTAGCGTTGTCTTCCTTGAGCGCCCCGGCTGAAGCTAGCTTCTTATCGGCGAGTGTTGCTTTCTCCTGAGCCTCCTTCTGCGCTACGGCAAGATCAAGATCCTTCTGTGCCAGAGCCTGCCTCATTTTCTCTAAAAATATATATATATACAACAAACAAGCACTCGGTTCAGAGAGAAGAATGAGGAGACGACTAGAGAAACAATCCAATTACACAGTCGACAAGTTGTTACCTTCCATACCAGCTGCTTCGTCTTTGGCCTTCTGCAAGTTCTGCTTGGCCAACTCCAGGTCAAGGTTGAGCAGTCTCTGCTTACCTTCGAATTCAGCAAACTTGGAGATGAGCTCACAAGATTTCTGAAGTTAGTAAAAGATGCATCAGTAGACAGAATCGAAGATTATTCGCTTCCGAGTGAAAAGAACTCTAAGACTACTGCAGAATCAAATATTCAACAGTAGTCTAGGGGACTACACCCAGTGGGTGCACTTAGCGTGCCCCCACTGGTCCAGGTTCCACTCGACATGGTCCGGCTAGACCGAGTGGAAAGAAAGAAAAAAATGGCGACAGTTATTCTCCGACCCCAACCGACTGCCCGCAGTCAACCGCGGTCTCGGGGACTACACCCAGTGGGTGCACTAAGCGTGCCCCCACTGGTTTAGGTTCCACTCAACATGGTCCGCCCAGACCGAGTGGAAGAACTGAACAACAAGATATTTTCATCAAGACCCCCACCGAATCACACATTCGATGGCGGCCTCGGGGACTACACCTAGTGGGTGCACTCTGCGTGCCCCCACTAGTCCAAAGTTACAATTGACATAACCTAGTCGACTCAATAGGAAAGATTACTCAGCATAAATTGAAACACCCACTGGGTGTATAGATGCGAAGAACAGACTGACAGATGGATGCACAATGAAAGTTTTTCGGGTAGCATATCCTAACAGAACAAGCGTCAAGATAGGAGATCAGTCGGAAACCAACTAACCTGGACATTAGCTTGGAGGGCTGCGCTGGCATCATAGGCGGCTTGGCTGGTCATGTGCACTATCTTCATCCGCTCCATCATCAAACCTGCTTGGCATATTGCTTCTGCAGCAGCGCCTGCTTGGTCTTCCGGGACTTGATGGGTGACGAACAGCGGAGACGTGGGTCTAGTCACGGCAGCTTGAGGATCCGAGGTGTGGTGCTGGATAGATGAATCAGGGACTTATGCAGTAGACGAGGAAGGGCGTTCAACCGACACTGGAACAACAAAAGTAACAGAAGCACAGTTGACATCTCCGGGCTGCTGAACCACTGGTTCCATCATCGGCGTCGACTGGGACATCTTGCCAGCTGGTGCCTTCTTGCTCGAAGTCCTGCCTCTCCTCCCCATGACTCTTTGAGGTACATATTCGTCGTCATCTGGAAGTTCAATGACAGTCGGTGGAGCTGCAAAGCAATCAGTTACATGAGTTCAGTCGACCATCAAAATAGCTGATAAAGTAAAGACCAAAGGACAGAAGTTATACCTGCATGGGAGGTGACTGCATCCTCCATCTCCTCGTCTTCATCATCTTGGTACATTGAAGTCCCAGAGGTAGCACTGCAAATTTCAGAATTTACTTGTTTAAAACAAGGAGGTGAGTCGACCAAAGTTTGAGTCATGCGAAAACTAAGAGGTCGAGCTTAGTCTTTACCCAGAAGCAATGGGGACAACCACTTTAATCTTGGGCAGGGCCTTCCGAGGCTTTGACGGCACGACTTTGGGCTGCTTCGGAGCTTTCTCAGTCGACGCAGGAGAATATGTCCTTGTGCGCTTAGAAGTCTGTTCAGTCGGTGGAGTCGCTTTTCCATGGACACTGGCCGGGTCCTACCTCTGCTTGGAGCGTCTTTTCATGCAAGGAGGGAAGTCGACCTCCTCACCACTGCTCAAGTCCTCGCTCTCCTTGTCTCCCCTTCCGTCAAAATGCCACTCGCCACTATCGCCTGCACTCGCCTCTCCCTCATCCTCCTGCTCTCCGTTGGGCATCGAGTACATCTCAGTGTAGTTCTGCAAGACACGGGGTTGAGTAGATACCAATCAGTTTCAAGAGCAAACACATATCAGAGCAAGATACACTCGGAAGGAAAGAAGAAGACCTTGTCAGGTTCGGCGGTGTTGTCGAGTGGAGGAACCCTCCTAGGCCCCCTGGGGTTTTCTTTGTTGCCAGTGATACCTTGCAGCCACTACGCCACCATCCCCTCGTCGACATCCTCCGGGTGGATCCGAGTGTTGTCTTCAACACCCGAGTACATCCACATTGGATGGTCACGGGCTTGGAGTGGTTGGATGCGTCGACTGAGAAATACTTCTAACAGGTCCATGTCGGTCACACCATCATGGACAAGTTGGACTACTCGCTCAACCAACATATTCACCTCCTCTTTTTAAGTGGAGTCACTCTCAAAGGAGAAGGCTTCTCAACTAGCTCTATGGAAAACGGGGGAAGGCCAGTCGACTGACCCGGGGTCGGTTGGTCCTTACAATAGAACCAGGTCGACTGCCACCCCCTAACTGACTCGGGAAGGATCATAGCGGGGAAAGTGCTTTTATTTCTCATCTAGATCCCCAGACCACCACTCATCTGGACCACATGTGTCCTCTCATCACTCGGATTGGCCTTTTTAACCAACTGAGAACGGCAGGTGAAAATGTGTTTGAAGAGACCCTAGTGCGGTCGACAGCCCATAATGTTTTCACACATGGACACGTATGCAGCAAGGTATGTGATGGTGTTGGGAGATGATACGTCTCCAACGTATCTATAATTTTTGATTGCTCCATGCTATATTATCTACTGTTTTGGGCTATACTGGGCTTTATTTTCCAATTCTATATTATTTTTGGGACTAACCTATTAACCGGAGGCCCAGCCCAGATTTGCTGTTTTATGCCTCTTTCAGTGTTTTGAAGAAAAGGAATATCAGACGGAGTCGAAACGGAACGAAATCAATTGGAGAAGTTATTTTTGGAAGGAAACACACCTGATGGACTTGGACCCCATGTCAGAAGATACGGGAGCTGCCCACGAGGGTGGGGGCGCCCCCCTAGGGCGCGCCCCCTGCCTCGTGGGGCCCCCGTGGCTCCCCTGACGTGCTTCTTCTGCCTATATAACTCCATATACCCTAAAACTTCCAGAACACCCCCCTAGGTTGTGTAGTAGACATCAAGCTCTTTTCTGGCGTCGTTGCCGGGGAGGCAAGGAAAGCGGCACTGACACACCCCGTCAACTAAGCTCATTTCTGGCGCCGTTGCCGGGGAGGTTAGCGCTTGAAGGTATATCTTTAGATCTTGCAATCGAGTCTTTTAGTTTCTTGTTTTATCACTAGTTTAGTTTATAAAAGAAAATTACAAAAAAAATTGAATTGAGTTTGTCTCATACGCTTCACCTTTTTAATATCTTTCGTGAGTATGATGGAAAGGATAATTGTGCTCAAGTGCTAGAAGAAGAAATCTATAAAATGTTTGGCACTAAATATTTGAATGATGAGCATGATCGCAATGTTGTTAGTATGAATTCCTTGAATATCCATGATGCTAATGATATGCAAGGCCACAAGCTTGGGGAAGCTATGTTTGATGAAGTTGATATTTTTTGTCCCCCAAGTTTTGATGAGCAAATTTATTATGATGAAATCATGCCTCCTATTTATGATGATTATATTTATGAAAGTGGATTTGGAGAAGTCATGACTTTATTTTGTGATGAATCCACTATTCCGGAAGAGGTTCCAATTGATTATGAGAACAAAGTTGCTATCTATGATGATTATTGTGATGACTTGTATGCTATTAAAAATAATGATATCCATAAAACTTGTCATCATTATTTTAGTTTTCAATTGGATTATGACTCACATGATAATTATTTTGTTGAGTTTGCTCCCACTATTATTCATGAGAAGAATTTTGCTTATGTGGAGAGTAATAAGATTTCTATGCTTGTAGATCATGAAAAGAATGCTTTAGGTGCTGGTTATATTGTTGAATTCATTCATGATGCTACTGAAAATTATCATGAGGGAGGAATATATGCTTGTAGGAATTGCAATAATACCAAGTTTCCTCTCTATGTGCTTAAAAGTTTGAAGTTATGCTTGTTTACCTTCCTATGCAAGTTGATTCTTGTTCCCACCAGTTGTTTTCTCACAAAATCCCTATGCACAGGAAGTATGTTAGACTTAAATGTTCTAGTCATATTCTTCATGATGCTCTCTTTATGCTTCAATTCTTATCTTTTATGTGAGCATCATTGAAATCATCGTGCCTAGCTAGAGGCGTTAAACGATAGCGCTTGTTGGGAGGCAACCCAACTTTATTTTTGTTCCTGTTTAGTAATAAATAATTCATCTAGCCTCTGTTTGATGTGGTTTTATGCTTTTAATTAGTGTTTGTGCCAAGTAGAACCTTTGGGAAGACTTGGGGAGAGTCTTGTTGATCATGCTGTAAAAAACAGAAACTTTAGCGCTCACGAGAATTGCCGCCATCTTTATTTAGAGAGTGATATTTAGTTAATTTTTTTTGAAGATGATTAATAGATAAATTCCTCATGTCCAGAAATTTATTTGAGAATTTTATGAGTTCCAGAAGTATACGTTTGATCCAGATTACCACAGACTATTCTGTTTTTGACAGATTCTGTTTTTCATGTGTTGTTTACTTATTTTGATGAATCTATGGCTAGTAAAATAGTTTATAAACCATAGAGAAGTTGTAATACAGTAGGTTTAACACCAATATAAATAAATAATGAGTTCATTACAGTACCTTGAAGTGGTCTTTTGTTTTCTTATACTAACGGAGCTTACGAGTTTTCTGTTAAGTTTTGTGTTGTGAAGTTTTCAAGTTTTGGGTAAGGATTCGATGGACAATGGAATAAGGAGTGGAAAGATCCTAAGCTTGGGGATTCCCAAGGCACCCCAAGGTAATATTCAAGGATAGCCAAGAGCTTAAGCTTGGGGATGCCCCGGAAGGCATCCCCTCTTTCGTCTTCGTTCATCAGTAACTTTACTTGGAGCTATATTTTTATTCACCACATGATATGTGTTTTGCTTGGAGCGTCAATTTATTTTGTTAGGATTTTCATGCTGTTATTTAGAACAATGTTTTGCATCCTTTATTTCAATAAAAGTGGCATTGATAGCCGTTACTATGCCTACGTTACAAGTATACATGTTGCTGTTTGAAAACAGAAAGTTTACCGCTGTTGCAATAATTCCCTAGAAAATTCAGAATGTGATAAAATGTTGAAACCTTTTGCATATTAAGATCTGATAAATTTAATACAGTGGGAATTTTCTTTCTTAATTTTTGGAGCTAGGTAAGTATGGATGTTGCTGCATTCTTTACAGACTATCCTGTTTAGGCAGATTGCTGTTATGTTTGCATTGTTTGCATATGTTTGCTTCTTTAATTATTCTATTTGAGTATAGGACTATGAAATATGCAGAGGCATTTAGTATGCAATGTTAAATAATAATTTTAGTGATTTGCTACAGTAGAGTATGATAATGTTTTTGCAATGGTTTATACTAACTTATCTCACGAGTCCTTGTTGAGTTTTGTGTGGATGAAGCTTTTGAGATTTAGGGAGACCGTGATATGAGAGGAATTAAGGAGACACAAAAGCTCAAGCTTGGGGATGCCCAAGGCACCCCAAGATAATATTTTAAGAAGTCTCAAGCATCTATGCTTGGGGATACCCCGGTTGGCATCCAACCTTTCTTCTTCAACAACTATCGGTTAGTATCGGTTGATCCTAAGTTTTTGCTTCTTCACATGATGTTTGCAATTCTTAGACGTCATTTTATTTTGCTTTGCTTACTGTTTGAATAAAGTACCAAGATCTGAAATTATTAAATGTTAGAGAGTCTTCACATAGTTGCATAATTATTCAACTACTCATTGATCTTCACTTATATCTTTAGGAGTAGTTTGTTGTTGATCTAGTGCTTCAATTATATCTTTTAAAGCATGGTGGTAGTTTTATTTTGAAGAAATAGATGAACTCTCATGCTTCACTTAGATTATTTTGAGAGTCTTAAATAGCATGGTAATTTGCTTAAAATCCTAATATGCTAGGTATTCAAGAATAATAAAATTCTCTTATGAGTGTGTTGAATACTAAGAGAAGTTGGATGCTTGATGATTGTTTTGAGATATGGAGGTAATAATATCAAAGTCTTGCTAGTTGAGTAGTTGTGAATTTGAGAAATACTCGTGTTGAAGTTTGTGATTCCCGTAGCATGCACGTATGGTGAACCGTTTGTTGGAAATATGCCCTAGAGGCAATAATAAATTGGTTATTATTATATTTGTTCATGATAATCGTTTATTATCCATGCTATAATTGTATTGATAGGAAACTCAGATACATGTGTGGATACATAGACAACACCATGTCCCTAGTAAGCCTCTAGTTGACTAGCTCGTTGATCAATAGATGGTTACGGTTTCCTAACCATGGACATTGGATGTCGTTGATAACGGGATCACATCATTAGGAGAATGATGTGATGGACAAGACCCAATCCTAAGCCTAGCACAAAGATCGTGTAGTTCGTATGCTAAAGCTTTTCTAATGTCAAGTATCATTTCCTTAGACCATGAGATTGTGCAACTCCCGGATACTGTAGGAATACTTTGGGTGTGCCAAACGTCACAACATAACTGGGTGGCTATAAAGGTACACTACAGGTATCTCCGAAAGTGTCTGTTGGGTTGGCACAAATCGAGACTGGAATTTGTCACTCCGTGTAAGCGGAGAGGTATCTCTGGGCCCACTCGGTAGGACATCATCATAATGTGCACAATGTGATCAAGGAGTTGATCACGGGATGATGTGTTACGGAACGAGTAAAGAGACTTGCCGGTAACGAGATTGAACAAGGTATAAGGATACCGACGATCGAATCTCGGGCAAGTAACATACCGATAGACAAAGGGAATTGTATACGGGATTGATTAAGTCCTTGACATCGTGGTTCATCCGATGAGATCATCGTGGAACATGTGGGAGACAACATGGGTATCCAGATCCCGCTGTTGGTTATTGACCGGAGAGTCATCTCGGTCATGTCTGCATGTCTCCCGAACCCGTAGGGTCTACACACTTAAGGTTCGGTGACGCTAGGGTTATAGAGATATTAGTATGCAGTAACCCGAAAGTTGTTCGGAGTCCCGGATGAGATCCCGGACGTCATGAGGAGTTCCGGAATGGTCCGGAGGTAAAGAATTATATATAGGAAGTGCTGTTTCGGCCATCGGGACAAGTTTCGGGGTTATCGGTATTGTACCGGGACCACCGGAAGGGTCCCGGGGGTCCACCGGGTGGGGCCACCTATCCCGGGGGCCCCATGGGCTGAAATAGGAGGGAACCCAGCCCATAGTGGGCTGGGGCGCCAGCCCCTATAGGCCCATGCGCCTAGGGTTCCACCATGGAAGAGTCCATGTGGTGGAAGGCACCCCTAGGTGCCTTGGGGGGGAGGGAAACCTCCCCTTGGCCGCCGCCCCCCTAGTAGATCTCATCTACTAGGGCCGGCGCCCCCCCTTGGCACCCCTATATATAGTGGGGGGAAGAAGGGATTTCAGACCAAGCCCCTGGCGCCTCCCTCTCTCCCCGTTACGTTCTCTCCCGTAGTATAGGCGAAGCCCTGCTACTGTGACGCCCTGCATCCACCACCACGCCGTCGTGCTGCTGGATCTTCATCAACCTCTCCCTCCTCCTTGCTGGATCAAGGCATGGAGACGTCTCCGTTCCGTACGTGTTGAACGCGGAGGTGCCGTGCGTTCGGCACTTGATCATCGGTGATTTGAATCACGACGAGTACGACTTCATCAACCCCGTTCACTTGAACGCTTCCGCTTAGCGATCTACAAGGGTATGTAGATGCACTCTCCTTCCCCTCGTTTCTGGTTTCTCCATAGATAGATCTTGGTGATACGTAGGAAAATTTTGAATTTATGCTACGTTCCCCAACAGTGGTATCAGAGCTAGGTCTATTGCGTAGATTCTATGCACGAGTAGAACACAAAGTAGTTGTGTGCGTTGATTTTGTTCAATATGCTTGCCGTTACTAGTCTTATCTTGATTCGGCGGCATCGTGGGATGAAGCGGCCCGGACCGACCTTACACGTACTCTTACGTGAGACAGGTTCCACCGACTGACATGCACTAGTTGCATTAGGTGGCTGGCGGGTGCCTGTCTCTCCCACTTTAGTCGGATCGGATTCGATGAAAAGGGTCCTTATGAAGGGTAAATAGCAATTGGCATATCACGTTGTGGTTTTTGCGTAGGTAAGAAACGTTCTTGCTAGAAACCCATAGCAGCCACGTAAAACATGCAAACAACAATTAGAGGACGTCTAACTTGTGTTTGCAGGGTATGCTATGTGATGTGATATGGCCAAAAGGATGCGATGAATAATATACCTGATGTATGAGATTGATCATGTTCTTGTAATAGATGATCATGGAGCCCCAAGATGGAGATCAAAGGAGCTATATGATATTGGCCATATCATGTCACTATTATTTGATTGCATATGATGTTTATCATGTTTATACATCTTATTTGCTTAGAACGACGGTAGTAAATAAGATGATCCCTCATTAAAATTTCAAGAAGTGTTCTCCCCTAACTGTGCACCGTTGCTACAGTTCGTCGCTTCGAAGCATCACGTGTTAATCGGGTGTGATAGATCCTTTCGTTCACATACAACGGGTGTAAGCAAGATTTACACATGCAAAAACACTTAGGGTTAACTTGACGAGCCTAGCATGTGAAGACATGGCCTCGGAACACAGAGACCGAAAGGTCGAGCATGAGTCGTATAGAAGATACGATCAACACGAAGATGTTAACCGACGTTGACTAGTCCGTCTCACGTGTTAATCGGACACGGCCTAGTTCACTCGGATCATGTAATCATTTAGATGACTAGAGGGATGTCTATCTGAGTGGGAGTTCATAAGATGAACTTAATTATTCTGAACATAGTCAAAAGGATTTTGCAAATTATGTCGTAGCTCACGCTATAGTTCTACTGTTCAGATATGTTCCTAGAGAAAAATTAGTTGAAAGTTGATAGTAGCAATTATGCGGACTAGGTCCGTAAACTGAGGATTGTCCTCATTGCTTCTTAGAAGGCTTATGTCCTTAATGCACCGCTCAGTGTGCTGAACCTCGAACGTTGTCTGTGGATGTTGCGAACATCTGACATACACGTTTTGATAACTACATGATAGTTCAGTTAAACGGTTTAGAGTTGAGGCACCAAAGATGTTTTGAAATGTCACGAAACATATGAGATGATTTGAGGGCTGAAATTGGAATTTCAGGCCCGTGCCCACGTCAAGAGGTATAAGACCTCCGACGATTTTCTTAACCTGCACACTAAGGAGAAAAGCTCAATTGTTGAGCTTGTGCTCGGATTGTCTGAGTACAACAATCATTTGAATCAAGTGGGAGTTGATCTTCCAGATAAGATAGTGATGTTTCTCCGAAGTCATTACCACCAAGCTGCTAGAGCTTCGTGACGAACTATAATATATCAGGGACATGTATGATGATCCTTGAGATGTTCGTGATGTTTGACACCACAAAAGTAGAAATCAAGAAGGAGCATCAATTGTTGATGGTTGGTGAAACCACTAGTTTCAAGAAGGGCAAGGGAACAAAGGGATACTTCATGAAACGGCAATTCAGCTGCTGCTCTAGTGAAGAAACCCAAGGTTGAACCCAAACCCGAGACTGAGTGCTTCTGTAATAAGGGGAACAGCCACTGGAGCAGAATTACCCTAGATACTTGGTAGATGAGAAGGCTGGCAAGGTCGATAGAAGTATATTGGATATACATTGTGTTGATGTGTACTTTACTAGTACTCCTAGTAGCACCAGGGTATTAGATACCGGTTCGGTTGCTAAGTGTTAGTAACTCGAAATATAAGCTACGGAATAAACGGAGACTAGCTAAAGGTGAGCTGACGATATGTGTTGGAAGTGTTCCCAATGTTGATATGATCAAGCATCGCACGCTCCCTCTACCATCGAGATTGGTGTTTGCGTTGAGCATAGACATGATTGGATTATGTCTATCGCAATACGGTTATTCATTTAAGGAGAATAATGGTTACTCTGTTTATTTGAATAATACCTTCAAATGGTCTTACACCTGAAATGAATGGTTTATTGAATCTCGATCGTAGTGATACACATGTTCATGCCAAAAGATAGTAATGATAGTACCACCTACTTGTGGCACTGCCACGTAAGTCATATCGGTATAAAACGCATGAAGAAGCTCCATGTTGATGGATCTTTGGGCTCGCTCGTTTTTGAAAAGTTTGAGGCATGCGAACCATGTCTATTGGTGTATATGCATGAAGAAACTCCATGCAAATGGACCGTTTTGTACTCACTTGATTTTGAATCACTTGAGACATGCAAATCATACCACATGGGCAAGATGACTGAAAGCCTCGGTTTCAGTAAAATGGAACTAGAAAGCAACTTGTTGGAAGTAATACATTTTGATGTGTGCAGTCCAATGAGTGCTGAGGCATGTAGTGGATATCGTTATATTCTTACTTCACAGATGATTTGAGTAGATATTGAGTATATTTACTTGATGAATCACGAGTCTGAATTATTGAAAGGTTCAAGTAAGTTCAGGGTGAAGTTGAAATATCGTCGTGACAAGAGGATAAAATATCTATGATATGATCATAGAGATGAATATCTGAATTACGAGTTTGGCACAGAATTAAGACATTGTGGAAATTGTTTCACAACTAATACAGCCTGGAACACCATAGTGTGATGGTGTGTCCGAACATCATAACTGCACCCTATTGGATATGATGCATACCATGATGTCTCTTATCAAATTACCACAATAGTTTATGGGTTAGGCATTAGAGACAACCACATTCACTTTAAATAGGGCACCACGTAATTCCGATGAGATGACACCGTATGAACTATGGTTTAGAGAAACCTAAGCTGTCATTTCTTAAAAGTTTGGGACTGCGACGCTTATGTGAAAAAGTTTCAGGCTGATAAGCTCGAACCCAAAGCGGATAAATGCATCTTCATAGGACACCCAAAACAGTTGGGTATACCTCCTATCTCAGATCCGAAAGCAATAAAGGATTGTTTCTAGAATCGGGTCCTTTCTCGAGGAAAAGTTTCTCTCGAAAGAATTGAGTGGGAGGATGGTGGAGACTTGATGAGGTTATTGAACCGTCTCTTCAACTAGTGTGTGGCAGGGCACATGAAGTTGTTCCTGTGGCACCTACACCAATTGAAGTGGAAGCTTATGATATTGATCATGAGACTTCAGATCAAGTCACTACCAAACCTCGTAGGATGACAAGGATGCGTACTGCTTCAGAGTGGTATGTAATCCTATCTTGGAAGTCATGTTGCTAGACAACAATGAACCTATGAGCTATGGAGAAGCGATGGTGGGCCCGGATTCCGATAAATGGCTCGAGGCCATATAATCCGAGAGAGGATCCATACATGAAAACAAAGTGTAGACTTTGGAAGAACTACTTGATGGTCGTAAGGCTGTTGAGTACAGATGGATTTTAGAAGGAAGACGGACGATGATGGTAAATGTCACCATTAAGAAAGCTCGACTTGTTGTTAAGATGTTTCCCGACAAGTTCAAGGAGTTGGCTACGGTGAGATTTTCTCACTCGTAGCGATGCTAAGAGTCTGTTGGAATTATATTAGCAATTACTGCATTATTTATGAAATCTTGCAGATAGGATGTCAAAACATTGTTTCCTCGACGATTTTCTTGAGGAAAGGTTGTATGTGATACAACCGGAAGGTTTTGTCAATCCTGAAAGATGCTAATAAGTATGCAAAGCTCCAGCAATCCTTCTGAGGACTGGAGTAAGCATCTCGGAGTTGGAATGTATGCTTTGATAAGATGATCAAAGATTTTGGGTGTATACAAAGTTTATGAGAAACTGGTATTTCCAAAGAAGTGAGTGGGAGCACTATAGAATTTCTGATGAGTATATGTTGTTGACATATTATTGATCAGAAATGATGTAGAATTTTTGGAAAGCATATAGGGTTATTTGAAAGGTGTTTTTCAATGTAAAACCTGGATTAAGCTACTTGAACATTGAGCATCAAGATCTATAAGGATAGATCAAAACGCTTAATGGTACTTTCAAATGAGCACATGCCTTGACGTGATCTTGAAGGTGTTCAAGATGGATCAGTCAAAGAAGGAGTTCTTGCCTGAGTTGTAAGGTATGAAGTTAAGACTTAAAGCTCGACCGCGACAGAATAGAGAGAAAGGACGAAGGTCGTCCCCTATGCTTAAGACATAGGCTCTACAGTATGCTATGCTGTGTACCGCACCTGAAGTGTGCCTTGCCATGAGTCAGTCAAGGGGTACAAGAGTGATCCATGAATGGATCACAGGACAGCGGTCAAAGTTATCCTTAGTAACTGGTGGACTAAGGAAGTTTCTCGGTTATGGAGGTGGTAAAAAGAGTTCGTCGTAAAGGGTTACGTCGATGCAAGCTTAACACATATCCGGATAGCTCTGAGTAGAGATACCGGATGCATATAATGGAGCAACAATTTAGAATAGCTCCAAGTAGAACAGTTATTTGGAATAGCTCCAAATAGAGCATGGTAGCTACATCTAGGAGATGACATAGAGATTTGTAAAGCACACACGAATCTGAAAGGTTCAGACCCGTTGACTAAAACCTCTCTCACAAGCAACATGATCAAACCTAAAACTCATTGAGTGTTAATCACATAGTGATGTGAACTAGACTACTGACTCTAGTAAACTCTTGGGTGTTAGTCACATGGCGATGTGACCTGTGAGTGTTAATCACATGGCGATGTGAACTAGATTATTGACTCTAGTGCAAGTGGGAGACTGTTGTAAATATGCCCTAGAGGCAATAATAAATTGGTTATTATTATATTTCCTTGTTCATGATAATCGTTTATTATCCATGCTATAATTGTATTGATAGGAAACTCAGATACATGTGTGGATACATAGACAACACCATGTCCCTAGTAAGCCTCTAGTTGACTAGCTCGTTGATCAATAGATGGTTACGGTTTCCTAACCATGGACATTGGATGTCGTTGATAACGGGATCACATCATTAGGAGAATGATGTGATGGACAAGACCTAATCCTAAGCCTAGCACAAAGATCGTATAGTTCGTATGCTAAAGCTTTTCTAATGTCAAGTATCATTTCCTTAGACCATGAGATTGTGCAACTCCCGGATACCGTAGGAGTGCTTTGGGTGTATCAAACGTCACAACGTAACTGGGTGACTATAAAGGTGCATTACAGGTATCTCCGAAAGTGTCTGTTGGGTTGGCACGAATCGAGACTGGGATTTGTCACTCCGTGTAAGTGGAGAGGTATCTCTGGGCCCACTCGGTAGGACATCATCATATGCGCAATGTGACCAAGGAGTTGATCACGGGATGATGTGTTACGAAACGAGTAAAGAGACTTGCCGGTAACGAGATTGAACTAGGTATTGGATTCCGACGATCGAATCTCGGGCAAGTAACATACCGATAGACAAAGGGAATTGTATACGGGATTGATTAAGTCCTTGACATCGTGGTTCATCCGATGAGATCATCGTGGAACATGTGGGAGCCATCATGGGTATCCAGATCTCGCTGTTGGTTATTGACAGGAGAACGTCTCGGTCATGTCTGCATGTCTCCCGAACCCGTAGGGTCTACACACTTAAGGTTCGGTGACGCTAGGGTTATGAAGATATGTGTATGCAGTAACCCGAATATTGTTCGGAGTCCCGGATGAGATCCCGGACGTCATGAGGAGTTCCGGAATGGTCCGGAGGTAAAGAATTATATATAGGAAGTGCTGTTTCGGCCATCGGGACAAGTTTCGGGGTTATCGGTATTGTACCGGGACCACCGGAGGGGTCCCGTGGGCCCACCGGGTGGGGCCACCTGTCCCGGGGGGCCACATGGGCTGAAATAGGAGGGAACCCAGCCCATAGTGGGCTGGGGCGCCACCCCCTATAGGCCCATGCGCCTAGGGTTCCACCATGGAAGAGTCCATGTGGTGGAAGGCACCCCTAGGTGCCTTGGGGGTAGGGAAACCTCCCCTTGGCCGCCGCCCCCCTAGTAGATCTCATCTACTAGGGCCGGCGCCCCCCTTGGCACCCCTATATATAGTGGGGGGGAGAGGAGGGATTTCAGACCAGCCCCTGGCGCCTCCCTCTCTCCTCGTTACGTCTCTCTCCCGTAGTATAGGCGAAGCCCTGCTACTGTGACGCCCTGCATGCACCACCACGCCGTCGTGCTGCTGGATCTTCATCAACCTCTCCCTCCTCCTTGCTGGATCAAGGCATGGGAGACGTCTCCGTTCCGTACGTGTGTTGAACGCGGAGGTGCCGTGCGTTCGGCACTTGATCATCGGTGATTTGAATCACGACGAGTACGACTTCATCAACCCCGTTCACTTGAACGCTTCCGCTTAGCGATCTACAAGGGTATGTAGATGCACTCTCCTTCCCCTCGTTGCTGGTTTCTCCATAGATAGATCTTGGTGATACGTAGGAAAATTTTGAATTTATGCTACGTTCCCCAACACCGTTATGTGATGAAGTCGGAGCATGATTTATTTATTGATTGTCCTCCTTATGAGTGGCGGTCGGGGACGAGCGATGGTCTTTTCCTACCAATCTATCCCCTAGGAGTATGCGTGTAGTACTTTGTTTCGATAACTAATAGATTTTTGCAATAAGTATGTGAGTTCTTTATGACTAATGTTGAGTCCATGGATTATACGCACTCTGACCCTTCCACCTTTGCTAGCCTCTCTAATACCGCACACCTTTTGCCGGTATCATACACCCACCATATACCTTCCTCAAAACAGCCACCATACCTACCTATCATGGCATTTCCATAGCCATTCCGAGATATATTGGCATGCAACTTTCCACCGTTCCGTTATTATGACACGCTTCATCATTGTCATATTGCTTTGCATGATCATGTAGTTGACATTGTATTTGTGGCAAAGCCACCGTTCATAATTCTTTCATACATGTCACTCATGCATCATTGCACATCCCGGTACACCGCCGGAGGCATTCATATAGAGTCATACTTTGTTCTAGTATCGAGTTGTAATCATTGAGTTGTAAATAAAGAGAAGTGTTATGATCATCACTCAATAGAGCATTGTCCCAAAAAAAGAGAGAAAGGCCAAATAAAAAAAGAAAGGCCAAATAAAAAAGAAAGGCCAAATAAAAAAAGAGAAAGGCCAAATAAAAAAAATAAAATAAAAATAAAAGGGGCAATGCTACTATCTTTTTTTCCACACTTGTGCTTCAAAGTAGCACCATGATATAGCGAGTCTCATATATTGTGCTTCAAAGTAGCACCATGTTCTTCATATAGAGAGTCTCATATGTTGTCACTTTCATATACTAGTGGGAATCTTTCATTATAGAACTTGGCTTGTATATTCCAATGATGGGCTTCCTCAAAATGCCCTAGGTCTTCGTGAGAAAGCAAGTTGGATGCACACCCACTAGTTTCTTTTGTTGAGCTTTCATACATTTATAGCTCTAGTGCATCCGTTGCATGGCAATCCCTACTCACTCACCTTGATATCTATTGATGGGCATCTCCATAGCCCGTTGATACGCCTAGTTGATGTGAGACTATCTTCTCCCTTTTTGTTTTCTCCACAACCACCATTCTATTCCACCTATAGTGCTATGTCCATGGCTCACGCTCATGTATTGCGTGAAGATTGAAAAAGTTTGAGAACATCAAAAGTATGAAACAATTGCTTGGCTTGTCATCGGGGTTGTGCACGATTTAAATATTTTGTGTGGTGAAGATGGAGCATAGCCAGACTATATGATTTTGTAGGGATAGCTTTCTTTGGCCATGTTATTTTGAGAAGACATAATTGCTTAGTTAGTATGCTTGAAGTATTATTATTTTTATGTCAATATGAACTTTTGTCTTGAATCTTATGGATTTGTATATTCATTTCACAATTAAGAAGAATTACATTGAAATTATGCCAACTAGCATTCCACATCAAAAATTATCTTTTTATCATTTACCTACTCGAGGACGAGCAGGAATTAAGCTTGGGGATGCTTGATACGTCTCCAACGTATCTATAATTTTTGATTGCTCTATGCTATATTATCTACTGTTTTGGGCAATATTGGGCTTTATTTTCCACTTCTATATTATTTTTGGGACTAACCTATTAACCGGAGGCCCAGCCCAGATTTGCTGATTTATGCCTATTTCAGTGTTGTGAAGAGAAGGAATATCAGACGGAGTCGAAACGGAACGAAATCAACTAGAGAATACCTCCATGTTGGGAAAATACCTCCGTAGCCACCTGCTCCAATCGCGTACATCCCGCCTTGAACAACGGTTGGTACTCCGCTCGTTGTATCGTAGACCACACATGAAATGATTGCGTACACTGGAAAATAACCTGCAGAGGAGAAGCATTTTTGTCACTAAAACCAATATCATTTCTACATAGGCAAAACGACCAACTTAAGGCATACGCTCCCACCCTCAGAATGCATGAGTGCACGACCTACACATGAAATTTTTGACTTTCAGATTTTGTTTGTCATTACTCACTGGTACCTCAGAATGCATGAGTGCACGGTGCATAGAGTCTACTGTGGAAGATATTGATGTTGTAAGGTTCGAGCTAAACACATCCCGACCTTGTGTCAGGTTAATTGAATCCAGTTGGGATAAAATATTATGCCATGACATAAGATGGTTGAAAGATCATGATGTCACCTAGAGGGGGGGGGTTGAATAGGCACTTTAAAATAAGGGTTTTTATCAGTTATGCCACCGGTTGTGTCCCACTACTCAGTTTTGCCACTAGAAATTTCAACTGCTCAAGAATGCCATCGCTTCATTAGACACATGCTCAAAAATGCCACTAAACACCATTATTGTGATCTCAAATCTCTTTTTCCATGTTATAATGACATAAGTACCTATGAACCAACATGCCAGCTCTCCCTCTATCTCACTACAATAAAGTATGGGGCCCACTTGATCCCAACAACGTTCTTATTTTCCTGTAAAATTATTCGCTTGGTTACTCCTGGCAAGTGGGGCCACACATATCATTGTGAGATAGAGAGAACTGACATGTGGGTCTAGTCTTATTTTTGTCATAGAACATGGTCAACGGGTTTGACATAAAAATAACAATGTCTAATGGCATTTTTGAGCAAACATCTAACATAACGATGGCATTTTTAGATATCTAATGGCATTTTTGAGCAAGCATCTCATGGATTGATGGCATTTTTGAGCAGTTGTAACTTCCAATGGCAAAACTGAGTTGTGGGACACAACTAGTGGCATAAATGATAAAAGCCCTTAAATAATTATGGTTTAGGCTTGAACAAACACGGAATAAACCTAGCGGTTAATTTGTCAAGCACAAAACCTACAACAACTAGGCTCACCTATGTGCACCGACAACTTATGCTAAGCAAGATAAAAAACTAAGTGATAGAAAGATATACGACAAGAAACAATATGGCTATCACAAAATAAAGTGCATAAGTAAAGGGCTCGGGTAAGAGATAACCGAGGCACGCGGAGACGACGATGTGTCCCGAAGTTCACACCCTTGCGGATGCTAATCTCCGATTAGAGCGGTGTGGAGGAACAATGCTCCCCAAGAATCCACTAGGGCCACTGTAATCTCCTCACGTCCTCGCACAATGCAAGATGTCGTGATTCCACTAAGGGACCCTTGAGGGCGGTCACCGAACCTGTACAAATGGCAACCCTTGGGGGCGGTCACCGAACTCGTACACTTTGGCAACCCTTGGGGGCGGTCACCGGAACCCGTCAAATTGCTCGGGGTGATCTCCACAACTTAATTGGAGACCCCGACGCTTGCCCAGAGCTTTACACCACAATGATTGAGCTCCGAACACCACCAACCGTCTAGGGCACCCAAGCACCCAAGAGGAAAAAGCTCAAGGGTACCGAGCACCCAAGAGTAATAAGCTACTCAACTTGTAACTGTAACACCCATGATGCGGCTATATCTCCCACGTGTCGGGGAACGACTTAGAGGCATAGCCGCATGGTAGGTTTGTCGCAAGAGGGGTAATCTTCACATAATCCCATGTACTGAATAAGAAAGGGGTAAAGAGTTGGCTTACAATCGCCACTTCACAAAAATACAAGTTAAACATACATCAACCAGAATACAATCAAGGTCCGACTACGGAACCAAAATAAAAGAAGACAACCCCAAATGCTAGATCCCCGATCGTCCCAACTGGGCTCCACTACTGATCAAAAGGAAACAATACAAAACAACGAACAAGGACTTCATCGAACTCCCACTTGAGCTGGGTTGCGTCATCTGCACTGGTAGCCTCGGCACCTGCAACTGTTTGGAAGTATCTGTGAGCCATGAGGACTCAGCAATCTCACACCCGCGAGATCAAGACTATTTAAGCTTATGGGTAGGAAAGGGTAGTGAGGTGGAGCTGCAGCAAGCACTAAGCATATATGGTGGCTAACATACGCAAATAAGAGAGAGAAGAGAAGCAATGCACGGCCGTGAAGCTAGAAGTGATCAAGAAGTGATCCTAAAACTACTTACGTTCAAGCATAACACAAGAACCGTGTTCACTTCCCGGACTCCGCCGGAAAGAGACCATCACAGCTACACACGCGGTTGATGCATTTTAGTTAAGTTAAATGTCAAATTTTCTACAAACGAATATTAACAAATTCCCATCTGCCCATAACCGCGGGCACGACTTTCGAAAGTTCAAAACCGGCAGGGGTGTCCCAACTTAGCCCATCACAAGCTCTCACGGTCAAAGAAGGATATTCCTTCTGCCAGGAAGACCTGATCAGACTCAGAATCCCGGTTACAAGACATTTCGACAATGGTAAAACAAGATCAGCAAAGCCACTCGATGTGCCGACATCCTGATAGGAGCTACACATATCTCGTTCTCAGGGCAACACCGGATTGTCCAAACTTCCGGTAGGCCAGCCCAGAGTTGCCCCTGGTGGCCACCGGCGACTGACAGGTTCGGACCAACACTTAGACAAGCACTGGCCCGGGGGGGGGGGGTTAAAATAAAGATGACCCTCGGGAGCGTGACTCCCAAGGGAAAAGCATAGGTGGTGGTGAGGCAAATGGTAAAACCAAGGTTGGGCCTTGCTGGAGGAGTTTTATTCAAAGCAAACTGTCAAGGGGTCCCCATAACACCCAACCATGTAAGGAACGCAAAATCAAGGAACATAACACCGGTATGACGGAAACTAGGGCGACAAGAGTGGAACAAAACACCAGGCATAAGGCTGAGCCTTCCACCCTTTACCAAATATATAGAGGCATTAAAATAAATAAGATGTATTGTGATATCCCAACATATCCATGTTCCAAAAAGAAACAGACTTCATCTTCACCTGCAACTAGCAACGCTATAAGAGGGGCTGAGTAAAGCGGTAACATAGCCAAACAACGGTTTGCTAGGAAAGGTGGGTTAGAGGCTTGACATGGCAATATGGGAGGCATGATATAGCAAGTGGTAGGCATCACGTCATAGCAATAGAGCAAACAACTAGCAAGCAAAGATAGAAGTGATTTCGAGGGTATGGTCATCTTGCCTGAGATCCCGCAAGGAAGAAGAACGAGTCCATGAAGAATACAAATGGACGTAGTCGAACGAATCCTCACAAACACGATGTTATCGGAACCAACCCGAAGAAGCAACACCAGAAAGAAGCAAACAACATAGTAAACAACCATCACATAAACATGGCATGATGCACAACCAAGTATGATGCATGTCCCGTTTAATGAGGCGTGGCATGGCAAAATGCATAAACAATCCTATAAATTAAGTGGAGCTCAATATGCAACTCCGTTGCATATTAACGAAACACCATGTGACTTATTTAGTTCTCTCTCATTTAGGTACCCAACAATATTAAATGTTGATTAACATGGCAAGGGGTGAAGCACAATAAAAACTACTTAACTATGCAAGTTTAAATGAGGCCGGATATAACAAACAACAAATCTGGAAAATCCCCATATGCATATTTCAAAGTTGGTACTGTTCTGCCCTATACACAATTTTAGAGTTATTAAACATGCAAAGAAAAGCCACCATGTTAAACTAGGCATTATTCTACCCCATTTACATATAAAGTTTATTAAATTTGGTGCTACGGTTATTTAGTTATGAAATAAATCATTTTAACATGTCATAGGAGCAAATTTAACCAAACAACATTTTAAACATATTGAACATGCATGAAAGTTGGATATTATGAAACTAGATGAAATTCTAGTCAAGTTACATATATAATTTATTTAGATCCGATGCACGGTTGGTGAGTTATGATATGCATGATTTATGGGCACTATTCTATAAAACTGGTGATCTCAGGAAAATTAGGAAAATCACAGAACAGGGAAAAAACCCTATCAGGCCGAATCGGAAGCAAGCTGGGTCTACAGAAAAAACAATGGAGGCTCCGCTGGGGCCTCACCATGGGCTTCGGCCCAGATCTACGAAGCAGCTGGCCTGCGGCTGAGGCGCGGTGCGGGCAGGCTGCGGAGGAGGCTGGGCCCTCCTGGCGCTAGCTGGGCCTGCGGTCAACGCGTCGAGTGGGGCGGGCGAGCTGCTCTGCTCATCTCTGAAGAAAAGCGGCAACGACAGGTTCAGAGCGATGCCAGTCGGGAACGGGAAAGGGCGGCGGAGGTGATGGCTCACCGGCGTCGGGGCTCGAGGCGGCCGGGTGCTGCATCCTCCGGCGATGGGATGGCGCCGAAGCAGTGGAGGCGAGCCGAACTGGGCGTCGGGGCCCCATCTCCGGCGATGGTGGCGGCCGTTGGTGCTCCTAGACAGAGAAAAACGAAAGGGATGAGAGATAGTAGGGAAGACGAGTAGGAGAAGGTCGGGAGGAGGAGGCACGGCGACCTGCGGTGCTCCTGCGTCGCGCTCACCGGCACGGCGGAGGAGGAGCGGTGACGCGGTGCGCGAGGTGAAGACGAGCAGGGGTGATGGATCCCTGTAGCAGGGGAAGCAGAAGAAGGCTCGGCAGCGGCATTAACGGGAAATAGGTCAAGCGGGGTCGCGGACTTGACGGATCCGGCCATGGGACACTGGTTCCCGACAGCGGCGAGGAGAACTCGAGCTCGGGGAGGCATCCATGGCGTGCCCCTGCTCATCGCCGGCAGGGACGACTGGCTCCATGGAAGTGCTTGAGAAGAAGCAGAGGAGGCTGTGGACTCTGGATGCTGGTCGAGATTGAGTTTGCTCGATCTGAAATCCGCCCAGGACGGGTGCTTCTTGGGGAAGGAGGAGCTCGGGCAGTGGTTGGTTGCGGTTTGGGTCGAGGAAGATCGAGCGAGGGGATTTGGCCAGGTGGGATCTGGATCGATCCCGAGGAAGGAGGAGACTTGTTCGAGCGCTTTGGTTGGGCTGGTGGGGAGACCGAGGAGAAGGTGGAGGCTCTGGTTGGTTCGCTGGTGATCCCGAGGGGAACCAGAGAGTGGCGGCGGAGGGATTCGGAGGATGGGACAGGATAGGCTAGGGTTTGATTGATATTTATATCAGATGAGTTTAGGTTAGGGGCTAACTCGTCCCTCCGATCGAAACCGGGCGGTCGAGAAAAATAGGCTAGGGAGTCTGATAAATAAAACGAAGATGATTTATAGATGTCCGGGGATGATCTGGACCCGTTGCTAACGACAGAGCGGCTCGGGCCCGGGACAGTTTCGGACATGGACGAGGGGTCGATGCACTGTGCAAAGAGGGAGTAGGTGGTTTGACAAGAGGGAATCGCTAACCCGGTTGGTCTCGAAACGGTCAACGAAGGTGAGGGGTTTGATGGGCTCAGAAAAGAGAGAGAAGGGAGATGCCCGACAGCAGTTTCGGAGACCGAAACGTCCGACGAAAAACCGGCTACTATTGCTGCTATAGTTTAACGGCTGAGGTGTCAAACAGACTCCGAATGTGATGAAACTTGGTAGGCGGTCTACTGACAACATAAAAACACCGGATGCCAACTTTCATCCCATTCTGAGAACATTTTCCGGTCACTTATAAAATACTATATCGGACATGCCGCGGGCGCGTGCGAGTGTGTCTGGACTCAGAACGGACAACGGAAGGAACGAGTAGACCGGGATGGATGCAAGTTTTGAAAACATGATGATGCAATGCACATGATGACATGACAAGATGCAACACGCAAGCGAATGACATGGCAACAACAACGAATAACTGGAAGACACCTGGCGCGACAGTCTTGGGGCATCACTGTAACTTCCTCGTATCACCGTGGAGAACTCAAACCGATGCACCAAATGCAATGGCAAGGGCACACGGAGTGCCCAAGTACTTCTCTCCCAAATCCCACCAAAGCAACTAATGCTAGGGAGGGAAATGAGAGGAAGAACAAGAAGGAGAACACCAAGAACTCCAAGATCTGGATCCAAGGGGATCCCCTCACATAGAGGAGAAAGTGATTGGTGGAATGTGGATCTAGATCTCCTCCCCCCCAAACTAGCAAGAATCCATGGAGGGATTGAGAGATAGCAAGCTCGAAGAAGTTCAACAATGGGGGAAGAACACGAGCTCAAAGGATAAGGTTCATTGGGGAAGAAGACCCCCTATTATAGGTGGGAAAAATCCAACCGTAGGGTAGCGGTAGCGGTACTACTGCTTGCGAGCGGTACTAAAAAATACATCCGTGCTTACCACCGCTGGACTTAAGACGAGTTTTTGGTCCAGAGCAGAAGTAGCCATGGAAATATCCGCGGTAGTACCGCTCCCAAGAGTGGTGGAAAAAAATTACATTCCCTCCAAGCGGTAGTACCACTCCCATGAGCGGTAGTACCGCTGCAGCCTTTTTTAGGACACCAAAACTAACACAACTTCTGCAAACGGACTCCGAATTCAACGAAACCAAGTTTGTTGGAAAGCTACCGACAAGGGCTAACACAATCTTGATAGAAATAACAATAATAAGGAAATTAGATAAGGCCCATAAGAAAATGGTGAGAACCCTTCCTCGAATAAGACCGGTAAAACCTCCAACACCGAAAACGCAATAGAAGAAGCATGTGAACTCCGTTTTAGATGAACTCGAGCTTGTCAAGAAGATGACCATAAGCTCCAAATATCACAAGGAGAAAACCAAAAAAGTCCCAAGAAAGATGATGCAAGCATGCAATGGTTTGAGCTCTCTACGAATGATACGATCAAGCTACTCACTTGAGAGCCCCCTTGATAGTACGACAATCGATCCTATAACCTCGTCTCCAAACCACCACCATGAGACTAGTAAAATAGAGAACCTATCAAGGGCAAACCTTTGCCTTGCACAAAGTCCACTTGAGCTAGATGATGATGATCTTGACTCCCTGAAGTTGGACCGCCTTTCGTGATTGCATTGGCTCGATGAAGGCTAGTTGATTGCTCCCCCATACTCCACTATGGGTGAGTCACTCTTCGGCACACCTTCACAAGTCCACTGTCACCATAATGGACGGCAAGCTACAAGCATGATTTCTTCGTGATGCTCCACTTGAACTTGCACAACACAACCTTGATTTGATGTCATCCTCCATGGGTTGTATGTGATCCTCCTCTTGACGCAAGCCCATGGAAGCAAACCTAACCCCACATAGAACTCTCACAAAGACCATGGGTTAGTACACAAAGTGAAATGGACAATGCTTACCAAACCATGAGATCACTTGATCCCACTTGGTGTATCTTCTACGCTTTGTGTGATGATCAACTTGAATCACTCTCTGTACTTAGTCTTGATCAACCTTGACTCTTTCCAACTCTCTTCATTTGGATGATGTCTTGAAGGTAAACATGAATGATCACACAATCTTCTTCTTCAAGACATGCTTGCAATAAGCTCAATACTCACATGACCAATCTTTGGATAATTCCTTAATAGCACCTTGGTCAACACATAAACTCATTGATACCAACACATGGACTTCAAGAAATGCATATGGACAAATCCTTCAAATATAACTCAATGCAACGATTAGTCCATAGAGAATGCCATCAATTACCAAAACCACACATGGGGGCACTGCATGTCCTTTCAATCTTCCCCATTTTGGTAATTGATGACAATCACTTTCAAGAGAGTTTATATAAGGAATTATGCAACACCGCGCAATGCAACAACCAATGATGCATGAGTATGAGATGCAAATGCTTAGGAACAAAACCAAAGCAAGAAGAAACTCTGAAAAATTCTCCACAAAACTCTCTGAAACTTCTTCCCCATTGGCATTGATTACCAAAATGGGCGAAAAGCTTAGAAGGCCAATATAAAAAGTGTTCCTCCATAAGTTGTGTATTTCTCAACAAGAGAGTTGAATGAAATACACATATCCAAAGGTAAATACTTGGAGGAAGATAAACTATATCGAGGCACAAAGATTGCTAAAGAATGATATGCCACGAAGACATAACAAAGAGAGACACATGCAATCAAGCAATCAAAAGATATCAATTGAAGCAAGCAATCAAAGGGTATCAATTCAACCAACTAGACCAATGATCCTACGAGCCACATGAAGAAAACATGTTATGATACACGAAAGGGAGTGTTCTAAAGAAACTAGGGAAGCTCCCCATGATTTGTGCACAAATAAGAATTTTTGTAATGGGATACAACATGCACAAAATAGGATCATCACTCCCCCAAAATCAATAGAACCTCACAACTAGGGCAAGTGAGCATGTAGGAAAGAAAGCCTAGCACAAGCAACAAATGAATGGTTGAGAAACAAGTAAAGGAGGCAACTTAGGAAAAGCCTCAACCAAAATGATGTGTGTGAGTCATGCCAAAGCACTTGTGAAGACTAATATAAGGATGAGCATGAAGCATCAACATAGTCTTGAATAAATGAGATACAAGGTGCAAGACATGTCCTTCCCCCACACACCAAGCAAAGGGGTTCAGAAGCACACTCAAAATACAAAATGAAAAACCAAAGATTGTGACAACCCAAGGTGAAGAAGGAAAAAGATAGCTTTGTCATGAGGAGGGATACCAATCAAAATGGCAAAAGCCTCATCAAGACAAGCAAGAGAGAAAAGTAAAAAAAAAACGAAAATATTCACCACACATGAGTGCATCAAGATGCAACAAGATAAGATCCGCACTCAAGACAAATCCTTTCACGGAGCCACCTTGGCAATACAAAGGAAAGAAAGGTGGACGTGAAAGAATAAGGATATCCACTAAAGATGTAACTTATCACAAGTGTATAAGATTCTAGGTAGATGAAAATCATGATGATATCTATCTACAAAGAAGGATGTACACCCGAAATAGTTACAACACGAAGGAAGAAGATATCCAAAAGGAAGTCATAAATATACCAACAAGATATTTGCTTGAAAGCATAGCACATGGCTAGATATGGTCTTATTGTATATAAATGAATTCCTACCACACAACCATCAAGGACATCACAACTAGAAACATGAGATCATTGTTGACATGCTTTGAGAAGGGAAACAAGTATCACAAGAACTAATCAAGAAATTCATGCCATGATGCAACCTACACAAGGTTGTATGTAAGAAAGGTATGCATGAGTAGATACTTGTTACCGAGATAGCATTGGAAGGATGTAGAAGATACCAATTGAATGTAAACGATAGTAGTTCATTGAACGTCCCAGCTTGACTCCAATAAGCACATGGTGACACCACCTTCATTTTGAATGAGCCGAGCATCCAATGCATCTCTAGTTGTTCCTAGAACAACACCACAAACAAAATGGTACCCAAACTCATTGGTACCAAAGAGTTAGCAAACAAACAATACATATGAGAAACTCCACATAAATATGTGCATATAGATATGAAATAGAATCTCATGCACAACTTATCCAATTAGAGACTTGGTGGAGTTTCCCTTATATATTGGGTCAAAGAAAGAAAACATGCCAAAGAAACTACATGAAGTTAATATGCATGATCAAGACTTTCAAGAACCGATAACAATTGACAAAGAAATGCCACATGAAGAAAAGATACCAAATGAATAAATCATCACTTGGAGGATATCACTTGAAAGATTCAACAAGGAATGATATATCCATTGAAACACACAAAAAGAGAGATATCGAACTCCCAAAAGAGAGGATGGTTGCAAACAAACCAAGCCCTCTACTAAGTTTCATGATGGCACAACGTACCAAAAAGAAACGGCTTGCCTTCCACCAAAACACACTTCATAAAGATCACAAGATGAGAGTTTTATAGAAAATAGGATAGCTCCCCCAATAGTAGTGCATTATAGAGAATTTGCATTTCAATACAAAATGCAAAAGGTGGGATCACCACTTTCACTATATCTAGAAAACACTAGGGGAGATCAAGAAATTAACAAGATCCACAAGTGGTATGGAAGACAACGGGAGTTGACACAATCCTTGGCTAGAGATAAGGCAAATAAAAGCAAAGGCCAATGTAAAGATGATCAACAATTTCTACCACATAAATGATTACCAATTGTCAAGAGATAAGAAGTATTTGGAAATGATTCCCGGTGGTAGATTTCAATGATATCCATCATCATCTTCACACCAAATACAAAAAAGCAAATTGCAACTTGTAGAGCTAATATGCCACCTAGGAACAAGATAATTTACAATATCAATTCTTGGTGACAATATCTCAAATGAACACATTTTCTAGGCTTGTAATACGCGCATAACATATTACTCCCCCATAATGTGATACCAATAAATCTTAACAAGAGGCAATAAGGGAATCCAACAAGATATAATTAATTGACTATTTAGAATTTGAATTTCTCATGAGAATAAATACCACATAGCGACTAAATAATCTTGTAATATCAATACTAGATGGTATTACTCATGTACACACATTTATAGGATTGTGAGGTGCACAAAGCACATCACTCCTCCACAATGGGATATTGAAGGAAATATGCCCTAGATGCAATAATAAAGTTGTTATTTATATTTCCATATGTCATGATAAATGTTTATTATTCATGCTAGAATTGTATTAACCGGAAACTTAGTACATGTGTGAATACATAAGAAAACAGAGTGTCACTAGTATGCCTCTACTTGACTAGCTCGTTAATCAAAGATGGTTGAGTTTCCTAACCATAGACATGAGCTGTCATTTGATGAACAGGATCACATCATTAGAGAATGATGTGATTGACTTGACCCATCCTTTAGCTTAGCACTGTGATCGTTTAGTTTATTGCTATTGCTTTCTTCATAACTTATACATGTTCATATGACTGTGAGATTATGCAACTCCCGAATACTAGAGGAACACTTACTGTGCTATCAAACATCACAATGTAACTGGGTGACTATAAATATGCTCTACACGTGTCAAAGATGGTGTTTGTTGAGTTGGCATAGATCAACATTAGGATTTGCCACTCCGTGTACCAGAGAGGTATCTCTAGGCCCTCTCGGTAATGCACATCACTATAAGACTTGCAAGCAATGTGACTAATGAGTTAGTTGTGGGATGTTGCATTACGGAACGAGTAAAGAGACCTGTTGGTAACAAGATTGAACTAGGTATTGAGATACCGACGATCGAATCTCGGGCAAGTAACATACCGATGACAAAGGGAACAACGTATGTTGTTATGTGGTTTGACCGATAAAGATCTTTGTAGAATATGTAGGAACCAATATGAGCATCCAGGTTCCGCTATTGGTTATTGACCGAAAGCGAGTCTCGGTCATGTATACATAGTTCTCGAACCCGTAGGGTCCGCACGCTTAACGTTCGATGACGATCGGTATTATGAGTTTATGTGTTTTGATGTACCGAAGGTAGTTTGGAGTCCAGGATGTGATCACGGACATGACGAGGAGTCTTGAAATGGTCGAGACATAAAGATCGATATATTGGAAGGCTATGTTTGGACATCGAAATCGTTCCGGATGAGTTTGGGCATTTACCGGAGTACCGGGGGGTTACCGGAACCCCTCAGGGAGTCAATGGGCCTTAGTGGGAGAGAGGAGGATGCGGCTAGGTGGAGGGCGCGCCCCCCAAGCCCAATCCGAATTGGGTGGGGGGCCAGCCCCCCTTTCCTTCCCTCTCTCTCCCTCTTCCTTCTTCTCCTACTCCTACTGGGAATGGGGGAAACCTACTCCTATTCAGAGTGGGACTCCCCCCTTAGGCACGCCCTATGAGGGCCGGCCCTCCCCTCCTCCACTCCTTTATATACGGGGGAGGGGGCACCCCATAGACACACAAGTTGATTGTTTAGCTGTGTGCCGTGCCCCTTGATACGTCCATTTTGCATCATGCTTTTATATCGATATTTATTGCATTATGGGTTGTTATTACACATTATGTCACAATACTTATGCCTTTTCTCTCTTATTTTACAAGGTTTACATGAAGAGGGAGAATTCCGGTAGCTGGAATTCTGGGCTGGAAAAGGAGCAAATATTAGAGACCTATTCTGCACAACTACAAAAGTCCTGAAACTCCACGAAAGTCATTTTTGGAATATATTAAAAATATTGGGTGAAGAAAGCACCAGAGGGGAGCCAACCACCGTCCACGAGTGTGGGGGCACGCCCCCTGCCTCGTGGGCCACCTGGCAGGCCCCGATGCCCATCTTCTGGTATAAGGTGTCTTTTGACCTCGAAAAAATAAGAGGGAAGCTTTCGGGATGAAGCGCCACCGTCTCGAGGCAAAACCTTGGCGGAACCAATCTAGGGCTCTGACGGAGCTGTTCTGCCGGGGAAACATCCCTCCGGGAGGGGGAAATCATCACCATCGTCATCACCATCGATCCTCTCATCGGGAGGGGTCAATCTTCATCAACATCTTCACCAGCACCATCTCCTCTCAAACCCTAGTTCATCTCTTGTATCCAATCTTTGTCTCAAAACCTCAGATTGGTACCTGTGGGTTGCTAGTAGTGTTGATTACTCCTTGTAGTTGATGCTAGTTGGTTTACTTGGTGGAAGATTATATGTTCAGATCCTTTATGCATATTAATACCCCTCTGATTATGAACATGAATATGATTTGTGAGTAGTTACGTTTGTTCCTGAGGACATGGGAGAAGTCTTGCTATAAGTAGTCATGTGAATTTGGTATTCGTTCGATATTTTGATGAGATGTATGTTGTCTTTCCTCTAGTGGTGTTATTTGAACATCGACTACATGACACTTCACCATTGTTTGGGCCCAGGGGAAGGCATTGGGAAGTAATAAGTAGATGATGGGTTGCTAGAGTGACTGAAGCTTAAACCCTAGTTTATGCGTTGCTTCGTAAGGGGTTGATTTGGATCCATATGTTTCATGCTATGGTTAGGTTTACCTTAATTCTTCTTTCGTAGTTGCGGATGCTTGCGAGGGGGGTTAATCATAAGTGGGGTGCTTGTCCAAGGAAGGGCAGTACTGTAACACCCCGTACGTAACTTGCCATATTTGTATTCCAACTCTTGCCATTTCCGGCACTAAGTTGATATTTCCTCGTTGTCGGGTTTTTGTCTTCGTGTGCTTTTGTCTTTGTCATGCATCTCATATCATGTCATCATGTGCATTGCATTTGCATACGGGTTCGTCTCATGCATCCGAGCTTTTTCCCCGTTGTCCGTTTTGCATTCTGGCGCTCCTATGTCCTCCGGTGTCCCTTTCTACCTCTTTTCGTGTGCGGGTGTCCAACGTTCTCGGATTGGAACGAGACTTGTCATGCGGCCTTGGTTTACTACCGGTAGACCGCCTGTCAAGTTTCGTGCCATTTGGACTTCGTTTGATACTCCAACGGTTAACCAAGGAGCCGAGAAGGCCTCGTGTGTGTTGCAGCCCAACACCCTTACAAAGTGGCCCAAAACCAACCTAAACCTCCTCCATCATCTAGATCGTTCGATCACGATCGCGTGGCCGAAAACCACACCTCATTTGGAGCCTCCTAGCTCCCTCTACCTATAAAACTAGCCTCCCCCCCGAAAATTCCGGGTCCATTCGCACCCTGACCCTAGCCCCGCTCCTCTCCACGCGGCCGGACACGTCCGCCGCGCCGGATAGAGCCGCCGCCGCCGCCCCGCGCCAATCAGGCGACGCCACGTGTCCTCCCACCACCTGCCGCCGCCGAGGCCCGGAGAGCCCGCAGCCGGCCGCCCGATCCCATCTCCACGTGCCGCCTCGCGCCCGCGCGCCCAGGCCGCCGTCCTCGCTCCGCCGCCTCGTCGCCGGCGCCTCCTCTCTGGTGCACCGCCGCCGCTCGCCGCCCGGCCCGCACCTCACTGCCCCAACGCGCTCCGGTAGCCGCGCCCATGTCCGCCATCGCCGCCTCGCCGCCCGGCGCCCCGGCGAGCTCCACCGCCTCTCCCTCAAAGCTCCGGTGAGCTCCACCGCCTCTCCCTCGTCTCTGGCGCTGGTTCCGGCGATTCCGGTGATCATCGAAGTCCGTGCCGCTATAGTGCTCAGATCTGGATCCAGGTCTGAAATTATGATCGGTTGACTTTTGACCAAATCTCAGATATTTTTAGCATTTTTCCGCATGTCATAACTCTGCAACCGTGGCTCCGTTTCGGGGGTGTAGCATATCGAAATATTCGTCTTGACGACTACTTCATTTCATCTCATTGCACCATGTTCATTTGAGTTCATCTTGATGCCCTAAATGCAGGTGGAAGAGTGCTAGTTTATGTTAGTTTCAGATTATTATCAGCAATTGGACATTTGTCATTTTTGCCATGATTGATGTGTGCCTCCTATGAACTTGAGCTCTACATGTGTTTTGAAGTATGACATGCCATCTTTACAGGGGTGTATGCCATGTATTTTTGTGATCTCTTTGGTGACTATCACAAGCATGCAAAGTATCCCTCTTAATGTTGCTGATTTCAGGGACTTAGAAATATTCTAAGTCTTGGCTGTCGGTGTCAAAACCGGCGGATCTCGGGTAGGGGGTCCCGAACTGTGCGTCCAGGCCAGATGGTAACAGAAGGCAGGGGACACGAAGTTTTACCCAGGTTCGGGCCCTCTTGATGGAGGTAAAACCCTACGTCTTGCTTGATTCATATTGATGATACGGGTAGTACAAGAGTAGATCTACCATGAGATCAGAGAGGCTAAACCCTAGAAGCTAGCCTATGGTATGATTGTATGTTGTCATTGTTGTCCTACGGACTAAAACCCTTCCGTTTATATAGGCACCGGAGAGGGTTAGGGTTACACAAGGTCGGTTACAAAGGAGGAGATATCCATACACGTATTGCCTAGCTTTCATTCCACGCGAAGTAGAGTCCTATTCGGACACGAGACAAAGTGTTCAATCTTGTATCTTCATAGTCTAACAGTTTGGACAATGGAGATAGTCCGGCTGTCTGGAGAGCCCCTAATCCAGGACTCCCTCAGTAGCCCCTGAACCGGGCTTCAATGACGACGAGTCTGGCGCGCAGTGTTGTCTTCGGCATTGCAAGGCGGGTTCCTTCTCCGATTACATCACAGAAGAAGTTGAATACGAGGATAGTGTTCGACCCTGCAATATAAGTTCCACATTCCACCGTAAAGAGAATAATATTTTCGCAGATCTAATTTGCTGGCCTGTTCTGGCAACATGACGTTATGTCATGGCCTGGTGATTATTCGAACCGTTTCTTTTAACCAGCCCCGCACATAATGCGAGGCAGTTTTTCGACACGTCTTGTCAAAGCAGAGATCGTGTCCCCTTATTACGGGATTCTCATCAATACGGGCGTGGGTAACCCAATCGCGCCATCAATTGCGGCGCTTGGGGGATAAGCGAGTTTTACCAGGCAAGTGGGGACGCTCGGTTTCGTCCGCCCATATGAAGGGATAAGGATTCACCTTTCTATCCACACCTTCTTCCTCCTTTGCTCATCCGCTCCCGCACACTCGAGCTCTAGCGCCCAAGTCCTCACTTCCACCTCAACCCTCTCCAACCATGTCCGGAGCGGGAGGCAAGTGGATGGTCTCCTCCGTCACGGAGGGAGACATTAAGAAACTGAGGAGAGCCGGATACCTGCCCGACGACATCGTGCACCGGCTCCCAGATGAGGGGCAGCTCATCCCCACCCCCAGGCCCCATGAGAGGGTGGTATTCCTTACCCATTTCCTCCGCCGACTAGGATCCCCTCTTCATCCCTTCGTCCGGGGGCTCATGTTTTATTATGGCCTGGATTTCCATGATCTAGCCCCGAACTTCATCCTCAACATCTCGGCGTTTATCGTCGTGTGCGAGGCTTTCCTCCGCATCAAGCCCCACTTCGGCTTATGGCTGAAGACCTTCAATGTCAAGCCGAAGGTGGTGGGCGGCCGCTAGGCGGAGTGCGGAGGCGCCATGGTGGGCAAGATGCCCAAAATAACATGGCTCGAGGGCTCCATTGTGGAAACCATAAAGGGGTGGCAATCGGGGTGGTTCTACATCACCGAGCCGCGTGACCCCACATGGGTAGCGGCCCCCGAGTTCCGATCTGGCATCCCCATGCGGCTCACCTCCTGGAAAGAGAAGGGCCTGTCCTGGGATAGTTCGAAGGAGCTGACCGGACTCCAAACATGTATTCAAAACATGTTGGACAAGAAGCTCAAGCTGGTCAACATAGTCCAAGTCATGCTCATCCGCCGGGTACTCCCGTGCCAAGAACGGGAGTTCACCTTATGGTAGTTCAATCCGGCGCAACACCAAACTCTGAACAGGCTCTTCGACACGACTCATGAAGACGCCTGGAGGGTGCTGTTCAAGAGTGCCGAGGTCCCTCCCCCTATCACCGAGGATCATGGATTCAGCAAGAAGCGCCAAGCCAGTGCGGTAAGCTGCTTTACCTTTTACAGGATACTTGTTTTTTTATATAGATTGACTCTACGCGGGAGCTAAACCCCCGTAATTTTGACAGGACTGGTAGAAGATGGCCGGATAGATCGACTGTCCGGCTCCCTTGCCCGAAGGCCCCGCAGATGCTCTTCTGACGAAGATGCTGACTCCTGCCCAAGGTGCCGGGAGAAGACCAAGAAGGCCAAGGGAGCTCGAAAGAGTTCCCGACGCCAGGCGTCATCGGACTCGCCGTCCGATGACTCTGCGGCGCACTCTTCCCCCGAAGACGAGGAAGAAGAGGAAGAAGATGCTCCCCCATCGACTGAGGGAGACAAGAAAAGGAAGGCCGCCCCAACCGGGGAGGCCGGAGGGTCCAAGAAGGGAAGGAATCTCCTTCCGGACAGTTCCACCATCGCCGATGAAGGCGAAGGCGAGTGGTTGCCCAGGGTCAAGCCCCGGGGAGATTGTAAGTATTCGTATGCCAAAGTTACCCATAGGATTCCTTTGTCGCACTGCTTTCCCTAACGCCGAACACAATTATGCAGGACGCCCCGAGCCAATATCGAGGTATCATCGGACGGCTCCCTGGGCTCGTCGGACATGGATAGCGATCCAGTCCCGACAGCCACCTCCCCCCATCCTGCCGATGACGCCGAGGTGTTGTCTCAAGAGGCACCGGATCGAGGGGAGACATTCCCGGAGGCACCTCAAGGCGACCTTCCGGACTCCGGGAGCCGCGGGGACGGGGCCCCCGAGAGCTCCGAGTTCGGCCCTCAGCCGAACACCGTGCCGGACCCTCCAGCGGTTCCAGACTTGGGCAGGCGGCCTCCTTCTAAGAGGGGCCAGACGCCTGTGCCGGTGACCTCTGCCCATCCAGAGGCACCGGATAATCTGCTGGAAGCGCTTCGCAGCGCTTCCATCGACGAGGAGCACCGCACTATTATGAGTGCGGTGATCCAGAAGGTTCAGTCCGCCAAGAGCGGATTCACTGAAGCCTGTGCCAGCCTTCTAACAGGCTTGGAGGTAAGTGTGTTTAAAATGTAGTAGAAATATTACCGCATAGACAATAGCCCCTGATGCTTTGTTCGGTGTTCACAAAGAAAAGCCGAACAGAGGATCAAATAATATCGCAGGAGTCTAATATAAGTATGTCAATATGCATATGCAGGCTTCGCTGCTGGCATCCGCCGCACTAACTGCGGAGGTCGCCGTACTGAAGGAGGCCCTCGAGGGGTCCCGAAAAGAGCTCGGCCTTGCTAAGAGGCAGCTCGAGGAGAACAAGGGTAAGTAATACCCCATCTATAGATATGTATATATATGAGAAAAAGGACGCGATTGCCAAATGACAGGATCATTGTATGTTTGTCAGGGGCCACGACCGAGGTGGCGAGCCTGAAGCAAGCGCTGTCCCAGGCCGAAGAGAAGGCGGCCCAGGAGCGCACCGAGCGAGAGAAGCACGAGGCTCGGGTGGGCGAGGTGCAGCAAGAGCTCCAGGCTCTCTTGACAAAGCACGAGGCATTGGAGCTTGACTCGAAGACGTGAGAGTCTGAGCTTGCCGCGGCCCTTGAGAGCGCGAAGAGTGCCAAGGACGAGGCCCAGAAGGCCCTCCAGGAGATCGACGCAATGAAGAATATAGCGGCGGGTAAGGCTTTCTATATGCAAAGCAAGCATGTAAAAGTAAATTACCGATTACTTACCCAGATCCGGAGCTCTTCAGGAGCATTCGCAGATTATCCCCGCAGTGTGTCCGATGCCGCACGATTTTACCAGGCCGAGGACGGAAGCTCGACGGAGAAGCTGTTTTAGTCTCAGTATGCTGAGGCCGAACATCGGGTGCCAATGAGCGACCAGCTGAAGCAGATGGTCGAGCTACATAAGGCGGCCGATCAGGCCATGAAGGGCTTCATAGTCCGGCTGTGGCCTGGCGACGCCCTTCCGAACAGCTTCTTTGGCCTGGTAAGGCGGCTTGTGGATGCCTGCCCACGGCTGGAGGTCGTCAAGTGACCCGTCTGCATTGAAGGTGCGCGCCGGGCTTTTGCCCGTGTGAAATTGCAGTGGGTCAAGCTAGACGCCGTGAAGCTGGTCAAGGAGGGGCTGCCTGTGGGCAATGAGCACCACCACCCCGAGATGTACTACGAGGGTGTTCTGCCGGGTGCCCGTCTCATCGCGGATGAGTGATCGAAAGATGGAATATATGAGTAAACTCGCTCGTTTTATCCTGTATTTATGAAAACATGTTTCATATGCGCTATGCAACGCTTGTTTGAATTTAAAATATTACCTTCTGTTTGGCTGTTTATCCAATCTGGGAGATGGCTAGTCCTCGGCTTCTGCCCCCATGCCACGAGTGCTGGGGTGTTCGGGATAAACCTGAGCACTCTTGTTCCCATATTTGGGTCCTTCGAGGGAGGTGCCCAGCACAACGAACAAGGCAACCAGACTAATAATGCTTTATCACTCTCACTTAGCCATAGAATTCTATAATTTTAAATTTCGGCGAAGCCCCTGGTATTCAGAAGGCCGAATTCGGGACGCGATACACGCCTGTAAGCCGGACAAGGCCGGCCCCTCGCCCTAAGCGGCATAAGTCTTTAGGGACTCGAAAAACCTCGCCGAACAGCGACCAGTCTCTCGCCTTATCATGACAGTCAGTTTTAGCTTTCTCTACTGAGGTGCTCAGCCCGGCAGAACCGGGGCACAATCGCAGTAGTTCTCCTAGCGCTACCTTAGCCGATATAGCGGAACATAAGGTACCAAAACATAGGAGCCGGGCAAACCCAACATTTGACCAAAGACATGATTCGGAGCTGATGCATATAATGCTATAAGTTCCGGGTGCCGCACTTGTGAAAGTGTTCAGACTTTTCACACCGCATTGTGGGGTACGTGAGCCCCTGGTGTATTGGCCGTACCAAAGTGTACGGTTGGAAGGCGTCGTTAATGAACACACACATATATATGTAAAAAAATGCAATAATGGTCGTAATGTAATGCATTGTTCATAAAAAAGCTGCGTTAAAGCAGAGTGATATAGATAGTGCGATAAGCAAAAAGTAGGACTAAGTCCCTTCCAAGGGCGAGCTGAGGGATGATATGAAATCTGAGATCAACCTGGGAATTCCGTTGTATAACATAGCTGTCTGCCTTCTTGGTTGCTGCATCATGCATTCAGCAAAAGTGCTGCCGGATAGTGTTTCCAGAGATTAAGGTCCTGAAAAAAGAAAAAATAACCAAACGCGAAGCCCCTAGTGCGGTTTAGGCCGTGTTTTGGGGCATGCCGCAGTTGTGCCCCCCTCCCCACCTGTGCCCATGGTATTTTTAATGCGTAATTATGTACGCGCGGCGCGAATATCGCCGTTGGGCTTGGATTGGGTGGCTGCCGCATTGCTACGCGAGCTCAGATCACGCCAGGCGGTCTATTTGCTGATTGCCCCGAGCGCGCTTGAAGGTGTCCGGGTTTTGAAGCGCCGAACTGGTTGATTGCCTTGAGAGGCTGCTTTGCGCTTCTGCTGCGAGGGCCGCGGTGTGCTCCTCAGTTCGGAGAGAGCGTTCTGTGTTTCCATTGACTGTAATAACTCCGCGAGGTCCTGGCATCTTGAGCTTAAGGTATGCATAATGCGGTACCGCATTGAATCTAGCAAATGCGGTTCGCCCGAGCAGCGCGTGATAACCACTGCGGAACGGGACTATATCGAAGATTAGCTCTTCGCTTCGAAAGTTATCCGGGGATCCGAAGACCACTTCCAGTGTAATTGAGCCTGTGCAATGGGCCTCTACACCTGGAATGACGACCTTAAAGGTCATTCTCGTGGGTTTGATCCTTGAGGGGTCTATACCCATTTTGCGCACTGTGTCCTGATAAAGCAGGTTCAGGCTGCTGCTGCCGTCCATAAGGACTCGAGTGAGGTGAAGTCCGTCGATGGTTGGGTCTAGGACCAGTGCGGCAAATCCGCCATGACGGATACTAGTGGGGTGGTCCCTGCGATCGAAGGTGATCGGGCAGGAGGACCAAGGGTTGAACTTTGGGGCGACTGGCTCCAACACATATACGTCCCTGAGCACACGCTTCCGCTCCCTCTTGGGGATGTGGGTTGTGTATATCATGTTCACCGTCCGCACTTGCGGGGGAAACCTCTTCTGTCCTCCAGTGTGCGGCTGCCGGGGCTCCTCTTCGTCATCGCTATGCAGCCCCTTGTCCTTGTTTTCGGCAATTAACTTGCCGGCCTGCTTGAACACCCAACAATCCCTGTTGGTGTGATTGGCTGGCTTGTCTGGGGTGCCATGTATTTGACATGAGCGATCGAGTATACGGTCCAAGCTAGACGGACCCGACGTACTTTGTTTGACGGCTTTTTCCGCTGACCGGTTTTAGAGCCTTTGAATCCGGCATTGACTGCCGTATCCTCAGTATTTTCACTGTTAATGCGGCGCTTATGCTTGTTGCGACGTCACCTGCTATTGCCGTCCTTGGTGTCTGAGGTACCATGGTTCTTTGATATGTTATTACTGTGAGCCAGCCAGCTATCTTCTCCCGCACAAAAGAGGGTCATGAGCGTCGTGAGAGCTGCCATAGATTTCGGCTTTTCCTGACCAAGGTGCCGGGCTAGCCACTCATCTCGGATGTTGTGCTTGAAAGCCGCTAAGGCCTCCGCATCCGGACAGTCGACGATTTGATTTTTCTTTGTAAGGAACCGAGTCCAGAATTGTCTGGCCGACTCTTCTGGCTGCTGAATTATGTGGCTTAAGTCATCAGCGTCTGGTTGTCGCACATAAGTGCCCTGAAAGTTGTCGAGGAATGCGGCTTCCAGATCTTCCCAACAGCTAATGGAGTCCGTTGGCAAGCTATTAAGCCAATGCCGCACTGGTCCTTTGAGCTTTAATGGGAGGTATTTGATGGCGTGCAAGTCATCGCCGCGGGCCATGTGGATGTGGAGGAGAAAATCCTCAATCCATACTGCGGGTGACGAAGCTATGTACCTAGGGTAGGGTCACAGACGTGTCCAACATACCCTCCCCAAGGACATCTCTGCAAAGAATCAGAAGCAGTCGAAGAGAAACCATCGTCCACTCGACCGTGGAGATGCACTCACTCGACCACCTTGAAGACACTCGACCACCAGAAGATGAAGAACCCTCCACTCTGCAACGGTCAGGATTTAAACCACTCCACCTTGAAGGCTTGGTCGACAGAAACAGAGCTCACCGAGATGGCCATGACAGAGGCCTGCAAACCAGCAACAGGGTGCATGTCTCTGGCCCAGAGTGCTTCAGCAGAGCTATCAGAGCTGCGATGATTCCCCCCAACTTCAGGTTGGCGACTGGAGTCAGTAAGTTCACCGGTGAGTCCAAGCCTGACACTTGGCTTGAAGACTACCGAGTGGCTGTCCAGATTGGTGGCGGCAATGATGAGGTGGCCATGAAACACCTTCCTCTGATGTTGGAGGGCTCGGCTAGAGCGTGGCTGAATCAGTTGGCACCTGGCAGCATCTATACTTGGGAAGATCTCGCCCGAGTGTTTGTCAGAACGTTTGAGGGTACTTGAAAACGGCCAGCAGGATTGACAGAATTACAGTGTTGCGTCCAGAAACCGAATGAAACTTTGAGGGATTATATCCAGAGGTGGATCACCCTGCACCACACGGTGGAGGATGTGTCTGATCATCGGGCAATTTGTGCTTTCAAGGAAGGCGTCAGGTACCGGGAGTTGAATCTGAAATTCGGTCGGACAGGAAACATGACTCTGACTCGGATGATAGAAATTGCCACCAAGTATGCCAATGGTGAAGAGGAAGAGCAACTGCGGAGCAGCAAGCACAAAGCAGTCGCCCACGAAGCCGGAGGAGGAAACTCCACTCGGAAACAAAAACGCAAGGCCGAACCAGCTGCTCCGGGTGAGGCCTTGGCTGTGGTTCAAGGAAACTTCAAGGGGAAGCCCAAAGGGCCGTGGAACCCCAAGAAAGTAAAAGATCAAGATGGAAATGACGTGTTGGATCTGCCGTGCCATATCCACACCAAAAAAGACGAAGAAGGTAATTTCATTTACCCAAAGCATACCACTCGACAGTGTCGGCTCCTGATCCAGCAGTTCCGAGAGAAACATCCAAAGGAAAAGGAGAAGGAGGCAGACAAGGTTGATAGTAAAGGAGAAGATGATGATGGTTATCCTCACGTGAATTCCACTCTGATGATTTTTGCTGATGTTGAAAACAAGAGTCGATTGAAAGTCATCAACAGAGAAGTGAACATGGTCGCTCCGGCGACACCCAGCTACTTGAAATGGTCACAGACTGCCATTACGTTCGACCAGTCTGATCATCCAGCGCACATCGCCACCCTTGGGAGGCAAGCGCTGGTGGTCGACCCGGTGGTCGAAGGCACTCGACTGACAAAGGTCCTGATGGACGGTGGCAGTGGCCTGAACATTCTGTATGCAGAAACGTTGAAAGGAATGGGCATTCCGATGTCCAGACTCAGTGAAAGCCATATGAGTTTCCATGGGGTCATCCCAGGCAAGAAGGCTGTGTCCCTTGGTCAGATTGCACTCGACGTGGTTTTCGGTGATGCCAAAAATTACCGCAAAGAAAAGTTGACGTTTGAAGTCGTGGATTTTCAGAGTGCGTATCATGCAATTCTAGGCAGGCCAGGTTATGCACGATTCATGGCTCGACCTTGTTACGTGTACCTCAAATTGAAGATGCCTGGTCCTAGAGGAGTGATCACTATCTCTGGTAATCGGAAAAAGGCGGAAGAGTGTTTCCAGAAGGGCTCAAAGACCACCGATGCCCATATGGCCGTGGTAGAATTGCAAGAATACCAAAAAAATGCAGACCCGAGCGACTTGCTGCGAGCCAAGAAGCCAGCCACAGATTCAGCATTCCAGTCGTCTGGCGAGACGAAGTCTGTTCACATTCACCCGACGGACCCCAATATGGCTCCGACCCACATTTCAACCACACTCGACTCCAAATAGGAAGAAGCGCTCATCCAGTTCCTCCATGAGAACTGGGACATCTTTGCATGGAAGCCTTCTGACATGCCAGGTGTTCCCAGGGGACAGGCTGAGCATCGTTTGCGAGTCGACCCGAAAGTGAAACTAGTCAAAGAGCATCTTCGACGGTCCGCCGTCCAGAAAAGAAAAGCAATCGGCGAAGAGGTGGCTCGGCTTTTGGCAGCTGAGTTTATCCGAGAGATTTACCACTCCGAGTGGTTAGCCAATGTTGTCATGGTCCCAAAGAAAGATGACTCACTCTGCATGTGCATCGATTTCAAGCATATCAATCGGGCTTTCCCGAAAGATCACTTCCCTCTCCCTCGCATCGATCAGATAGTCGACTCGACTGCTGGGTACGAGCGTTTGTCCTTTTTGGACGCCTACTCCGGGTACCACCAGATCCGTCTATACGGACCCGACGAAATAAAGACACCTTTTATCACCCCGTTTGGGTGCTTCTGTTATGTCACAATGCCATTCGGCTTGAAGAATGCCGGAGCCACATTTATGCGGATGATTCAGAAGTGCCTACTCACTCAGATCAGTCGGAATGTGGAAGCATATATGGATGACATTGTGGTCAAGTCACGTAAAGGTTCCGACCTGCTGACCGACCTCACTGAAACCTTTGCCAACCTCAGAAGGTATGATATCAAGCTCAATCCATCGAAGTGCACGTTTGGAGTTCTAGGCGGAAAGTTACTCGGTTTTCTTGTTTCCGAACGAGGAATCGATGCTAACCCAGAGAAAGTAGGCGCTATACTCCGAATGAAATGCCCTGTGCGTGTGCATGATGTCTAGAAGATTACTGGTTGCTTGGCTGCCCTAAGTCGATTCATTTCTCGCCTCGGTGAAAAGGCGCTGCCTCTTTACCGACCGATGAAGAAATCAGATAAGTTCGAGTGGACTCCAAAAGCTGATACAGCATTTGCAGAGCTAAAAGCCCTGCTTTCCACCCAGCCGGTGCTTGCTGATCCAATCAGCAAAGAGCCTCTATTGCTTTATATAGCAGCCACTGGACAAGTCGTCAGTACAGTACTTATGGTCGAGCGGGAAGAAGAAGGAAAATCGTACAAAGTTCAACGCCCAGTTCATTATATTTCTGAAGTCCTGACCCCGTCAAAGCAGAGATATCCTCACTGTCAGAAGATTGTCTATGGAATTTACATGACCACGAAGAAGGTTGCACACTACTTCTCAGATCACTCTGTTACAGTTGTCAGCGACGCTCCATTGTCAGAGTTCCGCACAACAGGGATGCAACTGGTCGAGTGGCAAAATGGGCGATTGAACTCCTTCCCTTGGATATCAAGTTTGAGGCAAAGAAAGCTATCAAGTCCCAAGCAATAGCAGATTTCCTCGCCGAGTGGATCGAACAGCAACTGCCGACTCAAGTTCACTCTGAGCACCGGACCATGTTCTTTGACGGATCCAAGATGTTGAACGGTTCTGGTGCTGGAGTAGTCCTGGGATCCCCCCGGAGGAGACAAGCTCAGATATGTCCTCCAGATTCACTTTCATTCCTCCAACAATGAAGCAGAATATGAAGCACTCCTGTATGGGTTGCGCATGGCCATCTCACTCGGCGTCCATCGCCTCATGGTCTATTGCGACTCAGATTTGGTAGTTAATCAAGTGATGAAGGAGTGGGACATCAGAAGTCCAGCCATGACTGGTTACTGCAACGCAGTGAGAAAGCTTGAGAAGAAGTTCGAGGGGTTAGAACTCCACCATATCCCCCGATTGAAGAATCAAGCAGCCGATGAATTGGCAAAGATAGGTTCCAAGAGAGAAGCCATTCCCATCAATGTGTTCTTGGGGAATATTCACACGCCGACAGTTCAAGAAGACCCTTTCACTGAAGAGCCTCCGCAACCTAAGAGCGCCACGGATCCGACCGAAGTCGAGGTCCCAGCTGTGGTCGATCTGATCATGGAGGTTCTGGCCATTATTCCCGACTGGACGGTGCCCTACATTGCGTACATCCTCAGGAAAGAGCTCCCAGAGGATGAAGAAGAAGCTCGACAGATTGTTCATCGATCCAAGGCCTTTACTGTGATAAGAGGGCAGCTGTTCAGAGAAAGTGTGACTGGAGTCGGTCAGAAGTGCATAACACCAGAAGAAGGTCGAATGATCCTCAATGACATCCACTCAGGGACCTGTGGTCACCATGTGTCCTCTCGGGCCATCGTGGCTAAAGCATACCGAGCTGGATTCTATTGGCCACGAGCAAATGAGTTGGCGAAAGACATAGTCGACAGATGTGAAGGCTGTCAATTTTACTCCGATATGTCTCACAAGCCAGCGTCAGCCCTGAAGACCATCCCCCTTGTTTGTCCCTTCACTGTTTGGGGACTGGATATGGTTGGACCGCTGAGAACCGGCAAAAGCGGCTTCACTCACGTGCTCGTGCAGTCGACAAGTTTACCAAATGGATCAAAACTAAACCTATCAAGAACCTTGATGCTAGCACCGCTGTCAGTTTTATCAGAGAATTGACATTTAGATATGGAGTCCCACACAACATCATCATAGACAACGGATTGAACTTCAATTCCGACGAGTTCAGAGCTTTCTGCGCCTATCAGAGCACTCGAGTCGACTATGCTTCTGTCGCTCACCCGCGGTCGAACGGACAAGCAGAAAGAGCCAATGGCCTAATTCTCAAAGGACTGAAACCCCAACTGATGCGTGATCTCAAACACGCAGCAGGTGCTTGGGTTGATGAACTTCCGTTAGTTCTGTGGGGTTTAAGGACAACTCCTAATCAGTCGACTAGGAGAACTTCTTTCTTCTTAGTCTATGGAGCCAAAGCTGTTCTGCCAAGTGACTTGCTCCACAATGCACCCCGAGTTGAACTCTTCTTCGAAGCGGAAGCAGAGCAGGCCCGACAAGATTCAGTCGATCTCCTAGAGGAGGAAAGAGAGATGGACTTGATCCACTCGACCATTTATCAGCAAGACTTGCGTCGATTCCACGCCAGGAATGTGAGGGGTCGGGCCTTTCAAGAAGGAGACTTGGTTCTTTGAGTGCGTCAGCAGAAACCACACAAGCTTGCTCCAACTTGGGAAGGACCCTTCATCGTCACCAAAGTTCACCACAATGGAGCATACCATCTTTACAGTACCAAGCATCAGAAAGACGAGCCACGGGCTTGGAACGCGGAGCTGCTCCGCCCTTTTTATACTTAAACACACGCTCGAATAAAATGTAATAAGCAACACCTTTTGTAATTTGTTTATCAAAGACAAGAGCTTACGGTTCTCTCATTTGATTGTGTTGTTCTTATTTGCTTTTCAAATCCCCCAGTGGGTGGGCTTAGTCACGAATCCGTTCCGCCTAAGTTCGAAAAAATCCTACCGAGTGGAGAGCAACCCTCCCACTCGGGGGCTTCGCTGCAGTCGAGCACTCGCCTAAGTTCTCTCACTAAGAGACTTAACGGCAGTCGAGCATTCGCCTAAGTTTGAAAAAATCCCACTGAGTGGAGAGCAATCCTCCCACTCAAGGGCTTAGCTGCAGTCGAGCACTCGCCTAAGTTCTCTCACTAAGAGACTTAACGACAGTCGAGCACTCGCCTAAGTTTGAAAAAATCCTACCGAGTGGAGAGCAACTCTCCCACTCGGGGGCTTAGTTGCAGTCGCACTCGCCTAAGTTCTCTCACTAAGAGACTTAACGGCAGTCGAGCACTCACCTAAGTTTGAAAAAATCCCACCGAGTGGAGAGCAATCCTCCCACTCGGGGGCTTAGCTGCAGTCGAGCACTCGCCTAAGTTCTCTCACTAAGAGGCTTAACGGCAGTCCAGCACTCGCCTAAGTTTGAAAAAATCCTACCGCAGTCGAGCACTCGCCTAAGTTTGAAAAAATCCCACCGAGTGGAGAGCAACCCTCCCACTCGGGGGCTTAGCTGCAGTCGAGCACTCGCCTAAGTTCTCTCACTAAGAGACTTAACGGCAGTCCAGCACTCGCCTAAGTTTGAAAAAATCCTACCGAGTGGAGAGCAATCCTCCCACTCGGGGGCTTAGCTGCAGTCGAGCACTCGCCTAAGTTCTCTCACTAAGAGACTTAACGGCAGTCCAGCACTCGCCTAAGTTTGAAAAAATCCCACCGAGTGGAGAGCAATCCTCCCACTCGGGGGCTTAGCTATAGTTGAGCACTCGCCTAAGTTCTCTCACTAAGGGACTTAACGGCAGTCGAGCACTTGCCTAAGTTTGAAAAAATCCCACCGAGTGGAGAGCAATCCCTCCCACTCGGGGGCTTAGCTGCAGTCGAGCACTCGCCTAAGTTCTCTCACTAAGAGGCTTAACGGCAGTCCAAACTCGCCTTAAGTTTGAAAAAATCCCACCGAGTGGAGAGCAATCTCTCCACTCGGGGGCTTAGCTGCAGTCGAGCACTCGCCTAAGTTCTCTCACTAAGAGACTTAACGGCAGTCCAGCACTCACCTAAGTTTGAAAAAAATCCTACCGAGTGGAGAGCAATCCTCCCACTCGACTGCAGTCGAGCACTCGCCTAAGTTCTCTCACTAGGAGGCTTAACGGCAGTCCAGCACTCGCCTAAGTTTGAGACCCATCCCCATCCGCAAGGACGACGAGGTGCAGGTCGACTGCACCTTCTCCTTCGGAGCTGCGGCACAAATACAACGTCCGCTCCATCCCTATCCGCAAGGACGACGAGGTGCAGGTCGACTGCCACCTTCTCCTTCGGAGCTGCGGCACAAATACAACGTCCGCTCCATCCTTATCCGCAAGGACGACGAGGTGCAGGTCGACTGCAACCTTCTCCTTCGGAGCTGCGGCACAAATACAACGTCCGCTCCATCCCTATCCGCAAGGACGACGAGGTGCAGGTCGACTGCAACCTTCTCCTTCGGAGCTGCGGCACAAATACAACGTCCGCTCCATCCAAGTCCGCCTATCCCCATCCGCAAGGACGATGAGGTGCAGGTCGACTGCAACCTTCTCCTTCGGAGCTGCGGCACAAATACAACGTCCGCTCCATCCCTATCCGCAAGGGCGACGAGGTGCAGTGAGCAAAGTCCATCCGGAGGCAAACACAAGCACATTCGGAGATAAACCAAATTCAAATAAATCCTAAAAGGTTCCAAGCAGCGAATCAAAAGTACTCGGGCACCAAGCCCGAAGGAGTTTAACGGTTACAGAAACCACTCGGCATTCCGAGGCAAATTTAAAGCGTATCCAAGTTTCATAAGATTGTTCACTCGGCCGGAGGAGGGCTGGCAGGCTCCACGAATGAGTCCAGATCGATCCCATCAGCGATCCGAGTGGCGGCAGCAATGAAAGTCTCCATGAAGGACTGGAAGTCGTGCTTTTTGGTGTTAGCGACTTTGATCGCAGCCAGCTTGTCTTCACGAGCCTCCTTGCAATGGACTCGCACCAAGGACAGCGCCACATCAGCACCACACCGGGCGGAGGATTTCTTCCATTCTTGCACTCGGTCAGGGATCTCGTTCAGTCGAGTCATCAGAGATTCCAGATCATTCTGAAGCGTCGCCCCCGGCCAAAGCGTCGAGTCGATTCGAGAGACAACCTCCTTCAGGCGTGCGAGGTAGCTTGTGGCGCTGGCGATACGGGACTCCAGTCGGAGCACGTTCATCGCAGTTTCGTCGCAGACTGGGGAAGCGATAGGGTCCAGACCCGTCTCGACCCTTCCAGTTTCTTCGTCGAAGTCTTGGCAGAGTTCTGCAGCCAAAAGTCAGTCCATCAACCACAACCCAATTGCAAGCATCAACACAGTCGGATTAAAAGAAATACCTTCCAGCACGAGATAAAGCTTCTTGGCGAGGGTCCTCAGATAAGCTTCTGTGTCATTCCTCTTGCGGATCGCAGACTCCAACTTTTCGTTCAGGATGACCTTGTCCTTCTTCAGGCTGGTCACTTCGCGGTTAGCTTCATTAAGACAAGATTTCAGTCTATTCACCTCTCCTTCAAGCGTTCCGACTGAAGCAAGCTTCTTGTCTGCGAGAGCGGTTTTGTCTTGGGCTGCTTTTTGCGCGGCGGCGAGGTCCGAGTCCTTCTTGTCCAGAGCCAACTTCATTTTCTCTGCAAAAGAATAATCGAATCAAAGAAGAGATCAAAGAGATATATTGAAATTCAGTCGGCAATCAGTTACCTTCCATACCAGCGGCCTCGTCTTGAGCTTTTTTCAGATTTTGCTGAGCCATCGAGTGCAAAAAAAAGAAGAGAGAAAGAACAATTGCGCCGTCAAGAAAGAAGAACTCAGACCACAGTCGACTGCCAACAGTAGACCGCGGTCTCGGGGACTACACCCAGTGGGTGCACTTAGCGTGCCCCCACCAGTTCTGGTCCCACTCTCCCAGACCGAGTGGAAGAGAGAAACTACCAAAAACGACAGCGACACCCAGTGGGTGCTCTAATTCAACGCGAACAATAGGAGATTGTGCAGAAGAAGATTTTTCGAGAACAAAAACAGTCGGAAAGTCTACTCACCTGGACGTTGGCCCGAAGGGCGGCACTAGCATCATAGACAGCCTGACTGCTCTCGTGCACTATCTTCACCTGCTCCATCATCATATCAGCCTGTCGGATGGCTTCCGCAGCCGCTTCTGATTGGTTGTCTGGGACGGGGTAGCTGGTGAAAAAGTGTGCAGACGACCCAGGTGCGGCTGCTTGAGGTTCCATGGTGTGGAGTTGGACAATTGAAGGAACCACAGGCGCGGTCGACCTCGTGGGATGCCCACTCGGCAAGGATGCAGCATACGTCATAGTGGCCCTGCCCGCGTCTTCAGCTTGACGGACGGGAGGCGTTGTAGTTGGTTCTTGCCGAGCCACCCTGCCAGCTGTGACCTTCTTGCTCTTCCTAGGCTTAGGAGCCACATCTTCGTCGTCGTCCGGAAGATCAATGATGTTGGGTGGAGCTGCAAGACAGAACATTCGACCCCAAGTGAACCACTTTACCCTAAAAGGATCAAGAATCGAAATCGCTAGAGTTCATACCTGGGTTAGAGGTTACCGCATCCTCCATTTCCTCGTCCCGGTACTGGTATGAGGAGGTCCCTGACGTAGCAGCACTGCAAAGGCCCGCATTCAATCGGTTACACCCAGTTAATCGAATCCACATAAAGGACAAGTCAGATGGTTACTCGAAGATGGTAGGAATGGTCACTTTGATCCGGGGGCAAAGCTTTGGGCGGTTTGGAAGAGATGGCTTTCGGCACTTTCGGCGCTGGAAGCGGCGCGACCTTGGATTGCTTTGGAGCCTTCTCAGTCGGCGTCGGGGAAGATGTCCTGGGGTGCTTCGAAGACTACCCGATCGGTGCAACCACCAAGTCCGGAGTGCATGCTGGGTCATGACTGTGCTTGGACCTCCTCTCCCTGCGAGGAGGCGAGTCGACTTCTTCCTCATCAGTCGATTCATCGCTCTCCTCGTCCTCCTCGGTTTCCAAATGCTCCTCGCCGCTCTCACCCCCGCTCCCTTCTTCCTCAGCGCCTGTGTCCTGCACTCCGTTGGGCATCGAGTACATTTCGATGAGGGCATGAAAGGATAAAAATCAAAGGAAATTCAATCGACCACAAACAAGACATCACATGGTGAATCGGAAAGATACTTGATAAAACAGAAATATACCTGCTCCGGCTGGTGCGAGTTGTCGAATGGAATCACACTCGTGGACCCCCAAGGGTTATCTTTGTTGCCGGTGATTCCCCTCAACTAGTTCTCCAAGATATCCTCGCTGACCTCCTCTAGGTGGATCCGAGTGGTATCCTCGAGCCCAGAGTACATCCACATCGGATGATCGCGCGCCTGAAGAGGTTGGATGAGTCGACCGAGAAAGACCTCCAGCAGATCCATCCCGGTCACTCCGTCGCGGACAAGCTGGATGACCCGTTCAACCAGCACCTTGACCTGCGCTTTCTCTTCCGGAACTACCTTCAGGGGAGCAGGCTTCTCCACTCGAGCCAAGGAAAAAGGAGGATGTCCAGTCGACAGGCCAGGGGTCGGCTGATCCTTGCAGTAGAACCAAGTCGACTGCCAGCCCCAGACTGAGTCAGGAAGGATCATGGCTGGGAAGGTACTCTTGCTCCTCATCTGGATCCCCAGACCACCGCACATGTGGATCACCCACGTCCTCTCGTCACTCGACCTGGCCTTTTTGACCGACTGGGAGCGGCAAGTGAAGATGTGTTTGAAGAGCGCCCAGTGTGGTCGACAGCCCAATAAGTTTTCGCACATGGACACGAAAGCGGCCAGATAGACTATGGTGTTCGGAGTGAAATGGTGGAGCTGAGCCCCAAAGAAGTTCAAAAAACCCCGGAAGAAAGGGTGGGGAGGTAGTGAAAATCCACGATCTATGTGGGCGGTGAGGAGGACACACTCACCCTCTCTAAGCTGCGGCTTGGTTTCGTCCCCCGGGAGCCGAGCTGACTTGTGAGGGATCAATCCCCCCTCCACCAGGTCATCGAGGTCGTCCTGCGTGATTGCCAAGCGGATCCAGTCGCCCTGGATCCAGCCCGCCGGCAGGCCGGACCTCGATGAGGATCCGCCCCGGCTGGTCCGCTTGCCCTTTGCCTTCGCGGTCGCCTTCTTCGCACGTTCCACCGCCGCCGTCTTCTCCTTCCCCATGGTGGCGGATCGAGCTTGAGCAGAGGTCCGGCGACAAGGCGGAAGCGAGAGTGGCGAAGGGATCGGGAGAAAGAGAAGAGAGAATGGGAGCGTGCGGAGCAGAGGCCTGGCCCGAGACCTTTTATAAGGCCTTTCATCGAGTGGCTGACTGGTGGACCCAAGCGATCTAAACAAATCCCGCAACAGTCGCGCGTGCAGTACGTGGCGAAAAAGGTGGCGCGAGGATCGATGAGACTTGCCTAATCCGTCCCGATAACCTCGGTTCCGCCCGTCTGGCGCACTTCCCAAAATTCGAATCCTGCGAGATCCGCGGAGAGCAGAACAACCTGTCAGACTAAAGATAAACACCTTCTACATCATCATTCGGAATTCTACCATGAAAGTTCACTCGACAACAACCAAGAATGGACCAAGGCGATTGAGAAAGGAGTCGACATCGTCACCTCAACTCATTGTTCCAGGACAAGGCATATTCATAGCACAAAGAATGGGTCAGAAGTGTTCTCAACCCCTTCCTCACTGAAACCCTGATCCATTCGGGGGCTAATGATGAAGCTATGTACCTAGGGTAGGGTCACAGACCTGTCCAACATACCCTCCCCAAGGACATCTCTGCAAAGAATCAGAAGCAGTCGAAGAGAAACCATCGTCCACTCGACCGTGGAGATGCACTCACTCGACCACCTTGAAGACACCCGACCACCAGAAGATGAAGAACCCTCCACTCTGAAATGGTCAGGATTTAAACCATAGCATTATGAGCATTTATGACACTTTACTGTAGACATTACCAATAACGCCTTTCCTTTATGAGCATTGAACCCTGTGTAACGGAGGGGAGTTGGGGTCCTGGCGCACTCTATATAAGCCACCCCCCTCCTCTGGGACAAGGGTTCGCACTTTCTGTAATTCACACACATATATTCAGTCGACCGACTCAGGGCTCCGAGACGTAGGGCTGTTACTTCCTCCGAGAAGGGCCTGAACTCATAAACTCGTGCGTACAACTCCTCCATAGCTAAGATCTTGCCCCCTCATATTTACCCCCCATTCTACTGTTAGTCTTAGAGCCACGACAGCAGGGTCTGTTGTGCCGTCGTATGATTCAATGTTTACATGTTTGAAACCTTCTGGGAATTGATGTTCCATTACTTCGTCTGTGAAGCATAAGGGGTGTGCGACGCCTCTGTATTGGGCTATATCGTGACGCATCTAGAATGGGTCTTGCCCACTGTGTTCGGCCCGGCCATATTTGATTTTACTGCATCCGGCGTGACGTTTGTCGTCTCGCAGAGTGGTGCGCCCTCGTGATTCGTAGATCGATCTTGAATGCTTTTCCTTGTCCTCCAATATGTCTTGTAGGTCTGGCATATCTCCCCATGCCTTTTTATTTGAATGGCGTTGGGGTGGAGGCTGAGCTTTTGGCTGGAATGCCTCTCTATCGCGGCCACGAGGTGGCCGATCAGCCATATCATACGCTTCTTCCTCCAGTCGGGGAAGTAACCTGCGCCTTGGGTAACTCTTGGAGGGACGCTCGAGTTTATATTCCGCGGCCGCGAGGACTTCAGTCCATTTGTCCGCTAGCAGATCTTGATCAGCTTGAAGCAGCTGCTGCTTTTTCTTTAGGCTGTTTGCCGTGGCCATAAGCCGGCGCTTGAAGCGCTCTTGTTCGACGGGATCCTCTGGGACGGCGAATTCATCATCGCCGAGGCTTGCCTCATCTTCGGAGGGGGGCATGTGATCATCCTCCTTCTCTCCGTCTGCCGCTCTCTCGGGGGAGCTGGCTCCTTCATCCTCCTGCTCTAAATCTTGCTGGAGGGGATTGTTGTTGTCTTCAGCATTATCCGGAGTATTATTATCTCCTATGCCGGTATCACCACTTTTTCTTTGGCGGGACTTAGAGCGGCGCCGCTGACATCGGTGCTTGGGTTGCTTCTTGGAGGGGTCATCCTCCGCTATCTTGTCGCCATTGCCTTCATTGGGTGTATCCACCATGTATATGTCATATGACGAGGTGGCTTTCCAGTGCTCTATAGGTGCTAGTTCGTGTTCGTCTCCTACATCGTCGTCCATACCGTCTATGTCTTCGGAGTCGAAGTCGAGCATGTCGGTTAAATCATCGACAGTGGCTACGAAGTGGGTGGTGGGTGGGCGTCGAATTTCTTCATTGTCCACATCCCAATCTTGCTGGCCATAATCCGGCCAGGGCTCTCCTGAGAAAAGAGAGAGACCTTAGTGAATTCAGAATGTCGCCGAAGGGCAAGTCCTGAAAGATATCCGCGGCGGTGAATTCCATGATCGGTGCCCAATCATATTCGATTGGCAGGGGCGCGGGCGGTTTGGAGTCAGAAAGAGAGTCCGACACCTTAGAGTCACGGGCTGCGCAGAGGGTTATGCTGGTGTTTGGCTCGATCGCCGTTGAGACTGCAGCCCCCGAGGCGGTGTCTAACAACCCGTCCTTAATTGGCGCAGTTTGCTCCGAGCTAAGGATCAGAGCTGATGTGGGCGCGGCCTCTGGGATATTGTCCAGTGGCAGAGCTAGGTCGTACACACTGTGACAGTGCGGCGCGCCCGGCTGTGGCTTGAATCCGTGAAGATCAAGTCTCCGCGGATGTTGGCCGTGTAGTTCAAACTTCCAAATTTGACCTGATGGCCAGGGGCGTAGCTTTCAATCTGCTCCAGATGGCCAAGAGAATTATCCCGCAGTGCAAAGCCGCCGAATATGAAGATCTGTCCGGGGAGAAAAGTCTCACCCCGGACCGCATCGCTATCGATGATAGTAGAAGCCATCAAGCCTAACGGCGACGACACAGAGGAACTCTCAATGAAAGCATCAATGTCGGTGTCAAAACCGGCGGATCTCGGGTAGGGGGTCCCGAACTGTGCGTCTAGGCCGGATGGTAACAGGAGGCAGGGGACACGAAGTTTTACCCAGGTTCGGGCCCTCTTGATGGAGGTAAAACCCTATGTCCTGCTTGATTAATAGTGATGATATGGGTAGTACAAGAGTAGATCTACCATGAGATCAGAGAGGCTAAACCCTAGAAGCTAGCCTATGGTATGATTGTATGTTGTCATTGTTGTCCTACGGACTAAAACCCTTCGGTTTATATAGGCACCGGAGAGGGTTAGGGTTACACAAGGTCGGTTACAAAGGAGGACATATCCATACACATATTGCCTAGCTTGCCTTCCACGCCAAGTAGAGTCCCATTCGGACACGAGACGAAGTTTTCAATCTTGTATCTTCATAGTCTAACAGTCCAGCCAATGGAGATCGTCCGGCTGTCCGGAGACCCCCTAATCCAGGACTCCCTCATTGGCCCTGTCATTATTTTATGCCATGTGTTCATGTTGCTATAGAGTGATCCATGCCTCTTTGGAGCATGATCAGTAAGGATGTTTTGTAGATATTGTGGTGTTCTATCCATCTATGTCTTTGTTTGCATTTACGGAGCACCCTAGCTTGAGTCAATCGAGCTCTACTTTTGCTATAAAATATTCCTGGCAGGATGTTTACATGTTAAACAATTTTGCCGAGGTTGTTGTAGTTGATCCATGAATGCTATGATGTTGCTCTTGCCATGTTTAGCTTCCATGCCATGTCTACTTGCTGGGTGTATGCTTAGTTTGTCATGCAATGCCTTGTGGTGAGTGCATCGAGCTCGTAAACATGCCTACTTAATATCTGTTTTGCCATGTTCCAGTTTTTCACTAAGTCCGAATCTGTTAACAACAATTGCTATGTTCACATGGTTGCCATTGTATTTTATGATCCCTTTTGGCTTATGGTCAGTGAGGGACTTTTGCTGTATGCTTTGAGTATCTTCATGCCATGCCTTGCTTTACCATGATATGTTCCTGTAACATGTTGTTATCTAGCTCTAAACATTGCTTCCTGATGTTAAATTCCTGACTTGTTATTTTCCCCAAGTCTGTAACCTGTAATCTTTTGCACTTTTGCCATGCTTGTTTGAACCTGCTATTGAGTGAATTAGCCGTAGCTCAGTGTTCATATTTTGTCAAGCATCTTGAGTGGATCCCTGCCATGTATTTTGTTGCTATGTTTGAATGCAGTAGCTTGTTATTCTTGATGCATGCAGGTGGCCTCGTGCTGTTAATCGCATACCGGTGCCATATTTGTTTTGCTTGTCATTTCCAAACCGTGCATCCGATTCCGGTGATCTTTATATCGATTTCCACCGAAATCAACTTATCTTTCTAGTGGCACTCGTGGTTTTCCAAGTTGAGGCCATGTTCAATCATTCCTTTCCGAATCATGCATATGCATCACATATCACATCCCGCATATCATGACATGTTTTGCATCATGTTGTTTGTGCATTGCACATGGTTGATTGTGTCTCCCTTTGCTTGTTGTTGTTGCTTGGGTAGAGCCGGGATACGAGTATGTGATCGAGGAGCCCATTGAGTATGTTTACGAGGATCAAGCTAACGTCAACTCGGAGAACTTGCAGGCAAGATGACCATACCCTCGAAATCACTTCTATCTTTGCTTGCTAGATGCTCCCTCTTTTGCTATGCCTATGCTACGATTCCTACCACTTGCTTATCATGCCTCCCATATTTCCATGTCAAACCTCTAACCCACCTTGTCCTAGCAAACCGTTGTTTGGCTATGTTACCGCTTTGCTCAGCCCCTCTTATAACGTTGCTAGTTGCAGGTGAAGATTGGAGTTTGTTCCTTGTTGGAACATGTTTATTGTTGGGATATCACTATTATATCTTGTCTACTTTAATGCACCTATATACTTGGTAAAGGGTAGAAGGCTCGGCCTTATGCCTGGTGTTTTGTTCCACTCTTGCCGCCCTAGTTTCCGTCATACCGGTGTTATGTTCCTTGATTTTGCGTTCCTTACACGGTTGGGTTATAATGGGAACCCCTTGATAGTTCACCTTGAATAAAACTCCTCCAGCAATGCCCAACATTGGTTTTACCATTTGCCACCTAGCCTCTTTTTCCCTTGGGTTTCCGGAGCCCGAGGGTCATCTTTATTTAAACCCCCCCGGGCCAGTGCTCCTCTGAGTGTTGGTCCAAACTAGAGCCCCTTGCAGCGCCACCTCGGGGAAACTCGAGGGCTGGTTTTAGTTGTACGGATAGCTTATCCGGTGTGCCCTGAGAACGAGATATGTGCAGCTCCTATCGAGATTTGTCTGCACATTCGGGTGGCCTTGCTGGACTTGTTTTGCCATTGTCGATATGTCTTGTAACCGGGATTCCGAGTCTGATCGTATTGTCTTGGGAGAAGGAATATCCTTCGTTGGCCGTGAGAGCTTGTGATGGGCTAAGTTGGGACACCCTTGCAGGGTTTTGAACTTTCGAAAGCCGGGCCCGCGGTTATGGGCAGATGGGAATTTGTTAATGTCCAATTGTAGAAAACCTAAAGCTTAACTTAATTAAAATGAATCAACTGAGTGTGTGGCCGTGATGTTCTCTTTTCGGCGGAGTCCGGGAAGAGAACACGGTCTCGTGTAATGTTTGATCGTAGGTTGTTCTAGGATCACTTCTTGATCATAGTTCCTCGACCGTGCCTTTGCCTTCTCTCCTCGCTCTCTTTTGCGTATGTTAGCCACCATATATGCTAGTCGCTTGCTGCAGCTCCACCTCACACTTTTACCCTTCCTATAAGCTTAAATAGTCTTGATCGCGAGGGTGTGAGATTGCTGAGTCCCCGTGACTCACAGATTACTTCCAAAACCAGATGCAGGGACCGATGATACCGCTCCAGGAGATTCGACTGAGCTCAAGTGGGAGTTCGATGAGGACTCAGGACGATACTACGTTTCCTTTCTAGACGATCAGTAGTGGTGCCCAGTTGGGGCGATCGGGGACTTTGTCGCATTTGGGGTTGTTCTTCATTTTGGTTCTGTAGTCGGACGTTGAGTGTAACTGGATGAATGTAATGATATTTATGCTATTGTGTGAGATGGCGAGTGTAAGCCAACTATGTATCTCTTTTCCCTTATTCATTACATGGGTTGTTGTGAAGATTACCTCACTTGCGACATTGCTTACAATGCGGTTATGCCTCTAAGTCGTGATTCGACACGTGGGAGATATAGCCGCATCGTGGGCATTACAAGTTGGTAATCAGAGCCTTCCCCGACCTTAGGAGCCCCTTGCTTGATCAAATCGTTGGCGTTGTTGAGTCTAGAAAAATGTTTTGAGTCATTTAGGATTATATATATCGGAGAGTAGGATTCTTTTTACTCCCTAGTCCCTTCGTCGTTCTGGTGAGGCATCCTGACGTAGAGTTTTGACTCTTCTCTTCTCAAATTTCACTAAATTTTTTTAGGATCACGTGGGTATCTTGGAATCGTTCCGATGGTTTTGTGATGAGAACATTGTTCTTGGTGCCTCCTAACATTTAGGGGTTATGGCAGTGTCCCGGGAAGTTGAGCTCCGAGGTGTTGTCGTCACAATTTTATCATTGCAAGTCTGGAATACCTGAGTTTCGCCGACATCGAAAATCTCATTTATGCAGTTGTTGGTGAGATAACCTCGACGCAACCCAGTACTGGGGCGGGAGTTCGGGAGTATCGCCATAACTCGTATGACGGATGCTTTTCAAAGGTTGAGGTAAATGATTTCCAAAGTTTTCTTGGTTATGTGTTGAAGGATGGATACAGCTGGATGTAGGATTTGCTAGCTTTGGGTGAGATATTATGCTTCCCCTGTATCCCCAACACCTGATTACATAACCGGAAAGGTTCGGGAGTTTTATAGGTGGGAATTCATGTAGCTCTAGTATTTCTTCCATGAATTTTTGGTTTGTGATTGGGTAATCCTTACCAAGTATTTGTTCATATCCGTATCTTGTTGTTTTATTCTTCTACCTAGTGTGACCATTTCTATTGGAATGCATTCGTTCATTTTGTTCGGATGTTAAGACTATGTGTTGCAATTTCGATCCATTTGATTCAGCTTGAATATTTGTCTGTCATGATGCTAACGGATGTCACCCTCTTCAGGATGGCTCCTCCAACGCGTAACAATCCTGAACCGCCACCACCACCTCCACCTACGGAGGCATGGCAAGCTGTGATGGCCGCTACCAATGCAAACACGCAGCTGATCATGCAAATTTTGCAAGAGCGCAACCAAGTGAATCATGGCCATGGCAACAATCAGAATCAGTTTGCTACACTCAACCTGTTTCTCGCTAACCAGCCAAAGAACTTCAGCAACTGTGTCGAGGCAACAGACGCTGATGATTGGCTCATGTATATCTGCAAGCATTTCGAGTGCAGCAACGTCAGGCCTGAGGACTTTGTCAAGTTTGCCTCGTTCCAACTCAAAGACCATGCTGCAGAGTGGTATCAGCAATACAAAGATTCCAGAGGAGGTCGTGTGATTACCTGGGATGAATTCCGTCAAGACTTCAGAGCTCATCACATTCCTCAAAGTGTTGTTGAGAGCAAGCGTGAGGAGTTCCGCAATCTGAAGCAAGGCAGCTTGTCTGTTTACCAGTATAACATCATGTTCCAGAAGCTCGCTCGTTTCACTAAACAAGACATCCCCGATGAGAAGAGCATGATTTATCAGTTCAGAGGTGGCCTCAGAGAAGATCTCCAACTTGCTCTCGTGCTTTTCGAGCCTCAAAAGTACGATGAGTTTTACAACATGGCACTAAAACAAGAGACTGCTCAACTCAAGTGCGATGCTTCCAAGAAGCGAGTTAGGGATGCAACTCCTTCTTCCTCAACTCAAGTGGTCACTAAGTAGCAAAAGTATTGGTTGCCTCCTCCTCCTCTGTTCCGTCAGCCTTATCAGCAGAAGAGCAAAGGTGGCAATGGATCTTCCCACCCACCCAACCCAGGCTTTCAGAACAAGACTTCGTCTCATGCCCCAAGATCAAGTGCTCCGTATCACCGTCCACTCTCGGAGGTCACGTGAAACAAGTGTCAGCAGAAGGGTCACTATGCCAACAAATGCTTCAATCAGAGGCGTCTTCTTCCTCCTCCTCCTCCTGTGAGATCTGCCAGTACCGCAGTGGTCAAACATAATCCCAAGCACGCCAAGGTCAACTTGTTAAATGCAGCTCAGGCAGAGGACTCGTCAGATGTGATTATGGGTAATCTTCCTGTTAACGATATTCCTGCAAAAGTTCTTTTTGACACTGGTGCATCGCACTGTTTCATCTCGAGACCTTTTGCATCTAAGCATGATTTGGTTACTCAAGTTTTGCTGAAACCTTTGGCTCTTGTTTCTTCGGCCCGACAAATGACTTCTCGAGTTTTCGTCCCGGATGTTTCTATCACATTGGGCGACTATAAGTTCTTGTCTTCTCCTAATGTCCTCGGTGACTCGGATATTGATCTTATTCTCGGAATGGACTGGCTTTCTAAGCACAAGGCTCAGCTTGATTGTGCTGCCAGGCAGATTCAATTGACACATTCGTCTGAGGATGTAATCGTCTTTGCCGCTCGTGATGATACCATCCGTCTGTTTTCTCTCAATGAGAAGGGCGAGCTGGATGCCATCTCTCAAATTCCAGTCGTTTGTGAATATCAAGACGTCTTTCTAGAAGAGCTTCCAGGAATGCCTCCGCACCGGCCAGTTGAATTCGTCATCGATCTTGAGCCTGGCACGGAACCTGTTTGCAAACGTCCTTACAAGCTTGGACCTGAAGAGTTGAAGGATCTGAAGAAGCAACTCGATATTCAAGAGCGAATGGGTCTCATCCGACCTAGTTCTTCTCCATGGGGTTGTGGTGTTCTTTTCGCCAAGAAGAAGGATGGAACGGACTGACTTTGTGTCGACTACCGTCCATTGAACAAGAAGACCATAAAGAACAAGTACCCACTTCCCAACATCAACGAGCTGTTTGAACAACTCAAAGGTGCTCAAGTATTCTCCAAGCTTGATCTCCGTATGGGCTATCATCAGATTCGCATTCGTGAAGAAGATATCCCCAAGACAACATTCAGAACAAGCTATGGTTCATATGAATACACTGTCATGTCTTTCGGCCTTGTTAATGCACCTCCAACATTCTCCCGCATGATGAATTTCATCTTCAATGCCTACACAAATGACTTCGTCTTGGTCTACCTCGATGACATTTTGGTTTTTTCCAAGAACAAGGAGGATCATGCCAAGCATTTGAGATTGGTGCTGGATAAACTTAGAGAACATCAGTTCTACGCGAAGTTTTCAAAGTGCGAGTTTTGGCTCGATGAGGTTCTCTACCTTGGGCATATCATCTCTGCCAAGGGCATATCGGTTAATCCTGAGAAGGTGTCTGCAATTGTGAATTGGGAGCCACCTCAGAATGTGAAGCAACTCCGCAGTTTCCTTGGGCTCGCAAGCTATTGTCGAAGGTTCATTGAGAACTTCTCTATGATCGCGAAGCCTCTTTCCAACCTTCTCCAAAAGCATGTGAAGTATGTATGGTCGCCTGAATGTGACATCGCTTTCAACACCCTAAAAGAGAAGTTAGTCACTGCTCCAGTTCTGACTCCTCCTGATGAATCCAAACCGTTCGAGGTCTTCTGTGATGCTTCCCTTCAAGGTCTTGGTGCAGTGTTGATGCAAGAGAAGAAAGTTGTGGCCTATACCTCTCGCCAGTTGAAGCCCAACGAGAATAACTCCCCCACTCACGACCTCGAGTTGGCGGCAGTTGTCCATGCTCTTTTAACATGGAGACATCTCTTATTGGGATGAAAAGTGGACATCTTCACTGATCACAAGAGTCTCAAGTACATCTTCACTCAGCCCAACCTCAACCTCAAGTAGACTCGTTGGTTCGAAATGATTCAAGAGTATAATCCGAGTATCGAATATACTCCAGGCAAGGCCAATGTAATTGCTGACGCATTGAGTAGGAAGGCTTACTGCAATAGTTTGATTCTCAAGCCTTACCAACCAGAGCTTTGTGAAGCTTTCCGCAAACTCAATCTTCAAGTTGTTCCTCAAGGATTTCTTGCCAACCTCCAAGTCTCTCCTACTTTGGAAGATCAGATTCACAAGGCTCAACTTCTTGATGCTGTGGTGAAGAAGGTGAAGATTGGGATTGCCAAGATTCAACCCAAGTACAAGTGCTATCGTCTTGATGACAAGGATACTCTCTTCTTCGAGGATCGCATTGTTGTTCCTAAAGGTGACCTTCATAAAGTCATTATGAACGAGGCTCACAATTCACTCCTCTCTATTCACCCTGGAAGTACAAAGATGTACCATGACCTCAAGCAGTCATATTGGTGGACTCGAATGAAGCGCAAGATTGCTCAGTTCGTGAATGAATGTGATGTCTGCAGAAGAGTGAAAGAAGAACACCAAGGACCAGCTGGTCTCCTCCAACCTCTTGGCATTCCATAATGGAAGTTTGACCATATTGAGATGGACTTCGTGACTGGATTTCCAAAGTCCAAGCGGGGCAATGATGCTATCTTCATTGTCATCGACAAACTCACTAAAGTGGCTCATTTTTTCCTATCAAAGAATCTATCACAACAGCTCAGTTGGTAGAGCTATATACATCCAGGATTGTCTCTCTGCACGGCATTCCGCAGTTGATATCTTCAGATCGTGGCAGCATCTTTACCTCTAAGTTCTGGGATTCTTTTCAGAAGGCCATGGAAACCAACATTCGCTTCAGCACAACTTTTCATCCTCAAACTAGCGGCCAAGTCGAGCGAGTCAATCAGATTCTTGAAGATATGCTCAGGGCTTGCGTCATATCTTTCGGTATGAAGTGGGAAGATTGTCTTCCATATGCCGAGTTCTCCTACAACAACAGCTTCCAAGCGAGTTCGGGCAAGGCCCCATTCGAAATTCTCTATGGCAGGAAGTGCCGTACTCCTCTTAACTAGTCAGAGACTGGTGAACGTCAACTTCGTGGAAATGACTTGATCACAGAGGCGGAAGAAATGTGCAAAGTCATTCGTGATAATCTCAAAGCCACGCAATCGCGTCAGAAGAGTTACTATGGTAACAAGCATCGTGACTTGGCTTTCGAGATCGGAGACCATGTCTACCTCCGCGTCTCTCCAATGAAAGGTACTCGTCACTTCGGTATCAAAGGGAAGCTTGCCCCTAGATACGTGGGTCCTTTCAAGATCATCAGCAAAAGAGGCGATCTCGCCTATCAACTTGAGCTTCCCTCCAGCTTTGTAAATGTGCACGACGTGTTTCACGTATCTCAGCTCCGCAAGTGTTTCAAGACTCCTGACCGCACCGTCAACTTTGAAGAGATTGATCTCCAAGAGACATGTGTTATCATGAGCACCCAGTTGCTATTCTTGAAGAAACTGAGCGCAAGACTCGCAACAAGTCTATAAAATTCCTGAAAGTCAAGTGGTCACATCATTCCGACCGTGAAGCCACCTGGGAACGCGAGGATCACCTCCGTTCTGAGTACTCGTAGTTTTTCCCGTCCTAGATCTCGTGACGAGATCCATTCGTAGTGATGGAGTGTTGTAACACCCCGTACGTAACTTGCCATATTCGTATTCCAACTCTTCCCATTTCCGGCACTAAGTTATGATATTTCCTTATTGTCGGAATTTTGTCTTCGTGTGCTTTTGTCTTTGTCATGCATCTCATATCATTTCATCATGTGCATTGCATTTGCATACGTGTTCGTCTCATGCATCCGAGCTTTTTCCCCGTTGTCCGTTTTGCATTCCGGCGCTCCTATGTCCTCCGGTGTCCCTTTCTACCTCTTTTCATGTGCGGGTGTCCAACGTTCTCGGATTGGAACGAGACTTGTCATGCGGCCTTGGTTTACTACCGGTAGACCGCCTGTCAAGTCTCGTGCCATTTGGACTTTGTTTGATACTCCAACGGTTAACCGAGGAGCTGAGAAGGCCTCGTGTGTGTTGCAGCCCAACACCCTTCCAAAGTGGCCCAAAACCCACCTAAACGTCCTCCATCATCTAGATCGTTCGATCAAGATCGCGTGGCCGAAAACCACACCTCATTTGGAGCCTCCTAGCTCCATCTACCTATAAAACTAGCCTCCCCCCGAAAATTCCGGGTCAATTCGCACCCTAACCCTAGCCCCGCTCCTCTCCGCGCGGCCGGACACGTCCGCCGCGCCGGACAGAGCCGCCGCCGCCGCCCCACGCAAATCAGGCGACGCCATGTGTCCTCCTGCCACCCGCCGCTGCCGAGGCCCGGGGAGCCCGCAGCCGGCCCCTCGAACCCATCTCCTCGCGCCCGCGCGCCCCGGCCGCCGTCCTCGCTCCGCTGCCTCATCGCCGGTGCCTCCTCGCCGGTGCACTGCCGCCGCTTGCCGCCCGGCCCGCACCTCGCCGCCCCGATGCGCTCCGGATGCCGCGCCCACGTCCGCCATCGCCGCCTCGCCGCCCGGTGCCCCGGCTAGCTCCACCGCCTCTCCCTCGAAGCTTCGGCGAGCTCCACCGCCTCTCCCTCGTCTCCGGCGCTGGTTCCGGCGATTCTGGTGATCATCGAAGGCCGTGCTGCTACAGTGCTCAGATCTGGATCCAGATCTGAAATTCGGATCGGTTGACTTTTGACCTAATCTCAGATATTTTTAGCATTTTTCCGCATGTCATAACTCTGCAACTGTGCCTCCGTTTCGGGCGTGTAGCATATCGGAATATTCGTCTCAACGAGTACTTCATTTCATCTCATTGCACCATGTTCATTTGAGTTCATCTTGATGCCCTAAATGCTAGTGGAAGAGTGCTAGTTTCTGTTAGTTTCATATTATTATTAGCAATTCGACATTTGTCATTTTTGCCATGATTGATGTGTGCCTCCTATGAACTTGAGCTCTACATGTGTTTTCAAGTATGCCATGTCATGTTTACAGGGGTGTATGCCATGTATTTTTGTGATCTCTGTGGTGACTAGCACAAGCATGCAAAGTATCCCTCTTAATGTTGCTGATTTCAGGGACTTAGAAATATTCTAAGTCTTGGCCCTGTCATTATTTTATGCCATGTGTTAATGTTGCTACAGAGTGATCCATGCCTCTTTTGAGCATGATCAGTAAGGATGTTTTCCAGATATTGTGGTGCTCTATCCATCCATGTCTTTGTTTGCATTTATGGAGCACCCTAGCTTGAGTCAATCGAGCTCTACTTGTGCTATAAAATGTTCCTGGCAGGATGTTTACATGTTAAGCAATTTTGCCGAGGTTGTTGTAGTTGATCCATGAATGCTATGATGTTGCTCTTGCCATGTATAGCTTCCATGCCATGTCTACTTGCTGGGTGTATGCTTAGCTTGTCATGCAATGCCTTGTGGTGAGTGCATCGAGCTCGTAAACATGCCTACTTAATATCTGTTTTTCCATGTTCCAGTTTTTCACGAAGTTTGAATCTGTTAACGACAATTGCTATGTTCACATGGTTGCCATTGTATTTTCTGATCCTTTTTGGCTTATGGTCAGTAAGGGACTTTTGCTGTATGCTTTGAGTAGCTTCATGCCTTGCTTTGCCATGATATGTTCCTGTAGCATGTTGTTATCTTGCTCTAAACATTGCTTCCTGATGTTAAATTCCTGACTTGTTATTTTCACCAAGTCTGTAACCTGTAATCTTTTGCACTTTTGCCATGCTTGTTTGAACCTGCTATTGAGTGAATTAGCCGTAGCTCAGTGTTCATCTTTTGTCAAGCATCTTGAGTGAATCCCTGCCATGTATTTTGTTGATATGTTTGAGTGCAGTAGCTTGTTATTCTTGATGCATGTAGGTGGCCTCGTGCTATTAATCGCAGACCGGAGCCATATTTGTTTTGCTTGTCATTTCCAAACCGTGCATCCGATTCTGGTGATCTTTATATCGATTTCGACCGAAATCAACTCATCTTTCCAGTGCAACTCTTGGTTTTCCAAGTTGAGGCCAGGTTCAATCATTCCTTTCCGAATCATTCATATGCATCGCATATCACATCCCGCATATCATGACATGTTTTGCATCATGTTGTTTGTGCATTGCACGTGGTTGATTGTGTCTCCCTTTGCTTGTTGTTCTTGCTTGGGTAGAGCCGGGAGACGAGTATGTGATCGAGGAGCCCATTGAGTACGTTTACGAGGATCAAGCTAACGTCAACTCGGAGAACTTTGCAGGCAAGATGACCATACCCTCGAAATCACTTCTATCTTTGCTTGCTAGATGCTCGCTCTTTTGCTATGCCTATGCTACGATACCTACCACTTGCTTATCATGCCTCCCATATTTCCATGTCAAACCTCTAACCCACCTTGTCCTAGCAAACCGTTGTTTGGCTATGTTACTGCTTTGCTCAGCCCCTCTTATAACGTTGCTAGTTGCAGGTGAAGATTGGAGTTTGTTCCTTGTTGGAACATGTTTATTGTTGGGATATCACTATTATATCTTGTCTACTTTAATGCATCTATATACTTGGTAAAGGGTAGAAGGCTCGGCCTTATGCCCGGTGTTTTGTTCCACTCTTTCCGCCCTTGTTTCCGTCATACCGGTGTTATGTTCCTTGATTTTGCGTTCCTTACACAGTTGGGTTATAATGGGAACTCCTTGACAGTTCGCCTTGAATAAAACTCCTCCAGCAATGCCCCACATTGGTTTTACCATTTGCCACCTAGCCTCTTTTTCCCTTGGGTTTTCGGAGCCCGAGGGTCATCTTCATTTAAACCCCCCTGGGCCAGTGCTCCTCTGAGTGTTGGTCCAAACTAGAGCCCCTTGCAGCGCCACCTCAGGGAAACTCGAGGGCTGGTTTTAGTTGTACAGATTGCTTATCCGGTGTGCCCTGAGAACGAGATATGTGCAGCTCCTATCGGGATTTGTCGGCACATTCAGGTGGCTTTGCTGGACTTGTTTTGCCATTGTCGAGATGTCTTGTAACCGGGATTACGAGTCTGATCGGATTGTCTTGGGAGAAGGAATATCCTTCGTTGGCCGTGAGAGCTTGTGATGGGCTAAGTTGGGACACCCCTGTAGGGTTTTGAACTTTCGAAAGCCGTGCCCGCGGTTATGGGCAGATGGGAATTTGTTAATGTCCGGTTGTAGAAAACCTAAAGCTTAATTTAATTAAAATGAATCAACTGAGTGTGTGGCCGTGATGGTCTCTTTTCGGCGGAGTCCGGGAAGAGAACACGGTCTCGTGTTATGTTTGATCGTAGGTTTTTCTAGGATCACTTCTTGATCATAGTTCATCGACCGTGCCTTTGCCTTCTTTTCTCGCTCTCTTTTGCTTATGTTAACCACCATATATGCTAGTCGCTTGCTGTAGCTCCACCTGACACTTTTACCCTTCCTATAAGCTTAAATAGTCTTGATCGCGAGGGTGTGAGATTGCTGAGTCCCCGTGACTCACAGATTACTTCCAAAACCAGATGTAGGGACTGATGATACCGCTCTAGGAGATTCGACAAAGCTCAAGTGGGAGTTCGATGAGGACTCAGGACGGTACTACGTTTCCTTTCCAGACGATCAATAGTGGTGCCCAGTTGGGGCGATCGGGGACTTTGTCGCATTTGGGGTTGTTCTTCATTTTGGTTCCGTAGTCGGACCTTGAGTGTAACTGGATGAATGTAATGATATTTATGCTATTGTGTGACGTGGCGAGTGTAAGACAACTATGTATCTCTTTTCCCTTATTCATTACATGGGTTGTTGTGAAGATTACCTCACTTGCGACATTGCTTACAATGCGGTTATGCCTCTAAGTCATGCTTCGACACGTGGGAGATATAGCCGCATCGTGGGCGTTACAAGTACCCAAGCACCGGTCCACGCACATATCAAATTATCAAAGTAACGAACGTGAATCGTATGAGCATGATGAAAACTAGCTTGACAATAATTCCCATGTGTCCTCGGGAGCGCTTTCCTTTATATAAGATGATGCGGAGCATCCCAAGGTCATCCCCATGGACCTACCATCGTCTCACCAAGTGCCTACCGGGCCCATGACTCGATCACGCGCAAGAGCCCTTGAAACCGAGGTGACATCTCTCCTCTCACAATTCTACTCCGATGCACAGGAAGCATGGCTACTACCTCATATGGATACATTATGCATACTCAGGTACAATGGAGAATCTAAGGAGCAAGGACAAGAAGAAGAGGAAGATGGACGAGAAGACGGAGAAGAAGAAGAGCTGCAGGAAATTTCCCAGCCACCGGACGACCGGCCGGGACGGGACGTCCGGCGCATGAAGCGTCAGCCGAGCTCCAGCCAGCGGACGTCCGGCCCAGACCGGACGACCGGTGCCCCTACACCCGAAGCGAACGAGCGGACGTCCGGTCTGGACCGGACGACCGGCACACCAGCACCCGAGGGAACATCAGCGGAAGTCTGGAGCCTCCGGACGTCCAGCGCCCCCATCACAGAGCAGAACCAGCGGACGACCAGAGGACACCCGACGTCCGGCAGCTCCTGAGACACCGGACGACCGGTCCCCAGCAAACGTCCGGTACATGGCTGCGTCCAGATTCGGGCCCGAGGCCCATGTACCCCTTCACTTCGCCCCCTTTTGCACTTAGACTATAAATAGACCCCCCATTCATCATAGCTAGGGTTAGCGTTGGTTTAGCTCATACTTCGAGATAGAGCTTCGCTCATCCATCCCGATCTCCTCCTCGAGAGAGACTGCGGCCCCTCTTCGGAGAAGATCAACTTGGATTCAAGACCCCCCTCTTGGGCGGCCCCATCAAGACCTCCTTCTAGGAGAAGAACCGGTTACTTGTATCGTCCTTTGTTGCCCGTGGATCATCGTGTATCTCTTTGTGCTTCGAGGATCTAGCACAAGTGTAATCGAATCTTATTGGTTTGAGTGTTTCTCTCATGTTTTCCCTCGTGAATCCCCCTCGTGTTCTTCGTGTTTCTCTTTGGGATCCGCTCCTTTCGTGAAAGATCATCCATCTAGGGTTCCACCCTACATCATCTTGGTATCATGAGCAAGGTTGATCACGATTTCGGAGCCCCCTCTTCGTTTTTCAAGCTTGATTTTGTTGTTTTTCGTCCTAATCCGAAAATCCCCACAAAAATAGCCCCAAAATTTTTCTTGTGTTTTATGAGTTTTGATGATGTTTTGTTGGTTTTGATCCGTGAATTTGTTGCGTTGCAAGTAGATCTAGCCTTCCCCCACTATCTCCACCTCGAAATCCCTCCCAAATTCCCCATATTCCCCCCAAAATCACCTCCCGGATCTACAAACTCGCGTTGACCCCGACCACCGGACGATCGGCACATCACCGGACATCCGGCGACCCAGGAAGCACCGGACGTCCGACCCGACCGGACGACCATCGACCGGACATCCGGCCACCACCGGACGACCGCTACTTCCACCATTTCATCTGCTACACCACCACCGACTTCCCGCACTCTTTGACATTATCCCAACCCACACCACCACCTCACCGCCACCTACTCCGACGATTTTGGTCGCCTTTGGTTTTGAGAATTTGAGTTGCGGTACCGTATCCTTTTGTGTTTCGGTTATCTAGGTACGGTTCGACATCGACATCACCGCCGCTCATTTTTCGCCATGGACGCGTCATCAACACCGGTCATCAACAACGACCACCTCGACTACGACTTGGTATTCATGCCACCATTTTGACACCATACCGGAAGCAAGACCGGTAACCTCATCTTGGTATTGGACATATCATTCTTGCCATCACATTGTTAACCATCATCGCCTGACTCCTTTGCGTTGCTTACCCATCGAGACTAGCCATTGAGTATTGCCGGCAACGAGACTTGTGCACTTTAGTGATCATACTTCCCCATAGCATACATACATGCATCATTGTTGATTATATTGTTATCATCTCTTGTGTCACAAAGTTGTCATCGCATACTCACTTGCTATCTTGGTTCGTCAAGCGTCGCATAAGAAAAGAGCTCAAACATCAAAGAGCCAACCAAGCTTTTAAGCAAAGAGGAAAGATAAGCAAAGAGCTTTTAAGCAAGAACCATAGCATCATACAACGTTAAGATTGTCATACTCGATCATCTTGGATCATAACATAGCAACACCTTGCATAAAACATATTTGGGATAGAAGCCGTTGCATTTTTGCTAACTAGGTTGTGCACAAGTTCTTGTATCCGCCTATCGTGCAATCGTGCTAGCGTCTCTCTAGTGTTGTGCAACAAGAGCATTTTTGTGGATTCCACATTTTGGCTCACCCTTGGTTGCTCAACCCCCACTTATCTTTTTGCGTGTGTGTTTCCGTGTACCGTATATGCTTGGTCTACTTGTTACATTGCATCTTGCGAATCTTTTCCAACATTCTTGAATCTTGCTTACATTCACATTGAAATTTGTGCCACCATCCTAACCAAGCTCCACCAAAAGCTTTTACTTGTGTAGGTGTGAGAACCGACAAGAATTGGTACCAATTGTGCTATTTCTTTGTTACACATTGGAGTCATCTTTGATGCATTGTCAACATCGGTCAAGGTACATTTGATATTGGTTCTTCCCTTTCTTCCACTCACACTTGTCTTGGAATTATGGATAGGCCAAGTACTTCTACCAACCCACTCTTCATGGAGCAAGACGATGACATGAACTCCTTCGTCACCAAGAGTCACCTCTTTGGTGCACAACGTGCTTTGCATCAAGAGCAACAAGCTATGACTGAATGCATCGACAACCTTGCCGCCGACTTGCAACTTTCTGAGCAACGTACAAGGGACTACTTTGACAACAAGCTCGATGATCACAAGCAAGAGAATGACGCAAGGATGGAAAAGATTCGTGCTTTGTTGCTCAACCGCTCTTCTTCCACTTCAAGAAGGAGCCGTTCAAGCCAACACTCCGACGACACCATCTCCGGTTCAAGTACACCGACATCGAACACTCTTCGATGAGCCGTGCGCAACGAGCGTCAAGCAAACCTCAATCCACTTTGAGACACCGACTCGCAAGAACATCGACGACGTCAAGCCGACGAAGCCTTTGCGCTAGCTCAAGAACGGCATCGCCAACGTCAACACGAACAAGAGGAGCGAGCGCGACAACTTCAATATGCACAAGACGCCAAGGCGGAACGCCACCAACAACAACTACGTGCAGCTCAAGCACTTGAAGCGCAACGGGCCCTTCATGAATCAAGTCGTGCCGTAGCCGACCGAGGCTGACAACCTCGACTACATCGAGAAGCACTTCGCGATGAAGCTCAAGAAAGAATGTACCAAAGACGTGTGCATCAACAAGCTCCTCGTCAAGATAGACAAGTGCCTCGTCACGATAGACAAGCTCCCCATCAAGCTCGCCAAGACCATAAAGTTCACCAAGAGCATGAAAACAATGGGAATCTTCCGCGACAAGAGAAACACGAGGTCGCCAACCCTCCTCGTCAAGAGTACCACGAGTTGGACAATCATCTACAACATGGGCGTCATAATCCCCGACCCCAACATAATGAAGAGCAACGCTACGGCAAGCTCAAGTTCACCATGCCCAAGTTCAATGGAAGCAATGATCCCGAAGAATACCTTTCATGGGCATTGAAGGTTGACAAGATCTTCCGTTTGCAAAATTATGAAGTAGAGAAGAAGATCGCGATGGCATCCCTTGAGTTCCAAGATTATGTCCTCATTTGGTGGGAACAAGTCATTGAGCGCCGCGAGGCAAGAGGTGATCCACCCATCACTACTTGGGCACAAATGAAGGATGTTATGAGAGCATGCTTCGTGCCTACCTACTACAACCGCGACCTCTTCAAGAAACTCCAACAACTCAAGCAAGGAACCAAGAGTGTTGAAGAGTACTACAAGGAAATGGAGATTGCCATGATACGAGCCAATATCAAAGAAGATGATGAGCAAACTATGGCAAGGTTCTTGAATGGACTCAATCATCCTATCAAGAAGATCGCCGACTTCCAACCTTACTCGAACCTCATCGAACTAGTGCATCAAGCTACCAAAGCGGAACGGCAAGTACAAGACAACTTCAAGTATGCCAAGTTCTCATCCAAGTCCTATGGCCTCTCCAACAATCTAGCTTCGAAGACTCCAACACCTTCGACCTCAACCAAGCCTTCTACAAGCAACGGCGACATGTCAAGTTACAAGAAAGCTTCGACAAGCTCAAGTCGTCCTCCTACTACAAGCAACTTCAAGAATGTTCCATCATCATCTACTCCACCCGATGAGACCATCAAAATAAGTTCTATTAAATGCTTCACATGCGGCGGCCGAGGCCACAAGTCCTCCGAGTGCACCAACAAACGCACAATGATCTTCAACGACGATGGCACTTATGATTCCATGAGCGAAGGAGAAATGCAAGCCCTTGAGCAAGTGGCCATGCACCGCCAGGTGAACAATGAAGAAGAACAAGTATTTTGTGATGAAGACTCAAGTCCCGCACTTGTTGTCTCCAAAGTTTTGACCCTCCAACATCAACAAGAAGAAGACCAACGATGCACCATATTCCACACCAAGGCCGGCATCAATGGACGATCCGTCAAGGTCATCATCGATGGAGGGAGTTGCCACAATTTAGCTAGTGAAGAACTATGCTCCAAGCTCCAATTGGTCAAGATGAAGCACCCTCACCCCTACAAGGTTCAATGGCTAAGCGACACCGGCACCATACAAGTAGAGCATAGAGTACAAGTCTCTTTCAAGATCGGCGCCTATGAAGACACATTGGAATGTGATGTCCTTCCGATGACCGTTTTCCACCTCCTCCTTGGACGGCCATGGCAATTTGACCGAGGTGTCATTCACAATGGGCGTACAAATCACTATAGCTTCAAGGATAAAGGAAAAGAGTTCGTGCTACGTCCTATGTCTCCAAGACAAGTGATAGCCGACAAGCAAGCCACCCATCGTGGAGAAAATAGTGAGAGAGCGATCCACCAAAAAGAGAGTGAGCGCCACAAGCCCAAATCGAGTGACTCCACGATGAGCGACAAGAAAAACCTAGTCCTCTTTGCCACCAAACGTGAGATGAGAGAAGTGTGTGAGAACCCAACAAGTGTCCTACACTATGTCCTATTGTGCAAGGACGAGGTCACAAACACTAACAACTCTCATGATCTACCTTTGGTGTTATCTTCTCTATTGCAGGAATTCCAAGATGTTTTCCCCGATGAGCTACCTCCGGGTCTCCCTCCACTACGAGGCATCGAGCACCGAATTGATCTCATCCCCGGAGCGCCGCTTCCTAACAAATCTCCATACCGCGTCAACCCCGAAGAAACCAAAGAAATACAAAGGCAAGTAAAGCATCTCATAGACCATGGTCATGTGCGTGAAAGTTTGAGTCCTTATGCCGTACCGGTCATTCTTGTGCCGAAACGTGACGGTAGGTTTCGCGTGTGCTCCGATTGTAGACCTATCAATGCTATCACCGTTAGATATAGGTACCCCATTCCACGCCTTGATGATATGCTTGATGAACTTAGCGGTGCCACTATATTTTCCAAAATTGATCTTAAGAGTGGTTACTATCAAATCCGCATACAAGAGGGTGATGAATGGAAAACCACCTTCAAAACCAAGTTTGGTTTGTATGAGTGGTTAGTCATGCCTATGGGTCTCTCGGAAGCACCGGGTACTTTTATGCGCCTTATGAACCATGTATTTCGCCCTTACATTGGTATATTTGTTGTGGTTTACTTTGATGACATTCTTGTGTTTAGCAAATCTATCCAAGAGCATGTCACCCATGTCCGCACCGTTTTGCAAACTCTTAGGAAAGAGCGTCTCTATGCTAATAGGGATAAATGCCTATTTGGTGTTGATAAGCTCGTTTTCTTGGGTTTTCTGGTCTCTTCTAAGGGTGTTCATGTTGATGAATCTAAGATCAATGCTATTAAAACTTGGCCCCAACCAACCAATCTGCACCAAGTGCGTAGTTTTCTAGGTTTAGCCGGTTTCTACCATAGATTTGTAAAGGATTTTAGCACCATTGCTTCACCTTTGCATGCTTTGAGCAAGAAGAACGCGCCTTTTGTTTGGGGACCATCTCAAGATATTGCTTTCAATGAGCTTAAGAATTTGCTTACTCATGCTCCCGTGCTTGCTTTACCCAACTTCGACAAGACTTTTGAGATTCATTGTGATGCTAGCGGTAATGGCATAGGAGGCGTGTTAATGCAAGAGAAGCGCCCCATATCTTACTTTAGTGAGAAACTTTCCGGAGCGCAACTCAATTGCCCCATCTATGACAAAGAACTTTAAGCTTTAGTGCGAGTTTTGCATGAATGGGAACATTACCTTCGCCCACATGAGTTCATCATCCATACCGACCATGAAACACTTAAATAACTTAAGGGTCAAACTAAGTTGAACAAGCGTCATGCTAAATGGAGTGAATTTATTGAGTCTTTTCCTTATGTCATCAAGTACATTAAGGGTAAAGAAAATGTTGTGGCGGATGCGCTTTCCCGTATATGCATGCTTGTCACTAACCTTGAGTTGAATGTCATTGGTTTTGAGCATATCAAAGACTTATATGAACATGATCCTACATTCGCCATACCTTATGCCAAGTGTTTGATGCATACTTCTTGGGATCGATACTACATCAAAGATGGATATCTTATGAGAGCTAACAAACTTTGCATCCCCGAGTCCTCTTTTCGTTTGTTGCTTTTGCAGGAATCTCATGGAGGCGGCCTCATGGGACACTTTGTACGCGACAAAACATTTGCTACGCTCTCCAAGAACTACTTTTGGCCCAAGATGCATCGCGACGTCAATCGCTTCACGAACCGTTGTCCTACATGTCGCAAAGCTAAGTCTAAAGCCCAATCTCATCGCCTCTATATGCCACTTCCAATTCCATATCAACCATGGGAAGATATTAGCATGGACTTTGTGCTTGGTTTGCCTAGAACTCGAAATGGAAAGGATTCCGTTTTTGTTGTCATGGAACGTTTCTCCAAAATGGCTCATTTCATTACTTGCAACAAGATAGACGATGCTTCACATATTGCAAATTTGTTTTGTAGGGAAATCTTGCGCCTTCATGGAGTGCCAAAGACTATCGACTCAGACCGCGACGTCAAGTTCCTTAGCTACTTTTGGAAGACTCTATGTGCCAAGCTCGGAATCAAGCTACTCTTCTCCACGGCATACCATCCTCAAACCGACGGCCAAACAGAGGTGAAAAACCGCACACTCTCCGCTCTACTTTGAGTACTCATCAAGAAGAACATCAAGGAGTGGGAGGAGTGTCTACCCATCGCCGAGTTCGCATACAACCGAGCAAGACACTCAACAACCGGCAAGTCCCCTTTCGAGGTCGTCTACGGATTCAACCCTTTGTCACCATTGGATATTATTCCTCTACCACTCCAAGAGCGCATCAATTTGGACGCAAGCGAGCGTGTTACACATCTCAAGACGATGCATGAAAGATACAAGAAACACCATCGAGCGCCAAGTTCAACGCCTCGCGACCAAGCTCAACTTGAACAAACAACCTATGGTCTTCAACATTGGTGATCAAGTGTGGCTACACCTTCGCAAGGACTGCTTCCCACAAGAACGCAAATCCAAGCTTCGTCCACGAGCGGATGGACCCTTCAAGGTTCTTGCACGCTACAACGATAACGCTTACAAGATCGACCTTCCACGTGACAAGTACAACATGAGCGACATCTTCAACGTCAAAGATCTCTCTCCTTTCCATGGTGATGAAGATTTTGATCCGAGGACGGATCTTCCCCAAGGGAGGGGAGATGATGCTGAGCATCCCAAGGTCATCCCCATGGACCTACCATCGTCTCACCAAGTGCCTACCGGGCCCATGACTCGATCACGCGCAAGAGCCCTTGAAACCGAGGTGACATCTCTCCTCTCACAATTCCACTCCGATGCACAGGAAGCATGGCTACTACCTCATATGGATACATTATGCATACTCAGGTACAATGGAGAATCTAAGGAGCAAGGACAAGAAGAAGAGGAAGATGGACAAGAAGACGGAGAAGAAGAAGAGCTGCAGGAAATTTCCCAGCCACCGGACGACCGGCCGGGACGGGACGTCCGGCGCCTGAAGCGTCAGCCGAGCTCCAGCCAGCGGACGTCCGGCCCAGACCGGACGACCGGTGCCCCTACACCCGAAGCGAATGAGCGGACGTCCGGTCCGGACCGGACGACCGGCACACCAGCACCCGAGGCAACATCAGCGGAAGTACGGAGCCTCCAGACGTCCGGCGCCCCCATCACAGAGCAGAACCAGCGCACGACCGGAGGACACCAGACGTCCGACAGCTGCTGAGACACCGGACGACCGGTCCCCAGCAGACGTCCGGTACCTGGCTGCGTCCAGATTCGGGCCCGAGGCCCATGTACCCCTTCACTTCGCCCCCTTTTGCACTTAGACTATAAATAGACTCCCCATTCATCATAGCTAGGGTTAGCATTGGTTTAGCTCATACTTCGAGATAGAGCTTCGCTCATCCATCCCGATCTCCTCGAGAGAGAGACTGCGGCCCCTCTTCGGAGAAGATCAACTTGGATTCAAGACCCCCCTCTTGGGCGGCCCCATCAAGACCTCCTTCTAGGAGAAGAACCGGTTACTTGTATCATCCTTTGTTGACTGTGGATCATCATGTATCTCTTTGCGCTTCGAGGATCTAGCACATGTGTAATCGAATCTTGTTGGTTTGAGTGTTTCTCTCGTGTTTTCCCTCGTGAATCCCCCGCGTGTTCTTCGTGTCTCTCTTTGGGATCCGCTCCTTTTGTGAAAGATCGGCCATCTAGGGTTCCACCCTACATCATAAGAGTTTGTCTAGGCTTGTCCTTTGCTACAAAAAGGATTGGGCCACCTTGCTGCACCTTATTTACTTTTATTACTTGTTACCCATTACGAATTACCTTATCACAAAACTATCTGTTATCGATAATTTCAGTGCTTGCAGACATTGTTGAGGAAATCGTTAACTGGTAGCTGCTCGGTTGGCTAGCGAGTAGGGGATTAATCGGCTAATCGGCAAGTTAATCGGCCATTTAATCAATTAATCGGACGATTTTTTGGTTTATCGGGTACTCGGTGACCCTATGAGTAGGGATTAATCGGCAAGTTAACTGGTTAATCGGATGAATTCTTGAACAGGGCTTGCAGAGAATACCTTATTGAAAACCACTTGTCATTTCCTTCTGCTCCTCGTTGGGTGATACTTCTCCAATGTATCTATATTTTTTGATTGTTCCATGCTATTATATTATCTACCTTGGATGTTTTATATGCATTTATATGCTATTTTATATGATTTTTGGGACTGACCTATTAACTTAGAGCCCAGTGCCAGTTTTTGTTTTTTCGTTGTTTTTGAGTATCGCAGAAAAGGAAAACCAAACGGAGTCCAATTGAACTGAAACTTCACGGAGATTATTTTTGGACCAGAAGAAGCCCATGGAGCACTGGAGCTGGGCCAGAAGAGTCCCGAGGCCACCACGAGAGTGGGGGGCATGCCCTACCCCCATGGGCGTGCCCCCTACCTTGTGGGCCTCTCGTGGCTCCCGTGACCGACTTCTTTTGCCTATATATATCCATATACCCTAGAAACATTGGGGAGCAGAACAGATAGGGAGTTCCGCCGCCAGAAGCCTCTGTAGCTACTGAAAACCAATCTAGACCCGTTCTGGCACCCTGCCGGAGGGGGGAATCCCTCTCCGGTGGCCATCTTCATCATCCCGGTGCTCTCCATGACGAGGAGGGAGTAGTTCTCCCTCGGGGCTGAGGGTACGTACCAGTAGCTATGTGTTTGATCTCTCTCTCTCGTGTTCTTGAGGTGGTACAATCTTGATGTATCGCGAGCTTTGCTATTATAGTTGGATCTTATGATGCTTCTCCCCCTCTACTCTCTTGTAAAGGATTGAGTTTTCCCTTTGAAGTTATCTTATCGGATTGAGTCTTTAAGTATTTGAGAACACTTGATGTATGTCCACGTGCTTATATGTGGTGACAATGGGATATCATGTCAACTTGCGAGTTTCGTTACCTCGTGAACTTATGCATAGGGGTTGGCACACGTTTTCGTCTTGACTCTCCTATAGAAACTTTGGGACATTCTTTGAAGTTCTTTGTGTTGGTTGAATATATGAATCTGAGATTGTGTGATGCATATCGTATAATCATACCCATGGATACTTGAGGTGACATTGGAGTATCTAGGTGACATTAGGGTTTTGGTTGATTTGTATCTTAAGGTGTTATTCTAGTACGAACTCTATGATAGATTGAACGGAAAGAATAGCTTCATGTTATTTTACTATGGACTCTTGAATAGATCGATCAGAAAGGATAACTTTGAGGTGGTTTCGTACCCTACCATAATCTCTTCGTTTGTTCTCTGCTATTAGTGAGTTTGGAGTGACTCTTTGTTGCATGTTGAGGGATAGTTATGTGATCCAATTGTGTTATTATTGTTGAAAGAACTTGCACTATTTAAAGTATGAACCCTAGACCTTGTTTCAACACATTGCAATACCGTTTGTGCTCACTTTTATCATTAGTTACCTTGCTGTTTTTATATTTTCAGATTACAAAAACCTTTATCTACCATCCATATTGCACTTGTATCACCATCTCTTCGCCGAACTAGTGCACCTATACAATTTACCATTGTATTGGGTGTGTTGGGGACACAAGAGACTCTTTGTTATTTGGTTGCAGGATTGCTTGAGAGAGACCATCTTCATCCTACGCCTCCCACGGATTGATAAACCTTAGGTCATCCACTTGAGGGAAATTTGATGTTGTCCTACAAACCTCTGCACTTGGAGGCCCAACAACGTCTACAAGAAGAAGGTTGTATAGTAGACATCATGGGTTCGACACTCTTACTTATCGAAAGGACTATGATAGATCCCCTATACTTGTTAGTCATCACCCCCCTCCACAGAATTCCACCTCGGTCATATCGTTTTAGTGCTTTGGCGAAGCCCTACATCGGTGACTTCATCATCACCGTCATCACACCATCGTGCTGACGAAACTCCCCCTCGGCCTCAGCTGGATCAAGAGTACGAGGGAGGTCACCGAGCTGAACGTGTGCAGATCGTGGAGGTGCCGTGCGTTCGATACTTGATCGGTTCGATCGCGAAGACGTTCGACTACATCAACCGCGTTTCATAACGCTTCTGCTTTTGGTCTACGAGGGTACGAGACATACTCTCCCCCTCTAGTTGCTATGCATCTCCTAGATAGATCTTGCGTGATCGTAGGAAAATTTTGAAATACTGTGTTCCCCAACAGTGGCATCCGAGCCAGGTCTATGCGTAGATGTTATACGCACGAGTAGAACACAAAGGAGTTGTGGGCGTGGGTATATACATATTGCTTGCCGTCACTAGTTGTTTCTTGATTCGGCGGTATTGTTGGATGAAGCGGCCCGGAACGACATTACATGACCGCGTTCATGAGACTGGTTCTTCCGACGTGCTTCGCACACAGGTGGCTAGTGGGTGTCTGTTTCTCCAACTTTAGTTGAATCAGATTCAATGAATAGGGTTCTTTATAAAGATCAAAAAGCAATCACTATACCACATTGTGGTTTTTGATGCATAGATAAAAACGGTTCTTGCTAAGCCCGTAGCAGCCATGTAAAACTTGCAACAACAAAGTAGAGGACGTCTAACTTGTTTTTGCAGGGCATGTTGTGATGTGATATGGTCAAGAGGTGATTATATAAATTGTTGTATGGGATGATCATGTTTTGTAACACAGTTATCAGCAACTGGCAGGAGCCATATGGTTGTCGCTTTATTGTATGAAATGCAATCGCCATGTAATTGCTTTACTTTATCACTAAGCGGTAGCAATAGTCGTAGAAGAAATAGTTGGCGAGACGACAACGATGCTAAGATGGAGATCAAGGTGTCAAGCCGGTGACAATGGTGATCATGGCGGTGCTTTGGAGATGGAGATCAAAGGCACAAGATGATGATGGCCATATCATATCACTTATATTGATTGCATGTGATGTTTATCCTTTATGCATCTTATTTTGCTTAGTACGACGGTAGCATTATAAGATGATCTCTCACTAAATTTCAAGGTACAAGTGTTCTCCATGAGTATGCACCATTGCTACAGTTGTCGTGCCGAGACACCACGTGATGATCGGGTGTGATAAGCTCTATGTTCACATACAACGGGTGCAAGCTAGTTTCGCACAAGCAGAATACTCAGGTTAAACTTGACGAGCCTAGCATATGCAGATATGGCCTCGGAACACTGAGACCAAAAGGTCGAGTGTGAATCATATAGTAGATATGATCAACAAAGTGATGTTCACCATTGAAAACTACTCCATCTCACATGATGATCGGACATGGTTTAGTTGATATGGATCACGTGATCACTTAGATGATTAGAGGGATGTCTATCTAAGTGGGAGTTCTTAAGTAATATGATTAATTGAACTTTAATTTATCATGAACTTAGTACCTGATAGTATTTTGCATGTCTATGTTATTGTAGATAAATGGCCCGTGCTATTGTTCTGTTGAATTTTAATGCATTCCTAGAGAAAGCTAAGTTAAAAGATGATGGTAGCAATTACACAGACTGGGTCCGTAACTTGAGGATTATCCTCATTGCTGCACGGAAGAATTACGTCCTGGAAGCACCGCCAGGTGCCAAACCCGCTGCAGGAGCAACTCCAGATGTTATGAACACCTGGCAGAGCAAAGCTAATGACTACTCGATAGTTCAGTGTGCCATGCTTTACGGCTTAAAACCGGGACTTCAACGACGTTTTGAACGTCACGGAGCATATGAGATGTTTCAGGAGTTGAAGTTAATATTTCAAAAAAATGCCCGGATTGAGAGATATGAAGTCTCCAATAAGTTCTATAGCTTCAAGATGGAGGAGAACAGTTCTGTCAATGAGCACATACTCAAAATGTCTGGGTACCATAATCACTTGACTCAGCTGGGAGTTAATCTTGCGGTTGATAGTGTCATTGACAGAGTTCTTCAATCACTACCACCAAGCTACAAAAGCTTCGTGATGAACTATAATATGCAGGGGATGGATAAGACAATTCCTGAGCTCTTCACGATGCTAAAGGCTGCGGAGATATAAATCAAGAAGGAGCATCAAGTGTTGATCGTCAACAAGACCACCAGTTTCAAGAAGAAGGGCAAAGGGAAGAAGGGGAACTTCAAGAAAAACGGCAAGCAAGTTGCTGCTCAAGTGAAGAAGACCAAGTCTGGACCTAAGCCTGAGACTGAGTGCTTCTACTGCAAAGGGACTGGTCACTAGAAGTGGAACTGCCCCAAGTATTTGGCGGATAAGAAGGATGGCAAAGTGAAAGGTATGTTTGATATACATGTTATTGATGTGCCTAATGCTCACAGTAGTGCCTGGGTATTTGATACTGGTTCTGTTGCTAATATTTGCAACTCGAAACAGGGGCTACAGATTAATCGAAGATTGGCTAAGGACGAGGTGATGATGCACGTGGGAAATGGTTCCAAAGTCGATGTGATCGCCGTCGGCACGCTACCTCTACATCTACCTTCGGGATTAGTTTTATACCTGAATAATTGTTATTTGGTGCCAGCGTTAAGCATGAACATTATAACTGGATCTTGTATGATGCGAGACGGTTATTCATTTAAATCAGAGAATAAGGGTTGTTCTATTTATATGAGTAATATCTTTTATGGTCATGCACCCTTGATGAGTGGTCTATTTTTACTAAATCTTGATAGTAGTGATACACATATTCATAGTATTGAAGCCAAAAGATATAAGTTTAATAATGATAGTGCAACTTATTTGTGGCACTTCCGTTTAGGTAATATTGGTGTAAAGCGCATGAAGAAACTCCATGCTGATGGGCTTTTGGAATCACTTGATGCTTGCGACCCATGCCTCATGGGCAAGATGACTAAAAATCCGTTCTCCGGAACAATGGAACGAGCAATAGACTTATTGGAAATAATACATACTGATGTGTGTGGTCTGATGAGTGTTGATGCTCGTGGCGGGTATCATTATTTTCTAACCTTCACAGATGATTTGAGCAGATATGGGTATATCTACTTGATGAAACATAAGTCTGAAACATTTGAAAAGTTCAAAGAATTTTAGAGTGAAGTGGAAAATCATCGTAACAAGAAAATAAAGTTTCTATGATCTGATCGTGGAGGAGAACATTTGAGTTACGAGTTCGGTCTTCATTTGAAACAATGCGGAATAGTTTCGCAACTCACACCACCTGGAACACCACAGCGTAATGGTGTGTCCGAACGTCATAACCACACTATATTAGATATGGTGCGATTTACGATGTCTCTTACTAATTTACCGCTATCATTTTGGGGTTATGCTTTAGAGACGGTTGCATTCACGTTAAATAGGGCACCATCAAAATCCGTTAAGATGACACCTTATGAACTATGGTTTGGCAAGAAACCCAAGTTGTCGTTTCTTAAAGTTTGGGGCTACGATGCTTATGTGAAAAAGCTTCAACCTAATAATCTCGAACCCAAACCGGAGAAATGTGTCTGCATAGGATACCCAAAGGAGACTGTTGGGTACCTTCTATCACAGATCCGAAGGCAAGATATTCGTTGCTAAGAATGGATCCTTTCCAGAGAAGGAGTTTCTCTCGAAAGAAGTGAGTGGGAGGAAACTAGAACTTGATGAGGTAATTGTACCTGCTCCCTTATTGGAAAGTAGTTCATCACAGAAATTAGTTCCAGTGATTCCTACACCAATTAGTGAGGAAGTAAATGATGATGATCATGAAACTTCTAATCAAGTTACTACCGAACCTCGTAGGTCAACCAGAGTAAGATACACACCAGAGTGGTACGGTAATCCTATTCTGGAGGTCATGTTACTTGACCATGATGAACCTATGAACTATGAGGAAGCGATGATGAGCCCATATTCCGCAAAATGGCTTGAAGCCATGAAATCTGAGATGGGATCCATGTATGAGAACAAAGTGTGGACTTTTGTTGACTTGCCCGATGATCGGCAAGCCATAGAGAATAAATGGATCTTCAAGAAGAAGACTGACGCTGACAGTAATTTTGCTATCTACAAAGCTCGACTAGTTGCGAAAGGCTTTCGACAAGTTCAAGGAGTTGACTATGATGAGACCTTCTCACCCATAGCGATGCTTAAGTCCATCCGAATCATGTTAGCAATTGCCGCATTTTATGATTATGAAATTTGGCAAATGGATGTGAAAACTGCATTCCTTAATGGATATCTTAAAGAAGAGTTGTATATGATGCAACCAGAAGGTTTTGTCGATCCAAAAGGTGCTAACAAAGTGTGCAAGCTCCAATGACCCATTTATGGACCGGTGCAAGCCTCTCGGAGTTGGAATATACGCTTTGATAGTGTGATCAAAGCATATGGTTTTATACTTACTTTTGGAGAAGCCTGTATTTATAAGAAAGTGAGTGGGAGCTCTGCAGCATTTCTGATATTATATGTGGATGACATATTGTTGATTGGAAATGAGACTGAATTTCTGAATAGCATAAAGGGATACTTGAATAAGAATTTTTCAATGAAAGAGCTCGGTGAAGCTACTTATATATTGGGCGTCAAGATCTATAGAGGTAGATCAAGACGCTTAATTGGACTTTCAGAAAGCACATACCTTGATAAAGTTTTGAAGAAGTTCAAAATGGATCTAGCAAAGAAAGGGTTCTTGCCTGTGTTACAAGGTGTGAAGTTGAGTCAGACTCAATGCCCGACCACTGTAGAAGATAGAGAGAAAATGGAAGTCATTCCATGTGCTTCAACCATAGGTTCTGTCATGTATGCAGTGCTGTGTACCAGACCTGATGTGTGCCTTGATATCTGTTTAACAGGGAGGTACCAAAGTAATCCAGGAGTGGATCACTGGACAGTGGTCAAGAATATCCCGAAATACCTAAAAAGGACTAAGTATATGTTTCTCGTTTATGGAGGTGACAAAGAGCTCGTCGTAAATGGTTACGTCGATGCAAGCTTTAACACTAATCCGGATAACTCTGAGTAGTCTGTTGGTGCAGTTCCAAGCAGAGCGTCGTGGTGAGATCTATGTGTGAAGCGGAGTACATAGCTGCTTCGGAAGCAACAAATGAAGGAGTCTAGATGAAGGAGTTCATATCCGATCTAGGTGTCATACCTAGTGCATCGGGTCCAATGAAAATCTTTTGTGACAATACTAGTGCAATTGCCTTGGCAAAGGAATCCAGATTTCACAAGAGAACCAAGCACATCAAGAGACGCTTTAATTCCATCCGCGATCAAGTCAAGGAGGGAGACATAGAAATTTGCAAGATACATACAGATCTGAATGTTCCAGACCCGTTGACTAGGCCTCTCTCATGAGCAAAACATGATCAGCACCAAGACTCCATGGGTGTTAGAATCATTACTGTGTAATCTAGATTATTGACTCTAGTGCAAGTGGGAGACTGAAGGAAATATGCCCTAGAGGCAATAATAAAGTTGTTATTTATATTTGCTTATATCATGATAAATGTTTATTATTCATGCTAGAATTGTATTAACCAGAAACTTAGTACATGTGTGAATACATAAACAAACAGAGTGTCACTAGTATGCCTCTACTTGACTAGCTCATTAATCAAAGATGGTTGAGTTTCCTAACCATAGACATGAGTTGTCATTTGATGAATGGGATCACATCATTAGAGAATGATGTGATTGACTTGACCCATCCGTTAGCTTAGCACTGTGATCGTTTAGTTTATTTCTATTGCTTTCTTCATAACTTATACATGTTCCTATGACTATGAGATTATGCAACTCCCGAATACCAGAGGAACACTTAGTGTGCTATCAAACATCACAACGTAACGGTGTGACTATAAAGATGCTCTACAGGTGTCTCCAATGGTGTTTGTTGAGTTGGCATAGATCGAGATTAGGATTTGTCACTCCGTGTATCAGAGAGGTATCTCTGGGCCCTCTCGGTAATGCACATCACTATAAGACTTGCAAGCAATGTGACTAATGAGTTAGTTGCGGGATGTTGCATTACGGAACGAGTAAAGAGACTTGTCGGTAACGAGATTGAATTAGGTATTGATATACCGATGATCGAAACTCGGGCAAGTAACATACCGATGAAAAAGGGAACAACGTATGTTGTTATGCGGTTTGACCGATAAAGATCTTCGTAGAATATGTAGGAACCAATGTGAGCATCCAGGTTCCGCTATTAGTATTGACCAGAAGTGAGTCTCGGTCATGTCTACATAGTTCTCGAACCCGTAGGGTCCGCACGCTTAACATGCGATGATGATCGGTATTATGAGTTTATGTGTTTTGATGTAACGAAGGTAGTTCGGAGTCCCTGATGTGATCACGGACATTACGAGGAGTCTCGAAATCATTGAGACATAAAGATCGATATATTGGAAGCCTATGTTTGGACATCAGAATGGTTCCGGATGAGTTCGGGCATTTACTGGAGTACCGGGGGGGGGGGGTTACCGGAACCCCCCAGGGAGTCAATGGGCCTTATTGGGCCTTAGTGGGAGAGAGGAGGCGGCGGCCAGTGACGACGACATGTACCTACGGTAGGGCAATAGACCTGATCTAAGCACACCTCCCAAGGACACTACCCTACAGTCAATGACATTCAAAGGACAACAATTTCTACCGACTAAAGTCACCTCAAGATACAACTCACTCGACCATGGTTCCACTCGGATAACCTGATTCTAGTCGACCAAGGTATAATCACTCGAGGACATCAAACACCACTCAGAGTATAGAAGATCTAACGTCATTCAGGATGGCAACGGTCAGGCGTTCACTCCGTAGTATTAATGATCAGTTACATGACTTTATTGCTGGCGGTACCAGTAACGTCTCATATTTATGTACATTGAACTCTTTGTAACGTGGGTTGGCTGGGGTCCTGGCGTACTCTATATAAGCAGCCCCCCTCCATTGAGACAAGGGTTCACACCCCCTGTAACTTCATGCATAATCCAATCGACCAAGGCTCCAGGCACCGAGACGTAGGGCTGTTACTTCCTCCGAGAAGGGCCTGGACTCATACATCTTGCGTGCACAATCTCACCGTAGCTAGGATCTTGCCTCTACATTCTTACCCCCCTATTCTACTGTCAGACTTAGAGCCATGACAGTTGGTGCCCACCGTGGGGCAGGTGTCTTAGCGACTTTTCGGTGAGGTTGAGATTTCTCCGAGTCCTTCCATCATGGTTTCTGGCGGAGGTTTGGCTGAGGGTCGCGAGATTCGTCTCGGCGCGCTTGTATTCATCGCCGATGACTCCGCTTGGTTTCAGGAAGCTCCCCTCGACGTCGAGGCACTCCCCGTCCATGGGGCGACGCACTTTTGTGCGTGCGTTCATGGCGTCCTTCTGCGGCAGCCATCGACCCAGTATCGATCGGCTCCCGCAGTGCCTTCACGCCCCGCTGTTCGCCATCACAAGTGGTCCGGTCGGTCATGGCTTCAGCGGTGGGTGAAGCATGCGGTGGCACGCCAGTCGGCCACCCCTCAAGTTGCGGCAATCGAGCCCGAGGAATCTCTCTACGGCCTGTTTGACTGGCTCCGTTGAGACCCTGTCCGAGTGCGACAGCAGCGACCCCGCGGCGGAGGTCCTGATGGTCGACACACCATGCAGCCCGCCTGGCATGCGTCGCAACAGTGGCGGCGATGGTGGTGGCGATCTATCACACATTCACGAGGAGTTCCACCCTGAAACCCTCTCTTCTCAGTAGAGGGAAGAACTTCACCGCCGTAATATGGAGGCGCTCCACACACCTGTTGTTGGAGAGACCTCTGAAGCTCGGGCCGTGGAGGCGGCGTGTTTGGCCACTCTGGCTGAGCGCACTCGACTGAAGAACCTTCAGCATGCGCTCGACGATCGCACCCGGCGGCAGATCCCCGAATCCAGTCGACGACAGCGGCAGTTGTTCCCGCCTGAACCACATGTATACTGCACTCCGATTCAAAAGATTACAGCCACGGCCCGCATAGCAGAATCCATTCAGCCGTCCCAGTCGGAAGCTGGTAGAGGTTTGATGCATATCAGAGCGCTGCTCCGAGCAGCAGGAGAGCAGAACACTACAGTGTCTCAGTCACGTAACAGAATTCATAGCAAATCTGTAGTAGCTAACACCGTTCAGTCGGCTCACAGCCCAAGATTGCCTCCGCGGCGTGAAGGATGAGGGCATCGCCAAGGGCAGTACTTGGGTCGGAACCAAGAGCAACACGATCATCAGCTCGACCGTGATGGCCGCCGTCGAGTGCCTACGCCCCCTCCGAGGGGTGAATCATATGTGCCCCGGCATTATGATGATAGGCGCCCATACAACAATGAGTAGAGGAGGCCAGTCTACCCAAGAGAACCAGGGTTTGATGCAAGGTCAATTTTGGTGCAAGGTTTGGTGGACAGGAATCGAGCACATAGAGAAGGGCAAGACAGAGATCACCCGACTGGAAGTAGAGTGCATGTTTCTCGTCCCGAGTGTTTTAGCAAAGCCACCAGGGCTGCAGAGGTCCCTCCCAACTTTAGGTTGGCGACTAGGGTCAGTAAGTTCACTGGTAAATCAAAGCCTGACACCTAGCTTGAGGACTACCGAGTGGCTATGCAGATCGACGGAGGAAACGATGAAGTGGCCATGAAGCACCTTCCCCTGATGCTTGAAGGGTCACCTAGAGCTTGGTTGAATCAGTTGCCTCCGGGCAGTATATTCAGCTGGGAGGAATTAGCCCGAGTGTTCTTCAGAATGTTTGAGGGCACGTGCAAACGACCAGCAGGATTGATAGAATTGCAACATTGCGTACAAAAACCGAATGAAACTTTGAGGGATTACATCCAGAGGTGGACCACTTTGCATCACACCGTGGAGAATGTGTCTCAACATCAAGCAGTTTGCGCCTTCAAGGAGGGCATTCGGTATCAGCAGCTCAACCTGAAATTCGGTCAGATAGGAGACATGTCTCTAACCCGAATGATGGAGATATCCACTCGGTACGCAAACGGCAAAGAAGAAGGCCGACTCCGCAGTGGCAAGGGCAAACCAATGGACCAGGACACTGGAGGAGGTAATTCCAATTGGAAGCAGAAGCGCAAAGCAGAACCTGTAGGTTCTGGAGAGGTTGCAGTCGCAGCCCAAGGAAAATCTAAAGGAAAACCTAAAGGGCCCTGGACCCCCAAGAAGGTGAAAGATTCAGCCGGGAACGACGTGTTGGATTTGCCATGTCACATTCACATCAAGAAGGATGAAGAGGGTAATCTTATCTATCCCAAGCATACCACTCGACAGTGCCGAGTCCTTATACAGCAGTTCTGAGAAAAGCAACCCAGTGAGAAAGAGAAGGAATCTGATAAGGATGAAGACAAAGAAAAGGATGATGAAGGATTTCCCAATGTCAATTCCACTTTGGTGATTTTTGCTGACATCGAAAGCAAAAATTCGACTGAAAGTCATCAACAAGGAAGTAAACATGGTTGCTCCGGCAACAACGACGTATCTGAAATGGTCAAAAATCCTATCACATTCGACCAGTCAGACCACCCGCCGCACGTTGCCACCCCTGGGAGGCAAGCATTGGTGGTCGACCCAGTCATTGGGGGCACCCGATTGACCAAAGTCTTGATGGATGGTGGCAGTGGATTGAACATTTTGTATGCTGAGACCCTCCGAGGGATGGGCATTCTGATGTCCAAACTCAGCGAGAGCAACATGCGGTTCCACAGAGTTATACCTGGAAAGAAAGCCGATTCACTCGGCCAGATCACTCGTGACGTGGTTTTCGGTGATTCAAAGAATTACCGTAAGGAAAATTTGACATTTGAAGTCGTGGATTTTCGCAGTGCTTATCATGCTATCCTGGGCAGAACTGCGTATGCTCGTTTCATGGCTCGACCATGTTAGGTGTATCTCAAACTCAAAATGCCTGGCCCTAGGGGTGTGATTACAGTCACTGGTAATCGGCAGCGAGCAGAAGAGTGCTTCCAAAAGGGTTCAAAGATTGTCGATGAACAGATGGGAGCAATAGAAATGGAAGAATACAAGAAGACGACAGATCCGAGTGATTTGTTGAGAGCTAAGAAGCCTGCTTCAGAGTTTGCATTTAAGTCGTCTGGTGAAACAAAGCCAGTTCGTATTCACCCGACTGATCCCAATGCTGCTCCAACTCATATATCAACAACACTCGACAACAAATAGGAAGAAGCGCTCATCCAGTTCCTCCGTGAGAACTGGGACATCTTCGTATGGAAACCTTCAAACATGCCAGGTGTACCCAGAGAACTGGCTGTGCACCGTTTGCGAGTCGACCCAAAAGCAAGAACTGTCAAAGAGCACCTCCGACGGTCTGCCGCGGAGAAAAGAAAGGCAATTGGCGAGGAAGTGGCTCGGCTTCTGGCAGCTGAGTTCATCCGAGAGATTTACCACTCTGAGTGGCTCGCCAATGTTGTCTTGGTTCCCAAGAAAGATGATTCACTTCGTATGTGTATTGACTTCAAGCATATCAATCGGGCTTGCCCGAAGCATCACTTCCCTGTCCCCCGTATCGATCAAATAGTTGACTCGACCGCGGGATGTGAGTGATTGTCCTTTCTGTACGCATACTTCGGGTATCATCAAATCCGACTGTATGGACTCGATGAAATAAAAAATAGCTTTTATCACCCCATTCGGGTCCTACCGAGTGGAGAGCAATCCTCCCACTCGGGGGCTTAGCTGTAGTATCATACTCGCCTAAGTTAAAAAAATCCTACCGAGTGGAGAGCAATCCTCCCACTCGGGGGCTTAGCTGCAGTCCCGTACTCACCTAAGTTTAAAAAATCCTACCAAGTGGAGAGCAATCCTCCCACTCCAGGGCTTAGCTGCAGTCTCGTACTCGCCTAAGTTAAAAAAATCCTACTGAGTGGAGAGCAACCCTCCCACTCGGGGGCTTAGCCGCAGTCCCGTACTCGCCTAAGTTTAAAAACTCCTACCGAGTGGAGAGCAACCCTCCCACTCGGGGGCTTAGCTGCAGTCCCGTACTCGCCTAAGTTTAAAAAATCCTACCGAGTAGAGAGCAATCCTCCCACTTGGGGGCTTAGCTACAGTCCCGTACTCGCCTAAGTTTAAAAAAATCCTACCGACTGGAGAGAATTCCTCCCACACAGAGGCTTAGCTGCAGTTCCATACTAGCCTAAGTTCCAAACAGGCTCCGTCCTGATCCGCAAGGATGACGAGGTGTAGGTCGACTGTGACCTTATCCTTAGAGCTGCGGCACAAATACAATGTCTGCTCCATCCTGATTCGCAAGGACGACGAGGTGCAGGTCGACCGTGACCTTATCCTCATAGCTGCGGCACAAATACAATGTCCGCCCCATCCTGATCCCCAAGGACGACGAGGTGTAGGTCGACCGCGACCTTATCCTAAGAAGTTGTGGCACAAGTACAATGTGCGCTCCATCCTGATCCACTCGACTGAGCTGCACCACAGAGTCAGTAGCAATTCAGACCGAAGAATCAAATTCCACTCAGAGCCAAGAGATTTGAAAACAACAAAGTTCAGATAAATCCTACGAGGTTCTAGACAGCAGATTAAAGTACTCGGGCATCCGGCCCAAAGGAGTTTTAACGGTTACAAAACCACTCGGCATACCGAGGCAAATTTAATAAGATCATAAAAGTTTGTCCACTCCGCAGTAGGGGGACTGGCAGGCTCGACGAACTCATCTAGGTCGATTCCATCTGCAATTCGAGTAGCAGCAGCAATGAAGGTCTCCATGAAAGACTGGAAGTCGAGTCTCTTGGTGTTGGCAACCTTGATCGTTGCTAGCTTTTCTTCCTTAGCCTCCTTGCAATAGACTCGAATAAGTGATAGAGCTACGTCAGCACCGCATCGAGCAGCCGACTTCTTCCATTCCTGCACTCGACCAGGGATCTCATTGAGTCGAGTCATCAAGGACTCGAGGTCATTTTGGAGCATCTCCTTCGGCCAAAGCATCATGTCGATCCGCGACACCACAACCTTCAGGTGAGCAAGGTAGTCTATGACGCAGGCAATACGAGAATCCAGTCGGAGCACATTCATAGCAGCTTCATCATTGACAGGGGAATTGATGGGGTCCAAGCTCGTCTCGATTCGCCCAGTTTCTTCCTCAAAGTTTTGATAGAATTCTGCAACCACAAAGAGCTAATGAGTCGACAGATTTATGGTGGTTTGACGACAGCAAAACAGTCGGACAAGGAAAGATACCTTCAAGCATAAGGAATAACTTCTTGGCGAGTGCTCCCAGATAGGCCTCCAGGTCACTTCTCTTACGAGAAATGCCTTCAATCTTGTCATTCAAAGCTACCTTGTCTTTCTTCAGATGGGACACTTCTCGATTGGCCTCGGCAAGATATGTCTTCAACTTAGCGTTGTCTTCCTTGAGCGCCCCGGCTAAAGCTAGCTTCTTATCGGCGAGTGTTGCTTTCTCCTGAGCCTCCTTCTGCGCTGCGGCAAGATCAAGATTCTTCTGTGCCAGAGCCTGCCTCATTTTCTCTAAAAATATATATACAACAAACAAGCACTCGGTTCAAAGAGAAGAATGAGGAGACGACTAGAGAAACAATCCAATTACACAGTCGACAAGTTGTTACCTTCCATACCAGCTGCTTCGTCTTTGGCCTTCTGCAAGTTCTGCTTGGCCAACTCCAGGTCAAGGTTGAGCAGTCTCTGCTTATCTTCGAATTTAGCAAACTTGGAGATGAGTTCACAAGATTTCTGAAGTTAGTAAAAGATGCATCAGTAGACAGAATCGAGGATTATTCGCTTCCGAGTGAAAAGAACTCTAAGACTACTACAGAATCAAATATTCAACAGTAGTCTAGGGGACTACACCTAGTGGGTGCACTTAGCGTGCCCCCACTGGTCCAGGTTCCACTCGACATGGTCCGCCTAGACCGAGTGGAAAGAAAGAAAAAATGGCGACAGTTATTCTCCGACCCCAACCGACTGCCCGCAGTCAACCGCGGTCTCGGGGACTACACCCAGTGGGTGCACTAAGCGTGCCTCCACTGGTTTAGGTCCCACTCAACATGGTCCGCCCAGACCGAGTGGAAGAACTGAACAACAAGATATTTTCATCAAGACCCCCACCGAATCACACATTCGACGGCGGCCTTGGGGACTACACCTAGTGGGTGCACTCTGCGTGCCCCCACTAGTCCAAAGTTACAATTGACATAACCTAGTCTACTCAATAGGAAAGATTACTCAGCATAAATTGAAACACCCACTGTGTGTATAGATGCGAAGAACAGACTGATAGATGGATGCACAATGAAAGTTTTTCGGGTAGCATATCCTAACAGAACAAGCGTCAAGATAGGAGATCAGTCGGAAACCAACTAACCTGGACATTAGCTTGGAGGGCTGCGCTGGCATCATAGGCGGCTTGGCTGGTCTTGTGCACTATCTTCATCTGCTCCATCATCAAACCTACTTGGCATATTGCTTCCGCAGCAGTGCCTGCTTGGTCTTCCGGGACTTGATGGGTGACGAACAGCGGAGACGTGGGTCTAGTCACGACAGCTTGAGGATCCGAGGCATGGTGCTGGATAGATGAATCAGGGACTTATGCAGTCGACGAGGAAGGATGTTCAACCGACAATAGAACAACAAAAGTAACAGAAGCACGGTTCACATCTCCAGGCCGCTGAACCACTGGTTCCGTCACCGGCGTCGACTGGGACGTCTTGCCAGCTGGTGCCTTCTTGCTCGAAGTCTTGCCTCTCCTCCCCATGACTCTTTGAGGTACATATTCGTCGTCATCTAGAAGTTCAATGACAGTCGGTGGAGCTGCAAAGCAATCAGTTACATGAGTTCAGTCGACCATCAAAATAGCTGATAAAGTAAAGACCAAAGGACAAAAGTTATACCTGCATGGGAGGTGACTGCATCCTCCATCTCCTCGTCTTCATCATCTTGGTACATTGAAGTCCCAGAGGCAGCACTGCAAATTTTAGAATTTACTTGTTTAAAACAAGGAGGTGAGTCGACCAAAGTTTGAGTCATGCGAAAACTAAGAGGTCGAGCTTAGTCTTTACCCAGAAGCGATGGGGACAACCACTTTAATCTTGGGCAGGGCCTTCCGAGGCTTTGACGGCACGACTTTGGGCTGCTTCGGAGCTTTCTCAGTCGACGCAGGAGAATATGTCCTTGTGCGCTTAGAAGTCTGTTTAGTCGGTGGAGTCGCTTTTCCATGGACACTGGCTGGGTCGTACCTCTGCTTGGAGCGTCTTTCCGTGCAAGGAGGGAAGTCGACCTCCTCACCACTGCTCAAGTCCTCGCTCTCCTTGTCTCCCCTTCCGTCAAAATGCCACTCGCCACTATCGCCTCCACTCGCCTCTCCCTCATCCTCCTGCTCTCCGTTGGGCATCGAGTACATCTCAGTGTAGTTCTGCAAGACACGGGGTCGAGTAGATACCAATCAGTTTCAAGAGCAAACACATATCAGAGCAAGATACACTCGGAAGGAAAGAAGAAGACCTTGTCAGGTTCGGCGGTGTCGTCGAGTGGAGGAACCCTCCTAGGCCCCCTGGGGTTTTCTTTGTTGCCAGTAATACCTTGCAGCCACTACGCCACCATCCCCTCATCGACATCCTCCGGGTGGATCCGAGTGTTGTCTTCAACACCTGAGTACATCCACATTGGATGGTCACGGGCTTGGAGTGGTTGGATGCATCGACTGAGAAATACTTCTAACAGGTCCATGTCGGTCACACCGTCATGGACAAGTTGGACTACTCGCTCAACCAACATATTCACCTCCTCTTTCTCAGCTGGAGTCACTCTCAAAGGAGAAGGCTTCTCAACTAGCTCTATGGAAAATGGGGGAAGGCCAGTCGACTGACCCGGGGTCAGTTGGTCCTTACAATAGAACCAGGTCGACTGCCACCCCCTAACTGACTCGGGAAGGATCATAGCAGGGAAAGTGCTTTTATTTCTCATCTAGATCCCCAGACCACCACTCATCTGGACCACATGTGTCCTCTCATCACTCGGATTGGCCTTTTTAACCAACTGAGAACGACAGGTGAAAATGTGTTTGAAGAGACCCTAGTGCGGTCGACAGCCCAGAACGTTTTCACACATGGACACGTATGCGGCAAGGTATGTGATGGTGTTGGGAGATGATACGTCTCCAACGTATCTATAATTTTTGATTGCTCCATGCTATATTATCTACTATTTTGGGCAATACTGGGCTTTATTTTCCAATTCTATATTATTTTTGGGACTAACCTATTAACCGGAGGCCCAGCCCAGATTTGCTGTTTTATGCCTATTTTAGTGTTTTGAAGAAAAGGAATATCAGACGGAGTCGAAACGGAACGAAATCAACTGGAGAAGTTATTTTTGGAAGGAAACACACCTGATGGACTTGGACCCCATGTCAGAAGATACGGGAGCTGCCCACGAGGGTGGCGGCGCCCCCCCTAGGGCACGCCCCTTGCCTCGTGGGGCCCCCGTGGCTCCCCTGATGTGCTTCTTCTGCCTATATAACTCCATATACCCTAAAACTTCCAGAACACATAATAGATCGAGAGTTCCGCCGCCAGAAGCCTCCGTAGCCACCAAAAACCAATCTAGACCCATTCCGGCACCCTACTGGAGGGGGCAATCCCTCTCCAGTGGCCATCTTAATCATCCCGGTGCTCTCCATGACGAGGATGGAGTAGTTCTCCCTCGGGGCTGAGGGTATGTACCAGTAGCTATGTGTTTGATCTCTCTCTCTCTCTTGTGTTCTTGAGATGATACGATCTTGATGTATCGCGAGCTTTGCTATTATAGTTGGATCTTATGTTTCTCCTCCCCCTCTTCTCTCTTGTAATGAATTGAGTTTCCCCTTTGGAGTTATCTCATCGGATTGAGTCTTTAAAGACTTGAGAACACTTGATGTATGTCTTGTCGTGCGTATCTGTGGTGACAATGGGATATCACGCGCCACTTGATGTATGTTTTGGTGACCAACTTGCGGGTTCCGCCCATGAACCTATGCATAGGGGTTGGCACACGTTTTCATCGTGATTCTCCGATAGAAACATTGGGGCACTCTTTGAGGTCCTTTGTGTTGGCTGAATAGATGAATCTGAGATGGTGTGATGCATACCGTATAATCATACCCACGGATACTTGAGGTGACATTGGAGTATCTAGGTGACATTAGGGTTTTGGTTGATTTGTATCTTAAGGTGTTATTCTAGTACGAACTCTAGGGCTGTTTGTGACACTTATAGGAATAGCCCAATGGATTGATTGGAAAGAATAACTTTGAGGTGGTTTCGTACCCTACCATAATCTCTTCGTTCGTTCTCCGCTATTAGTGACTTTGGAGTGACTCTTTGTTGCATGTTGAGGGATAGTCATGTGATCCAATTATGTTAGTATTGTTGAGGGAACTTACACTAGCGAAAGTATGAACCCTATGCCTTGTTTCCTAGCATTGCAATACCATTTACGCTCACTTTTATCATTAGTTACCTTGCTGTTTTTATAATTTCAGATTACAAAAACTATTATCTACCATCCATATACCACTTGTTTCACCATCTCTTCGCCGAACTAGTGCACCTATACAATTTACCATTGTATTGGGTGTGTTCGGGACACAAGAGACTCTTTGTTATTTGGTTGCAGGATTGCTTGAGAGAGACCATCTTCATCCTACGCCTCCCACGGATTGATAAACCTTAGGTCATCCACTTGAGGGAAATTTTCTACTGCCCTACAAACCTCTGCACTTGGAGGCCCAACAACGTCTACAAGAAGAAGGTTGTGTAGTAGACATCAAGCTCTTTTCTGGCGTCGTTGCCTGGGAGGCAAGGAAAGCGGCACTAACACACCCCGTCAACTAAGCTCATTTCTGGCGCCGTTGCCGGGGAGGTTAGCGCTTGAAGGTATATCTTTAGATCTTGCAATCGAGTCTTTTAGTTTCTTGTTTTATCACTAGTTTAGTTTATAAAAGAAAATTACAAAAAAATGGAATTGAGTTTGTCTGATACGCTTCACCTTTTTAATATCTTTCGTGAGTATGATGGAAAGGATAATTGTGCTCAAGTGCTGGAAGAAGAAATGTATAAAATGTTTGGCACTAAATATTTGAATGATGAGCATGATTGCAATGTGGTTAGTATGAATTCCTTGAATATCCATGATGCTAATGATATGCAAGGCCACAAGCTTGGGGAAGCTATGTTTGATGAAGATGATATTTTTTGTCCCCCAAGTTTTGATGAGCAAATTTATTATGATGAAAGCATGCCTCCTATTTATGATGATTATATTGATGAAAGTGGATTTGGAGAAGTCATGACTTTATTTTGTGATGAATCCACTATTCCGGAAGAGGTTCCAATTGATTATGAGAACAAAGTTGCTATCTATGATGATTATTGTGATGACTTGTATGCTATTAAAAATAATGATATCCATAAAACTTGTCATCATGATTTTAGTTTTCAATTGGATTATGCCTCACATGATAATTATTTTGTTGAGTTTGCTCCCACTATTATTCATGAGAAGAATTTTGCTTATGTGGAGACTAATAAGATTTCTATGCTTGTAGATCATGAAACGAATGCTTTAGGTGCTGGTTATATTGTTGAATTCATTCATGATGCTACTGAAAATTATCATGAGGGAGGAATATATGCTTGTAGGAATTGCAATAATACCAAGTTTCCTCTCTATGTGCTTAAAAGTTTGAAGTTATGCTTGTTTACCTTCCTATGCAAGTTGATTCTTGTTCCCACCAGTTGTTTGCTCACAAAATCCCTATGCATAGGAAGTATGTTAGACTTAAATGTGCTAGTCATATTCTTCATGATGCTCTCTTTATGCTTCAATTCTTATCTTTTATGTGAGCATCATTGAAATCATCATGCCTAGCTAGAGGCGTTAAACGATAGCGCTTGTTGGGAGGCAACCCAACTTTATTTTTTTTCCTTGCTTTTTGTTCCTGTTTAGTAATAAATAATTCATCTAGCCTCTGTTTGATGTGGTTTTATGCTTTTAATTAGTGTTTGTGCCAAGTAGAACCTTTGGGAAGACTTGGGAGAGTCTTGTTGATCATGCTGTAAAAAACAGAAACTTTAGCGCTCACGAGAATTGCCGCCATTTTTATTTGGAGAGTGATATTTAGTTAATTTCTTTTGAAGATGATTAATAGATAAATTCCTCAGGTTGAGAAATTTATTTGAGAATTTTATGAGTTCCAGAAGTATATGTTTGATCCAGATTACTACAGACTGTTCTGTTTTTGACAGATTCTGTTTTTCATGTGTTGTTTACTTATTTTGATGAATCTATGGCTAGTAAAATAGTTTATAAACCATAGATAAGTTGTAATACAGTAGGTTTAACACCAATATAAATAAATAATGAGTTCATTACAGTACCTTGAAGTGGTCTTTTGTTTTCTTATACTAACGGAGCTTACGAGTTTTCTGTTAAGTTTTGTGTTGTGAAGTTTTCAAGTTTTGGGTAAGGATTCGATGGACTATGGAATAAGGAGTGGAAAGAGCCTAATCTTGGGGATGCCCAAGTCACACCAAGGTAATATTCAAGGATAGCCAAGAGCTTAAGCTTGGGGATGCCCTGGAAGGCATCCCCTCTTTCGTCTTCGTTCATCGGTAACTTTACTTGGAGCTATATTTTTATTCACCACATGATATGTATTTTGCTTGGAGCATCAATTTATTTTGTTAGGATTTGCATGCTTTTATTTAGAACAATGTTTTGCATCCTTTATTTCAATAAAAGTGGCATTGATAGCCGTTACTATGCCTATGTTAAAAGTGGCATCCTTTACCGCTGTTGCAATAATTCCCTAGAAAATTCAGAATGTGATAAAATTTTGAAACATTTTGCATATTCAGATATGATAAATTTAATACAGTGGGAATTTTATTTCTTAATTTTTGGAGCTAGGTAAGTATGGATGTTGCTGCATTCTTTACAGACTATCCTGTTTAGGCAGATTGCTGTTATGTTTGCATTGTTTGCATATGTTTGCTTCTTTAATTATTCTATTTGAGGATAGGACTATGAAATATGCAGAGGCATTTAGTATGCAATGTTTAATAATAATTTTAGTGATTTGCTACAATAGAGTATGATAATGTTTTTGCAATGGTTTATACTAACTTATCTCACGAGTCCTTGTTGAGTTTTGCGTGGATGAAGCTTTTGAGATTTAGGGAGACCGTGATATGAGAGGAATTAAGGAGACACAAAAGCTCAAGCTTGGGGATGCCCAAGGCACCCCAAGATAATATTTTAAGAAGTCTCAAGCGTCTAAGCTTGGGGATGCCCCGGTTGGCATCCAACCTTTCTTCTTCAACAACTATCGGTTAGTATCGGTTGATCCTAAGTTTTTGCTTCTTCACATGATGTTTGCTATTCTTAGACGTCATTTTATTTTGCTTTGCCTGCTGTTTGAATAAAGTACCAAGATCTAAAATTATTAAATGTTAGAGAGTCTTCACATAGTTGCATAATTATTCAACTACTCATTGATCTTCACTTATATCTTTCGGAGTAGTTTGTTGTTGCTCTAGTGCTTCAATTATATCTTTTCGAGCATGGTGGTAGTTTTATTTTGAAGAAATAGATGAACTCTCATGCTTCACTTAGATTATGTTGAGAGTCTTAAATAGCATGGTAATTTTCTTAAAATCCTAATATGCTAGGTATTCAAGAATAATAAAATTCTCTTATGAGTGTGTTGAATACTAAGAGAAGTTGGATGCTTGATGATTGTTTTCAGATATGGAGGTAATAATATCAAAGTCGTGCTAGTTGAGTAGTTGTGAATTTGAGAAATACTCGTGTTGAAGTTTGTGATTCCCGTAGCATGCACGTATGGTGAACCATTATGTTATGGAGTCGGAGCATGATTTATTTATTGATTGTCCTCCTTATGAGTGGCGGTCGGGGACGAGCGATGGTCTTTTCCTACCAATCTATCCCCCTAGGAGTACGCGCGTAGTACTTTGTTTCGATAACTAATAGATTTTTGCAATAAGTATGTGAGTTCTTTATGACTAATGTTGAGTCCATGGATTATACGCACTCTCACCCTTCCTCCTTTGCTAGCCTCTCTAATACCGCGCACCTTTTGCCGGTATCATACACCCACCATATACCTTCCTCAAAACAGCCACCATACCTAACTATCATGGCATTTCCATAGCCATTCCGAGATATATTGGCATGCAACTTTCCACCGTTCCGTTATTATGACACACTTCATCATTGTCATATTGCTTTGCATGATCATGTAGTTGACATTGTATTTGTGGCAAAGCCACCATTCATAATTATTTCATACATGTCACTCATGCATCATTGCACATCCTGATACACCGCCGGAGGCATTCATATAGAGTCATACTTTGTTCTAGTATCGAGTTGTAATCATTGAGTTGTAAATAAATAGAAGTGTGATGATCATCACTCAATAGAGCATTGTCCCAAAAAAAAAAGAGAAAGGCCAAATAAAAAAAGAAAGGCCAAATAAAAAAAGAGAAAGGCCAAATAAAAAAATAAAATAAAAAATAAAAGGGGCAATGCTACTATCTTTTTCCACACTTGTGCTTCAAAGTAGCACCATGATATAGCGAGTCTCATATATTGTTCTTCAAAGTAGCACCATGTTCTTCATATAGAGAGTCTCATATGTTGTCACTTTCATATACTAGTGGGAATCTTTCATTATAGAACTTGGCTTGTATATTCCAATGACGGGCTTCCTCAAAATGCCCTAGGTCTTCGTGAGCAAGCAAGTTGGATGCGCACCCACTAGTTTCTTTTGTTGAGCTTTCATACATTTATAGCTCTAGTGCATCCGTTGCATGGCAATCCCTACTCACTCACATTGATATCTATTGATGGGCATCTCCATAGCCCATTGATACGCCTAGTTGATGTGAGATTATCTTCTCCCTTTTTGTCTTCTCCACAACCACCATTCTATTCCACCAATAGTGCTATGTCCATGGCTCACGCTCATGTATTGCGTGAAGATTGAAAAAGTTTGAGAACATCAAAAGTATGAAACAATTGCTTGGCTTGTCATCGGGGTTGTGCATGATTTAAATATTTTGTGTGGTGAAGATGGAGCATAGCCAGACTATATGATTTTGTAGGGATAGCTTTCTTTGGCCATGTTATTTTGAGAAGACATAATTGCTTAGTTAGTATGCTTGAAGTATTATTATTTTATGTCAATATGAACTTTTGTCTTGAATCTTATGGATCTGAATATTCATTTCACAATTAAGAAGAATTACATTGAAATTATGCCAACTAGCATTCCACATCAAAAATTATCTTTTTATCATTTACCTACTCGAGGACGAGCAGGAATTAAGCTTGGGGATGCTTATTATGTCTCCAACGTATCTATAATTTTTGATTGCTCCATGCTATATTATCTACTGTTTTGGGCAATATTGGGCTTTATTATCCACTTCTATATTATTTTTGGGACTAACCTATTAACCGGAGGCCCAGCCCAGATTTGCTATTTTATGCCTATTTCAGTGTTTTGAAGAAAAGGAATATCAGATGGAGTCGAAACGGAACGAAATCAGCTAGAGAAGTTATTTTTGGAAGGAAACACACCTGATGGACTTGGACCCCACGTTAGAAGATACGGGAGCTGCCCACGAGGTTGGGGGGCATGCCCCCCCTAGGGCGCGCCCCCTGCCTTGTGGGGCCCCCATGGCTTCCCTGACGTGCTTCTTCTGCCTATATAACTCCATATACCCTAAAACTTCCAAAACACACAATAGATTGGGAGTTCCACCGCCAGAAGCCTCCGTAGCCACCGAAAACCAATCTAGACCCGTTCCGGCACCCTGCCGGAGGGGGCAATCCCTCTCCGGTGGCCATCTTCATCATCCCAGTGCTCTCCATGACGAGGAGGGAGTAGTTCTCCCTCGGGGCTGAGGGTATGTACCAGTAGCTATGTGTTTGATCTCTCTCTCTCTCTCTCTCGTGTTCTTGAGATGATACGATCTTGATGTATCGCGAGCTTTGCTATTATAGTTGGATCTTATGTTTCTCCTCCCCCTCTTCTCTCTTGTAATGAATCAAGTTTCCCCTTTGGAGTTAACTCATCGGATTGAGTCTTTAAAGACTTGAGAACACTTGATGTATGTCTTGTCGAGCGTATCTGTGGTGACAATGGGATATCATGCGCCACTTGATGTATGTTTTGGTGACCAACATGCGGGTTCCTCCCATGAACCTATGCATAGGGGTTGGCACACGTTTTCGTCGTGATTCTCCGGTAGAAACTTTGGGGCACTCTTTGAGGTCCTTTGTGTTGGTTGAATAGATGAATCTGAGATGGTGTGATGCATATCGTATAATCATACCCACGGATACTTGAGGTGACATTGGAGTATCTAGGTGACATTAGGGTTTTGGTTGATTTGTATCTTAAGGTGTTATTCTAGTATGAACTCTAGGGCTGTTTGTGACACTTATAGGAATAGCCCAACGGATTGATTGGAAAGAATAACTTTGAGGTGGTTTCATACCCTACCATAATCTCTTCGTTCGTTCTCCGCTATTATTGACTTTGGAGTGACTCTTTGTTGCATGTTGAGGGATAGTTATGTGATCCAGTTATGTTAGTATTGTTGAGGGAACTTACACTAGCGAAAGTATGAACCCTAGGCCTTGTTTCAACACATTGCAATACCATTTACGCTCACTTTTATCACTTGTTACCTTGCTGTTTTTATAATTTCAGATTACAAAAACTATTATCTACCATCCATATACCACTTGTTTCACCATCTCTTCGCCGAACTAGTGCACCTATACAATTTACCATTGTATTGGGTGTGTTCAGGACACAAGAGACTCTTTGTTATTTGGCTGCAGGGTTGCTTGAGAGAGACCATCTTCATCCTACGCCTCCCACGGATTGATAAACCTTAGGTCATCCACTTGAGGGAAATTTGCTACTGTCCTACAAACCTCTGCACTTGGAGGCCCAACAACGTCTACAAGAAGAAGGTTGTGTAGTAGACATCAGGAGAAAAGTGATGCAGTTGGGCTCCAAAGAAGTTCAGAAAACCCCAAAAGAAAGGATGGGGAGGCAAAGAGAAACCGCGGTCGACATGGGTCGCAAGAAGGACGCACTCACCCTCTGGCGGTCGCGGCTCGGTCTCGTCCTCCGGAAGCCGCCAAGATTTGTGGGGAATCAATCCCCCATCCACCAGATCCTCCATATCCTCCCCTCTGGATCGTCGACCGGATCCAGTTGCCCTGGATCCAGCCGGGCGGTAGGCTGGTCCTCGACGACGAACCTGCCTGGCTCGTCTTCTTACCCTTTGCCTTCGTCGTTGCTTTCTTTGCGCGCTCTAGAGCCGCTGTCTTGTCCTTCCCCATTGCAGCGGGTCGAGCTCGGACTGGGCGGTGGCGCTGAAGGCAGAGGAAGATGCGGTGGAGAAGTGCTACCTCTTGAGCATGCGTTGGTTTTCCCTTGAAGAGGAAAGGGTGATGTAGCAAAGCAGCGTAAGTATTTCCCTCAGTTTTTGAGAACCAAGGTATCAATCCAGTAGGAGACCACGCGCGAGTCACCTCATACCTACACAAACAAATAAGAACCTCGCAACCAACGCGATAAAGGGGTTGTCAATCCCTTCACGCCCACTTGCAAGAGTGAGATCTGATAGAGATAATAATAATAATAAGATAATTATTTTTGGTATTTTTATGATATTTATTGAAAGTAAAGATTGCAAAATAAAATAGATTGGAAACTTGTATGATGGAAAATAGACCCGGGGGCCATAGGTTTCACTAGTGGCTTCTCTCAAGATAGCATAAGTATTACGGTGGGTGAACAAATTACTGTCGAGCAATTGATAGAATTGAGCATAGTTATGAGAATATCTAGGTATGATCATGTATATAGGCATCACGTCCGTGACAAGTAGACCGACTCCTGCCTGCATCTACTACTATTACTCCACACATCGACCGCTATCCAGCATGCTTCTAGAGTATTAAGTTCATAAGAACGGAGTAACTCTTGAAGCAAGATGACATGATGTAGAGGGATAAACTCATGCAATATGATATAAACCTCATCTTTTTATCCTCGATGGCAACAATACAATACGTGTCGTTTCCCCTACTATCACTGGGATCGAGCACTGCAAGATTGAACCCAAAGCTAAGCACTTCTACCATTGCAAGAAACATCAATCTAGTAGGTCAAACCAAACTGAAAATTTGAAGAGACTTGCAAAGATAACCAATCATACATAAAAGAATTCAAAGAAGATTCAAATATTGTTCATAGATAATCTTGATCATAAACCCACAATTCATCGGATCTCGACAAACACACCGCAAAAGAAGATTACATCGAATAGATCTCCAAGAGAATCGAGGAGAACTTTGTATTGAGATCCAAAGAGAGAGAAGAAGCCATCTAGCTAATAACTATGGACCCGAAGGTCTGAGGTAAACTACTCACACATCATCGGAGAGACTATGGTGTTGATGTAGAATCCCTCCATGATCAGTGCCCCCTCCAGCGGAGCACCGGAAAAGGTCCCAAGATGGGATCTCACGGATACAGAAGGTTGCGACGGTGGAATTAGGTTTTTGTGGTGCTCCTCGATGTTTTTAGGGTACGTAGGTATATATAGGAGGAAGAAGTAGGTCAGTGGAGCCATGAGGGGCCCACGAGGGTGGAGGGCACGCCCCCTGCCTCGTGGCCTCCTTGTTGATTGCTTGACGTCCACTCCAAGTCCTCTGGATCACGTTTGTTCCAAAAATCACGCTCCCGAAGGTTTCATTCCGTTTGGAGTCCGTTTGATATTCTTTTTCTGCAAACACTAAAATAGGCAAAAACAGCAATTTAGGTTGGGCCTCCGGTTAATAGGTTAGTCCCAAAAATAATATAAAAGTGTATAAATAAGTCCATTAAACATCCAAAACAGAATATATAATAGCATGGAGCAATCAAAAATTATAGATACGTTGGAGACATATCAAGAAGCGGAGGAAGAAGGGGGAAATGTGGCGCACAGTGCAAAGGCCCTGGCTCGAACGGCTTATATGGGTTGGCTCTCCGAGTGGCCGACTTGTGGGTCCAAACGATCCTGCCAAATCCCGCAAGAGCCGCGCGCGCAGTACGTGGCGAAAAATGTGGCGCGGGGATAGATGCGCCCCTGCCTAATCCGCTCTAATTACCACGGCCCTCTCCGCCCCGCGCGCTTCCCCAAATATCAAATCCCACGAGATCCGGAAACAGCAGAACAGTCAATCATGACAAAGATTTTATGCAGCATCAGCAGTCGAAGCTTACCAGCAATATTCACTCGACAACCTCTGAATGGGTCAGGGCGACTGAAAATGAAGATGAAGATGTGAAAATGGTTCCCCGGACCAAGTAAAATGCTTCCATGGCATGGAAATTGGGTCGGAACCATCCTCAACTCCATCCTACTCGGACTCAGAACCATTCAGGGGCTAATGACGATGACATCAACCAAGGACACTGATCTAAGCACCCCTCCCAAGGACACTGCCCTACAGTCAAAGACATTCAAAGGACAACAATTTCTACCGACTAAAGTCACCTCAAGATACAACTCACTCGACCATGGTTCCACTCGGATAACCCGATTCTAGTCGACCAAGGTATAATCACTCGACAACATCAAACACCACTCGGAGTACAGAAGATCTAACGTCATTCAGGATGGCAACGGCCAGGCATTCAATCCGTAGTATTAATGATCAGTTATATGACTTTATTGCTGGCATTACCAGTAACATCTCATCCTTATGTACATTGAACTCTTTGTAACGTGGGTTGGCTGGGGTCCTGGCGTACTCTATATAAGCCACCCCCTCCATTGAGACAAGGGTTCGCACCCCCTGTAACTTCACGCATAATCCAATCGACCAAGCCTCCGGGCACCGAGACGTAGGGTTGTTACTTTCCTCGAGAAGGGCCTGAAGTCGTACATCTTGCGTGCACAATCTCACCGTAGCTAGGATCTTGCCTCTACATTCTTACCCCCTTATTCTACTGTCAGACTTAGAACCACGACAACCAGGTGGAGGGCGCACCCCCCAAGCCCAATCCGAATTGGGTGGGGGGCCGGCCCCCCTTTTCCTTCCCCCTCTCTCCCTCTTCCTTCTTCTCCTACTCCTACTAGGAAGGGGGGAAACCTACTCCTACTGGGAGTAGGACTACCCCCTTGGTCGTGCCCTATGAGGGCCAGCCCTCCCCTCCTCCACTCGTTTATATACGGGGGAGGGGGGCACCCCGTAGACACACAAGTTGATTGTTTAGCCGTGTGCGGTGCCCCCCTCCACAGAATTCCACCTCGGTCATATCGTTGTAGTGGTTAGGCGAAGCCCTGTGTCGGTAACTTCATCATCACAGTCATCACGCCATCGTGCTGACGAAACTCTCCCTCGGCCTCAGCTGGATCAAGAGTACGAGGGACGTAACCAAGCTGAACGTGTGCAGATCGCGGAGGTGTCATGCGTTCGGTACTTGATCGGTTTGATCACGAAGACATTTGACTACATCAACCGCGTTTGATAACGCTTCGGCTTTCGGTCTACGAGGGTACGTAGACATACTCTCCCCCTCTTGTTTCTATGCATCTCCTAGATAGATCTTGCATGATCGTAGGAAAATTTTGAAATATTGCGTTCCCCAACAGATATTCCATTAATCTCTCACAAGAGCCAACTAAGATACAAACAAGATGCACAAAGGCTCAACGAACGACACACATGTACATGAAGTGCAAACCAACATTCACATACTTGATTAGTCAAGATAAGCAATTTGGGGACACAACATATACAAACACATGCAAGGAACAAAACCAAAACATGCAAAAGGGCAAGTAACTTTCAATGTAAACAATTTAAGTACAAGTTACCAGAAGGAGTCACATTGGATATAGTATAGAAACTTGATAACCCAATTGACTTGGCTTGAGACAATACGAATGATGAAGTCCCCTTAATTCTTCATAATGTAGCCAAGTCTCCAATGCCCTCCAACAACACCTATATATTGATCAAGTTTGAGCTTGTTGGTCCCCAAACAAATTGGGTCCTAAGAGGTTAGTCACAATAAGTTTGGCAACCCAAATGGTTCTTCTCTTGAAACCACTTTGAGTATGAAACTTGGCGAACACATTGCCAACCTTATTCTTCCTAAGAGAATATATATCATCAATAATAATTGGGTTGGATAAGTTACCGCTAGTGCATGAGGAAGCAAGGTGACCTTTCTCACGACATAGGTAGCAACGTCTACTCTTCACTTTCTTCTCACTTGATATATCAACTTGAGAAGCATTAGCTTGAGTTTTCTTGGGAAGAGGCCTTTATTCAACTTGAGGTTGAGCATGAGAATGAACTTGTGGCCGCTTCCCTTGTTGATTGTCACTAATTGTCTTCTTCTTGAAAGTGCAAGATCTAACATGATGCCCTTCAATTTTGCACTTGAAGCAAATGAACTTGGCCGAATTCTTGACTTCTTTTTGGCCCTTCTTCCTGTTGCTCTTGGACTTCTTCTTCTTCTTATTGGAGTTGAATCCAAGTCCACCTTTGTCATTGGGGGATTTTTGCACACTCAAAATATTGTTGAGTGTGGCCTTCCCTTCATGACACTTTTCCAAGTATTTCTTCAAAGAAGTGACTTGGGCCTTGAGCTCTTTGATTTCCTCTACATTGTTAGTCTCAACACAAGAACTAGAGGAAGTATAAGCTTCATCGTTAGAGCAACAATACAAGGAAAGCAATTCATCACAAGACATACCAATGTTATGCATGGATAAATCACGAGGACTAGAATTAGGCAATATAGCATTTTGACTAAAAGTAGTGCTAGTATCCACATGAGGCTCACTAGATGTTACCTTAGTAATCATGGCCTCATGAGCTATCTTTAGCACATTATGGGATACTAGAAGATCATTATGAGAGCTTTAGAGATTTTCATGGCTTTCTTCCAATTTCCCATAATTTCTAGATAGCAACTCAAGTTGATCCCGAAGCTCAACATTCTCCTTAAAAATGGATGCTTCACAAGTAATAGAGTTAGTAGCACAAGCATCATAAATAATAGCAAGAGGAGAAGGCAACTTTACAAGCTCTTTTGAATATGAAGCTTTAAGTTGTGCATGAGACTCGGGGAGTTTGATGAGCTCACTCTTAATGACCCTTGAGCCATTTTCGAGGTGCCCAAAGTCCTCAAGGAGTTTCGCATGCGCAACTTCAAGCTTCTCATTTTTACTCAAAAACATTGGCCACCACAAGAGCTCTATCATGAGATTCCTTCACTCTAGATAATTCTAGAGAAAAAGTCTCCTCAGCAAATTCCTTGGTGGTTTGTTCAACTTCAAGAGCTTGAGAGAGGTCTGCAATCTCATTAGCGTAATCATGCTCATGACCTTCCATTTTACCAATGGTGACCTCATGCTCCTCGATATGACATTCCAACTCCTCAATATATTTCTTGCCCTCAATGACAATGGACATGATTTCCATGAAGTTGGAATGAGCAATTTTATTTTTATGAAGAGCTTTAAAAATCATTTCCCCCATAATTTTTAAGGAGGCAACATTATCATTCTCTTCATCATTATCATTATCAACATCATCATCAAGAGACATATTGGGGTTCAAATTAGGAGATACCTTTGAAGCCTTAGCCATAAGGCAAAAAGAAATTGATGATTATCTAGGATCCCTTGAAGCACCCTTCAAGACCACATCTTGTTCCATGGTGTTGGGTTTCCTCTACATTGTTAGCACAACTCGAGGAAATACATGCATTTTTATCATGGCAACAAGATATAGCAAGCATATCATCATGGGATTCAGTCAAGCAATTTCTACATGATATGCACGGACTATCAACACAAGCATGTGAAACATGTAAGATGCACAAAGTGTTAAATTCCAAAGATGGAGCATTGCAACAAGATAGTGATGAAGAATCATCAACGATAAGCACACTATCACCATTGCAATGACCAACACTACTCACCATAGCATTCCCTTGTGGCAATCCTCATGTAGGTGAAGTAGAAGAAATTGGGAAGGCAACACGGCCGGAGGTGGAGGGAGAACAATCATCCCCATTGAGGGAGTCTAGGATTAGGGGGTCTTCGGACAGCCGGACTATATCCTTTGGTCGGACTGTTGGACTATGAAGATACAAGATTGAAGACTTCGTCCTGTCTCCGGATGGGACTCTACTTGGCGTGGAAGGCAAGCTAGGCAATACGGATATGTATATATCCTCCCTTGTAACCAACCTTGTGTAACCCTAGCCCCCTTCGGTGTCTATATAAACCGGAGGGTTTAGTCCGTAGGACAACACACAATCATACCATAGGCTAGCTTCTAGGGTTTAGCCTCTACGATCTCATGGTAGATCAACTCTTGTAATACTCATATCATCAAGAACAATCAAGCAGGACGTAGGGTATTACCTCCATCAAGAGGGCCCGAACCTGGGTAAACATCGTGTCCCCTGCCTCCTATTACCATCCGCCTTAGACACACAGTTCAGGACCCCCTATCCGAGATCCGCCAGTTTTGACACCGACACCCACAAATCTTGGACACGTCATATTTATCTTGAATCTTTGTCCACAACTCATGAGCATCCCGAAATGGCATGAGTTGAAATATAACTACATTGCTCAAAGCATCAAAGAGCACATTAGAAGCTTAAGCGTTGAGATAATAGTTTTTCTCATCCTCTAAAGATAATATTTGGGGATCCTTTGGAGGAGAAAAAACCATATGTACAATTCACTCTAAATTTGGGTCCATGACCCTAAAGAGATTAAGCATGTGAATTACCCAAACATCAAAATTTGTGCCATCGAAACTAAGAGTGTCAGAGAATCCTAATCCCCTAGTCGACATCTTTACTCTCTAGGCGATACATCCTAAAAAAGAGAGATGAGGCTTTGATACCAATTGAAAGATCGTGGATGTCGCCTAGAGGGGGGTGAATAGGCGCTTTAAAATAATTACGGTTTAGGTTTGAACAAATGCGGAATAAACCTAGCGGTTAATTTGTCAAGCACAAACCTACAACAACTAGGCTCACCTATGTGCACCAAAAACTTATGCTAAGCACGATAAACAACTAAGTGATAGAAAGATATGTGACAAGAAACAATATGGATATCACAAAGTAAAAGTACATAAGTAAAGGGCTCGGGTAAGAGATAACTGAGGCACGCGGAGACGACGATGTATCCCGAAGATCACACCCTTGCGGGTGCTAATCTCCATTTGGAGCGGTGTGGAGGCACAATGCTCCCCAAGAAGCCACTAGGGCCACCGTAATCTCCTCACGCCCTCACACAATGCAAGATGCCGTGATTCCACTAAGGGACCCTTGAGTGCGGTCACTGAACCCGTACAAATGGCAACCCTTGGGGGCGGTCACCGAACCCGTACACTTTGGAAACCCTTGGGGCGGCCACCGGAACCCGTCAAATTGCTCAGGGTGATCTCCACAACTTAATTGGAGACCCCGACGCTTGCCCCGAGCTTTACACCACAATGATGGAGCTCCGAACACCACCAACCGTCTAGGGCGCCCAAGCACCCAAGAGGAACATGCTCAAGGGTACCAAGCACCCAAGAGTAATAAGCTACTCAACTTGTAACTTCCATGTATCACCGTGGAGAACTCAAACCGATGCACCAAATGCAATAGCAAGGGCACATGGAGTGCCCAAGTCCTTCTCTCCCAAATCCCACCAAAGCAACTAATGCTAGGGAGGGAAATGAGAGGAAGACCAAGAAGGAGACCACCAAGAACTCCAATATCTAGATCCAAGGGGTTTCCTCAAATAGAGGAGAAAGTGATTGGTGGAAATGTAGATCTAGATATCCTCTCTCTTTCCCCCCAAAACTAGCAAAAATCCATGGAGGGATTGAGAGATAGCAAGCTCGAAGAAGGTCAACAATGGGGGAAGAAGACGAGCTCAAAGGATAAGGTTCATTGGGGAAGAAGACCCCCTTTTATAGGTGGGGAAAAAGTCCAACCGTTATGCTCACAGCCCGCACAAAGCGGTACTACCGCTCTTCCTCATGGTACAACCGCTAGGGGTAGCGGTAGTACCTCAAAGGGTAGCGGTACTACTGCTTGCGAGCGGTACTAAAAAATACATCCGTGCCTACCACCGCTGGACTTAAGACGATTTTTCGGCCCGGAGCAGAAGTAGCCGTAGAAGTATCCGCGGTAGTGCCACTCCCAAGAGCGGTAGTAAAAAATTACATCCCCTCCAAGCGGTAGTACCGCTCCCATGAGCGGTAGTACCGCTGCAGCCTTTTTAAGGACACCAAAACTAACACAACTTCTGCAAACGGACTCCGAATTCAACGAAACCAAGTTTGTTGGAAAGCTAGAGACAAGGGCTAACACAATATTGATAGAAATAACAATAAGAAGGAAATTATAAAATTCCCACAAGAAAATGGTGAGAACCCTTCCTCGAATAAGACCGGTAAAACTTCAACACCGAAAACACAATAGAAGAAGCATGTGAACTCTGTTTTCGATGAACTTGAGCTTGTCGAGAAGATGACCATAAGCTCCAAATCTCACATGGAGAAAACCAAACAAGAACCAAGAAAGATTATGCAAGGATGCAATGGTTTGAACTCTCTACGAACGATATGATCAAGCTACTCACTTGAGAGCCCCCTTGATAGTATGGCAATCGATCCTATAACCCGGTCTCCAAACTACCACCATGAGACCGGTAAAATAGAGAACCTATCAAGGGAAAACCTTTACCTTGCATGAAGTCCACTTGAGCTAGATGATGATGATGATCTTGACTCCCTCAAGTTGGACCACCTTTCGTGATTGTGTTGGCTCGATGAAGGCTAGTTGATTGCTCCCCCCATACTCCACTATGGGTGAGTCACTCTTCGACACACCTTCACAAGTCCATTGTCACCATAATGGATGGCAAGCTAAAAGCATGATTTCTTCATGATGCTCCACTTGAACTTGCACAACACAACCTTGATTTGATGTCATCCTCCATGGGTTGTATGTGATGCTCCACTTGACGCAAGCCTATGGAAGCAAACCTAACCCCACATATAACTCTCACAAAGACCATGGGTTAGCACACAAAGCGCAATGGACAATGCCTACCAAACCGTGAGATCACTTGATCCCACTTGGTGTATCTTATATGCTTTGCGTGATGATCAACTTGAATCACTCTCTGTACTTAGTCTTGATCAACCTTGACTCTTTCCAACTTTCTTCATTTGGATGATGTCTTGAAGGTAAACATGAATGATCACACAATCTTCTTCTTCAAGACATGCTTGCAATAAGCTCAATACTCACATGACCAATCTTTGGATAATTCCTTAATAGCACCTTGGTCAACACATAAACTCCTTGAAACCAACACATGGACTTCAAGAAATGCCTATGGACAAATCCTTCAAAAATAACTCAATGCAACCATTAGTCCATAAGGAATGTCATCAATTACCAAAACCACACATGGGGGCACTGAAGGAAATATGCCCTAGAGGCAATACTAAAGTTATTATTTATTTCCTTATATCATGATAAATGTTTATTATTCATGCTAGAATTGTATTAACCGGAAACTTAGTACATGTGTGAATACATAGACAAACAAAGTTTCACTAGTATGCCTCTACTTGACTAGCTCGTTGAATCAAAGATGGTTAAGTTTCCTAGCCATAGACATGAGTTGTCATTTGATTAACGGGATAACATCATTAGAGAATGATGTGATTGACTTGACCCATTCCGTTAGCTTAGCACGATGATTGTTTAGTTTGTTGCTACTGCTTTCTTTATGACTTATACATGTTCCTCTAACTATGAGATTATGCAACTCCCGAATACCGGAGGAACACTTTGTGTGCTACCAAATGTCACAACGTAACTGGGTGATTATAAAGGTGCTCTACAGGTGTCTCCAATGGTACTTGTTGAGTTGGCATAGATCGAGATTAGGATTTGTCACTCCGATTGTCGGAGAGGTATCTCTGGGCCCTCTCGGTAATGCACATCAGTATATGCCTTGCAAGCAATGTGACTAATGAGTTAGTTGCGGGATGATGCATTACGGAACGAGTAAAGAGACTTGTCGGTAACGAGATTGAACTAGGTATTGAGATACCGGCGATCGAATCTCGGCAAGTAACATACCGATGACAAAGGGAACAATGTATACCGTTATGCGGTTTGACCGATAAAGATCTTCGTTGAATATGTAGGAACAAATATGAGCATCCAGGTTCCGCTATTGGTTATTGACTGGAGATGAGTCTCGGTCATGTCTACATAGTTCTCGAACCCGTAGGGTCCGCATTCTTAACGTTCAGTGACGATCGATATTATGAGTTTATGTGTTTTGATGTACCGAAGGTTGTTCGGAGTCCCAGATGAGATCAGGGACATGACGAGGAGTCTCAAAATGTTCGAGAAGTAAATATCGATATATTGGAAGTCTATATTCGGACATCGGAAAGGTTCTGAGTGGTTCGGGTATTTATCGGAGTACCGGAGAGTTACGGGAATTCACCGGGGAGTATATGGGCCTTATTGGGCTTTAGGGGAAAGAGAGAAGAGAGGCTGTGCGCCCCCCAACGCCTAGTTCGAATTGGACTAGGGGGATGGGCGGCACCCCCTCCTTCCTTCTCTTCTCTTTTCCCTTCCTTCTCTCCTACTCCTACTACATGGAAGGGGGGAATCCTACTCCCAATGGGAGTAGGACTCCCCAGGGCGCGCCATTGTAGAGGGTCGGTGTCGGTGTCAAAACCGGCGGATCTCGGGTAGGGGGTCCCGAACTGTGCGTCTAAGGCGGATGGTAACAGGAGGCACGGGACACGATGTTTACCCAGGTTCGGGCCCTCTTGATGGAGGTAATACCCTATGTCCTGCTTGATTGTCCTTGATGATATGAGTATTACAAGAGTTGATCTACCACGAGATCGTAGAGGCTAAACCCTAGAAGCTAGCCTATGGTATGATTGTCTGTTGTCCTACGGACTAAACCCTCCAGTTTATATAGACACCGGAGGGGGCTAGGGTTACACAAGGTCGGTTACAAAGGAGGAGATATACATATCCGTATTGCCTAGCTTGCCTTCCACGCCAAGTAGAGTCCCATCCGGACACGGGACGAAGTCTTCAATCTTGTATCTTCATAGTCCAACAGTCCGGCCGAAGGATATAGTCCGGCTGTCCGGAGTCCCCCTAATCCAGGACTCCCTCAGTAGCCCCCGAACCAGGCTTCAATGACGTTGAGTCCGGCGCGCAGTATTGTCTTCGGCATTGCAAGGCGGGTTCTTCTCCAAATCTTGAATGTCTTTTAAGTAGTGTCCGGCCCATAAATGTTTGACTTCTTGGCTTCTGTGCTCAATAAGGGCTATCTTCCACGTGCCGAACGAATACGAGGAGCTAGGGCGTTTTTACATTCGCCCTCCTAGCCAGGTAAATAAATTGTCTATTAAAGGGATGGGGATTCTTAGATCCAATCCATACCATCCTCCCGTGGCGAGAATCCATCGGAGCGCGCTTCGGAAAAATCCATTCCAACATGGCCGACCACCGCAGCTCCTCCTCCCGCCCCCGTAGCCCTAAGCCGGTGATTGGGAGAGGTGTTCTGTCCCACACAGTCGATTAGTAGAGCTGCAGACTCAGAGATTTCTCCCTCAAGCGTATATGGTCCCCGTCTGAGCCGGGCTCGCCACCTATAATGGCGGGGAGCAAGCGGAGAGCTTCCTCAGCCCCTCTAAGGGGGAGCGGGTGTGCCTTGTTCCTTACTTACTAAGGGGACTCGGATTTCTAATTCATCCTTTCCCTCGCGGGCTCCTGGAGTTTTATGGCCTCCAACTGCATAATTTCACCCCTGCTTCCATATTACACATCGCCAGCTACGTTGCCCTTTGCGAGCTATTTCTGGGCTGCGAGGCTCATTTCGAGCTGTGGAAAAGGTTATTTTGGCTTGTGCCCCGCACACAGAAGGGGTCACTTTATCAAGTGGGCGGAGCCGAAATATGGTGCATCGACGAAACCGGATACCTGTCCGGTACTCCGAAGAATACGTCCGAAGACTGGCCTTCGGAGTGGTTTTATATGGAGGACGTCCCCCTTCCAGACCCTGATTGGCGGGGTCTTCCTGAGTTCAACAATGCTCCTCTGAAGAAACGCTAAAGATGGCGCCCACGGAGCCCCCAGGAGGAAGACAATGGAGAAGTCCTTTACCTGATGAACCGGAGTAAAGCGCTGGCTCAATCAGGATTGACAATAATCGAGGTTATGTCAATATGCATAATGCGGGGAGTGCAGCCACTTCAATATCGAGGGCACCCCCTGTGGTGTTTTAACGGGGAAGATGATGCCACCCGTTGCGGGCGTAAGGGACTGAACTCCGCTGCTGCTTTGGCAAAAATTCTGTCCGAGTTGTTCAAGGGAGAGGAAGAGGAGTTCATCCGTATCAAGCCACGGGATGGATTCTCCATGTACAACCCTCCAAGCTAGGTGAGTTATACCTCTTTACTCCCATTCTTCCTGCATTCTTTGTCGTAGGTACTCACCTTGCCATTTTACGGCAGGAACTGCAAAAAGCTATAAGGGAGGTCAACAACCCATCTCCACAACCAGAGGACCCTGGCCGGGCCCTCGGTCCCGGGCTCGAAGAGGATCCGGACATATTCGTGGAGCTGATAGATAGGCAATTCTATCAATTGAGTTGCGATGACGCCATGGTGGCCATAGCGGCCGACTATCCCGGACTGCTCCCTGCGTCGCACGTAAGAGAAACCAAAATCCCAACTCCAAGAATAGGATCCCCTTTTAGTCACTTCACCTACCGTACATATATGGTGTTTTACAGGGAAGGCATTCAGGACGCCGTGCCGAACCCGCAGCAACTCGCCAACAAGAGGCACCGAAGCCTGGTAGGCCAAAAGGAAGGCAGTCAAGATGGAGACGCCGGTGCAGAGGTATGACACTAAACCTCGCTCCGTGGTTGTCTTCTTTCTCAAAATGCAATGACGTCCATGCTTCTTTAATAGAAAAAACACTCGCCGGAGTATATCCGGAGAGGCTGTCGATCACGCCTCCACCAGTCGGGCTCCAGGGCCGTACATAGAGGCGGAAGCCAACATGGGGGGGACGCCGGATGCTCCTCCTACAGAGGATGCGGATAGACTATCTGCTACAAATTCAGAAGTGGAGAGTGCCATGAATCATAGGCATCGCCGGGCCGTACTCCGTGACGCTTGCTTCTCACCAGAGGCATTTGATGCCTTCAATTCTGGAGACGCGTACCTCCGTGCTGCTCAAAATGGTCTAGCCAGAGCCACGGACCAGTATGTAAGGGGTATACAGGTAAGCGAATCTGACGATTATATGTATCAGTAGCGTCTGAGACTTGAAACAGTTGACGCAACTGATTTAAGGATCATTATTTGTGTAGGTTCTTACGGAGAAGAATTCCCAACTATCTCAAGAGCTGGACGAGTGCAAGGCCTAGCTGGAAGCCGCTGTTGCTGCATTGAAGGAGTCCAAAAGGGGTCCCCCTGGTAAATTTTTCGTCTATTGCAAAGAATATCGGTACCAGGTAGTATGCGGCATGTATGCCCACCTAACAATAGATGATGCAGGTGGCCCCGGAGTGAATCCGGGGCCATGGAGGCGGATACGGCACGTGATGATCGACAGCGAAATGCTGGCAAGCGCGTGCTGACGCGAGTCAGGCAGGAGAAAAATGATCTCCAAGATGCCAATATCCGGCTGGGCGTGGAACTGAAGGATGTCCGAGCCTAGCTTGCGGACTCCGTGAAGGAGAATAAACGACTTCAACACGACATTTTTAGTAAGTGCTTGGACAACTTTTTAAAGGAGTTCGGCGGAGAAGCCTGCTAACAGCGTTATGTCTGCAGGTATGCTGACGGGTTGTCCCGCGGAGGAGATGCCTAGGTCTTCGGGTGATCTTCTACCAGAGCTCTCACAACTGCACGAACAAGTTCGGCAGGTGATGTAGAGTATTGCTCAAGCCTTGTGGCTATCCGCGTCCCTGCTAGGAGGCATGGGGGAGCTTATAGAGAAGCTCAAGGGAGCGTGGCGGCGCTTCCGATTATGGAAGATATCAGCCTGCCGACAAGGTGCGAGGGAAGCCTGGGCTATGGTGAAGACACGATATACCAAGGCTGACCCAAACCACATGGCCGAGGTCGGACCTATGGGGCCCGATGGGAAAGAGATTCCCGTCAGTTTAGTGTATGATCAAGTAGAATTAGCCGCAAAGTATTCCCAACAGGATTGTAGGCTAGACATCCTGTTGGATGGTATAGAAGAAGAATTTAATCAGTCTTAGTGACTGTGTACTTCAAGTGACATATGTAATGTCCCTAGCTGGATTGTAAATCATTTGTCATGGCGGACCTTTTCGCTTCAACCTCTGGACCCGATAGTCGGAGTGTATCTGAATACCCACTCGGTTATATAAAAACCGGGGTATGCATGGAAACCAGGCGTAGGGGTCATAAGTGCTTGAACAGACAAGTACCCAACTAGCTATGTTATATTACATGGATAGTAAGAAACATCTTCCAGTGAGAATAGTTCCGTTAAGGGTTCCTTTCCCTGGGTACACATGCCCTAATGTGCATGTCCGAACTGCGAGACGCAGGCTAAAAACATCTGGGGGCGTGTAGTAATTGAAATGAAAGTCATCTTTTATTCACCGACCGAATATTCCCTTAAGAATGCTAGCTTTCGGCTTCACCCAGTCTGAGGTACACATCCGGCTAACCCGGCAGTAACAATCGCAGAGGTGCTCCTCTTATGCCCTAGCCGAATTAACGGGAACGTTGGGCATAAATACAAGAGCCAGGCAACCCAGCTTAGCCAAAACTTAAGTCATATCGATGCATATAATGGCGAAAAAAGGTACATGCGGAAGAATAACACATGTGCGGGGCATAAAGCCTGGAAAGGTAATTATATTAAGCTTCTGTATAGGAAGCCCCCAGGTATATTGAGCGTGGTTAGCGCGTCAAGATTGTGTAACCAAGACACAAGTGTAGCTCTTTAGGGCCTTGAAGAGAAAAGAGAGAAAGAAAGAGAGAGAAAACAGATGTGCAAAAATTCATGGAGGTAAGGAGACGAACATAGAGTCCGGCGCTAGGCGTAGAATCTTCGGAGTCTGGTTGCGTTCCATGGGTTTGGCTCGAGTCGATTATTTGATGCATCCCGCAGACGGTACGCTCCATCGGTCAGAACCTGGTCGATAATGAAGGGACCTTCCTATTTGGGCTTGAGCTTGTTCTTTTTCTTCTCCGGCAGGTGTAGAACTAGTTCGCCAACATTATAGGTTTTGGCCCGCACTTCTCTGCTTTGATACCTTTGAGCTTGTTTGTGATAGAATGCGGAACGGGCTTTTGCCACGTTGTGCTCCTCCTCCAGGGCATCCAAACTTTCCTACCGATCGAGCTCGGCCTCTCTTTCTTCGTACATGCGCACTCGAGGTGAGTCATGAATTATGTCGCAAGGCAGCACCGCCTCGGCGCCGTACACCATAAAAAACGGTGTGTATCCGGTAGTGCGATTCGGCGTGGTCCGCAGTCCCCAAGTACGGAGTCGAGCTCCTCTACCCAATGAGTGTCTGATTCCTTTAAAGACCGGACTAATCTGGGTTTAATGCCGCTCATGATAAGACCATTCGCTCGTTCGACTTGACCATTAGTTTGCGGATGATAGATAGAAGCATAATCGACCTTGATGCCCATGTTGCTACACCAAAGTTTCACCTCGTCGGCTGTAAAGTTCGTGCCGTTGTCAGTGATGATGCTGTGGGGACGCCATAACGGTGTACAACCCCGGATATGAAGTCTATCACCGGCCCGGATTCAGCCGTTTTGACAGGTTTGGCTTCTATCCATTTGGTGAATTTATCCACCATGACCAGTAAGTATTCTTTCTTATGGGTTCCCCCTTTGAGGGGTCTGACCATATCGAGCCCCCAGACCGCAAAGGGCCAAGTAATGGGGATTGTTTGGAGGGTGGTAGGTGGCATGTGACTTTGGTTGCAAAAAGCTGGCAACCGACACAATGTTGTACCAGATGTTGTGCATCTTCCCGGGCCGTCGACCAATAAAAAACTGTACGGAAGGCCTTGCTTAAAAGGGCCCGGGCTGCGGCATGGTGGCCGCCGAGTCCGGCATGGATTTCTGCCAAAAGCTTCCGCCCTTCCTCTTCGGAGATGCACCTTTGAAGGACTCTGATTGTGCTTTTCTTATAAAGCTCTCCCTCATGGACCTTGTAGGCTTTAGATCGCCGCACTATGCAGCGGGCCTCATTTTGGTCCTCGGGTAATTCCTGTCTAGTTAGGTTGGCCAAGAATGGTTCCGTCCACGAGGCGATGACGGCCATTATCTCGTGTGTTGAAGGTGTTATTTCGGTGGCAGAGCCTCCGATTGTGTCAGAGTATTCGGCATCTGGGGTTGTGGCCGGGTCTGGACTATTTTTGCCGGTGTCCCCTTCCCATACCACGGATGGTTTAAACAGTCTTTCTAGGAAGATGTTCGGTGGGACAGGGTCGCGTTTAGCGCTGATACGGGCTAGGATGTCCGCCGCCTGGTTGTTTTCCCGAGCCACATGGTGGAATTCGAGCCCCTCGAACCGAGCTGACATTTTGAGGACGACGTTGCGATATGCCGCCATTTTCGGATCCTTGGCATTGAAGTCTCCATTTATTTGGGATATTGCGAGGTTCGAGTCCCCACGCACCTCTAGGTGTTGGATGCCCATGGAGACTGCCATCCGGAGGCCGTGTAATAGGGCCTCGTATTCGTCTACGTTATTGGAGTCTGTATATAGTATTTGGAGCACGTATTGCACCGTATCTCCGGTGGGGGACGTCAAGACGATGCCAACCCCCCAGACCAGCCAGCATTTTAGAGCCGTCGAAGTGCATGATCCAATTGGAGTATGCGCCGTACTCTTTAGGGAGTTCGGCTTTTGTCCATTCGGCTACGAAATCGGCCAGTACTTGCGACTTAATGGCTCATCGTGGCTTATATGTTATGTCGAACGGGAGGAGCTCGATGGCCCATTTGGCAATCCGGCCTGTGGCATCGTGGTTGTTTATTATGTCATTGGGTGGTACTTCGGAGGCCACCGTAATCAAACACTCTTGAAAGTAGTGTCGTAATTTCCGGGATGCCATAAATACCACGTATGCTATCTTTTGGCAATGTGGGTACCATGATTTGCATGGAGTGAGGATGGTGGATACATAATATACTGGCTTTTGAAGTGGGAATTTATGTCCGCCCATCTCTCGTTCGACGACGAGCACTGCGCTTACAACTTGGTGAGTTGCCGCTATATATAATAGCATTGGTTCGCCAATAGTTGGCCCGGCCAGGATTGGGTTGGTGGCCAAGATGGCTTTTATTTCTTCCAGTCGGCCGTGGCTGCGTCCGTCCACTCGATGTGTTCGGTGCGCCGAAGAAGGCGATAAAGGGGAAGTGCCTTTTCTCCTAACCGGGAGATAAAGCGGCTTAAAGCCGCCACACATCTAGTCAATTTCTGGATTTGCTTGAGGTCAGTTGGGATAGCCAACTGCGACAGAGCTCGGATTTTAGCCGGATTTGCTTCAATTCCTCTACTGGAGACGATGAAGCCCAGGAGCTTTCCGGCGGGAACGCCGAAAACGTATTTTTCTGGATTGAGCTTAATGTCGTATGTTCGGAGATTGGTGAACGTGAGCCTCAAGTCATCTATTAAAGAGTCGGCGTGTCTGGTTTTAATGACCACGTCGTCTACATATGCCTCCACAGTCTTACCGATCTGCTTTTCCAGACATGTCTGGATCATGCGCTGATATGTTGCGCCGGCGTTTTTGAGCCCGAAGGGCATTGTGTTAAAATAGAAGGGGCCGTATGGCATGATGAATGCCGTCGCGGCTTGATCAGACTCTGCCATCTTAATCTGGTGGTAACCGGAGTATGCGTCGAGGAAGCACAATGATTCGTGTCCTGCGGTAGCGTCGATTATTTGATCGATGCGAGGGAGTGGGAAGGGATCCTTTGGGCAAGCCTTAATAAGGTCTTTGAAGTCGACACATAGGCGTCTAATACGTCTCCAACGTATCTATAATTTTTGATTGCTCCATGCTATATTATCTACTGTTTGGACTATATTGGGCTTTATTTTCCACTTTTATATTATTTTTGGGACTAACCTATTAACCGGAGGTCCAACCCAGAATTGCTGTTTTTTTGCCTATTTCAGTGTTTCGGAGAAACAAAATATCAAACGGAGTCCAAACGGAATGAAACCTTCGGAAACGTGATTTTCTCATCAGATAAGATCCCGGAGACTTGGACCCTCAAACGACCGGGAACGACCGGGAACGGAGCCAAAAACCTAATTCCACCGCCGCAACTTTCTGTATCCACGAGATCCCATCTTGGGGCCTGTCGGTGTCAAAACCGGCGGACCTCAGGTAGGGGGTCCCGAACTATGCGTCTAGGCGGATGGTAACAGGAGGAAGGGGACACGATGTTTACCCAGGTTCGGGCCCTCTTGATGGAGGTAATACCCTATGTCCTGCTTGATTGTTCTTGATAATATGAGTAGTACAAGAGTTGATCTACCACGATATTGAAGAGGCTAAACCCTAGAAGCTAGCCTATGGTATGATTGTCATCGGTCCTACAGACTAAACCCTCCGGTTTATATAGACACCGGAGGGGGCTAGTTTACATAGAGCCGGTTACAAGGAAGGAGATCTACATATCCGTACTGCCAAGCTTGCCTCCCACACCAAGGAGAGTCCCATCCGGACACGGGACGAAGTCTTCAATCTTGTATCTTCATAGTCCAACAGTCCGGCCAAAGGATATAAGCCGGCTGTCCGGATACCCCCTAATCCAGGACTCCCTCAGTAGCCCCTGAACCAGGCTTCAATGACGATGAGTCCGGTGCGCAGATTGTCTTCAGCATTGCAAGGCGGGTTCCTCCTCCGAATACTTCATACAAGATTTTGAACCCGAGGATCGTGTCCGGCTCTGCAAAACAAGTTCCACGTACCACCGTAGAGAGAATAATATTTCCATAAATCTAATCTGCTGACGTACCCTGTAGTGTGACATCACACCACAGCCAGGTCTTTATTTGAATCGTTTTTCATAACCAATCTCAGCATGTTTCGCGAGGGAATTTCCATGGCACGTCTTGTCGAAGCAGAGATCGTGTCCCCTGTATTACGGGATTCTCATCAATACGGACGTGGGTAACCCAACCATGCCTATTGGTAGGACTCCTAGATCTTAGGCAAGTCCCAAACGGCCACGAGGAGGACGCTTGATATTCACCCTCTTTATAAAGGGGACAAGGCCTTTTCTTTTTTCCCTCTCGTGCTCAATCAAATTCTTCCCCCGCCTCAAGTTCTAACACCCAAAACTCAGGTCAGGTGCTTCGGACCTTCAACTATGTCCGGATCCAACCATCAAGGTCGGTGGATGCCTTCCTCCGTCACAGAGGAGGACATCAAGAGGTTGAGAGAGGCCAGATATCTGACCGTCGAAATTTCGCATCGGCTGCCCGCCCGAGGGCAGGTCATCCCTACTCCCGAACCCAACGAGAGCGTCATGTTCGTCTCCCACTTCCTCTGAGGACTAGGCCTCGCTCTAGATCCCTTTGTTAGGGGTCTTATGTTCTATTACGGGCTAGATTTTCACGATCTGGCCCCGGATTCCCTTCTTCACATCTCGACATTTATTGTCGTATGTGAGGCCTTCCTCCGCATTACCCCTCACTTCGGCCTGTGGCTCAAGACCTTCGATGTGAAGCCGAAGATGATCGAGGGGCAGCACGCAGCGTGTGGAGGCGCTTCAATAAGCAAAATCACTGACGCTCCATGGCCTGAGGGTTGCTTCCCAGAGGTGTCCGGATTGTGGCAGCGGGAGTGGTTCTACACCACAGCTCCCCGAAGTGCCAAGTGGGTAGCTGCCCCCACCATTCGCTCAGGCCCCCACCACAACTGATGTCATGGATCAGCAGGGGGCTGAGCTGGGGTCCAGCCAAGGACGTGCCAATACTGCAAAGCCGTATCCGAGATCTCTTTGAGAGAGATTTCAATATGGTTATGGTAGTGCAAGTTATGCTAGTTCGTCAAGTCCAGCCTTGCAAACGCCGGCCCCTTCGCATGTGGGAATTCAACCCGGAAGGACCGCGAGCTATTCAACATTTCCTCGGCATTACGCACGAAGAGATTTACAAATTGTTCTTAGGACCACAAATAATGTGTCCGGACATCACTGAGGATGCAGATCTGAGCTGCAATCGCCCGGATACCCAAGTAAGTAGCCCCACATCCGAACACACTGTCCGTTTATTTATCGCAACATTGCCATAAAAAAGCCGATCTTTGACCAGGATTGGATAGCGAAGGCAAAGTTGATCAGGTGTCCGGCGCCCCTCCCTGAGACTTCACCAAATCCTGTGCTAACCAGGATGCTGGAGATCGCGCCTTATCAAGCGCCCTTAGGAGAAGATAAAGGGGGGAACAAGGAGGTTAGTGCCTCCGCGAAGGAGGTTAGCCGGGGAGGAGGAACTGAAACTTCCTCTCCCCAGGGAAGGAAGAGAACCGCCTCTGAGGACCCAGAGACAATGGTCTCCAAACGGGGGAAGAAATCTCCGCCGGAGGGTCCTGCCCTGGGGGATACCCTGGCCGCACTATGCCCTCAAGGGGATCATCCCTCCACCGAGCTGTAAGTAAAAGGGTACTTAATAATGTAAATATCTCGCTTTACTTCTGAGGAAAATAATCGAAGCATTTATCTTGCAGTTCGGATCTTATCCCTTCTCAGCAGAGCTCGTCTTCAGGGGATCTTCTTCCAGAGATGATGGAGAGCGAAACGCCTCCCCCTGCCACACCGCCTCACGAGGCGGGCGATCCCGAGGTGTCGTCGCGGAGGGTTTCTCCTGATCCGGCAAGGCCAGAAGGTAATCCTATGGCCAACCAAAGTCCTCAGTATCCGGCTCTTGAAGAGAGCAATCAAAAGAGTCCGGCACCGTCTGGTGTGCGGTCGGACGTACTGAGGGATCTGCTAGAGCAAGCGTCTATCTCAGAAGAGCACCGCACGTTGATGGGTACGGTGATTGAAAGGATTTCGTCCGCCGAAAGCGGGTTGCATGAAGCCTTTATGAGTCTACTGACAGGTTTTGAGGTACACGAAATGATGTACATTGTTGACAGTACCGCACATTTTTAGATGTGCTCTCTGTAGATAGTAGCCCCTGAGACTCTGGTTGTCATCGAAAACGGCAGCAAACAGAGGATCATAGTCCTAGGTAATAACCAGAATGCCTTTATGTGCAGGTGGTTGAAGCTCCGATGGCTAGCCGGACTGATGGGTTTGCCGAACTAAGGCGGCAACTGGATGCGGCAGATGCCGACATCGTTCTTGTTAACAAGCGGCTTGACGAGGCACAGGGTAGGTGATTTTTCTGGTGATTGTCACATAATAAGAGCAGCATGATGCCATTATCTTTAATATGTTGTGACTGCAGATGGAGCTGCCACCATGGAGACCCTTCGGGTGGAGCTTGCCCGAGCCAAGGAGCAAGCAAGGAGTAGCAATGCGGCCACTTTAAAGGCGGCCGAAGAGTTAAGGGCCGAACAGGACGCGCATTGCGAGAGCAAAGAAAAAATATCCAAGATGGTTGTAGAGTTAAAAGATGCTGCTGACCGTTACCAGCTTCTTGAAGAAGAAAACCGGGCGAAGGCGACGGACCTGGAAAAGGCCCAGGTGGCTGCCAAGGAAGCCCGCTCCAAAATTAGAGCGACGAGGGAGGAGCTGCATCAAGCTGCGGATATTGTATCTGGGAAGCCCTTCTTGTTGCGGACTAAGTTCGGGGATCCGAAGTATGCACCTCTAGACCGGCTATGGAGTTCTGCGGACGCCTACGTGGATTTGGCTGCAAGTGCCGCTGATGCAGCCGAGTACTTCAAGGATAGGAAAGATCACGAAGTGGAAAAACTGTTTTGGTCACAGTTTCATGCTCCAGCCCGTCCACTGCTGTTGAATGAGCAAATGGCCGAGTGGGCCGAGCTCCATAGATTATCCGGACATGCCATGAGGTCCATTGTGGATCATCTGTGGCCGAGAGGGCCAAGGCCGAATAGCTACTTTAGCTTAGTGCAACAATTCCTTGGTGCTGTGCCACACATCGATGATGTAAAGAGGTCGGCATGCATAGAAGGCTCGCGGATGGCCCTTGCCCATGTCAAAACATACTGGGCGGAGATGGATGCCACCACTATTGCGGCACAGGGTTCGGCCATAGGCCGAGTGGCTGCCGAGCACTACTTTGAAGAAGTTCTTGAAGGCGCTCATTCGATAGAGGCTCAGTGCTCGAAGAATATTATGTTTGAGTGACATGTATTCCCATTGTAAAAACAATGTTTTATTGAGTTTATCAAGGCTGTATTTATACTTTTGCCCGAAAGTACTATGATGCCTCCTGTGCGGCCGTTTATGTATATATGTATATAACCTGAAAGATGGCAGTCGTCAACTTCGGCCCCCACGCATATAATGCGGGGGTGCTCGCAGAAGACAAATGTTCACACTTGATCCAACATCTTGGTCCATTAAGGAGGTGATAGCGCAGAGAACTAGGCAATCGGACTATAATGCTTTAACACTTTCACTTAGCCAGAGGAGTTTGACAGTGGGGCTACTATATAGCCCCTGGTGGCTCCGCGCTCATCCGAATTCGGGGCGCGTACATGCCTGGCCGGGAAACAACCCTTCTTTAAGGAGGAGGAATCCCAAAGATTCCGCTAGGTCATGGAGTGGTTGACCAGTCTCACGCTATATCATGACAGTCAGTTTTTGGCTTTCTCTACTGAGGTGCTCGTCTGGATGAACCAAGGTACAATCGCAGTAGTTCTCCTGGTGCCGCCTTAGCCGATAGAGCGGAACGTAAGGCAGCACAACACAAGAGCCGGGAAAACCCAACATTTGACCAAAGACATGATTCGGAGCTGATGCATATAAGGCCAAACTCGCGACGCCGAACACTCCCTAAGGTATTCGGTCTTTATGATGTAAACCGGGCTAAACAGTGCCCTTTGTAATAAGCCCCTGGTGTCCAGGTACATGCAATATTCTTACGTGGCCACATGCCAATACGTCAGCATCCTTCTCAATTGTACTGAGAATCCGGGGGATGTATATCAACAAGAGACAATAAAAAAGGTTTATGCAGGGTCTTAATCTAAAAAGAATCCTTGGAACGGGTCCATGATGCACGTCTACGCCTGTGTCTCCGTTGTGCCGTATCCTGGACGGGTGTAGCACAATGGTCATCTGAAAAAGAGAGGAACTTAGTTGAAAAGTTGTCGTGCAAAAGGTAGGTTATACTAAATAAACCATGTACAGTTCAAGATGAGTAAAGTTGAGCCTAATTGTCACTTATATACATGCATTGAGCCCCTTGTATTGTTATAGGGGTATAGCCATCAAACCTGTATCAATTATATATAGCTCCACCGGACTCGTCTAACCGTGTCCGTGGTCTTAACGACCTGTCAGATGCTTTAGTTGGTGAGGCCGTCTAGTGTGCGGCTGCCAAGGCAGCCGCATGGTCTTCCGCGCGCAAGGAGCGCTCAATATTTCCATTTACTTTAATGATGCCACGTGGACCGGGCATCTTAAGCATGAGAGAAGCGTAATGCGGTATTGCGTTAAAGCGAGCGAAAGCTTCGCGTCCGAGTAGTGCTTGAAAGCCACTTTGGAATGGAGCGATGTGGAAGGTTAACTTTTCGCTGCGGAAGTTATCGGGAAAGCCGAATATAACCTCTAGTAGCAGGGAGCCCGTACAATGGGCTTCTGGGCATGGCGTTACTCCTTTAAAGGTAGTATTGCTATAGCTGATTTTTGTTGGGTCTATCCCCATTTTGCGGATTGTGTCCTGATATATCAGGTTTAAACTACTGCCGCCGTCCATCAGGACTCGTGTGAAGTGGTATCCGTCAATTATCGGGTCTAACACCAAGGCAGCCCATCCTGCATGCCGGATACTTGCCGAGTAATCCTGATGGTCAAACATGATCAGTTTGGACGACCAGTGGCAGAACTCCGCGGTGATAGGCCCTGGGGCATGTGTCTCTAGGAGTGCCGCTTTGTTTCTCCCCTTCATCACGTGTAATACGTTTACTGTTTTGACTTCTGGTGGGAATTTCTTCTGTTCCCCAGTGCTTTCCTTACGAGGCTCGTCCTCGTCTTCGCTTGGTGTATCCTGCCCCTTGTGATCGGTGTTGAGCTTGCCGGACTGCTTGAAGACCCAACATTCTCTATGGGTATGATTTGCAGGTTTATCGGGGGTGCTGTGGATCTAACATAGTTTGTCCAGAATCTTGTTCAGGCTGGACAGTTTGTCTCTGTTGCCTTTGGAGGGCAGCTTTTGCTGACCTGGCCGAGAGCTTCTGAATCCGGCGTTTACCGCCATGCTCTTCGGGCTGTCTTCTTTATTACGGCGCTTGTTTTTCCTGCGTCGTGGCTTCCCGTTTCCGTCCCTGACTTCGGATGTACTTGGGTCGCTGGTGCTGCATCAGGCTAACCAGCTGTCCTCGCCCGCGCAAAAGCGGGTCATGAGGCTTGTTAATGCTGCCATTGTTCTCGGCTTTTCTTGGCCGAGGTGTCTGGCAAGCCATTCGTCTCGAACGCTGTGCTTGAAAGCTGCTAAGGCTTCGACGTCCCGACAGTCGACTATTTGGTTCTTTTTAGTGAGAAATTGTTCCAAAGCTTTCGGGCTGACTCTCCGCGCTGTTGAGTTATATGACTTAAACCGTCTGCGTCCGATGGTCGGACATAGGTCCCTTGAAAATTTGCTTGAAAAGCGTCTTCGAGCTCTTCCCAGCTTCCAATGCAGTTTTTGGGGAGGCTTTTAAGCCAGTGCCGAGCTGGCCCTTTGAGCTTGAGGGGTAAGTACTTGATAGCGTGGAGATCGTCTCCTCGAGCCATGTGGATATGGAGGATGTAGTCCTCAATCCAGACCACAGGGTCTGTCGTTCCGTCGTACGCCTCTATGTTTACGGGTTTAAATCCCTCTGGAAATTCATGGTCCAGCACCTCATCGGTGAAACATAGGGGGTGTGCCGCACCCCTGTATTTGGGTGTACCATGGTGTTCGGATTTTTTTTGTGTTGCATTGCATGCTGGAGCGCGCTTGCTTGGCCCGTAGATGGATCTGGTTGCGCCGTCCTTTTGATGCGAGCCCTCACGTGGATCGCGTACTGGCTTGTGTTCGGCGTCGTTTGCCGCTCTATGTTGGCCACGAGGTCGTCTATGCGACCGGATGGCTGTTTTGTTTTTTGATTGCGGGGGATCTAAGGCCTCCTCATCGAATTCAGCTAGCAGCTTTCGCTTCGGGTAGCTCTTTGTGTGGCGACTACCGCCGTACCCTGCTGCAATGTTGAGTACTTCACTCGATCTAATTCTGAGTGTGTCTTGTGCAGCCCTGAGCCTTTGCTTCTGCTTTTTCAGACTCCTTGCAGTGGCAACAAGCCTTTGATGGGTATTATGTTGCTCCGGGTGCCTGTCCGGTGTGATGTCATCCGGACTGTTATCTTCGCCAGAGTCGGGTTGTTCGATTTGATTCTACGTGTTGCTGTGGTTGGATGGTGGTTCAATACCGTGTTCGTCATCCGCTGGCTCACCCTGCTTTATCGTTGGGTCTATATGATCGATGTTTCTACTGCTACTGCTACTGCTACTGCTGCTGCTACTGCTACTGCTGCTGCTACTGCTACTGCTACTGCTACTACTACTGCTACTACTACTACTACTACTACTGCTGCTGCTGCTACTACTACTACTACTACTACTACCGCTACTACTACTACTGCTACTACTACTACTGCTACTACTACTACTGCTACTACTACTACTGCTACTACTACTGCTACTACTACTGCTACTACTACTGATTTGGAGCAGTGCTTACGCCGCCGCTTTGACTGCTTTTTGAGGGATCGATCCTTCGTTGCGCCGTTCCGTTCCTCATCGTCGTTTTCTTTGGGTGTGTCAACCATGTATACATCATATGATGAAGTGGGCATCCAGTGCCCTGTGGGCAGTGGCTCATGTTCGTCTCCTGCATCGTCGTCCATACCGTCGATGTCTTCGGAGTTGAAGTCGAGCATGTCAGTCAAATCGTCGACAGTGGCTACTAAGTGGGTGGTGGGTGGGTGGCGAATTTCTTCATCATCCGCATTCCAATCCTGCCGGACATAGTTCGGCCAGGACTCTCCTGACAAGGAGAGAGACTTTAACAAATTCAGTATGTCGCCGAAGGGCGAGTGCTGAAAGATATCCGCGGAGGTGAACTCCATGATCGGCGCCCAGTCGGATTCGATAGGCACGGGCGCAGGCGGTTCGGAGTCCGTGGCCGGGGAAGAATCCGGCAGTTCGGCGTCACGGCTCCCGCGAAGGGTAAGGTCGGTATTTGGCTCGATCACCGCTGAAGATGCGGCCTCTGTGGCGGGGTCTATCCACCCGTCCTTGGATGGCGCAACTGGCTCCGAATTCAGGGTCGGAGCGGTCACCGGTGCGATCTCCCGAACACTGTCCGATGGTAGAGCTAAATCATGCTCATCGTGACCGTGCGGCGCACTCGGCAAGGGCTCGAATCCGCCGAAGATCAAGTCTCTGTGGATGTCGGCCGTGTGGTTTATGCTCCCACACCTGACCTGGTGGCCAGGGGCGTAACTCTCAATCTGCTCCAGATGGCCAAGCGAGTTGGTCTGCAGTGCAGAGCCGCCGAATATAGAGATCTGTCCAGGGAGAAAAGTCTCACCCTGGACTGCATCGCTATTGATGATTGAAGGGGCCATCCAGCCTAACGACGACGACACAGAGGAACTCTCAATGAAAGAACCAATGTCGGTATCAAAACCGGCGAATCTCGGGTAGGGGGTCCCGAACTGTGCGTCTAGGCGGATGGTAACAGGAGGCAGGGGACACGATGTTTACCCAGGTTTGGGCCCTCTTGATGGAGGTAATACCCTACGTCCTGCTTGATTGTTCTTGATAATATGAGTAGTACAAGAGTTGATCTACCACGAGATCGAAGAGGCTAAAACCTAGAAGCTAGCCTATGGTATGATTGTTGTCAGTCCTACGGACTAAACCCTCCGGTTTATATAGACATCGGAGGGGGCTAGGGTTACACAGATTTGGTTACAAGGAAGGAGATCTACATATCCGTACTGCCAAGCTTGCCTTCCACGCCAAGGAGAGTCCCATTCGGACACGGGACGAAGTCTTCAATCTTGTATCTTCATAGTCCAATAGTCCGGCCAAAGGATATAATCCGGCTGTCCGGATACCCCCTAATCCAGGACTCCCTCAGGGCCTGTTCCAGAGCTCTGCCGGAAGGGGCATCGATCACGGAGGGCTTCTACATCATCATCCAAGCCCCTCCGATGAAGTGTGAGTAGTTTACTTTAGACCTATGGGTCCATAGTTAGTAGCTAGATGGCTTCTTCTCTCTTTTTGGATCTCAATACAATGTTCTCCCCCTCTCTTGTGGAGATCTATTCGATGTCATCTTCTTTTTATGGTGTGTTTGTTGAGACCGATGAATTGTGGGTTTATGATCAAGTCTATCTATGAATAATATTTGAATCTTCTCTGAACTCTTTTATGTACGATTGGTTATCTTTGCAAGTCTCTTCGAATTATCAGATTGGTTTGGCCTACTAGATTGGTTGTTCTTGCCATGGGAGAAGTGCTTAGCTTTGGGTTCGATCTTGCAGTGTCCTTTCCCAGTTACAGAAGGGGCAGCAAGGCACGTATTGTATTGTTGCCATCGAGGATAACAAGATGGTTTTTTTTATCATATTGCATGAAACTATCCCTGTACATCATGTCATCTTGCTTAAGGCGTTACTCTGTTTTTAACTTAATACTCTAGATGCATGCTGGATAGCAGTCGATGAGTGGAGTAATAGTAGTAGATGCAGGAAGGAGTCGGTCTACTTGTCTCGGATGTGATGCCTATATACATGATCATACCTACATATTCTCATAACTATGCTCAATTCTGTCAATTGCTCAACAGTAATTTGTTCACCCACCATAGAATACGTATGCTCTTGAGAGAAGCCACTAGTGAAACCTATGGCCCCCGGGTCTCTTTCTCATCATATCAATCTCCATCACTTTATTATTGCTTTGCTTTTACTTTTTACTTTGCATCTCTATACCAAAAATACCAAAAATATTATTTATCATCTCTATCAGGTCTCACTTTCGTAAGTGACCGTGAAGGGATTGACAACCCCTAAGCGCGTTGGTTGCGTTGAGCTATTGTTTTTGTGTAGGTACGAGGGACTCGCGTGTAGCCTCCTACTGGATTGATACCTTGGTTCTCAAAAACTAAGGGAAATACTTACGCTACTTTGCTCCATCATCCTCTCCTCTTCGGGGAAATCCAACGCAGTGCTCAAGAGGTAGCAAGAAGAATTCCTGGCGCCGTTGCTGGGGAGTCTGCGCAAAAGTCAACATACCAAGTACCCATCACAATCCCTATCTCCCGCATTACATTATTTTCCATTTGCCTCTCATTTTCCTCTCCCCCACTTCACCCTTGCAGTTTTATTCGCCCTCTCTCTCTCTATCCTCCCTCTCTATTTGCCTATTTGCTTTTTGTTTGCTTGTGTGTTTGTTTGTTTTCTTGTCGTTATGGCTAGCCTCATATCTTCTCCGTTTTCTCCCGAGAATGAAGTTCTAAATTTTAAACAAAGGGAGGGAGAAAATCTAAAAGATGCTTGGTATAGAATTTGCAATGCTCAAAATAGATCTACCAGGAAGCAATCTACTTCAGTTCTTCTCCGCAATTTTTATGCAGGTGCTAGTCCTTGGTATAGATATATCCTTGATACCATTACCGGAGGGAATTTCTTGGGTAGCCATACTTTTGATTCTTATAATGCTATGTTAGATTTATTTGGCTCACCACATCTTTTGGTTAATGGAACTATGTTAACTTTGGAGCATGTTATGCAAATACTTGAAATTATTGAAAATAAAGTTGCTACCATTGAATTAATTGAAAATCTAGATAAAAAGATCCACAATCAAATTACCCAATATGGATCTAGGGTTGGAATGACTTTGAAAAATATTAAGGAAAAGGAACCCATAGTTAATGAGAAAATAAATCTAGATTCCACTAGAATCGATAAACTTGGGAACCGCTTTTTCTTCCTTAAAGAATACTCCAAGTCCTCCTACTAAAATTGCCAAGCTTATGTATGTTCCTAAAAATAAGGGTGAATCATCTAGTAAGGAAACTGCGGATCTTAAATCTATAAGTATTCATCCCAATATTTTTGCTATCATTAAGGAACCAATTGCTACAAATGAATTTTTTGATCTTGTGCCTAAGAGTTTCATAATCACTAGAAAGAAAGAAATTCCTAAGGGAGATAGATGCCTCATTGAAGAATTGCCTACCAAATATGGCAATACCTAGATCTATCCTTGCTTGTTATGCCTAGCTAGGGGCGTTAAACGATAGCGCTTGTTGGGAGGCAACCCAATTTTATTTTTATTCCTTGATTTTTTATCCTGTTCAGTAATAAATAATTTATCTATCCTATGTTTTGGTTGTGTTTTTTGTGTTTAATTAGTGTTTGTGCCAAGTAGAACCGTTAGGAAGACTTGGGGAAAGTCTTGTTGAACTTGCTGTAAAAAACAGAAACTTTAGCGCTCACAAGAACTGCTGTCATTTTTATTTGGAAAGTGATATTTAGTTAATTCTTTTTGCAGATGATTAATAGATAAATTCCTCACGTACAGAAATTTATTTTAGAATTTTTGGGGTTCCAGATCTTGCGCTAGCTACAGATTACTACAGACTGTTCTGTTTTTGACAGATTCTGTTTTTCGTGTGTTGTTTGCTTATTTTGATGAATCTATGGCTAGTAAAATAGTTTATAATCCATAGAGAAGTTGGAATACAGTAGTTTTAACACCAATATAAATAAATAATGAGTTCATTGCAGTACCTTGAAGTGGTCTTTTGTTTTCTTTCGCTAACGGAGCTCACGAGATTTTCTACTTTAAGTTTTGTGTTGTGAAGTTTTCAAGTTTTGGGTAAAGATATGCTGGATTATGGAACAAGGATTGGCAAGAACCTAAGCTTGGGGATGCCCATGGCACCCCCAAGATAATCTAAGGACACCTAAAATCCAAAGCTTGGGGATGCCCCGGAAGGCATCCCCTCTTTCGTCTACTTCTATCGGTAACTTTACTTGGAGCTATATTTTTATTCACCACATGATATGTGTTTTGCTTGGAGCGTATTTTATGATTAGAGTATTTGCTTGTTAGTCTACCACAATCATCCTTGCTGTATACACCTTTTTAGAGAGCCATACATGATTTGTAATTTGATAGAATACTCTATGTGCTTCACTTATATCTTTTGAGCTTTATAGTTTTGCTCTATGTGCTTCACTTATATCTTTTGAGCTTTATAGTTTTGCTCTAGTGCTTCACTTATATCTTTTAGAGCACGGTGGTGGATTTATTTTATAGAAACTATTGATCTCTCATGCTTCACTTAGATTATTTTGAGAGTCTTAATAGCATGGTAATTTGCTTAAAATCCTAATATGCTTGGTATGCAAGATTAATAATAAAACTTTCTTATGAGTGTGTTGAATACTAAGAAAAGTTTGATGCTTGATGATTGTTTTGAGATATGGAGGTAATAATATCAAAGTCGTGCTAGTTGAGTAGTTGTGAAATTGAGAAATACTTGTGTTGAGGTTTGCATGTCCCGTAGCATGCACGTATGGTAAACGTTATGCAACAAATTTGAAACATGAGGTGTTATTTGATTGTCTTCCTTATGAGTGGCGGTCGGGGACGAGCGATGGTCTTTTCCTACCAATCTATCCCTCCTAGGAGCATGCACGTAGTGCCGAGGTTTTTGATGACTTGTAGATTTTTGCAATAAGTATGTGAGTTCTTTGTGACTAATGTTGAGTCCATGGATTATACGCACTCTCACCCTTCCATCCTTCCTAGCCTCTTCGGTACCGTGCATTGCCCTTTCTCACATTGAGAGTTAGCGCAAACTTTGCCGGTGCATCCAAACCCCGTGATATGATACGCTCTTTCACACATAAACCTCCTTATATCTTCCTCAAAACAGCCACCATACCTACCTATTATGGCATTTTCATAGCCATTCTGAGATATATTGCCATGCAACTTTCCATCATTCCGTTCATCATGACACATTCATCATTGTCATATTGCTTAGAATGATCATGTAGCTGACATAGTATTTGTGGCAAAGCCACCGTTCATAATTCTTTCATACATGTCACTCTTGGTTCATTGCATATCCCGGTACACCGCCGGAGGCATTCATATAGAGTCATCTTTGTTCTAGTATCGAGTTGTAATCATTGAGTTGTAAATAAATAGAAGTGTGATGATCATCATTATTAGAGCATTGTCCCAAGTGAGGAATAAAAAAAGAGAAAGGCCATAAAAAAGAAAAGAGAAGGCCCAAAAAAAGAGAAAGGCCATAAAAAAGAAAAGGCCCAAAAAATGAGAGAAAAAGAGAGAAGGGACAACGTTACTATCCTTTTACCACACTTGTGCTTCAAAGTAGCACCATGATCTTCATAGTAGAGAGTCTCTCATGTTATCACTTTCATATACTAGTGGGAATTTTTCATTATAGAACTTGGCTTGTATATTCCAACAATGGGCCTCCTCAAGTGCCCTAGGTCTTCGTGAGCAAGCAAGTTGGATGCACACCCACTAGTTTCTTTTGTTGAGCTTTCATACATTTATAGCTCTAGTGCATCCGTTGCATGGCAATCCCTACTCCTTGCATTAACATCAATCAGTGGGCATCTCCGAAGCCCATTGATTAGCCTCGTTGATGTGAGACTTTCTCCTTTTTTGTCTTCTCCACATAACCCCCTCATTATATTCTATTCCACCCATAGTGCTATGTCCATGGCTCGCGCTCATATATTGCGTGAAAGTTTATAGGTTTGAGATTACTAAAGTATGAAACAATTGCTTGGCTTGTCATCGGGGTTGTACATGATGAGAGCATTCTTGTGTGACGAAAATGAAACATGACTAAACTATATGATTTTGTAGGGATGAACTTTCTTTGGCCATGTTATTTTGAGAAGACATAATTGCTTAGTTAGTATGCTTGAAGTATTATCATTTTTATGTCAATATGAACTTTTGTCTTGAATCTTTCGGATCTGAATATTCATACCAAAATTAAGAAGAATTACATTAAAATTATGCCAAGTAGCACTCCGCATCAAAAATTCTCTTTTTATCATTTACCTACTCGAGGACGAGCATGCATTAAGCTTGGGGATGCTTGATACGTCTCCAACGTATCTATAATTTTTTATTGCTCCATGCTATATTATCTACTCTTTTGGACTATATTGGGCTTTATTTTCCACTTTTATATTATTTTTGGGACTAACCTATTAACCGGAGGCCCAGCCCAGAAATGTTGTTTTTTGCCTGTTTTAGGGTTTCGAAGAAAAGGAATACCAAACGGAGTCCAAATGGAATGAAACCTTCGGAAATGTGATTTCTCATCAGATAAGATCTAGGAGACTTGGACCCTCCGTCAAGAAAGCCACGAGGCGGTCACGAGGGTGGAGGGCGCCCCCCCTAGGGCGTGCCCCCCTGCCTCGTGGGCCCCTCAAAGCTCCACCGACGTACTCCTTCCTCCTATATATACCTACATACCCCCAAACGATTGGGGACGGAGCCAAAAACCTAATTCCACCGCCGCAACTTTCTGTATCCACGAGATCCCATCTTGGGGCCTGTTCCGGAGCTTCGCCGGAAGGGGCATCGATCATGGAGGGCTTCTACATCATCATCCAAGCCCCTCTGATGAAGTGTGAGTAGTTTACTTCAGACTTACGGGTCCATAGTTAGTAGCTAGATGGCTTCTTCTCTCTTTTTGGATCTCAATACAATGTTCTCCACCTCTCTTATGGAGATCTATTCGATGTAATCTTCTTTTTGCGGTGTGTTTGTTGAGACCGATGAATTGTGGGTTTATGATCAAGTCTTTCTCTGAATAATATTTGAATCTTCTCTGAATTCTTTTATGTATGATTGGTTATCTTTGCAAGTCTCTTCGAATTATCAGTTTGGTTTGGCCTACTAGATTGGTTGTTCTTGCCATGGGAGAAGTGCTTAGCTTTGGGTTCGATCTTGCGGTGTCCTTTCCCAGTGACAGAAGGGGCAGCAAGGCACGTATTGTATTGTTGCCATCGAGGATAACAAGATAGTGTTTTTATCATATTGCATGAAACTATCCCTCTACATCATGTCATCTTGCTTAAGGCGTTACTCTATTTTTAACTTAATACTCTAGATGCATGCTGGATAGCGGTCGATGAGTGGAGTAATAGTAGTAGATGCAGGCAGGAGTCGGTCTACTTGTATCGAACGTGATGCCTATATACATGATCATACCTAGATATTCTCATAACTATGCTCAATTCTGTCAATTGCTCAACAGTAATTTGTTCACCCATCATCGAATACTTCTGCTCTTGAGAGAAGCCACTAGTGAAACCTATGGCCCCCGGGTCACTTTGTCATCATATCAATCTCCATCACTTTATTATTGCTTTGCTTTTACTTTGCTTTTACTTTTTACTTTGCATCTCTATACCAAAAATACCAAAAATATTATTTATCATCTCTATCAGATCTCACTTTCATAAGTGACCGTGAAGGGATTGACAACCCCTAAGCGCGCTGGTTGCGTTGAGCTATTGTTTTTGTGTAGGTACGAGGGACTCGCGCGTAGCCTCCTACTGGATTGATACCTTGGTTCTCAAAAACTAAGGGAAATACTTACGCTACTTTGTTGCATCATCCTCTCCTCTTCTGGGAAATCCAAAGCAATGCTCAAGAGGTAGCAGCGCCAGGATTTGTCCTTCTTTGGTACCATCACCAGGTTTGCTAGCCAATCCGGATGTTTTATTTCTTTAATGAATCCAGCTTCCAGTAGCTTGGCCAGCTCCTCTTCCATGGCTTGTCGATCAGGTTCAGAGAAACGCCGAATAGTCTGCTTGACCGGCATGAATCCTTTTAGAATATTAAGGCTATGCTCGGCCAATCTGGGTGGGATTCCTGGCATGTCTGAAGGATTCCAGGCGAATATATCCGAATTCTCGCGCAAAAACTCTCATAGTGCGGCGTCTACAGCGGGGTCTAACTGTGCCCCGATGGATGTTGTTTTTGTAGGGTCCATTGGATGGACTTGGAATTTAACTATTTCGTCCGCTGGTTTAAAGGAGGTGGACTTGGATCTTTTGTCTAGTATCACATCGTCCCTGTCCACCGTGGAGCGCAACACAGTTAACTCCTCTGCCACAAGGGCTTTAGATAATGCCTCGAGGGCTAGTGCGGCTGTTTTGTTCTCGACGCGGAGTGCTATGTCCGGATCACTAGCTAGAGTGATGATTCCCTTGGGTCTGGGCATTTTGAGCTTCATGTACCTGTAATGGGGTATGGCTTGAAAAATCGTGAATGCCTCCCGCCCTAGAAGGGCGTGGTATCCGCTACTGAACGGGGCCACTTGGAATGTAATTTCTTCAGACCTGTAATTCTCCGGAGTGCCGAATACCACATCAAGTGTGATTTTCCCAGCGCAATGTACCTCCCGACTAGGGATGATTCCTCGGAAGGTCGTACTGCTTTGCTCAATACGGTTGCTGTCTATTTCCATTTTTTAGAGAGTTTCCTCATAAATGAGGTTTAATCCGTTGCCGCCGTCCATGAGCACCTTAGTGAGCCGAAAGCCATCCACAATTGGACTAAGGACCAAAGCGGCTGGTGCTCGGGCTGTTCGGAATTTAGGTTCTTCACTGGCTTTGAAGGTGATAGCCGTGTCGCTCCATGGATTTATTACTGCCACGTGGCAGACTTCGGCAAGGCTGCGGAGTGCTCGCTTGCGCCTATTATTTGAGGCGAAGGTCTCGAAGACCGTTAATACTGTATTGTTATTCGTGGGAAGGTGCTCTGAGGTATTTTGGGTGAGAAGATCCTCACCGCTTTTGGCTACCTGCCGGAGTACCCAACATGCTCTAAGGCTGTGTGTTGATATGGTATCCGGTGTACTATGGATTTTGCAGGGCCCGTTAAGCCATCCCTCCAATACGGTTCCACGCTCTGTAGTGGGCTTTTGCTTCTTTGTAATTGAGTCGGGCGACTTATGAGAGTGCATCCTTTTAGTTCGGACTGGGGGTTTTGTCAGAGCCGGATTATCCCAAAATTGCGTTTGGGTTTTCCAAGCACTTTCCATCGCACAGTATTTCTGTACTATGGCCGCCAGGTCAGCGAAGTGTGCTACGTCATGGCGACTTATGGCATTGAGGACTCCCTTGTCTGTGCAATTGTTGCAAAAGAACGAAATTGCATCTTCCTCGCGACAGTCCTTGACCCTGTTCATTACGAGGAGGAATCTGGCCCAATAGTGATGTACTGTCTCTTGGGGCACTTGCCTAATGTGGGAAAGATCATTTGTATTTGGGTGGGTGGGTGGATTTAAGTCCAGACCATGACCCAATCTATGATCCCGGGGCAGGGGAGTTTCCGATCTTGGAAGTTCGGGCTCCCGGATGTTGCCCTGTGGGTTCGGTATGCAGCCTGATTCTGGATTCAGGGTTAGGGCGGTGTCCTCCCGTGAGCGAGTATCCTGTTCAGAGAGCTCGGGAATACGGACATAGTTCGTCCTCAGGATAGAGGGAGAATCGCCGCATTGCTCCTCCACCGCCGCTATCTGTTGGGTGACCGGCGAAGAGTTAATCTCCCTTTGGTCGGGTTTAAGCCCGATCCGATCGAAGTTCGTAGTGACTCCCAGAGGCGGCAATGCGATCCAAGAGCTCGTTCAAAGATGAGAGCTCCATTGGATCCATCTGCTTTGTAAATTTCGAGCCGATGTGGAGGCTATTTTCGATGACCTGAGAGGTCATCGTCGGCGCAGCGGCCGAGCAGGCGGTCATGACGAAGCCGCCTAGTCGGAGAGTTTGGCCTACAGCCAGGGCTCCCCCAGAGATGATGTTGTCCTTGACAACAAGGCGATCCATCCTCCTTATGATGACGACACAGTGGAACTCTCAATGAAAGCACCAATGTCGGTGTCAAAACCAGCGGATCTCGGGTAGGGGGTCCCGAACTGTGCGTCTAAGGCGGATGGTAACAGGAGGCAGGGGACACGATGTTTACCCAGGTTCGGGCCCTCTTGATGGAGGTAATACCCTACGTCCTGCTTGATTGTTCTTGATGATATGAGTATTACAAGAATTGATCTACCACGAGATCAAAGAGGCTAAACCCTAGAAGCTAGCCTATGGTATGATTGTCTGCTGTCCTATGGACTAAACCCTCCGGTTTATATAGACACCGGAGGGGGCTAGGGTTTCACAAGGTCGGTTACAAAGGAGGAGATATACATATATGTATTGCCTAGCTTGCCTTCCACGCCAAGTAGAGTCCCATCTGGACACGGGACGAAGTCTTCAATCATGTATCTTCATAGTCCAACAGTCCGGCCAAAGGATATAGTCTGGCTGTCCGGAGACCCCCTAATCCAGGACTCCCTCATTCGGCCCTCACCCTCCTCCACTCCTTTATATATGGGGAAGGGGGGCACCCCATGGACACACAAGTTGATCATTGATCTCTTAGACGTGTGCGGTGCCCCCCCTCCACCATAATCCACCTCGGTTATATCATAGCGGTGCTTAGGCGAAGCCCTGTTCCGGTAGCATCATCATCACCGTCATCACGCCGTCGTGCTGATGAAGCTCTCCCTCCACACTCTGCTGGATCGTGAGTTCGTGGGACATCACCGAGCTGAACGTGTGCAGATCGTGGAGGTGCCATACTTTCGGTACTAGGATCGGTCAGATCGTGAAGACGTACGACTACATCAACGGCGTTGTCATAACGCTTCCGCTTACGGTCTACGAGGGTACGTAGACAATACTCTCCCCTCTCATTTCTATGCATCACCATGATCTTGCGTGTGCGTAGGAAAATTTTAAATTACTGCATTCCCGAGCAGGCACCGCATGTCCTTTCAACAGTGGCCAATCAAATCCCGTGTGAATGAAAATATTCGTCGGGGATGAACCGAGCACCTGCGCAATAGTATTGTTCTTATCACGAGCAATGATGTACAAGACTGGACATTGTTCTCGAAGACTTGCATTGCTTAGCCAGATGTCTTCCCAGAAACAAATCTCCAGCACATCCTTTATCGCAAAAAACCCAAAGCAAAAAGAGATGCTTCTTTGCCGTCATCAGGCCAGCCCAAAAGTATAGGTCTCGAGGCTTACAATATGCCCGAGATAATGGCTTTTGGCCTAGATACTTTTTACACAACATGGTTTACCAAAAACCATACTCAGTAAGAAGTTTGAACAACCATTTAATAAGTAGAGCCTCCGCGTCGTCCTCTAGGTGGTTCGGGCGGATCTCGATCCCCTTTTTTCGGCCATGTTCTCCAGGCGCCCTCTCCTCGCCGCTGCTTGTCGGTGCTGCTAGGCTTGCTTGCGTGGGTGACGGTGGTGGCGGGGCCTCGTTCCGATGGCATTTAAGTAGTGCTTTGGTGGCGTATGCTACCTCTTGAGCACTTGCATTGGTTTTCCCTTGAAGAGGAAAGGGTGGTGCATCAAAGTAGCGTAAGTATTTCCCTCAGTTTTTCAAAACCAAGGTATCAATCCAGTAGGAGGCCACGCACAAGTCCCTCGCACCTACACAACCAAATAAATCCTCGCAACCAACGCGATAAGGGGTTGTCAATCCCTACACGGTCACTTACGAGAGTGAGATCTGATAGATATGATAAGATAATTTTTTTGGTATTTTTATGATAAAGATGCAAAGTTAAATAAATGGCAATAAAAATAACTAAGTATTGGAACATTAATATGATGGAAGATAGACCCGGGGGCCATAGGTTTCACTAGTGGCTTCTCTCGAGAGCATAAGTATTCACGGTGGGTAAACAAATTACTGTTGAGCAATTGACAGAATTGAGCATAGTTATGAGAATATCTAGGTATGATCATGTATATAGGCATCATGTCCGAGACAAGTAGACCGACTCCTACCTGCATCTACTACTATTACTCCACACATCGACCGCTATCCAGCATGCATCTAGAGTATTAAGTTCAAGAGAATAGAGTAACACTTTAAGCAAGATGACATGGTGTAGAGGGATAAACTCATGCAATATGAAATAAACCCCATCTTGTTATCCTCTATGGCAACAATACAATACGTGCCTTGCTGCCCCTACTGTCACTGGGAAAGGACGCCGCAAGATTGTACCCACAGCTAAGCACTTCTCCCATTGCAAGAAAGATCAATCTAGTAGGCCAAACCAAACTGATAATTTGAAGAGACTTGCAAAGATAACCAATCATACATAAAAGAATTCAGAGAAGATTCAAATATTGTTCATAGATAAACTTGATCATAAACCCACAATTCATTGGTCTCAACAAACACACCGCAAAATAAGATTACATCGAATAGATCTCCACAAGAGAGGGGGAGAACTTTGTATTGAGATCCAAAAAGAGAGAACAAGCCACCTAGCTAATAACTATGGACCCGTAGGTCTGAGGTAAACTACTCACACTTCATCGGAAGGGCTATGGTGTTGATGTAGAAGACCTCCGTGATCGAAGCCCCCTCCGGCGGAGCTCCGGAACAGGCCCCAAGATGGGATCTCGTGGATACAGAAAGTTACAGCGGTGGAATTAGGGTTTTGGCTCCGTATCTGGTAGTTTGGGGGTACGTAGGTATATATAGGAGGAAGGAGTACGTCGGTGGAGCAACAGGGGGCCTGATAACCCACAAGTATAGGGGATCGCAACAGTTTTCGAGGGTAGAGTATTCAACCCAAATTTATTGATTCGACACAAGGGGAGCCAAAGAATATTCTCAAGTATTAGCAGCTGAGTTGTCAATTCAACCACACCTGGAAACTTAATATCTGCAGCAAAGTGTTTAGTAGCAAAGTAATATGATAGTAGCGGTAACGGTAGCAAAGGGTAATCATAGCAAAAGTAATGTTTTTGGTATTTTGTAGTGATTGTAACAATAGCGACGAAAAAGTAAATGAGTGAAGAACAATATATGGAAAGCTCGTAGGCAATGGATCAGTGATGGAGAATTATGCCGGATGCGGTTCATCATAACAGTCATAACCTAGGGTGACAAAGAACTAGCTCCAATTCATCAATGTAATGTAGGCATGTATTCCGAATATAGTCATACCTGCTTATGGAAAAGAACTTGCTTGACATCTTTTGTCCTACCCTCCTGTGGCAGCGGGGTCCTAACGGAAACTAAGGGATATTAAGGCCTCTTTTTAATAGAGTACCGGACCAAAGCATTAACACATGGTGAATACATGAACTTCTCAAACTACGGTCATCATCGGTAAGTATCCCAATTATTGTCACTTCGGGGTTAACGGATCATAATACATAATAGGTGACTATAGACTTGCAAGATAGGATCAAGAACTCTCATATATTGATGAAAACATAATAGGTTCAGATCTGAAATCATGGCACTCGGGCCCTAGTGACAAGCATTAAGCATAGCAAAGTCATAGCAACATCAATCTCACAACATAGTGGATACTAGGGATCAAACCCTAACAAAACTAACTCGATTACATGATAAATCTCATCCAACCCATCACCGTCCAGCAAGCCTACGATGGAATTACTCACGCACGGCGGTGAGCATCATGAAATTGGTGATGGAGGAAGGTTGATGAAGACGATGGCGATGGATTCCCCTCTCCGGAGCCCCGAACGGACTCCATTTCAGCCCTCCCAAGAGGTTTTAGGGCTTGGCGGCGGCTCCGTGTCGTAAAACGCAATGAATCCTTCTCTCTGATTTTTTTCTCCCCGAAAGCAAATATATAGAGTTGGAGTTGAGGTCAGAGGAGCTCCGGGAGGGGCCCATGAGGTAGGGGGCAGGCGCGCCCCCACCCTCATGGCTAGGGTGTGGTCCCCCTGGTCTTCATCTTTTGCAAGGATTTTTTATTATTTCAAATTCCGTGAAGTTTCAGTTCATTCCGAGAACTTTTGTTTCTACACATAAATAACACCATGGCAATTCTACTGAAAACAACGTCAGTCCGGGTTAGTTCCATTCAAATCATGCAAGTTAGAGTCCAAAACAAGGGCAAAAGTGTTTGGAAAAGTAGATACGACGGAGATGTATCAACTCCCCCAAGCTTAAACCTTTGCTTGTCCTCAAGCAATTCAGTTGATAAACTGAAAGTGATAAAGAAAAACTTTTACAAACTCTGTTTGCTCTTGTTGTTGTAAATATGTAAAGCCAGCATTCAAGTTTTCAGCAAAGATTATGAACTAACCATATTCACAATAATGCATAGGTCTCATGTTTACTCATATCAATGGCATAATCAACTAGCGAGCAATAATAATAAATCTCGGATGACAACACTTTCTCAAAACAATCATAATATGATATAACAAGATGGTATCTCGCTAGCCCTTTCTGAGACTGCAAAATATAAATGCAGAGCACCTTTAAAGATCAAGGACTGACTAGACATTGTAATTCATGGTAAAAGAGATCCAGTCAAGTCATACTCAATGTAAACTAACAATAATGAATGCAAATGGCATAGGTGCTCTCCAACTGGTGCTTTTTAATAAGAGGATGATGACTCAACATAAAAGTAAATAGATAGGCCCTTCGCAGAGGGAAGCAGGGATTTGTAGAGGTGCCAGAGCACGGTTTTGAAATAGAGGTGAATAACATTTTGAGCGATATACTTTCATTGGCAACATAACAACCAAGAGATGGCGATATCTTCCATGCTACACACAATATAGGCGGTTCCCAAACAGAATGGTAAAGTTTATACTCCCCCTCCACCAACAAGCATCAATCCATGGCTTGCTCGAAACAATGAGTGCCTCCAACTAACAAGAGTCCCAGGGGGAGTTTTGTTTGCAATTATTTTGATTTGATTTGCATAAAGCATGGGACTGGGTATCCCGGTGACCAGCCATTTTCTCATGAGTGAGGAGCAGAGTCCACTCCTCTTGAGAATAACCCGCCTAACATGGAAGATACGGACAACCCTAGTTGATACATGAGCTATTCGAGCATACAAAACAGGATATTTATTTGAAGGTTTAGAGTTTGGCACATACAAATTTACTTGGAACGGCAGGTAGATACCGTATATAGGTAGGTATGGTGGACTCATATGGAATAACTTTGGGGTTTATGGGATTGGATGCACAAGCAGTATTCCCTCTTAGTACAGGCGAAGGCTAGCAAAAGACTGGGAAGCGACCAGCTAGAGAGCGACAACAGTCATGAACATGCATTAAAATTAATCAACACCAAATGCAAGCATGGGTAGGATATAATCCACCATGAACATAAATATCGTGAAGGCTATGTTGATTTTGTTTCAACTACATGCGTGAACATGTGCCAAGTCAAGTCACTTAAATCATTCAGAGGAGGATACCACCCTATCATACCACATCACAACCATTTTAAAAGCATGTTGGCACGCAAGGTAAACCATTATAAGCTCCTAGCTAATTAAGCCTGGCACAAGAAACTATGATCTCTAGTTGTCATTGCAAACATGTTTATTCATAATAGGCTGAATCAGGAACGATGAACTAATCATATTTACAAAAACAAGAGAGGTCGAGTTCATACCAGATTTTCTCATCTCAGTCAGTCCATCATATATCGTCATAATTGCCTTTCACTTGCACGACCGAATAGTGTGAATAATAATAATAGTGCACGTGCATTGGACTAATCTGGAATCTGCAAGCATTCAACAAATAGGAGAAGACAAGGAAATATGGGCTCTTTGGTCAGATCAATAATAATGCATATAAGAGCCACTTCAACAATTTAATCATGGTCTTCTCCTATCGGCCCCCAAAGAATGGAAAAGAAATAAAACTATTTATATGGGAAAGCTCCCAACAAGCAAAAAGAAGAATAGGAAATCTTTTTGGGTTTTCTTTTTAATTACTACTACAAGCGTGGAAATTAACACTAGCTAAAAGCTACAACTAATTTTTTTGTTTTTCTTAAGGTTTATTAAACACATAAGAAGAAAGCATAAAAAGGGAAATAAACTAGCATGGATGATACAATGAAAAAGTATGAGCACTGACATCTAGCAATGAGTGTGTGAACATAAATGTAATGTCGGTGAGAAATACGTACTCCCCCAAGCTTAGGCTTTTGGCCTAAGTTGGTCTATGGCCACGGTTGGCCTAACGAATATCCATAGTAATAGTTGGGGTCGTACTGCGAAGAAGAAGACTCTGATTGCCACTGGTTGGCAATCATCTCCGGATCCCACTGGTAATTAGACTGTCGTTGAGGATCAACTTGTGGTTCCGACTCTGGCTCTGTGGCTGATGTAGGGTTCCGGTAGGCGTGAATAGCCTCTAACGGAACAAGGTACTGGCCTCCTCACAAAGGAACTAGTGAGATAGTGGTACTGGCGGCATTTTTCTTCCTCGAAGCTCACAAGATCAGCGTTACGCAAATATGCGTTAAATTCTTCCTTAATTCCCGCTCGATCCATAAAGTTTTCCGATGGCCATTCACAAGGACAAACTGGAGCGTCTCTTGGTGGCTCTTCATCAGCATCACGCATTGCAAGCCGGGGTCCTTGCTTCCTTGAAGAACCACCTTGGTACATTTTCCTAAGCACATTTCTTCCTCTGAAAAATTTCTGAAATTTTTAGTAACTTCAAAATAAAAGTAAACCAAACTCAACAAAATTGACAACAACTACTCCTACAAGTGCCTAGAGCATATATCATGCATTAGAACTACTTGGAACCATATAAATTTGACATGCAAGCTCAAGAACATGGTCACCTAGGAAGCATAAATTTGCAATGAATAAAGCACTAGAACAAAAACTAATTGGACCAATGGAGGAGTCACATACCAAGGAACAATCTCCCCAAGCAGTTTTGTGAGGGGTGCTTTGAGCAAGGAGATCGAAAATGGTAGCAAAATGAGATAGAACTCGTGCTTGAGCTAGATATTCGTGTTTGTGGGAGGAAGGAGTGTGTGGGTGCAGGAATAAGTGGAGGAGGGCCACCGTGGGCCCACGAGGCAGGGGGCGCGCCCAGGGGGGTAGGGCGCGCCCTCCACCCTCGTGGCCAGGCGGATGCCCCCCAGTTGTGTTCTTAGTGCCAAATATTCTCAAATATTCCAAAAAAATCATATTTAAATTTCAGGGCATTTGAAGAACTTTCATTTTCGGGGTATTTTTATATTGCACGGATAATTCAGCTAACAAACAGAAAATACTATTTTATTTTATTTAATATAAATAACAGAAAGTAAAAGGAGGGTACAGAAGGTTGTGCCTTCTAGTTTCGTCCATCTCATGCTCGCCAAAAGGAATCCACTAACAAGGTTGATCAGGTCTTGTTAACGAACTCATTCCGAATAACATGGAACCAGAGAAATTTCGAATAACACTATGTTACCTCAAAGGGGATATGCATGTCCCCAATAATAAGAATATCATATTTCTTTTTGACAGTAGGAAGAGGAAATTCAAAACCTCCAAAAATAATCGACGGAATTTTTCCAATAGAATTGATACTATGAACTTGTTGTTTCCTCGGAAAGTGTACCGTGTGCTCATTATGATTAACATGAAAAGTGACATTGCCTTTAGTGCAATCAATAACAGCTCCTGCTGTATTCAAAAAGGGTCTTCCAAGAATAATAGACATACTATCGTCCTCGGGAATATCAAGAATAACAAAGTCCGTTAAAATAGTAACGTTTGCAACTACAACAGGCACATCCTCACAAATACCAACAGGTATAGCAGTTGATTTATCAGCCATTTGCAAAGATATTTCAGTAGGTGTCAACTTATTCAAATCAAGTCTACGATATAAAGAGAGAGGCATAACACTAACACCGGCTCCAAGATCACATAACGCAGTTTTAACATAGTTTCTTTTAATGGAGCATGGTATAGTGGGTACTCCTGGATCTCCAGGTTTCTTTGGTATTCCACCCTTAAAAGTATAATTAGCAAGCATGGTGGAAATTTTAATTTCCGGTATCTTTCTCTTATTAGTAACAATTTCTTTCATGTACTTACCATAAGGATTCATTTTAAGTATATCAGTTAATCGCATACGCAAAACGATAGGTCTAATCATTTCAGCAAAGCGCTCAAAATCCTTGTCATCCTTTTTCTTGGATGGTTTGGGAGGAAAAGGCATGGGTTTCTGAACCCATGGTTCTCTTTCTTTACCATGTTTCCTAGCAACAAAGTCTTTCTTATCATAACGTTGATTCTTTGATTGTGGGTTATCAAGATCAACAGCAGGTTCAATTTCTATATCATTATCATTACTAGGTTGAGCATCATCATGAACATTATCATTAACATTATCACTAGTTTCAGGTTCATTACCAAATTGTGTTTCAGCATCAGAAATAGAAATATCATTTGGATTCTCAGGTGTATCAATAACAGGTTCACTAGAAGCATGCAAAGTCCTATCATTTTTATTTTTCTTCCTTTTAGAAGGGCTAGGTGCATCTATATTATTTCTCTAAGAATCTTGCTCAATTCTCTTAGGGTGGCCTTCAGGATACAGAGGTTCCTGAGTCATTCTACCAGTTCTAGTAGCCACTCTAATAGCATAATCATTATTCTTATTATTCAATTCATTGAGAAAATCATTTTGAGCTTTAAGTACTTGTTCTACTTGAGTGGTAACCATAGAAGCATGTTTAGTAATGAGTTTAAGTTCACCTTTAACTCTAGACATATAATCACCCAAGTATTCAAGCGTATCAGAATTATACTTCAATTGTCTACCAAAATAAGCATTAAAGTTTTCTTGTTTAACAATGAAATTGTCAAACTCATCTAAGCACTGTCTAGCAGACTTATAACGAGGGATATCACCTTCATCAAATCTACAAAGAGAATTTACCTTTACTACCTTTGTCGGGTTATCAAGACCACAAGTTTCTTAAATAGGTAATGGATTAAGATCATATGTTTCTTCAACACGCGGTAAATTAAGACCATGTATTTCTTCAATAGGAGGTAAATTCTTAACATCTTCAGCTTTAATACCTTTTCCTTCATAGATTTCTTTGCCTCTTGTATATCTTCAAGACTGATAAATAGAACACCTCTTTTCTTCGGAGTTGGTTTAGGAATAGGCTCAGGAGCTGGCTCAGGAAGTGTCCAATTATTTTCATTTGCCAACATATTATTCAATAGAATTTCAGCTTCATCCGGTGTTCTTTCCCTGAAAACAGAACCAGCAAAACTATCCAGGTAATCTCTGAAGCATTGGTTAGTCCATTATAAAAGATATCAAGTATTTCATTTTTCTTAAGAGGATGATCAGGCAAAGCATTATGTAACTTGAGAAGCCTCCCCCAAGCTTGTGGGAGACTCTCTTCTTCAATTTGCACAAAATTATATATATCCCTCAAAGCAGCTTGTTTCTTATGAGCAGGGAAATATTTAGCAGAGAAATAATAAATCATATCCTGGGGACTACGCACACAACCAGGATCCAGAGAATTAAACCATATCTTAGCATCACCCTTTAATGAGAACGGAAATATTTTAAGGATATAAAAGTAGCGAGATTTCTCATCATTAGTGAACAAGGTAGATATATCATTTAATTTATTAAGATGTGCCACAATAGTTTCAGATTCATAGCCATGAAAAGGATTAGATTCAACCAAAGTAATTATATCAGGATCAACAGAGAATTCATAATCCTTATCAGTAACACAGATAGGTGAAGTAGCAAAAGCAGGGTCAGGTTTCATTCTAGCATTAAGAGATTGCTGCTTCCATTTAGCTAATAACCTCTTGAGCTCGTATCTATCTTTGCAAGCTAAAATAGCTAGAGCAGCTTCTTTTTCAAAAACATAACCCTCAGGAATAACAGACGATTCATATTTATTAGGGGAAGAGCCTTCGTCATCACTTTCATCAATATTATCAGTTTTAATAATTTCATTCTCTCTAACCCTAGCAAGTTGTTCATCAAGAAATTCACCAAGTGGCATAGTAGTATCAAGCATAGAAGTAGTTTCATCATAAGTATCATGCATAGCAGAAGTGGCATCATCAATAACATGCGACATATCAGAACGAACAGCAGAAGCAGGTTTAGGTGTCGCAAGCTTACTCAAAATAGAAGGTGAATCAAGTGCAGAGCTAGATGGCAGTTCCTTACCTCCCCTCGTAGTTGAGGGATAAATCTTGGTTTTTGGATCTCTCAAGTTCTTCATAATGATAAGAAGATACAAATCCCAAGTGACTCAAAGAATAGAGCTATGATCCCCGGCTACGGCACCAGAAAATAGTCTTGATAACCCACAAGTATAGGTGATCGCAACAGTTTTCGAGGGTAGAGTATTCAACCCAAATTTATTGATTCAACACAAGGGGAGCCAAAGAATATTCTCAAGTATTAGCAGCTGAGTTGTCAATTCAACCACACCTGGAAACTTAATATCTGCAGCAAAGTGTTTAGTAGCAAAGTAATATGATAGTAGTGGTAACGGTAGAAAAAGGTAATGATAGCAAAAGTAATGTTTTGGTATTTTGTAGTGATTGTAACAATAGCAACGGAAAAGTAAATGAGCAAAGAACAATATATGGAAAGCTCGTAGGCAATGGATCAGTGATGGAGAATTATGCCGGATGCGGTTCATCATATAACAGTCATAACCTAGGGTGACAAAGAACTAGCTCCAATTTATCAATGTAATGTAAGCATGTATTCCGAATATAGTCATACGTGCTTATGGAAAAGAACTTGCATGACATCTTTTTTCCTACCCTCCCATGGCAGCGGGATCCTAACGGAAACTAAGGGATATTAAGGCCTCTTTTTAATAGAGTACCGAACCAAAGCATTAACACATGGTGAATACATGAACTCCTCAAACTACGGTCATCGCCGGTAAGTATCCCGATTATTGTCACTTCGGGGTTAACGGATCATAACACATAATAGGTGACTATAGACTTGCAAGATAGGATCAAGAACTCTCATATATTGATGAAAACATAGTAGGTTTAGATCTGAAATCATGGCACTCGGGCCCTAGTGACAAGCATTAAGCATAGCAAAGTCATAGCAACATCAATCTCAGAACATAGTGGATATTAGGGATCAAACCCTAACAAAACTAACTCGATTACATGATAAATCTCATCCAACCCATCACCGTCCAGCAAGCCTACGATGGAATTACTCACGCACGGCGGTGAGCATCATGAAATTGGTGATGGAGGAAGGTTGATGATGACGATGGCGACGGATTCCCCTCTCTGGAGCCCTGAACGGACTCCAGATCAGCCCTCCCGAGAGGTTTTAGGGCTTGGCGGCGGCTCCGTATCGTAAAACATGATGAATCCTTCTCTCTGATTTTTTCTCCCCGAAAGCAAATATATAGAGTTGGAGTTGAGGTCGGAGGAGCTCCAGGGGCCCCATGAGGTAGGGGCACGCCCCCCACCCTCGTGGCTAGGGTGTGGGCCCCCTGGTCTTCATCTTTTGCAATGATTTTTTATTATTTCCAAATAGACGTTCCATGAAGTTTCAGGTCATTCCGAGAACTTTTGTTTCTGCACATAAATAACACCATGGCAATTCTGCTGAAAACAGCGTCAGTCCGGGTTAGTTCCATTCAAATCATGCAATTTAGAGTCCAAAACAAGGGCAAAAGTGTTTGGAAAAGTAGATACGACGGAGACGTATCAGGGCCCACGAGGGTGGAGGGCACGCCCAGGGGGGTAGGCGTGCCCCCTACCTCGTGGCCTCTTGGTTGATGTCTTGACGTAGGGTCCAAGTCCTCTGGATCATGTTCATTCCAAAAATCACATTCCCGAAAGTTTCATTCCGTTTGGACTCCGTTTGATATTCTTTTTCTGCGAAACCCTAAAATAGGCCAAAAAACAGCAATTCTGGGCTGGGCCTCCGGTTAATAGGTTAGTCCCAAAAATAATATAGAAGTGTAAAATAAAGCCCAATAGTGTCCAAAACAGAATATAATATAGCATGGAACAATCAAAAATTATAGATACGTTGGAGACGTATCAAGCATCCCCAAGCTTAATTCCTGCTCGTCCTCGAGTAGGTAAATGATAAAAATGGAATTTTTGATGTGGAATGCTACTTGGCATAATTTCAATGTAATTCTCTTAATTGTGGTATGAATATTCAGATCCGAAAGATTCAAGACAAAAGTTTAATATTGACATAGAAAGAATAATACTTCAAGCATAATAACTAAGCAATTATGTCTCTTCAAAATAACATGGCCAAAGAAAGTTATCCCTACAAAATCATATAGTCTGGCTATGCTCCATCTTCACCACACAAAGTATTCAAATCATGCACAACCCCGATGAAAAGCCAAGCAATTGTTTCATACTTTCAATGTTCTCAAACTTTTTCAATCTTCATGCAATACATGAGCCTGAGCCATGGACATAGCACTATAGGTGGAATAGAATGGTGGTTGTGGAGAAGACAAAAAAGGGGGAAGATAGTCTCACATCAACTAGGCGTATCAACGGGCTATGGAGATGCCCATCAATAGATATCAATGTGAGTGAGTAGGGATTGCCATGCAACGGATGTACTAGAGTTATAAGTACATGAAAGCTCAACAAAAAGAAACTAAGTGGGTGTGCATCCAACTTGCTTGCTCACGAAGACCTAGGGAATTTTGAGGAAGCCCATCATTGGAATGTACAAGCCAAGTTCTATAATGAAAAATTCCCACTAGTATATGAAAGTGATAACATAGGAGACTCGCTATCAGGAAGATCATGGTGCTACTTTGAAGCAAAAGTGTGGAAAAAAGGATAGTAGTATTGCCCCTTTTTTGGCCTTCTTTTTTCTTTGGACTTTCTTTTTTTATTTGGGACAATACTCTATGAATGATGATCATCACACTTCTATTTATTTACAACTCAATGATTACAACTCGATACTGGAACAAAGTATGACTCTATATGAATGCGTCCGGCGGTGTACCGGGATAGCAATGATGCATGAGTGACTTATATGAAAGAATTATGAATGGTGGCTTTGCCACAACTAAAATGTCAACTACATGATCATGCAAAGCAATATGACAATGATGGAGCGTGTCATGATAAACGGAACAGTGGAAAGTTGCATGGCAATATATATCGGAATGGCTATGGAAATGTGTAACGCCCCGAGACCGATGTGCCAGGTGTCTTCCAGTTATTCACTATTGTTGTCTTGTCTTTGCTTGCGTGTCATGCATTGCATATCATGTCATCGTGTGCATTTCATTTGCATACATGTTCGTCTCATGCATCCGAGCATTTTCCCCGTTGTCCGTTTTGCAATCCGGCGCTCCTATGTCACCCGATGTTCCCTTTTACCTCTTTTCGTGTGCGGGTGTTAAACGTTTTCGGATTGGACCGAGACTTGTCATGCCGCCTTGGTTGACTACCGGTAGACCGCCTGTCAAGTTTTGTGCCATTTGGACTTCATTTGATACTCCAACGGTTAACCGAGGGACCGAAAAGGCCTCTTGTGTGTTACAGCCCAATACCCTTCCAAAGTGGCCCAAAACCCACCTAAGACCTCTCCATCATCTCGGTCGTTCGATCACGATCGTGTGGCCGAAAACCGCACCTCATTTGGACTCTCCTAGCTCCCTCTACCTATAAATATGTGATCCCCTCCAAAAATCTTGCAGTCCAAACCCTAGATCCAACTCCCGCACGCCGCCGGACATGTCCGTCCCGTCGCTGGACGTGTCCGCCGCTGCCGCCACGTCGCTCCAGCCAATACCAGGCCAACACGTCACCTCGCCGCCGGCCTCGTCCAATCGCCGAGTGCCACCTCAGCCCGCGCGCCGCCCCTCCACCGCGCCTGGCCCGCTGGCCCATCTCCGGCCCTCGACCGAGCCGCTCCGGGCCGAGCGCCCGCAGCTCCGCGCGCCGCCGCCATGCCCTTTGCCGGCCATCGCTGGATCGCCGCGCCGCCACACGCGCTCCACCGGCGCCGCCCCTTGCCTCCGGTCGCCGTGCCGCCTCCCTCGCCGTCGTTGACCGCCCCGCCGCCCAGTCGCCTGCGCCGCCTTCACCGGAGCCCGCCGCGCCGCCGCAAGCACCTCGTCGCGCCGCTCAAGGTTGCGCCATATCTCTCTAAATCCTTCCAACGGGAATAAGTTGTTTGCAATCCGTTGATTGTCATCAATTTAATTGATGAAGGATAAGCATAATTTAATTCTTATTCTTGTTTCATCCAAGAGATTAATTCCTTATTCTGGAGGCTTATCAAATTCTCAGTTTCATTTGTTTCATCTTTTCTTTCCCGGAGTTCCAAGCTCTAATTATCACGGAGATCCATCTAAATCGTCGCAAGGATTCGCTTGTGTTTTCAACTTCTCTTTCCATTTTGATCATCCTTTTATTACCGGAGTTCTTCATGAAGGTTCTACATGAGGGTTCATCAATGATTTATATTCCTTCTCGAAGTGTTCATCGAGATTCTTTTCTAAGGAGCTCAAGCTTTCTTCATCTTGCATCCGGAATGCAATTCTCTCTTCCGTATCATTTGAGGTGATAATATATCATTCTTCTTTCACAAGAATGGGATATTTTAAATCCATCAACCTCTTCGTTGAAGTTATCTTGGGTTATGCTTCACCTAAAGCCTTCCCTAAGGATTGTTGCTATTTATGGTGCTTATAAATGATCCAAGTTCTTCTTTTATCCTACCGGTGAGATAGTTTCTCGTCGCCTTGGGCATACCAATCCAATTCTTTTTCCCGTGAATGGCTGGTTGCCACCTCATAATTTGAGATGTATTCCATAAGACCATATTAAGCTTACTCTTTTTCGTTGTTGGTGTTCCAACAACTCCGTTCGACCCTTCTCCTAAGGATGCCTTTTCAAACTCTTTTGTGACATAAGTTGGCATTTTCTTCTCCATTGTTTTATTTCAATTATCTATATTCTATTCTTTCGTTCCGGAGGCATTGTGATGTTACTCTTCTCAACCCATCATCTCGTTTGTCTAAGACCATGTTCTTTTCTTGATTATCCATTTAACCGGGGAGTTGTGCCCTCTGCTCAAGTTATTTTCATTTTATCAAGTCTCTCATCTCTTTTCAACCGGAGTGCTGTCCGAATTCGTTCTTCCTTGTTCCTCTTTTCTAACGGAGTGCTTTCAACTTCGTTCATCTCCATTGTATTCTTTTCTCGAGATGGCTTAACCTTTTCAAGGTTCTTTGGTTTCCCTCGTTTGTCAAAGAAGCAACTTAGTTTTACCTCTTCTCTTTCTCTTCCGTTTTTCCCTCCGGTGTCATTCTAGATCTCGGGACGAGATCCTCTCGTAGTGGTGGAGTGTTGTAACGCCCCGAGACCGATGTGCCAGGTGTCTTCCAGTTGTTCGCTGTTGTTGTCTTGTCTTTGCTTGTGTGTCATGCATTGCATATCATGTCATCGTGTGCATTTCATTTGCATACATATTCGTCTCATGCATCCGAGCATTTTCCCCGTTGTCCGTTTTGCAATCCGGCGCTCCTATGTCACCCGATGTTCCCTTTTACCTCTTTTCGTGTGCGGGTGTTAAACGTTTTCGGATTGGACCGAGACTTGTCATGCGGCCTTGGTTCACTACCGGTAGACCGCCTGTCAAGTTTCGTGCCATTTGGACTTCATTTGATACTCCAACGGTTAACCGAGGGACCGAAAAAGCCTCGTGTGTGTTGCAGCCCAACACCCTTTCAAAGTGGCCCAAAACACACCTAAGACCTCTCCATCATCTCGGTCGTTCGATCACGATCGTGTCGCCAAAAACCGCACCTCATTTGGACTCTCCTAACTCCCTCTACCTATGAATATGTGATCCCCTCCGAAAATCTCGCAGTCCAAACCCTAGATCCAACTCCCGCGCGCCGCCGGACATGTCCGTCCCGTCGCTGGACGTGTCCGCCGCTGGATGTGTCCGCCGCTGCCGCCACGTTGCTCCGGCCAATACCAGGCCGACACGTCACCTCGCCGCTGGCCTCATCCAATCGCCGAGCGCCACCTCAGCCCGCGCGCCGCCCCTCCACCGCGCCTGGCCCGCCGGCCCATCTCCGGCCCTCGCCCGAGCCGCTCCGGGCCGAGCGCCCGCGGCTCCGCGCGTCGCTGCCACGCCCTTTGCCGGCCATCACCGGATCGCCGCGCCGCCGCACGCGCTCCACCGGTGCCGCCCCTCGCCTCCGGTCGCCGCGCTGCCTCCCTCGCCGACGTTGACTGCCCCGCCGCCCAGTCGCCGGCGCCGCCTTCACCGGAGCCCGCCGCGCCGCCGCAAGCACCTCGCCGCGCCGCTCCGAGCGCCGGCCACCGGATCCGCCACCGCCCCGCACCGGTTCGGCCACCACCGGCGCGTCGCCTCGTCCTCGCGCCGCCCCATGACGCCCTCGCCGGAGTTCGTCTCGCCGGAGTTCCTCTCCGGTCAGATCCGGAGAAGATGGATGAGATCCACCAATCCCGCCATCCAAACACCGTCTCCGTCCCGGATATCTTCGTCCCGCTTCTCTCCGTCCCGCGTTGACTTTCGCGGAGGTAAAATTCCACTAAGTCCCCGAAGTTTCCAGATTCATATGCCCATATTCAACGCATCATAACTCTGCATCCGTAGCTCCGATTCATGCTTGTAGCATATCAAAATGTTCGTCTCGACGAGTACATCATTTCATCTCATTGTATCATTTTCATTTGAGCTCATCTTGATGCCCAAAATGCTGTTGGAAAAGGGCTATGTGGTGAATTTGTCAGATCTGTTTCATCAAATAGCTTTTTGTCATTTTTGCCATGATTAATGTGTGCATGATATGCTCCTGAGCTCTACATGAGTTTTGTTATATGCCACGCCATCTTTACAGAGATGCTTACCATGTATTTTTGTGATATGTGTGGTGACCATCACAAGCTTGCAAAGTAGTGCAATCGGTAATGCTGATTTCAGGGACTTAGTTTTTCACTAAGTCCTTGTTCTGTTTTTGTCGGTATGCCATATGTTCATGTTGTTTCCTAGTGATCGGTGCCTCTTTTGAGGATGATCAGTAAGGATGATTTGTTAACATTGTGGTTCTCTATCCATCCATGTCTTTGTTTGCATTTATGGAGCAACCTAGCTTGAGTCAATCGAGCTCTACTTTTGCTAAATTATGATCCTGGCAGATTGTTGACTTGTTTAGCGATTTTGCCGAGGATGTTGCTATTGATCCGTGCATGCTATGATGTTGTTCTTGCCATGTCTAGCTTCTATGCCATGTCTTATTTATGTGTGTATGCTTGGTTTGTCATGCCATGCTCTGTAGTGAGTGCATCGAGCTCGTAAACATGCCTACTCGTTAACTGTTTTGCATGCTCCAGTTTTTCACTAAGTCTGAGATCTGTTTATGTTTTTGTCATGTTCACATGCTTGCATTTGTATTTTCTGATCCCTTTTTGCTCAAGGTCACTAAGGGACTTTTGTTAAGTGCTTTGAGTAGCTTTATGACATGCCTTTCTTTTCCATGTTAAGTTCCTGTAGCGTATAGTTTTCATGCTATAAAGTGTGCTTCCTGATGATAAATTCCAGACTTGTGTTAATTTCACTAAGTCTGAAACCTGTTATCATTTGCATTTTTTGCCATGCTTGTTTGAACCTGTTAATGGATGAATTAGCCGTAGCTAAGTGTTCATCTTTTGTCAAGCATCTTGAGTGGATCCCTGCCATGTATTTTGTTGCCATGTTTGAGTGCTGTAGCATATTTATCTTGATGCATTTAGATGGCTACTTGCTGATTATCGCAGACCGGTGCCATATTTGTTTCGCTTGCCATTTCCAAACCGTACATCCGATTCCGGTGATCTTTATATCGTTTTCAACCGAAATCACCTCACCTTTCCAGTGGCACTCTTGGATTTCCAAGTTGAGTCCAGGTTCAATCATTCCTTTCCAAATCATGCATATGCACCGCATACCGCATACCGCATATCATACCATGTTCATGTGTGGTTTGTTCACTATGTTGTGTGCTTCTTTCCGGTGTTTGCCCCTTCGGGTTGGTTCCGGTAATGTCGCGTTTGTGAGGACCCGTTCGACTACGTCTGCTTGTCTTCTTCATGGACTCGTTCTTCTTCCTTGCAGGATTTCAGGCAAGATGAACATACCCTCGAAATCACTTCTATCTTTGCTTGCTAGTTGCTCGCTCTTCTGCTATGCCTATGCTGCGATACCTACCACTTGCTTATCATGCCTCCCATATTCTTAAACCAAGCCTCTAACCACCTTGTCCTAGCAAACCGTTGTTTGGCTATGTTACCGCTTTGCTCAGCCCCTCTTATAGCATTGTTAGTTGCAGGTGAAGATTGAAGTTTGTTCCTTGTTGGAACATGGAGATGTTGTTCCTTGTTGGAACATGTTTACTTGTTGGGATATCACAATATCACTTATTTAATTAATGCATCTATATACTTGGTAAAGGGTGGAAGGCTCGGCCTTATGCCTGGTGTTTTGTTCCACTCTTTCCGCCCTAGTTTCCGTCATATCGGTGTTATGTTCCCGGATTTTGCGTTCCTTACGCGGTTGGGTTATAATGGGAACCTCTTGACAGTTCGCCTTGAATAAACTCCTCCAGCAAGGCCCAACCTTGGTTTTACCATTCGCCACCTAGCCTCTTTTTTCCCTTGGGTTAGGCCAGCCCAAGGGTCATCTTTATTTTAACCCCCCCGGGCCAGTGCTTGTCTAAGTGTTGGTCCGAAATGAGCAGCCTGCGGGGCCACCTCGGGGAAACTTGAGGGCTGGTTTTACTCGTAGCTTGAACTATCCGGTGTTGCCCTGAGAACGAGATATGTGCAGCTCCCATCAGGATGTCGGCGCATCGGGCGGCTTTGCTGGACTTGTTTTACCATTGTCGAGGATGTCTTGTAATCGGGATTCCGAGCCTGATCGGGTCTTCCCGCTAGAAGGAATATCCTTCGTTGACCGTGAGAGCTTGTGATGGGCTAAGTTGGGACACCCCTGCAGGGATTTGAACTTTCGAAAGCCGTGCCCGCGGTTATGGGAAGATGGGAATTTGTTAATGTCCGGTTGTAGAAAACCTGAAGTTGATCCTAATTAAAATACATCAACCGCGTGTGTAATTGTGATGGTCTCTTTCCGGCGGAGTCCGGGAAGTGAACACGGTGTTGGAGTTATGCTTGACGTAGGTTGTTCTAGGATCACTTCTTGATCATAGTTTCTCGATCGTGCTTTGCCTTCTCTTCTCGCTCTCTTTTGCGAACAGGTTAGCCACCATATATGCTAGTCGCTTGCTGCAGCTCCACCTCATACCTTTTACCCTTCCCATAAGCTTAAATAGTCTTGATCGCAAGGGTGTGAGATTGCTGAGCCCCGTGACTCACAGATACTTCCAAAACCAGTTTGCAGGTGCCGATGTTACCGTGCAGATGACGCAACCGAGGTCAAGGAGGAACTCTATGAAGATCGTGTTTGTTATGTCGTTTCCATTTCCAGTTGATCAGTAGTGAAGCCCAGTTGGGGTCGATCGGGGATCTGTGTAGCATTTGGGGTAGTCTTCTTTTATTTTGGCTCCGTAGTCGGGCCTTGATTGTAACTGGTTGATGTAATGCTTTTTTCATGTAATTGTGTGAAGTGGCGATTGTAAGCAAACTATGTATCTCTTTCCCTTATGTATTACATGGGTTGTGTGAAGATTACCTCACTTGCGACATTGCTTTCAATGCGGTCATGCCTCTAAGTCGTTCTTCGACACGTGGGAGATATAGCCGCATCGAGAGCGTTTCAAAATGCCATGATAGGTAGGTATGGTGGCTGTTTTGAGGAAGGTATATGGTGGGTGTATGATACCGGCGAAAGGTACGCGGTATTAGAGAGGCTAGCAATGGTGGAAGGGTGAGAGTGCGTATAATCCATGGACTCAACATTAGTCATAAAGAACTCACATACTTATTGCAAAAATCTATTAGTTATCGAAGCAAAGTACTACGCACATGCTCCTAGGGGGATAGATTGGTAGGAAAAGACCATCGCTCATCCCCGACCGCCACTCCTAAGGAGGAAAATCAATAAATACATCATGCTCCGACTTCTTAACATAACGGTTCACCATACGTGCATGCTACGGGAATCACAAACTTCAACACAAGCATTTCTCAAATTCACAACTACTCAACTAGCACGACTCTAATATCACCATCTCCATATCTCAAAACAATTATCAAGTTTCAAACTTCTCACAGTATTCAACACACTCATAAGAAAAATTTATTTATTAATCTTGAATGCCTCAAATAATTAAAGCAAATTACCATGCTGTTTTGTAGGACTCTCAAAATAATATAAGTGAAGCATGAGAGAACAATGGTTTCTATAAAACAAATCTACCACTGTGCTCTAAAAGATATAAGTGAAGCACTAGAGCAAAAACAATATAACTCAAAAGATATAAGTGAAGCACATAGAGTATTCCAATAATTTCCGAAGCATGTGTGTCTCTCTCAAAAAGGTGTGTGCAGCAAGGATGATGGTGGAAATCTAACAAATAAAGACTCAAATAATACAAGACGCTCCAAGCAAAACACATATCATGTGGTAAATAAAAATATAGCTCCAAGTAAAGTTACCGATAGAAGTAGACGAAAGAGGGGATGCCTTCCGGGGCATCCCCAAGCTTTGGCTTTTAGTTGTCCTTAGATTATCTTGGGGGTGCCATGGGCATCCCCAAGATTAGGCTCTTGCCACTCCTTGTTCCATAATCCATCAAATCTTTACCCAAAACTTGAAAACTTCACAACACAAAACTTAAAGTGGAAAATCTCGTGAGCTCCGTTAGCGAAAGAAAACAAAACACTACTTCAAGGTACTGTAATGAACTCATTCTTTATTTATATTGGTGTTAAACCTACTGTATTCCAACTTCTCTATGGTTTATAAACTATTTTACTAGCCATAGATTCATCAAAATAAGCAAACAACACACGAAAAATAGAATCTGTCAAAAACAGAACAGTCTGTAGTAATCTGTAGCGAACGCAAGATCTGGAACCCCAAAAATTCTAAAATAAATTGCTGGACGTGACGAATTTATCTATTAATCATCTGCAAAAATAATTAACTAAATATCACTTTACAAATAAAAATGTCAGCAGTTCTCGTGAGCGCTAAAGTTTCTGTTTTTTACAGCAAGATTAACAAGACTTTCCCCAAGTCTTCCCAACGGTTCTACTTGGCACAAACACTAATTAAACACAAAAAACACAACCAAAACAGAAGCTAGATAAATTATTTATTACTAAACATGAGCAAAAAGCAAGGAAAAAAATAAAATTGGGTTGCCTCCCAACAAGCGCTATCGTTTAACGCCCCTAGCTAGGCATAAAATTTCAATGATGCTCACATGAAAGACATGAATTGAAGCACAAAGAGAGCATCATAGAACACGTGACAAACACATCGAAGTCTAACATACTTCCTATGCATAGGCATATTATAGGCAAACAAATTATCAAGGAAAGCAAAAACTAGCATATGCAAGAAAGCGGAAAGAAACAATGGCAATCTCAGCATAATGAGAGGTAATCTAGTAACATGAAAATTTCTAGCACCATATTTTCCTCTCTCATAATAATTACATGTAGGATCATAAGCAAATTTAACAATATAGCTATCACAAAACATATTCTTAACAAGATCCACATGTATGCAATGTTGACACTGTTCCAAAATAGTGGGATTAACATTAACTAAAGTCATGACCTCTCCAAGCCCACTTTTATCAAACACTTCATAAGATTGAACATTCTCCAAATATGTGGGATCTAAAGTTTACACTCTTCCAAACCCACTTTCAATAATATTGCAAACACTATTATCAATCTCATATTCATCATGGGGCAAATAAATTTTCAAGATCAAGAGAAGAATCACCCCAATCATGAACATTGCAACAAATAGTAGTCATAGCAAAACTAGCATCCCCAAGCTTAGGGTTTTGCACATCATTAACATAATTGACATTAAGAGAATTTATAATAACATCATTGCAATCATGCTTTTCATCAAAGGAACTATTAAGTATGGGTGCAATAGCAACGATCTCATGTTTAACATAAGGAACTATAGCAAATTCATCTTCATAAATATTGGCATCATGGCCACAAGAATAGCAAGCATCATGTCCACCAAGGGATATTTCAATCAAATCATCGGAATCACAATTATTTATAGATTCATGCATATCATTATTTTCTTCCGAGGCAACGGTCATTCTTTCAATAAATTCTTTGACATAGACATTATGAGCATAGTTTTCATAGCAATATTTAAGTATGTCAAAATTTTCAGATTCATAGAGAGTAATATCATATTTTTCAATCAAAGAAGCAACTTCATAAGCACCCATAAAAGCAATAAATTCTTCAATTCGTTCGATATCAGAGTAACTATAAACACCCTTTGCATAAGAAGATAAGATTTCAATATCATTAAACTCACATAGGTAGGGGAGGTGTTTTTTAGGGTTCTTAGAGAAACAAGTAGAATCGAAAATTTCACAAAGATTCGAAGCATAACACAATAATCTATTTATTTGATTCCATAAGAGTCTCCCTTTTTCAGACAAATGGCGACGCACAAAATGAGCATGCTCATCTAAAGATTTCCCATCAACTAGGCTAGATGGGGTATCAGCATGAGCGCATAAGGATCGAAGATGATCTAAGTAGAACACTTTAAGTGGATCCATATCAATAGATTTTTAGCAAGCAAATAGAAGGCACATGGAAACACAAACAAGGATACATACGGAAAGAAGGCAAACAAAAGAAGAGGCAAATAGGGAAAGAGAAGGCGGATGGAGAGAGAGGGCAAATAAAACGGCAAGGGTGAAGTGGGGGAGAGGAAAACGAGAGGCAAATGGCAAATAATGTAATGCGGGAGATAAGGGTTTGTGATGGGTACTTGGTATGTTGACTTTTGCGTAGACCTCCCCGGCAACGGGGCCAGAAATCCTTCTTGCTACCTCTTGAGCACTTGCGTTGGTTTTCCCTTGAAGAGGAAAGGGTGGTGCAGCAAAGTAGTGTAAGTATTTCCCTCCGTTTTGAGAACCAAGGTATCAATCCAGTAGGAGGCCACGCACGAGTCCCTCGCACCTACACAAACAAATAAATCCTCGCAACCAACGCGATAAGGGGTTGTCAATCCCTACGCGGTCACTTACGAGAGTGAGATCTGATAGATATGATAAGATAATTTTTTTGGTATTTTTATGATAAAGATGCAAAGTAAAATAAATGGCAATAAAAATAACTAAGTATTGGAAGATTAATATGATGGAAGATAGACCCGGGGGCCATAGGTTTCACTAGTGGCTTCTCTCGAGAGCATAAGTATTCACGGTGGGTAAACAAATTACTGTTGAGCAATTGACAGAATTGAGCATAGTTATGAGAATATCTAGGTATGATCATGTATATAGGCATCACGTACGAGACAAGTAGACCGACTCCTGCCTGCATCTACTACTATTACTCCACACATCGACCGCTATCCAGTATGCATCTAGAGTATTAAGTTCAAGAGAACAGAGTAACACTTTAAGCAAGATGACATGATGTAGAGGGATAAACTCATGCAATATGAAATAAACCTCATCTTGTTATCTTCGATGGCAACAATACAATACGTGCCTTGCTGCCCCTACTGTCACTGCGAAAGGACACCACAAGATTGAACCCAAAGCTAAGCACTTCTCCCATTGCAAGAAAGATCAATCTAGTAGGCCAAACCAAACTAGTAATTCAAAGAGACTTGCAAAGATAACCAATCATACATAAAAGAATTCAGAGAAGATTCAAATATTGTTCATAGATAAATTTGATCATAAACCCACAATTCATCGGTCTCAACAAACACACCACAAAAGAAGATTACATCGAATAGATCTCCACAAGAGAGGGGGAGAACTTTGTATTGAGATCCAAAAAGAGAGAAGAAGCCATCTAGCTAATAACTATGGACCCGTAGGTCTGAGGTAAACTAATCACACTTCATCGGAAGGGCTATGGTGTTGATGTAGAAGCCCTCCGTGATCAAGGCCCCCTCTGGCGGAGCTCCGAAATAGGCCCCATGATGGGATCTCGTGGATACAGAAAGTTACGGGGGTGGAATTAGGGTTTTGGCTACGTATCTGGTAGTTTGGGATTACGTAGGTATATATAGGAGGAAGGAGTACGCTGGTGGAGCAACAGGGGGCCCACGAGGGTGGAGGGCGCGCCCAGGGGGTAGGCGTGCCCCCTACCTCGTGGCCTCCTGGTTGATGTCTTGACGTAGGGTCCAAGTCCTCTGGATCATGTTCGTTCCAAAAATCACGTTCCCGAAGGTTTCATTCCGTTTGGACTCCCTTTGATATTCTTTTTCTGCGAAACCCTAAAATAGGCAAAAAAACAGCAATTCTGGGCTGGGCCTCCGGTTAATAGGTTAGTCCCAAAAATAATATAAAAGTGTAAAATAAAGCCTAATAATGTCCAAAACAGAATATAATATAGCATGGAACAATAAAAAATTATAGATACGTTGGAGACGTATCAGCGTACGAGCAGCGATCGGATGCCGTGAAGGTGGAGTTTGCAACGATGGGGCCAGGTCGGGATTGGGAGGCAGCCGCGGAGCAACGAGTGCATGTTTTCCCCTTTCCCTTCCCTGAACGTGTAGGTGCATCACACGCGAGAGATGTGGGAGCTACATCGACCATGAAGCCCAGATCTGGGGGTGCCAGCGCAAGGGTGCAGCGGGTTTAGGTGGTGGACAACCTGCAGGTCACAGTCGTCGCCCAAGCTGCCCATCGGGAGGTTGCGACCATGGTGGTCTTCTGCTCCGATTCAAGGCTGGAGGCGCCATGGATCTTGCCGTATGCTTTGTATTGCATTGCCCTGGACCCAAGTGGTTGCGGTAGCGGCTAGACGGCGTGGCCTGTAGTTTTGTCCTTCTGATCGGTGACAACGGCAATTTCCTGTGGCACATGGTTCGCGATGAGGACGACAGAGCTAGTAGCAGCACCTGGTGGTGTTGTCTGATGCAGATCAGCCATCGACTTCTACTTGTGAGGACGGTACGGGGTATCCGAAGTGTCCCAGACTCAGGATTTTGGCAGTGCCGGTGCCCTTCCTCTCCGTCATATACTTCGTCGTGTTATCGTGACCGCTTCTCACCTTGGCTCCTCAGCACGTCGTCAAGACCATGCGCGTATGCAGCTACTGGGATCGAGGCAAGTGGAGGAGACAACATATGATGATTTTGATTGGATGACCTCGAGCTTCAGGGTGAAAGCCCTAGGTCTGACCCTTGGTTATACAACGCAATGGCAGCGTTCTCGGCGTCGTTACCCTGATGAAGGCATTGCTTGGAGTTTACTCGGACTTGAACTTCAGGGTGAAACCCACAGTCTAACCACAGTGGTTGGATCGGGCAACGGCGGCACTTGCGCCTCGTTCTCTTCTCGTAGGCGTCACTTTTGGAGAATCTTCATTGTAGTTATTATACTGTCAAGAGATGGTTGGTCCTGATGGTCATTGGTGTATGTCATCAATTGTTGTTTTCATTGTTTTCGGGATTTTTTCCCTTCTTTTGTCTCCTCCTATGCATAGCTTCGGTCTTTAATCACTTTGTTATTTGCCGGCGTGATACTTTGTGTAAGTGTGTTAGTGTTCGCTGTGTGCATCTTTGTTATGCAGAGGCCGGATGTGTGCTCATTATAATTGTATCTCACGATGCTATATCTTGAGTCAATAAAGAACACCTTTTGTCGAAAAAAAAGTAGGGCCTCATTCTTGACCTGCAGGCCATGAATTCCAAGGCCATCTTGGTCTTTCGCCCTACAAACCATGCTTCATTTGGCTAGTATGTATTTTTTCACCATCTCTTTGCCAAAATAATCGCAATCTAAAATAGTCTAGTCTTTGCAGGTCCCTTTTTGGAAGTTAAAAGAAAGAAAGCATATAGAAAACTATATTTATGAGGACAGAGTTAATCAGAGCCGCTGTCCTCCAACTAAGAGCAGCTTGCCTTTTCAACTGCTGGGCCGTTTCTCTACAGGCTTCTCTACATGCTTTCACCCTGCAATTATGCAATTGATGGGATCTATAATAGTGGACCTACAAACGAGCACACCTAGTGTGCATCCACAATTTGTCCTCGTGGTGTAGTGCTCGAATAGAATTTGGAGGTATACGAGAGAGATTCCAGTCTTCAAATGTTGAGCTGTATTCTATTTATTCTATCTTTCTCTCGGCTTCCTATGGTTCCACATCGACTGGTCAACTCAGCTTAAGTAAGAGAGTTACAGAGTTCAGTTTCTACTGACTCCTCGGCATAGCCAAGAAGATGAGAAATGCTTTTCCCAAAAACTATCTATGTGATTTCTTTGTTTTTTCCTTATCTTTTATCCGGTGAGGAATCTCCTGCTGCAGAGATGAGATGAATGGCTTAAACGCAAAGAAAAATGTTTTTTATGAAACAAGTTACAAGACACCTGACTCATTTTAGCAGTAAATTTGCCTGTTTCGAACACCCGATTCATCCAGTTCCCTCCCGCCGGACTCGGCGGGCGGCAAAATTTCGTGTTTTGACCCTTTTCTGAAACCTATTCAAGATCTGACCCTATGTTGAAAAAAATTCAAAATCTGACCCTTTTACTACCGCCAGAGTCCATGGCGGTAGGGTCTAACAGCCTACTGCCAGGGACTTTGACGGTAGGAAATATCGCTACTGCCAAAAGGGCTGGCGGTAGCCTGCACAACCCTACCGTCAAGGTGCTTGGTGGTAGGCACGAGCGCGCATTATGGTCAATACTTAAAAGGTTTTTGACGGTAGGGCATGCAACCCTACCGCCAGGGACCTTGGCGATAGGCTGTTATACCCTACCATAACAAAATGGTCAGATCTCGAAAAAAAATTAAATTAAGGTTAGGTTTCGATAGGTTTGGAAAAGGGGTCAAAATACGAAATTTAGCCTCGGCGGGCAGCCTCGCCTCACGGCGGAGTGGTGGGAGGACTGCTCGACGCCCTGGAGCACACGTGGGGCGGCCGGAGCAGCGTCCAGCGGCATGCTTCTGCCAACGAGCGATGGCAACGTGGAGCAGCGGCGGTGGCAAGACGGTCGTCTTCAGACTGTAATGTGCGGTGGACGGAGGCACGCATCGCTGGGAAGACGTGCATGTTGGCCGGCACGGGCAGTGGCGTCCTGGCATTCGCCGTGCCGACGTGCACCGGTGGCGATGGAGCCGTACGTTGCTTCGTCTGTGCAACGTGTCCGTGACTCCGCCATGGAGTAGAACGACAAAGGCAGCAAAGCTAGTCAGCACGGCCATGTCAATGGGGATGCCATGCAGACAGAGCCGTCGGATTGAGCTGCGCACTGGCAGTCTGGCAAAGCACTGCCGGTCACCGCCTCCATGGATGCAAAGCTAGGGGCAAATTAAATCCGAAGATCGTAACAAGCCCAATGTGAGCAAATGTGAGAAATTCAGTATCGATACAAGTTATTACATCCGCCACGGGGGCTATAATACAACTGTACAAGAGTATCATCGAATCCGACATGAATGCAGAATTATTCAGCTATACAGCTTATCCGAGAATTCTGGAATCAGATCATTTTGGTACAATGGTGCCATTTTCTACAATACATTTACAGTGTCAATTTCTCCATGATTCAGGGAAGCATGCACGTAGTTTCAAGGAGCATGGAGGCAAGCAAATATTTACCTATTTTTCTTCAAATTTACAGAGCAGTGCCTTCCCCAGACACCCAAATCCTCATGCTCCGATGCTGAAGATGAACATCAGGCACTCGTGGAGCGCGAAATCAGGTTTTCTCCTCCACGGAATTGAAGTAATCCTGGAGCCACCTGACATGAACCTCCAGCCCGGCCTCTCGGAGGCTGTTGAGGACGATCATGTACAGCCGCCTGTCCAGCTTGGTGCCCTGCAGCTTCATGTCCCTCAGCAGCTGGATGAGGTCGTTGAACCGGCTGGTCTTGCAGAACACCCCCACCATGAGGCCGGCCAGGGTCTTGTCCACCGTCCCTCCCGTCTCCCTGAACTCCTGGTAGTAGTCCATGCACCGGTCCAGCTCCCCCGACCGGTTGAACGCGCCGACGATGGCCGTGTAGCTCACCCGGTCTGGCTGCACCTTGCGCCGCATCATCTCCTTCCAGATCTTCTCGGCCTGCCTCGAGTCCCCGAGCTTGCCGCGCATGTCCAGGAGCGAGTTGTACACCCACACGTTGGGCTCGCACCCCTTCTGCTTCATCAGCGCCAGCAGCCTGGTGGCGTCCGACGCCCTCCTGATCTGCCCGTACATGGAGATCATGTTGCCGTACGCCACCACGCACTTGTCGAAGCCCCGGTCGATCATCTCCGAGAAGACGGACTCCGCCCTGTCGCTCCGCCCCAGCCGGCAGTACACGTTGATCGCCGACGCGTAGGTGACCTGCCCGGGCTCGCATCCCATGGCCACCAGCTTGTCATACGCTCTGATGGCTGGCTTCAGGCCTCTCCTCTTCACGAAGCCGTTGACGACCGTGGAGAGGACGCAGTCGGTGACCCTCAGGCCGATCTCCCTCATGTCCTTGGCCACGCCGAGCGTGTCCTCCAGTAGCCCGGTCTCGACTTGCATGATGATCACCTTCAGGAACATGTCTGGATCTCGCAGCATCCCCTTCTTCCATGCCTCGTGGTACACGTCCTCCGACGACGCCGTCTCCCGGGCGTCCGCCAGAGAGCCGATGACCGTGGAGTAGATCGCGGCGTCCGGCGAGATGCCGTCCGCCTCCATCTCCCGCAGGCACTTGAGCGCGTCCAGGGCTCTGCCTGCCCGCCCCAGCGCGTCGCAGGCGATGGTGTACGTCTCGAGGCAGGTCTCGGAGGGGTACCATTTCCGAGACCTGTACTGCTTGAACAGCGAGGCCACCGCGTCCGGCTCGCCCAGCGCCCCGAACGCCGCCATCACGGCGCGGTAGGCGTCGGCGTTCACCGACAGGCAGGCCGCCTTCATCCGCTCGTACAGCAGCACCGTGCTCCGATACATGTGCAGCTTGTTGTACGCCTGCAGCGCGGAGCTGAAGCACACGGCGGCGGCCGGGCCCTTCTTCCCTTCGAGGACCCCGAGCACCACGTCGGCGAGGCCGAACTTCCTCGCCTTGACGCAGGTCGCGACGAGCCGCGCGCACGTCCGTCTCTCCGGGAGCACCCCATAGGCCATGAAATCTTGGACCAGGTGCTCCAGCGAGCTCCACTGCTTGGACCGGAGCAGCTGGACGGTGAGCGCATTCATCGTCTTCTTGTCCGGCCGGAACTCGGGCTGCTGCAGAGCCCTCCGGTAGCACTCGAAGGCGAGCGGCTCGGTCTGCCGGTCGCTGCAGAGGCCCCGGATGAACTTGTTGGAGATGCCGAGCTTCGCAGCGTCGGGAAGCGTAGACACCGGCGCCGCCTTGGCCGGCGCCGGAGCAGAAAAAACATGGAGCTCGCCGGGCAAGTTCTTGGGCTCAAGAACGGGGGAGGCGCAGGAGCGGGAGCAGTGCAGGACGAAGGACGCGAGCTGCCGCTTGATCGTGCAGAGGGAGGTGTTGGGCGACGATCTTCTCGACGGATGGAGAGGGGGGAGGGGAGGCCAGTCGGAGTAGCATTTGGCCATGATTCGCGATGGGAACTGGAGGCTGGGAATGGAAGAACCACGCTGTTCGGGACGAAGGCACCTTATCCTGCCATGGAGGAGATTCCGTCGCGCTGGTTTTTACGGGCATCTGCTGGTGGAAACTGTCTGATTCCGACGGCTGGGATCTGGCCACGTGGGTTCTCGTAGAAATCTCAGGAAATCCATGACGTGGAGGTCCAGTTACCCGGCAAGTGAAAGCAGCTCAGATTTTGGGGCAAACGGGGGAAGCCACGGCCTCATTTGGTCGTGACTGGAGGGGCTTGGTCCACGTAGCTCGTGCCCGGTGGACAGCCACCAGTTAACTTGTGATGCTACATGTCTGAAGTGTTGGCAGGCGAAATTGGGGTCCAAGACATCATGAAAGCTGCCAACAGATTGTCCAAGGCAAAATTGGACTTGTGGTGTGGTACTTGACTTCTTTTCGGTGAAAACATCACAAATGCTAAGGCACTTACGAGAGCCACGAGATCCTGCCCATGTTCTGGCGACCCAACAGCCAGATAAATTTCAAACATGCAATTTTCATCAATATATAGGGTTTTTTTTCGGCTTCATTGTTGGGTTCCATTGATGGGATTCAATAATTTGCTTCCCCATTTCGCACACGCAAAACACGTCCGTCGTATGATGTAGGAATAAATAATAAACTGATTCATTTGATATTTTGTGAGAGCCGTGTCACCTTGGAAAGTGGAGTGGAATATGCACAGGTGTGGATGGTGTGGCTTAGTTTGGTTGTTGTTGAAGAACAATTTTAGTTGTCGCTACACACTGGCAGAGGCAGGGGGACCGACAGTGGTCGTGCCCTCCTCCCACCCCCACTCCTCAAGCTCTCAGAAAATACACCTATGTATGCTCCTAATTCTCTATTTGTCCCAGAAAATTAGCTAGATCTAGGTGATTTATCCCCTCCTAACATTATATGACACGTTTAGCTCCATCTATGTTGAGGTTTTGGCTCCGCCACTTCTGCCACACATAGCATGATGTGCTCGCAGGGGGCATCATGAAATCGAAGGGCACATCTGAGATGGTGGCGTAGGTCAAGAGAATAATCTTAATGTCATTGTTATGCCACTCAGCGCCCATAGTGAAGAAGCTCATACTCCTCATCAACGTGGTTATGTACATTATACTTCCAATGGAAGATTCACAAGCCCCCCACCTCCGTGTCACCTCTCCCCTGGTGACTCCGGGGTTGTGGGAGTGTGCTATCTTCTCCTGCCCCTCCTTCCCGAATCGTTGCTGCTACCCACGCATCCACTGGTGAATCTCAACTAGGTGCCAAGGATGATGGATGTGCAGCATGATGGAGCCGCTTATTGGGACTCTAGAAGCACCGTGCCCCGGCTTTGTTTTATGCCCCCTTGCCGCCACCGTGCGTTGAGTCTTCCCGGACTCATCCCCCCCCCTCACCGACACATCCCCTTTCAGTTCCAACTTCTTAAGACAATTGCCAACCCTTATCGGTGAGGACGAGCACATAAGAGACACGATTCCCCTCTAGGTAAACAATTACTCGATCCATTTACAAGTAACCATTTTATGAAACCATCTTAAGACAATTGTCAAGCATTAACTCTTTTACACTCAAGATTCTTATAAATGCACGGGTTAAGAATTCTCATTCCTTTTTTCAAGACCAACACTCTTGCTTCCATTAATATAAGTGATTAACAAGTGAAAAATATAAAAGGGAAAATTTCATCAACAATTTACCCTAAAAGATATAAGTGAAGCTCAGCAATTAAATATAAGCAATACCGTGCAAACGCCCCCTCTCTCTCATGTCTTTTATTTTTAGAATAATTGAAAAAAATGAATCTCCAAAAAAAATACACAGACTATGATAGTAAATAAGAAACGTACCTCAAGAAGATCATACTAGTTGAGGAAGAGGGGGATGTGGGGACATCCGCAAGTTTAAGACTTTTGACCTCCTTGGTTTCAAGGGGATGCAGGACTACCCCAAACTTAAAAGTCATCTTGGTCCTTCTTTTCCTATCATCTTTATGTCTTCCTTAAACCAAAAAAAGGTTGCATGAAGCGATTAGCTGTCCAAAGTAACAATAATCAAAACATGGAAGGGTCATCTAAAGATAATATGACAGGGCTTCGCCTCGGATAATGAATAGGGCTATGTGGCGATGGCAAAACTAATGATCTCTAGATAGTTTGGGTGTTAGTAGGAATATATATAGGAGTTGCACCTAAAGGGAGCATCAATATTCGGTATGTGACCATTGGTCCCTCACAGAAGCCCATGAAGCCTATCCCCCGGTATGCCTTCTTTCCAAGGTATCTCCCGTCAACATCTTATCTTCGCCTAATTTCTTGTAGATCTTTTGGAGTTCAAAAATGTTTATGAATTCATCGACATAAAAAACAATGTTGTTCGTCTACAATTTTAGCAGGATAGTCCAAAAATTATAGAATTCCTAAATGATAGCAATTATGTAATTAAACTTCAAAAATTAATAAATACATTTTGGACATGTCACGCGTGTTGAACTTCGTGAGATGGAGCTGGGATTTCTGGGCGAAATCTCAATGATGGTGTCACCCGGGGTGAGGTTTTTCTCCCTAGTTGTTTCGTAAAGGAACCCACATGTGTTCGGCTGGGGTTACCGGTTTAGCTTTGAGTGAAAGCCATACTTTGATTTATGTTAGTGCCGGTCATAGTGACGCAAGCGGGTCTCTCTCTCTCTCTCTTGCAAAAGCATCTCTGTGGAGTCCCAACCACCATGTTACATCCGGCTAGGTCCCCTCTCTCTCTCACGCACGAAAGCATCTCTGTCACGTCCAACATAGGTGACTTTTGTGAGTCGTGGTCTCTATGAGTTGCTCTTTGAATTCGTGTTAAGCTAAGTACTATTGTCTACCTAGCCACAAAAAAGAACAACACCATCTTAGGGATTTTCATGTTGGAGGTGAGGTCTCAATTAGTTGAAGTCCTTCGATGGCGTTCCAGGTTCACATCACCTTGAAGTGTTCCCGAGTTTACCCATATGGGATGACTATGGAATAGGAGTCTAAGACAAGGTGCAATGGCTATCTTGGAGGAATATTGTCATTGGGTTGCGTCTGTGGCTCTTAGTGTTGAGATTTGACCTAGGTTGTCCGGTGGCCAATGACGATAGTGGGGACTTTCCTACTTATGCAAGGTGTAGACTGAGCAAAGTAAATGAGTGTGATATTTCTATTTGTAGTCTCAACAATGGGAATCCTTCGGTTGATCCAGCAACACTCCTTCTTGGTCTTCTCAGTTTGTTCCGGTGGTAGGTATAAATTTTGGTTGGTAGTCACTAGCATAGCTCGTTTCTAGTTCTCTTCTTACGCACCTTGTTCTTTCTTGTGTGTGCGCACGAGCATATGCGTCATGTGCTACATATATGCTCAGCGTATTTGAGTCAAAAAATTAACTTCGGGTGAATGAAGTAAAAGATCTAACACCATTTAGAATAAAGAAAATAATGAATTAAAAGATCATTTGGAGTAATTTATGGCAGCCAATCAAGCATCGGAGAAAAACTGGGGTGATTCTAAGGTGATATATGGAAGGAGGAGAGGAATAAGTAGTCCTTCCTTCGACAAAAATGGCAATGGTGGTCGTGACGGCAAAAGCTGAAGCTGACGAGGAGGAGAAGGCTGACCACAATGTGAGGTGGAGCGGTAGTGGTGAGAGCTGGCACCTAAGATGAGGTGTTCTTTGTTCGGGAATGTAGCATGCAATTTCAAAAAAAAAAATCCTACGATCACACAAGATCTATCTAGGAGATGCATAGCAACGATACGGGGAGAGTGAGTCCACGTACCCGTAGACCAAACGCGGAAGCGTTAGGTTAACGCGGTTGATGTAGTCGAACGTCTTCACAATCCAACCAATCTAAGTGCTGAATGTACGGCACCTTCGTGTTCAGCACACGTTTAGCTTGATGACGTCCCTCGAGCTCTTGATCCAGTAGAGGGTCGAGGGAGAGTTCCGATAGCACGACGGCGTGTTGACGGTGATGGTGATGTGATCCGCGCAGGTCTTCGCCTAAGCACTACGACGCTATGACCGGAGGAGTAAACTATTGAGGGGGCACCGCACACGGCTAAGAAACAACCTTTGTGTCTTTGGGGTGCCCCTCTGCCCACGTATATAAAGGAGGGGGAGGAGGAGGCTGTCCCAAGAGGGGCGCGCCAAGGGGGGAGTCCTACTTGGACTCCTAGTCCAAGTAGGATTCGCCCCCTGTCGGTGTCAAAACCGGCGGATCTCGGGTAGGGGGTCCCGAACTATGCGTCTAAGGCGGATGGTAACAGGAGGCAGGGGACACGATGTTTACCCAGGTTCGGGCCCTCTTGATGGAGGTAAAACCCTACGTCCTGCTTGATTATTCTTGATAATATGAGTAGTACAAGAGTTGATCTACCACGAGATCAGAGAGGCTAAACCCTAGAAGCTAGCCTATGGTATCATTGTATGTTGTCCTACGGACTAAAACCCTCCGACTTATATAGGCACCGGAGGAGGCTAGGGTTACAAAAGGTCGGTTACAAAGGAGGAGATATGCATATCCGTATTGCCTAGCTTGCCTTCCACGCCAAGTAGAGTCCCATCCGGACTCGGGATGAAGTCTTCAATCTCGTATCATCATAGTCCAACAGTCCGGCCAAAGGATATAGTCCGGCTGTCCGGAGACCCCCTAATCCAGGACTCCCTCAGTAGCCCCTGAACCAGGCTTCAATGACGATGAGTCCGGCGCGCAGTGTTGTCTTCGGCATTGCAAGGCGGGTTCCTCCTCCGAATACACCACGGAAGAGTTTGAATACAAGGATAGTGTCCGGCCCTGCAAAATAAGTTCCACATACCACCGTAGAGAGAATAATATTTCCACAAATCTAATCTGCTGACACGTTTTGGTAGCATGACATCACGCCACGGCCCGGTAATTATTTGAACCGTTTTTGTTTAACCAGCCCCGCACATAACGCGAGGCGGTTTCTTGACACGTCTTGTCAAAGCAGAGATCGTGTTCCCCTTATCACGGGATTCTCATCAATACAAACATGGGTAACCCAACCGTGCCTATTGGTATGACTCCTAGATCTTAGGTAAGTCTCGAACGACCACGAGGAGGACGCCTGATATTCATCCCCTTTATATAGGGACAAGGCTTTTTCTTTTTCCCTCCCGTGCTCAATCAAATCCTTCCCCCGCCTCGAGTTCTAACACCCAAAGCCCAGGTCAGGAGCTTCGGACCTTCAATCATGTCTGGATCCAGCCTTCAAGGCCGGTGGATGCCTTCCTCCGTCACGGAGGAGGACATCAAGAAGTTGAGGGAGGCCAGATATCTGACCGCCGAAATTTCGCATAGGCTGCCCGCCCGAGGGCAGGTCGTCCCTACTCCCGAACCCAACGAGAGCGTTGTGTTCATCTCCCACTTCCTCCGAGGACTAGGCCTCGCTCTGGATCCCTTTGTTAGGGGTCTTATGTTCTATTACGGGCTGTATTTTCACGATCTGGCCCCGGATTCCCTTCTTCACATCTCATCATTTATTGCCGTTTGTGAGGCCTTCCTCCGCATTACCCCTCACTTCGGCCTGTGGCTCAAGACCTACGATGTGAAGCCGAAGATGGTCGAGGGGCAGTACGCAGCGTGCGAAGGTGCTCTAATATGCAAAGTTGTTGACGCTCCATGGCCAAAGGGTTCCTTTCCAGAGGTGTTCGGACTGTGGCAACGGGAGTGGTTTTACGTCACAGCTCCCCGAAGTGCCAAGTGGGTAGCTTCCCCCACCTTTCGCTCGGGCCCTCTGATACGTCTCCGTTGTATCTACTTTTCCAAACACTTTTGCCCTTGTTTTGGACTCTAAATTGTATGATTTGAATGGAACTAACCCGGACTGACGCTGTTTTCAGCAGAATTGCCATGGTGTTGTTTTATGTGCAGAAAACAAATATTCTCGGAATGACCTGAAACTCCACGGAACATCTTAGAAAAAATAATAATAAATCCTCGCCAAAGATGAAGACCAAGGGGCCCACACCCTGTCCATGAGGGTGGGGGGCGCGCCCCCCTCTAGGGCATGCCCCCTACCTCGTGGGCCCCCTGGATGTCCTCCGATGCCAACTCCAACTCTATATATTTGCTTTTGGAGAGAAAAAAATCAGAGAGAAGAAATCATCGTGTTTTAGGATACAGAGCCGCCGCCAAGCCCTAAAACCTCTCGGGAGGGCTGATCTGGACTCCGTTCGGGGCTCCGGAGAGGGGGATTCGTCGCCGTCATCATCATCAACCATCCTCCATCACCAATTTCATGATGCTCACCGCCGTGCATGAGTAATTCCATCGTAGGCTTGCTAGACGGTGATGGGTTGGATGAGATTTATCATGTAATCGAGTTAGTTTTGTTAGGGTTTGATCCATAGTATCCATTATGTTCTGAGATTGATGTTGCTATGACTTTGCTCTGCTTAATGCTTGTCACTAGGGCCCGAGTGCCATGATTTCAGATCTGAACCTATTATGTTTTCATGAATATATGTGAGTTCTTGATCCTATCTTGCAAGTCTATAGTCACCTACTATGTGTTATGATCCGGCAACCCCGAAGTGACAATAATCGGGACCACTCCCGGTGATGACCATAGTTTGAGGAGTTCATGTATTCACTATGTGCTAATGCTTTGTTCCGGTTCTCTATTAAAAGGAGGCCTTAATATCCCTTAGTTTCCAATAGGACCCCACTGCCATGGGAGGGTAGGACAAAAGATGTCATGCAAGTTCTTTTCCATAAGCACGTATGACTATATACGGAATACATGCCTACATTACATTGATGAATTGGAGCTAGTTCTGTGTCACATTATGTTATGAATGATACATGATGAACCGCATCCGGCATAATTATCCATCACTAATCCGGTGCCTACGAGTTTTCCATATACTGGTTCTCGCTTATTTACTTTCCCGCTGCTACTGTTACAATCACTACAAAATACCAAAAACATTACTTTTGCTGTCCTTACTTTTGTTGCCGCTACCACCACTATCATATTACTTTGCTACTAAACACTTTGCTGCAGATACTAAGTTTCCAGGTGTGGTTGAATTGACAACTAAGCTGCTAATACTTGAGAATATTCTTTGGCTCCCCTTGTGTCGAATCAATAAATTTGGGTTGAATACTCTACCCTCGAAAGCTGTTGCGATCCCCTATACTTGTGGGTTATCAAGACTAATTTCTGGCGCCGTTGCCGGGGAGCATAGCTCTATTCTTTGAGTCACTTGGGATTTATATCTGCTGGACACTATGAAGAACTTGAAAGACGCTAAGACAACAATTTATCCCTCAACTACGAGGGGAGGTAAGGAACTGCCATCTAGCTCTGCACTTGATTCACCTTCTGTTATGAGTAGGCTAGCGACACCTAAACCTGCTTCTGCTATTCGTTCCGATATGTCGCCTGTTATTGATGATGCCACTTATGCTATGCATGATACTTATGATGAAACTGCTTCTATGCCTGATACTACTGTGCCCCTTGGTGAATTTCTTGATGAACAAATTGCTAGGGCTAGAGAAAAAGAAATTATTGAATCTGAATACGATGATGATAGTGATGATGAAAATATGCCTATTATCCCTGAGGGTTATCTTTTTTTTTGATATGGAATCTTCTGCCGCTTTCTAGCTTGCAGGGATAGATATGAGCCTAAGAGGTTATTAGTTAAATGGAACAAAGAATCACTTAGAGATAAAATGAAACCCGACCCTGCTTTTGCTACTTCACCTATATGTGTTCCTGATAAGGATTATGAATTCTCTATTGATCCTGATATAATTACTTTGGTTGAATCTGATCCGTTTTATGGCTATGAATCTGAAACTGTTGTGGCACATCTTACTAAGTTAAATGATATAGCCGCCCTGTTTACTAATGATGAGAGATCGCGTTACTTCTATATACTCAAAATATTTCCGTTCTCATTAAAGGGTGATGCTAAGATATGGTTTAATTCTCTTGATCCTGGTTGTGTGCGTAGTCCTCAGGATATGATTTATTACTTCTCTGCTAAATTTTTCCCTGCTCATAAGAAACAAGCTGCTTTGAGGGAAATATACAACTTTGTGCAAATTAAAGAAGAGAGTCTCCCACAAGCTTGGGGGAGGCTTCTCAAGTTACTTAATGCTTTGCCTGATCATCCTCTTAAGAAACCTGAAATACTTGATATCTTTTATAATGGACTAACCGATGCTTCCAGAGATTACCTGAATAGTTGTGTTGGTTCTCTTTTCAGGGAAAGAACACCAGATGAAGCTGAAATTCTATTGAATAATATGTTGACAAATGAAAATAATTGGGCACCTCCTGAGCCAGCTCCTGCTCCAATTACTGAGTCTATTCCTAAACCAACGCCGAAGAAGAGAGGTGTTCTATTCCTCAGTCCCGAAGATATGCAAGAGGCAAAGAAATCTATGAAAGAAAAAGGTATTAAAGCTGAAGATGTTAAGAATTTACCTCCTATTGAAGAAATACATGGTCTTAATATACCGCATGTTGAAGAAACATATGATCTCAATTCTTTATTTATTGAAGAACCTCCTGACCTCGATATCCCGACACAGGTAGTAAAGGTAAATTCTCTCTATAGATATGATAAAGCTGAAGTTCCTCCTACTAAAATTGCTAGTCAGTGCTTGGATGAGTTTGATAACTTTATGTTTAAGCAAGACGACTTCAATGCTTATTTTGGTAGAAAATTAAAGAAAATGCTTATATGATTAGACGCTTGGGTGATTATATGGCTAATATTAAAGGTGAACTTAAAATTGTTAGCAAACATGCTTCTATGGTTACCACTCAAGTAGAACAAGTACTTAAGGCTCAAAAAGAAGTGCTTGATGAAATGAATAGTAAGAAAAATGATTATACTGTTAGAGTGGCTACTAGAACTAGTAGAATGACTCGGGAACCTTTGTATCCTGATGGCCACCCTAAGAGAATCGAGCAAGATTCTCAAAGAAATAATATTGATGTTCCTAGTTCTTCTAAAAAGAAGAAGAAGAAAAATGATAGAACTGTGCAAACTTGTAGTGAACCTATTGCTGAACCACCTGATAATCCAAATGATATCTCTATGTCTGATGCTGAAACACAATCTGGTAATGAACATGAACCTAATGAAAATATTAATGATGATGTTCATGATGATGCTCAACCTAGTAATGATAATGATGTAGAAATTGAACCTGCTGTTGATCTTGATAACCCACAATCAAAGAATCAACGTTATGATAAAAGAGACTTTGTTGCTAGGAAACATGGTAAAGAAAGGGAACCTTGGGTTCAGAAACCCATGCCTTTTCCTCCGAAACCATCCAAGAAAAAGGATGATGATGATTTTGAGCGCTTTGCCGAAATGATTAGGCCTATCTTTTTGCGTATGCGATTAACTGATGTGCTCAAAACAAATCCTTAGGCTAAATATATGAAGGATATCACTACTAATAAAAGAAAGATACCGGAAGCTGAGATTTCCACCATGCTTGCTAATTATACTTTTAAGGGTGGAATACCAAAGAAACTTGGAGATCCCGGAGTACCTACTATACCTTGCTCCATTAAAAGGAATTATATTAAAACTGCTTTATGTGATCTTGGAGCTGGTGTTAGTGTTATGCCTCTCTCTTTATATCGTAGACTTGACTTGAATAAGCTGACACCTACTGAAATATCTTTGCAAATGGCTGGTAAATCAACTGCTATACCTGTCGGTATCTGTGAGGATGTGCCTGTTGTGGTTGCAAACGTTACTATTTTAACGGACTTTGTTATACTTGATATTCCCGAGGATGATAGTATGTCTATTATTCTTGGAAGACCTTTTCTTAATACTGCAGGGGCTGTTATTGATTGCAACAAAGGCAATGTCACTTTTCATGTTAATGGTAATGAGCATACGGTACACTTTCCGAGGAAACAACTTCAAGTTCACAGTATCAACTCCATTCGAAAAATTCCATCGATTATAATTGGAGGTTTTGAATTTCCTCTTCGTACTGTCAAAAAGAAATATGATATACTCATTATAGGGGATGTGCATATCCCCGTGGAGGTAACTTAGTGTCATTCGAAATTTCTCTGGTTTCATGATTATCGGAATGAGTTTGTTAACAAGACTTGATCAACCTTGTTAGTGGATTCTTTTTGATGAGCATGAGATGGATGAAACTAGAAGCACAAACTTCTGTACCCTCTCTATACTTTCTGTTAATTAGTAGAAATAAAGTAAAAATAGTATTTTTCTGTCTGTTTCCTGGCTTATCCGTGCAATATAAAAATATCCCGAAAATAAAAGTCCTCAGAATGACATGCCAATTTAATATGATTTTTTCGGGAATATTTGAGGATTTACTGTGCAAAAATTACCGCAGGAGGAGCTGCCACCTGGCCACGAGGGTGGTGGACGCCCCCCCTTAGGACGCGCCCCCTGCCTCGTGGGCCCACGATGGCCCTTCTCCACTTATCCCAGCACCCATCTTCTTCCTCTGTCTCACACAAACCCGAAAAACCAACTCAAGCACGAGTTCCAGCCACTTTTGCTGTGATTTTCGATCTCCTTGCTCAAAGCACCTCTCACAAAACTGCTTGGGGAGATTGTTCCTTGGTATGTGACTCCTCCACTGGTCCAATTAGTTTTTGTTCTAATGCCTTATTCTTTGCAAATTTTTGTTGCATAGGTGACCATGTTCTTGAGCTTGCATGTCAAATTTATATGGTTCCAAGTAGTTCTAATGCTTGATATAGGCTCTAGGCACTTGTAGGAGTAGTTGCTATCAGTTTTATTGAAGTTGGTTCACTTTTGTTTGAAGTTACTAAAAATTTCAGAATTTTTCAGAGAAAAACAATATGCTTAGGAAGATGTTCCAAGGTGGTTCTTCTAAGAAGCAAGGACCCATGATTGCTATGCGCGATGCTGACGAGGATCCACCAAGAGACGCTCCAGTACGGCCTTGCGAATGGCCGTCGGAAAATTTTATGGACCGTGCGGGAATTAAAGAAGAATCCAAAGCATATTTGCACAATGCCGGTCTTGAGGATTTTGAGGCTAACAAATGCCCCCAGTATCATGATCTCACAAGTTCATTTGTGAGGAGATTTGAGTATTCATCTTCGCGTAATTCTCCTTCAGTCATGTTTGATCTCTATGACAAATCTTATACCATGGACTTAGAGGATTTCACTTCTGCTTGCAAACTTCCATCATGGGGTAGTGTTAGGGATCCCCCTAAATCTGAATTTAGAAACTTTCTTGCTAGTATAACTGTGGGGGAATCTAGAGATATAACGCATGCTACCATATGGAGCATTCACTTTCCTGCTATACATTATTTTGCTCTCTTCATCGGTAGATGCATAAATGCTAAGGATGAAGCATGTCACATGTGTGTCCCTGATCTTAGCATTCTTAGGAGTGCTGTGTTAGGAGACCAATCTTATCATATGGGAGCCATTGTAGCTCGTAGGTTGCATCATAATAGACATAATGGAGATTTCTTTGGAGGAATTTATGCAACCCGCTTAGCTCATTTTCTTGAGATAGACATTCATGAGGGTGATACGGAGTTGCCTCCTGCATATTTAGATTATGACTCTATGGCTTCGCACTAGTTTGTTGAGAGGCCTGAATCACCTCTCTTATATCGTTTAATTTTTGATAAACGACGTGTTTTCCGTATTACTCTCCCTGCTCCTGCCTTCTTTGATTCACAGACAAAAAGGAGATATGTTATTACCAGAGAGGAGGCCGAAGAGTACGAGAAGAGAGCGGAGGCAGCTCGACTCCACGCTGCAGCTCAGCAGGCGATAATCGGTGCACATTAGTATGATCCCGGCTATTCTTCTTCACAGTACGACCCTAACTACACCTATGGGTATCCGCCAGGCTATCCCTGGCAATAGACCAACTTAGGCCAAAAGCCTAAGCTTGGGGGAGTACTTATTTCTCACCGACATTACATTTATGCTCAGACACACTCATCACTAGATGTCGGTGCTCATACTCTTTCACTGTAATATCCATGCTAGTTTATTTTCTTTTTCCTGCTTTCTTCTTGTGTGTTTGTTAAACCTTAAGAAAAAAAATAGTAGTAGTTTATTTTTCTGCTGTAGTAGTAATAATTAAAAAGAAAACCCAAAAATATTTCCCGTTCTTCTTTTGCTTGTTGGGAGCTTTCCCGTGTAAATAGTTTTATTTCTTTTCTTTTCTTTGGGGGTCAGTAGGAGAAGACCATAATTAAATTGTTGAAGTGGCTCTTATATGCATTATTGTTGATTTAACCAAGAGCCCATATTGCCTTGTCTTCTCCTGTTTACTGAATGCTCGCAGATTTCAGCTTAGTACAATGCACGTACACTCTTATTATTATTCACACCGTTCGGTCATGCAAGTGAAAGGCAATTATGATGATATATGATGGACTGACTGAGATGAGAAAAGCTGGTACGAACTCGACCTCTTTTGTTTTTGTAAATATGATGAGCCCCCATTCTTGATTCAGCTTATTATGAATAAACATGTTTGCAATGACAATTAGAGATCATAGTTGCTTGTGCCATGCTTGATTAGCTATGAGTTATAATGGTTTACCTTGTGTGCCAACATGCTATTGAGATGATTATGATGTGGTATGATGGGGTGGTATCCTCCTTTGAATGATTTAAGTGACTTGACTTGGCACATGTTCACGCATGTAGTTGAAACAAAATCAACATAGCCTTCACGATATTTATGTTCATGGTGGATTATATCCTACTCATGCTTGCATCCAATGTTTATTAATTTTAATGCATGTACATGGCTGTAGTCGCTCTCTAGTTGGTCGCTTCCCAGTATTTTGCTAGCCTTCACTTGTACTAAGCGGGAATACTGCTTGTGCATCCAATCCCTTAAACCCCAAAGTTATTCCAGATGAGTCCACTATACCCTCCTATATGCGGTATCTACCTGCCATTCCAAGTAAATTTGTATGTGCCAAACTCTAAACCTTCAAATAAACATTCTGTTTTGTATGCTTGAATAGCTCATGTATCAACCAAGGCTGTCCTTATCTTCCGTGTTAGGCGGGTTATTCTCAAGAGGAGTGGACTCCACTCCTCACTCACGAGAAAATGGCTGGTCACCGGGATGCCCAGTCACATGCTTTATGCAAACCAAATCAACATTAATTGCAAACAAAACTCCCCCTGGGACCTGATGTATGTTGGAGACACTCGTTGTTTTGAGCAAGTCATGGATTGATGCTTGTTGGTGGAGGGGGAGTATAAACTTTACAATTCTGTTTGGGAATCGCCTATAATGTGTTTAGCATGGAAGATATCGCCATCTCTTAGTTGTTACGTTGACAATGAAAGTATATCGCTCAAAATGCAATTTATCTCTGTTTCAAAACTGAGCTCTGGCACCTCTACAAATCCTTGCTTCCCTCCATGAAGGGCCTATCCATTTACTTTTATGTTGAGTCATAACCCTCTTATAAAAAAGCGCTAGCTGGAGAGCACAGCTGTCATTTGCATTCATCACTATTAATCTATGTTGGGTGTGACTATGATTGGATCTCTTTTACCATGAATTACAATGTCTAGTCAGTCCTTGATCTTTAAAGGTGCTCTGCATTTATGTTTTGCGGTCTCAGAAAGGGCTAGGGAGATACCATCTTGTTATATCATATTATGATTGTTTTGAGAAAGTGTTGTCATCCGAGATTTATTATTATGGCTTGCTAGTTGATTATGCTATTGATATGAGTAATTATGAGATCTGAGAATTATTGCAAATGTGGTTAGTTATGATCTATGCTGAAAACTTGAATGGTGGCTTGACATAGTTACAACAACAAGAGCAAACAGAGTTTGTAAAAGTTTTTCTTTCTTTCTTTCAGTTTATCAACTAAATTGCTTGAGGACAAGCAAGGGTTTAAGCTTGGGGGAGTTGATACGTCTCCGTCATATCTACTTTTCCAAACACTTTTGCCCTTGTTTTGGACTCTAACTTCTATGATTTGAATGGAACTAACCCGGACTGACGCTGTTTTCAGCAAAATTGCCATGGTGTTGTTTTATGTGCAGAAAACAAATATTCTCGGAATGACCTGAAACTCCACGGAACATCTTAGAAAAAATAATAAAAAATCCTCGCCAAAGATGAAGACCAAGGGGCCCACACCCTATCCACGAGGGTGGGGGGCGCGCCCCCCCTCTAGGGCGTGCCCCCTACCTCATGGGCCCCCTGGATGTCCTCTGACGCCAACTCCAACTCTATATACTTGCTTTTGGAGAGAAAAAATCAGAGAGAAGAAAACATCGCGTTTTACGATACGGAGCCGCCGCCAAGCCCTAAAACCTCTCGGGAGGGCTGATCTAGACTCCGTTCGGGGCTCCGGAGAGGGGGATTCGTCACCGTCGTCATCATCAACCATCCTCCATCACCAATTTCATGATTCTCACCGTCGTGCGTGAGTAATTCCATCGTAGGCTCGTTGGACGGTGATGGGTTGGATGAGATTTATCATGTAATCGAGTTAGTTTTGTTAGGGTTTGATCCCTAGTATCCATTATGTTCTGAGATTGATGTTGCTATGACTTTGCTATGCTTAATGCTTGTCACTAGGGCCTGAGTGCCATGATTTCAGATCTGAACCTATTATGTTTTCATGAATATATGTGAGTTCTTGATCCTATCTTGCAAGTCTATAGTCACCTACTATGTGTTATGATCCGGCAACCCCGCAGTGACAATAATCGGGACCACTCCCGGTGATGACCATAGTTTGAGGAGTTCATGTATTCACTATGTGCTAATGCTTTGTTCCGGTTCTCTATTAAAAGGAGGCCTTAATATCCCTAGTTTCCAATAGGACCCCACTGCCATGGGAGGGTAGGACAAAAGATGTCATGCAAGTTCTTTTCCATAAGCACGTATGACTATATATGGAATACATGCCTACATTACATTGATGAATTGGAGCTAGTTCCGTGTCACATTATGTTATGAATGATACATGATGAACCGCATCCGGCATAATTATCCATCACTAATCCGGTGCCTACGAGTTTTCCATATACTGGTTCTCGCTTATTTACTTTCCCGCTGCTACTGTTACAATCACTACAAAATACCAAAAACATTACTTTTGCTGTCTTTACTTTTGTTGCCACTACCACCACTATCATATTACTTTGCTACTAAACACTTTGCTGCAGATACTAAGTTTCCAGGTGTGGTTGAATTGACAACTCAGCTGCTAATACTTGAGAATATTCTTTGGCTCCCCTTGTGTCGAATCAATAAATTTGGGTTGAATACTCTACCGTCGAAAGCTGTTGCGATCCCCTATACTTGTGGGTTATCACCCTCCACCATAACTGATGTCATGGATTAGCAGGGGGCTGAGCTGGGGTCCCGCCAAGGACGTGCCAATACTGCAAAGCCGTATCCGAGATCTCTTCGAGGGAGATTTCAGTCTGGTTATGATAACGAAGTTATGCTGGTTCGTCGAGTCCAGCCTTGCAAACGCCGGCCCCTCCGCATGTGGGAATTCAACCCAGAAGGACCGCACACTATTCAGAATTTCCTCGGCATGACGCACGAGGAGATGTACAAATCGTTCTTCGGACCCCAAATAGTGTGTCCGGACACTACCGAGGACGTGGGCTTGAGCTGCAACCGCCCCGCTGCCCAAGTAAGTAATCCCATGGCCGAACACACTGTCCTTTTATTTATCATGACATCATTCTAAAGAATCGCTCTTTGACCAGGACTGGATAACAAAGGCGAAGATGATCCGGTGTTCGGCCCCCCTTCCTGAAGGCTTGGACAATCCGGTGCTGGAAAAGATGCTCGAGCTAGCACCTTGTCTAGTGCCCTCAAAGGAAGATAAAGGGGGGAATAAAGAGGGCGAAAGCGGGCCTCCATCGCTACCTATTCCAATCGAGGGAATGAGCGCCTCCATGAGGGAGGATAACCAAGGGGAAGAATCTGACATTCTCTCTCCCCGGGGAAGGAAGAGGACTACCTCTGAAGATCCGGAAACTAAGGTTTCCAAACGGGAGAAGAAATCTCCGCCAGAGGGCCTGCCTCGGAGGGTATTCTTGCCGCACAATGTCCGCACGGGGATCAGCCCTCTACCGAGCTGTAAGTAATCAAAAGGTACTTAATAGTGAAGATATCCTACCTTACTTCTGAAGACAATAACCGATGCTTGTAAATTGTAGTCCGGATCGCAGCCCTTCTCGACAGAGTTCGTCTTCGAGGGATCTTCTTCCGGAGATGATGGGGAGCGAAACGCCTCCCCCGGACTCCCCAACTCAAGAAGCGTGCGACCTTGAAGTGTTGTCGTGAAGGGTATCTCCGGATCCAATATCGCCAGAGGATAACCCTTTGGCTGCCCGGCATCCCCAGTATTCGGCTCCTGAGGAGAGCGACAGCAAGGGTCCGTACTGTGTGCGGTCGGACGCGCTGAAGGATCTTCTGGGGAAAGCTGTCGTCTCGGAAGCGCATCGTACGCTAATGGGTACGGTAATTTAAAGGATTTCATCCGCTGAAAGCGGTTTGCATGAAGCTTTTTTGAGTCTGCTGAAAGGCTTCGAGGTAAGTAAAATAATGTATGCCTTTAATAGTATCACATACGTTAGGTATGCCCATGTAGATAGTAGCCCCTGAGACTCTGGTTGTCATCGAGAACGGCGGCAAACAGAGGATCATAGTCCTAGGTAATAACCTTTCCGCCTTTATGTGCAGGTGGTTGAAGCTCCGGTGGCTAGTTGGACTAATGGGTTTGCCAAACTAAAGCGGCAACTAGATGCGGCAGATGCCGACATCGTGCTTGTCAACAAGCGGCTTGACGAAGCACAGGGTGAGTGATTTTTCTGGTGATCGTCACTGTCGGTGTCAAAACCGGCGAATCTCGGGTAGGGGGTCCCGAACTGTGCGTCTAGGCCAGATGGTAACAGGAGGCAAGGAACACGATGTTTTACCCAGGTTCGGGCCCTCTTGATGGAGGTAAAACCCTACGTCCTGCTTGATTAATATTGATGATATGGGTAGTACAAGAGTAGATCTACCACGAGATCAAGGAGGCTAAACCCTAGAAGCTAGCCTATGGTATGATTGTTGTATGATGAAGTTGTCCTACGGACTAAAACCCTCCGGTTTATATAGACACCGGAGAGGGTTAGGGTTACACAAAGTCGGTTACAATGGTAGGAGATCTTGAATATCCGCATCGCCAAGCTTGCCTTCCACGCCAAGGAAAATCCCATCCGGACACGGGACGAAGTCTTCAATCTTGTATCTTTATAGTCCTGGAGTCCGGCTGAAGGTATAGTCCGGCTACCCGAACACCCCCTAATCCAGGACTCCCTCAGTAGCCCCTGAACCAGGCTTCAATGACAACGAGTCCGGCGCGTAGATTGTCTTCGGCATTGCAAGGCGGGTTCCTCCTCCAAATTCTTCATAAAAGTTTGTAAACACCAAGAGTAGTGTCCGGCTCTGCAAAATAAGTTTCCATGTATTGCCATAGAGAGAATAATATTAACACAAATCTAATCTGCTGACGTATTCCGCAGCGTGACATCACACTACGGCCAAGCCTTTATTTGAATCGTTTTCACTTTTCCACCTCAGCGTGTTTTGCGAGGTGGTTTCCTTGGCACGTCTTGTCAAAGCAGAGATCGTGTCCTCCATTTACGGGATTCTCATCAATATGGACGTGGGTAACCCAACCGCGCCATTTATCACGGCGCTTGGGAGGCAAGCGAGTTTTACTAGGCTGGTGGGGACGCATAGTCGCATCCGCTGGGGATAAGGATCCACCTTTTTACCTACGCCTTCTTCCTCCTTTGCCTATCCATCTTCTGCGCACCCGAGCTCCAGCGCCCAAGCCCGCACTTCCTACCTCAACCTTCTCCAACAATGTCCGGAGCGGGAGGCAAGTGGATGGTCTCCTCCGTCACAGAGGGCCATGTCAAAAGGCTAAGGAAGGCCGGATACCTGTCCAAAGACATCGCGCACCGGCTTCCTGAGGAGGGGCAGCTTCTCCCCACCCCAAGGCCCCATGAGAGGGTAGTATTTCTTCCCCACTTCCTCCGCGGACTGGGTTTTCCTCTCCACCCATTTGTCCGCGGGCTCATGTTCTACTATGGCCTAGATTTCCACGATCTGGCCCCGAACTTCATCCTCAATATATCGGCGTTTATCGTCGTGTGTGAGGCTTTCCTCTGCATCCGCCCCCATTTCGGCCTCTGGCTCAAGACCTTCAATGTCAAGCCAAAGGTGGTGCGCGGCAACCAGGCGGAGTGCGGAGGTGCCATGGCGGGAAAAATAGCCAACGTCCTATGGCTCGAGGGCTCCTTTGTGGAGACCTTGAAGGGGTGGCAGTCAGGGTGGTTTTACATCACCGAGCCACGCGATCCGAAGTGGATCGCAGCCCCAGAATTCTGATCCGGACCCCCTACGCGGCTCACGTCCTGGAAGGAGACGGGCTTGTCGTGGGGCGACGAAGAAGAGGTGACCGGACTGCAAAAATGAATCCAGTCCCTGGTGAACAAGCAATTCAAGCTTGTCAACGTAGTCCAGGTCATGCTCGTCCGCCAGATCCTTCCGTGTCAAGAACGGGACTTCAATTTGTGGGAGTTCAACCCGGCGCAGCACCGAACTCTGAGCAGGCTCTTTGACACGACGTACAAAGATGTCTGGATGGGGCTAACCAAAGGCGCCGAGGCTCCCACATCCGCCTCTGAAGACCGCAGATTCAGCTCGCAGTGTCCTGCTGGTGAGGTAAAATATTTTCATCTTTTACAGGATGTTAAGTTTTCTTCATAGTTTGACTCCACGCGGGATCTAAACTCCCTCACCTTTGACAGGATTGGCAGGCGAAGTCTGGACTGATTAACTGTCCGGCTCCCTTTCCCGAAGACCCAACCCCTGCTCTCCTAGTGAAGCTGCTGGTTTCGGCACCTTATGTGGTGCCGGAGAAGAAGGCCAAGAAGAAGAAGGCCACGGGGACTCGAAAGAGTTCCCGGCATATGGTGGTGTCGGACTCGTCGTCTGATGAGTCCGAGACGCACTCCTCCCGTGAAGACGAGGAGGAAGAAGATACCTCTCCCCCTTCAGCGGGGGGAGGAAAGAAGAGGAAGGTCGCCCCAGTAGGGGAGGCTGAGGGGTCCAAGAAGAGGAAAACCCCTCTGCCGGACTACGCCCCCGACGCCGACGAGGACGAAGAGGAGTGGCCGGACAGGGCCAAGCGTCCGGCGAAATCGTAAGTGTTCGGATTCCAGAGTAACTCGTGATATTCCTTTTGTTGCACAGCTTTCCCTGATGTCGAATATAATCATGCAGCCCACCCAAGGACGGGCTCGACGAGTCGTCGAGCGGCTCCCTGGACTCATCGGACATGAATTCAGTTCCACCCGCTGCCTCCCCCTGTGCTGCGGATGACGCCGAAGTGGCGTCGCGACACGCTCCGGGGCAAGAGGAGGTGGTCCAGGAGGAGCCGTGAGGCGACCTCTCGGACTCCAGGAGTAAAGGGGACAAGACCCCCCAGGGCTCCAAGTCCGGCTTTAAGCCGGACACCGCGCCGGAATCATCAACGGTTCCGGACCGCGGCAGGCGAACTCCTGCCAAGAGGAGCAAGCCTATTGAGCCGGCGTCCTCCGCCCAACCGGAGGCATCGGACAATCTGCTGGAGGTGCTTAAGGGCGCCTCCATCGACGAGGAGCACCATACCATTATGAGTACGGTGGTCCAGAAGGTTCAGTCCGCCAAAAGAGGACTGACTGAAGCTTGTGCTAGCCTTCTAACAGGCTTCGAGGTAAGTAAAAATATGTAAAAATATTACCGCATAGACAGTAGCCCCTGATGCTCTGTTTGGCGTTCGGAAAGAAAAGCCGAATAGAGGATCTATTAAATATCGCAGGAGTCTAACTAAAAAGGAGTCAATAGACGTATGCAAGCTTCGCTGCTGGCCACCGCCACACCGACTGCGGAGGTGGATGCCCTGAAGCAGGGCCTCGAGCGGACCGAGCAAGAGCTCGGCCTGGCCAAACGACAGCTCGAGGAGAAAGAAGGTAAGAGATACCTTATAGAAAAATGCCTATAAGAAGACGCAATTGCAAAAAATGACAGGAGTATACTGCTTATTGTAGGGGCCACAACTGAGGTGGCGACCCTCAAGCAGGCGTTGTCCGAGGCCAAGAAGAGAGCGGCCACGAAGCGCACCGAGCGGGAGATATTTGAGGCGCAGGTCGGCGAGGTGCAGCAAGAGCTTCAGGCTCTCATGAAAAAACATGGGAGTTTGGAGCTCGACTCGAAGACGCGAGCGTCCGAGCTTGCTGCGGCCCTTAAAACTGCCAAATCTGCCAAGGCCGAAGCCCAGAAGGCCCTCCAGGAATTGGATGCGGTGAAAAAGATAGCGGCGGGTAAGGCATTCTCTATGCAAAGCAGACATATAAAAGTAAACTACTTGTTACTTACCCGAATCCGGAGTTCTCTAGGGGCATTCGCAGATCTTCCCCGCAGTGTATCCGATGCCGCCGCATTCTACCGAGCCAAGGAAGGCAGCTCGACGGAGAAGGTGTTCTGGTCTCAGTACGCTGAGGCAGGACAACCTGTGCCTTTGAGCGACCAGCTGAAGCAGCTGGTCGAGCTCCACAAGGCGGCCGAATAGGCCCTGAAGGGCTTCATAGTTCGGCTGTGGCCTGGAGAGGCCCTGCCTAGGAGCTACTTCGGACTGGTGTGGCGGCTGGTGGAGGCTTGTTCAAGGCTCGAGGTCATCAAGTGCTCCGTCTGCATCGAAGGTGCCCGTAGGGCCCTTGCCCGTGCAAAGGTGCACTGGGTAAGCTGGACGGTGAGAAGCTTGTGAGGGACGGGCCGCCGCCGGGGAAGGAGCATCGCAAGCCCGAGAACTATTACAAGGATGTTCTGGCCGGTGCCCGCCTTATGGCGGATGAATGCACCAAGGATGTAATTTTTGAATGAACTCGCTCGTGTTATCCTGTGCGCTGAAAACTTGCTCATATGCGCTAAGCAATGCTTGAATTTAAAATATTACTTTCTGTGCGGCCGTTTATCAAAAAATTGAGAGATGGCCAGTCGTCGGCTTCTGCCCCCATGCCACTAGTGTTGGGGTGTTCGGGATAAACCTGAGCGCTCTTTTTCCCATGATTGGGTCCGTCGAGGGAGGCGCTCAGCACAACGAACAAGGCAATCAGACTATAATGCTTGAACACTCTCACTTAGCCATAGAACTCTATAATTTTAAATTTCGGCGAAGCCCCTAGTATTCGGAAGACCGAGTTCGGGGCGCTATCCACGCCTTGGCCGGACAAAGCTGGTTCCTCGCTCGAAGCGGCATAAGTCTTTAAGGACTCAAAAAACCTCTCGAACAGCGACCGGTCTTTCGCCTCATCATGACAGTCAGTTTTAGTTTTCTCTACTGAGGTGCTCAGCCCAGCTCAACTGGGGCACAATCGCAGTAGTTCTCCTAGTGCTACCTTAGCTGATATAGCGGAACGTAAGGCACCAAAACATAGGAGCCGGGCAAACCCAACTATTGACCCAAATCATGATTCGGAGCCGATGCATATAGTGCTATAAGTTCGGGGTGCCGCACTTGTGAAAGTGTACGGACTTCTCACGCCATATTGATGGGTACTGAAGCCCCTGGCGTATTTTTGCCGTACCACAGTGTACGGATGCAACATGTTATTGATAAACATATATATAAAAAGAGGATAATGCAAAAAATAGACAAAAAGCTATGCATTGTTTATAGAAAGGCTGCTATGAAAGCGGAACGATACAAATAGTGCGATAAGCAAAAGAAATTGGACTATTTAGCATGTCCTGGCCAGGGGAAGGCCGCGGAATTGTATTAAAAACAGGTATACTGCTCGCAATAGAGACCACCTGGGAGTTCCATAATGCGGCGTGGCTTGTCTGCTTTCCTGGATCTTGCATCGTTTGTGCGGCAGTTGAATTGCCGAACGGGTCATCCGAAGTATGGAGTCCTGAGAGTAAGAGAAAAAAAAGAAAAAAAGGAATCCGGCAGCCCCTGGTGCGGTTTAAGCCGTATTTCGGGCGTGCCGTGATAGTGCCCCTTCCCCTATGCCCATGGTATTTCAAGAGCGTAGTTATGTACGCGAAGCACTGGTTTCGCTATATCGCGAGGGCTAGGGTTGGGGCCGCATTGCTACGCTAGCTCAGAACGTGCCAGGCGGTCTTGTTGTAGGGTACTCCGGGCGCGCTTGACAGTGTCCGGCTTTTTGAAGGCCGAACTGGAGAACTGCCTAGAGAGGCTGCCTTGTACTTCTGCTGCGAGCGCTGCCGTGTGCTCCTCCGTTCGGAGGGAGCGTTCAGTGTTCCCATTGATCGTGATTACTCCTCTAGGGCCTGGCATCTTGAGCTTGAGGTATGCATAGTGCGGTACCGCGTTGAATTTTGCGAATGCGGTTCGCCCGAGCAGTGCGTGATAGCCACTGCGGAACGGGACTATGTCGAAGATTAACTCCTCGCTTCGGAAGTTATCCGGAGATCCGAAGACCACTTCCAGTGTGACTGAGCCTGTACAGTTGGCTTCTACACCTGGTATGACGCCTTTAAAGGTCGTTTTTGTGGGCTTGATCCTCGAGGGATCTATGCCCATTTTTCGCACTATATCCTGGTAAAGCAGGTTCAGGCTGCTACCGCCGTCCATGAGGACTCTTGTGAGATGAAATCCGTCAATGATTGGGTCTAGAACCAATGCAGCGAAGCCGTCGTGGCGGATGCTAGTGGGGTGGTCCCTTCGATCAAAGGTGATCGGGCAGGAGGACCATGGGTTGAACTTTGGGGCGACTGGCTCTATCGCATATACGTCCCGTAACGCACGCTTCCGCTCCCTCTTGGGGATGTGGGTTGCGTATATCATGTTCACCGTCCGCACTTGCGGGGGAAATCCCTTCTGTCCACTATTGTTCGGCGGCCTGGGCTCCTCCTCGTCGTCGCTATGCAGCCCCTTGTCTTTGTTTTCGGCTCTTAACTTGCCTGCCTGCTTAAACACCCAACAGTCCCTGTTGGTGTGATTGGCTGGCTTTTCGGGGGTGCCATGTATCTGGCACAAGCGGTCGAGTATTCGGTCCAAACTGGACGGGCCCTGAGTATTTCTTTTGAATGGCTTTTTCCGTTGACCGGATTTGTAGCCTCGGAATCCGGCATTAACTGCCGTATCCTCATTGCTATCGTTGTTAACGCGGCGCTTTTGTTTGTTCCAACGTGACCTGTCGCTTTTGTCCTGGGTATTCGAATTACCAGGGTTCTTGGTTAAATTGTTGCTGCGAGCTAACCAGCTGTCTTCTCCCGTGCAAAAGCGGGTCATGAGTGTTGTGAGGGCTGCCATAGATTTCGGCTTTTCCTGTCCCAGGTGCCGGGCAAGCCACTCGTCACGGATATTATGCTTGAAGGCCGCTAAGGCCTCTGCGTCCGGACAGTCGACTATTTGGTTTTTCTTTGTTAGGAACCGTGTCCAGAATTGCCTAGCCGATTCCTCTGGCTACTGAATTATGTCGCTTAGGTCATCGGTGTCCGGTGGTCGCACATAAGTGCCCTGGAAGTTGTCAAGGAATGCGGCTTCCAGGTCCTCCCAAGAACCGATTGAGTCTGCTGGCAAGCTGTTAAGCCAATGCCGGGCCGGTCCCTTAAGTTTGAGTGGGAGGTATTTGATGGCGTGTAGATCATCACCGCGGGCCATGTGGATATGAAGGAGATAATCCTCGATCCATACCGCAGGATCTGTTGTGCCATCGTACGATTCGATGTTTACAGGTTTGAAGCCCTCAGGGATTTTATGATCCATTACTTCATCTATGAAGCATAGTGGGTGTGCGGCGCCTCCGTATTGGGCTATATCACGATGCAGCTCGAAGGAGCTTTGTCCGTTGAGTTTGGCCCGGCCGGATTTATTGCATATGGAGTGACAATCACCGTCACGTGCCGTGGGGCGCCTGCGCGATCCGTAGATCGATCTTGTTTGCCTTGCCTTGTCCTCCAGTATGTCGCGCAGGTCGGGCGCATTTTCCCGTGCCTTAGTATGCTTGATGCGGCGTCGGGGCATGGCTTGAGTGGAGGGCCAAGAGGCCTCTCTGTCGCGGCCATGAGGTGGCCGGTCGGCCATGTCATGCGTTGGTGATGTAGGTGCTTCCTCCTCTAGTCGGGGTAGCAGCCTACGCTTTGGGTAACTCTTGGAGGGGCGTTCGAGTTCATACTCTTCGGCCGAAAGGACTTCAGTCCATCTGTCAGCTAGCAAATCCTGATCAGGTCTAAGCTGTTGCTGCTTTTTCTTGAGGCTGCTTGCCGTGGCCATAAGCCTGCGTTTAAAACGCTCTTGTTCGGCGGGATCCTCTGGCACGACGAACTCGTCGTCGTCGAGGCTTGCCTCGTCTTCGGAGGGAGGCGTATAATTATCATCCTCAACCTCTTGGTCCGCCGCCCTCTCGTGAGGGATGGCTTCTCTGTCCTCCTGTGCCGAATCGTGCTGGAGGGGGTGTTCTTTGGCGCTATCCGGAGTAGTATTATCTCCCGTGCCAGAATCACCGTTTTTGCTTTGGCGGGATTTAGAGCGGCGTCGCTGACGCCGGCGCTTGGATTTAGAGCGGCGTCGCTGACGCCGTTTCTTAGAGGTATCGTCCCCCGCTGTTCCATCGCCATCTCCATCCTTTGGAGTGTCCACCATATATATGTCATATGACTAGGTGGCCTTCCAGCGCCCTAAAGGTGCTAGTTCTTGTTCGTCTCCTGCATCATCGTCCATGCCGTCGATGTCTTCGGAGTCGAAGTCAAGCATGTCGGTTAAGTTGTCAACAGTGGCAATGAAGTGGGTGGTGGGTGGGTTTTGAATTTCTTCATCGTCCGTATCCCAACCTTTCTGACCGTAGTCCGGCCAGGGCTCTCCTGATAAAGAGAGAGACTTTAGAGGATTCAGGATGTCGCCGAAGGGCGAGTGCTGAAAGATGTCTGCGGCGGTGAACTCCATTATCGGCGCCCAAATCAGATTCGATCGGCAGGGGCGCGGGGGGCTCGGAGTTCGGAAAGGAATCCGGCTCCTCGGAGTCACGGGACATGCGGAGTACGGGGCCGGAGTTCGGCTTGATCGCCTCTGAGATCGCAGCCCCTGAGGCAGCGTCCAACCGCTGATCCTTGATCGGCGCAGTAGGCTCCGAATCAATGGTCGGAACCGATGAGTGTGCGGCCTCCAAGGCGCTGTTCGGCGGCAGAGCTATATCATGCCCATCGAGACAGTGCGGCGCGCTTGGCTGTGGCTCGAATCCGTCGAAGATCAAGTCCCCGCGGATGTCAGCCGTGTAGTTTAGGCTTCCAAACCTGACCTGATGGCCAGGGGCGTAGCTTTCGATTTGCTCAAGGTGGCCAAGCGAATTGGCCCGCAGTGCGAAGCCGCCGAAGACGAAGATCTGTCCGGGGAGAAAAGTCTCACCCTGGACTGCATTGCTGTTGATGATCGAAGGAGCCATCGGGCCTGAAAGCGATGACACAGAGGAACTCTCAATGAAAGCACCAATGTCGGTGTCAAAACCGGCGGATCTCGGGTAGGGGGTCCCGAACTGTGCGTCTAGGCCAGATGGTAACAGGAGGCAAGGAACACGATGTTTTACCCAGGTTCGGGCCCTCTTGATGGAGGTAAAACCCTACGTCCTGCTTGATTAATATTGATGATATGGGTAGTACAAGTGTAGATCTACCACGAGATCAAGGAGGCTAAACCCTAGAAGCTAGCCTATGGTATGATTGTTGTATGATGAAGTTGTCCTACGGACTAAAACCCTCCGGTTTATATAGACACCAGAGAGGGTTAGGGTTACACGAAGTCGGTTACAATGGTAGGAGATCTTGAATATCCGCATCGCCAAGCTTGCCTTCCACGCCAAGGAAAGTCCCATCCGGACACGGGACAAAGTCTTCAATCTTGTATCTTCATAGTCCTGTAGTCCGACTAAAGGTATAGTCCGGCTACCCGAACACCCCCTAATCCAGGACTCCCTCAGTCACATAATAAGAGCAGCATGATGCCAGTATCTTTAATATGTTGTGACTGCAGATGGAGCGGCCACCATGGAGACCCTTCGGGCGGAGCTTGCCCGAGCCAAGGAGCAAGCAAGGAGTAGCAATGCGGCCGCTTTACACGCGGCCGAAAAGTTAAGGGCCGAACAGGCCGCACATTGCGAGAGCAAAGAAAAAATTGCCAAGATGGTCGTGGAGTTAAAAGATGCTGCTGACCGTTACCGGCTTCTTGAAGAGGAAAACCGGATGAAGGCGACGGACCTAGAGAAGGCCTGGGTGGCTGCCAAGGAAGCCCGCTCCAAAATTAGAGCGACGAAGGAGGAGCTGAATCAAGCTGCACATATCGTGTCTGGGAAGCCCTTCTTGTTGCGGACTAAGTTTGGAGATCCGAAGTATGCTCCTCTGGACCGGCTATGGAGTTCGGCGGACGCGTACATAGATTTGGCTGCAAGTGCTGCTGATGCAGCCGAGTACTTCAAGGATTAGAAAGGTCCCGAAGTGGAAAAGCTGTTCTGGTCACAGTTTCACGCTCCAGTCCGCCCGCTGCTGCTGAATGAGCGATTGACCGGTTGGGCCGAGCTCCATAGGTTGTCCGGACTTGCCATGAGGTCCGTTGTGGATCACCTGTGGCCGGGAGGGCCAAGGACGAGTAGCTACTTTAGCTTAGTGCAACAATTCCTTGAAGCTGTGCCACGCATCGATGCTGTAAAGAGATTAGCGTGCATAGAAGGTGCACGGATGGCCCTTGCCCGTGTTAAAACATACTGGGCGGAGATGGAGGCCACCACTGTTGTGGCAGAGGGTTCGGCCATAGGCCGAGTGGCTACCGAGCACTACTTTAAAGAAGTCCTTGAAGGCACTCGTTCGATAGAGGCTCAGTGCTCGAAGAATATTATTTTCTAGTGACCCATTGTACAAACAATGTTTTATTGAATTTATGAAGGTTGTATTTATACTTTTTCCCGAAAGTGCTATGATGCCTCCTGTGCGGCCGTTTATGTATATATGTATATAACCTGAAAGATGGCAGTCGTCGGCTTCAGCCCCCACGCATATAATGCGGGGGTGTTCGTAGAAGACGCATGTTCACACTTGATCCAATGTCTTGGTCCATTAAGGAGGTGATAGCGCAGCGAACTAGGCAACCGGACTATAATGCTTTAACACTTTACTTAGCCAGAGGAGTTTGACAGTGGGGCTACTATATAGCCCCTGGTGGCTCCGCGCTCATCCGGATTCGGGGCGTGTACATGCCTGGCCGGGAAACGACCCTTCGTTAAGGAGGAGGAATCCCGAAGATTCCGCTAGGTCATCGAGTGGTTGACCAGTCTCACGCTATATCATGACAGTTAGTTTTCGGCTTTCTCTACTGAGGTGCTCGTCCGGATGAACCAGGGCACAACCGTAGTAGTTCTCCTGGTGCCGCTTTAGCCGATAGAGCGGAACGTAAAGCAGAAAAACACAGGAGCCGGGCAAACCCAACATTTGACCAAAGACATGATTCGGAGCTAATGCATATAAGGCCAAACTCGCGACGCCGAACACTCCCTCGGGTATTCGGTCTTTATGTTGTAAACCGGGTCGAAACAGTGCCCTTTGTAATAAGCCCCTGGTGTCCAGGTACGTGCAGTATTCTGACGTGGCCACATGCCAATACGTGAGCATCCTTCTCAATTGTACTGAGAATCTGAGGGATGTGTATCAACAAGTGACAGTAAAAAAGGTTTACGCAGGGTCTTAATCTAAAAAGAATCCTTGGAACGGGTCCCTGCTGCATGTCTGCGCCTGTGTCTCCGTTGTGCCATATTCTAGACGGGTGTAGCACGATGGTCATCTGAAAAAGAAAGGAACTTAATTGAAAAGTTGTCGTGCAAAAGGTAGGTTATACTAAATAAACCATGTACAGTTCAAAATGAGTAAAGCTGAGCCTAATTGTCACTTGTTTGCGCACATTGAGCCCATTGTATTGTAATAGGGGTATAGCCATCGAACCTGTATCAATTACATATAGCTGCGCCGGACTCGTCCAACCGCGTCCGTGGTCTTAACGACCTGTTAGATGCTTTAGTCGGTGAGGCCGTTTAGTGAGCGGCTGCCAAGGCAGCCGCACGGTCTTCCGCGCGCAAGGAGCGCTCAATATTTCCATTTACTATAATGATGCCACGTGGATCGGGCATCTTAAGCATGAGAGAAGCGTAATGCGGTATTGCATTAAAGCGAGCGAAAGCTTCGCGTCCGAGTAGTGCTTGATAGCCACTTTGGAACGGAGCGATGTGGAACGTTAAATTTTCGCTGCGGAAGTTATCGGGAAAGCCGAATATAACCTCTAGTAGCAAGGAGCCCGTGCAATGGGCCTCTGGGCCTGGCGTTACTCCTTTAAAGGTAGTATTGCTGCAGCTAATTTTTGTTGGGTCTATCGCCATTTTGCGGACTGTGTCCTGATATATCAGGTTTAAACTGCTGCCGCCATCCATCAGGACTCGTGTGAAGTGGTATCCGTCAACTATTGGGTCTAATACCAAGGCAGCCCATCCTGCATGCCGGATACTTGCCGAGTAATCCCGATGGTCAAAGTTGATCGGTTGGGATGACCAGTGGCAGAACTCCGCGGTGATAGGCCCTGGGGCATGTGTCACTAGGAGTGCCGCTTTGTTTCTCCCCCTTGTTACGTGTAACACGTTTACTGTTTTTACTTCTGGTGGGAATTTCTTCTGTTCCCCAGTGCTTTGCTTGCGAGGCTCGTCCTCGTCTTCGCTTGGTGTATCCTGCCCCTTATGTTCGGCGTTGAGCTTGCCAGACTGCTTGAAAACCCAACATTCTCTATGGGTATGATTTGCAGGCTTATCGGAGGTGCTGTGGATCTAACATATTTTATCCAGAATCTTGTTTAGACTGGACAGTTCATCTTTGTTGCCTTTGGAGGGCAGCTTTTGTTGACCTGGCCGAGAGCTTCTAAATCCGGCGTTTACCGCCGTGCTCTTTGGGCTGTCTTCTTTATTCCGGCTCTTGTTTTTGCTGCGTCGTGGTTTCCCATTTTCTTCCCTGACTTCGGATGTACTTGGGTCGCTGGTGCTGCATCGGGCTAACCAGCTATCCTCGCCCACGCAAAAGCGGGTCATGAGGCTTGTTAATGCGGCCATTGTTCTTGGCTTTTCTTGGCCGAGGTGTCTGGCAAGCCATTCGTCTCGAACGCTGTGCTTAAAAGCTGCTAAGGCTTCGGCGTCCGGGTAGTCGACTATTTGGTTCTTTTTAGTGAGGAACCTGTTCCAAAGCTTTCGGGCTGACTCTCCGGGCTGTTGAGTTATATGACTCAAATCGTCTGCATCCGGTGGTCGGACATAGGTCCCTTGAAAATTTGCCCAAAAAGCGTCTTCGAGCTCTTCCAGATTCCAATGGAGTTTTCGGGGAGGCTTTTGAGCCAGTGCTGAGCTGGCCCTTTGAGCTTGAGGGGTAAGTACTTGATGGCATGGAGGTCATCTCCTCGAGCCATATGGATATGGAGGATGTAGTCCTCAATCCAGACCCCAGGGTCTGTCGTTCCGTCGTACACCTCTATGTTTACGGGTTTGAATCCCTCTGGAAATTCGTGGTCCAGCACCTCATCGGTGAAACATAGGGGGTGTGCGGCACCCTTGTATTTGGGTGTACAGTGGTGTTGGGATGTTTGTTGTGTTGCATTGCATACTGGAGCGCGCTTGCGTGGCCCGTAGATGGATCTGGTTGCGTCGTCCTTTTGATGCGAGCCCTCACGCGGATCGCGTACTGGCTTATGTGCGGCGTCGTTTGCCGCTCTATGTTGGCCATGAGGTTGTCTATCCGACCGGATGGCCGTTTTGTTTTTTGATTGTGGGGATCTAAGGCCTCCTCATCGAATTCAAGTAGCAACTTTCGCTTCGGGTAGCTCTTGGTGTGGCGATTACCGCCGTACTTCGCTTCAGTGTTGAGTACTTCACTCCATCTGATTCTGAGTGTGTCTTGTGCAGCCCTGAGCCTTTGCTTCTGGTTTTTCAGACTCCTCGCAGTGGCAACAAGCCTTTTATGTGTATTCTGTTGCTCCGGGTGTCTGTCCGGTGTGATGTTATCCGGACTGTTATCTTCGACGGAGTCGGGTTGTTCGGTTTGATTCTGCGTGTTGCCGTGGTCGGACGATGGTTCAATGCCGTGTTTATTGTCCGCTGGCTCGCCTTGCTCTATTGCTGGGTTTATATGATCGCTGCTTCTGTCGAGGTGGGATTTGGAGCGGTGCTTACGCCGCCGCTTTGACTGCTTCTCGAGGGAGCAACCCTTCGCTGCGTCCTTCCGTTCTTCGCCGTCGTTTTCTTTTGGTGTGTCCACCATGTATACATCGTATGATGAAGTGGGCGTCCAGTGCCCTGTGGGCAGTGGTTCCTGTTCATCTCCTACATCGTCGTCCATACCGTCGACGCCTTCAGAGTTGAAGTCGAGCATGTCGGTCAAATCATCGACAGTGGCTACTAAGTGGGTGGTGGGTGGGCGGCGAATTTCTTCGTCATCTACATCCCAATTCTGCCGGACATGGTTCGGCCAGGGCTCTCCTGATAGAGAGAGAGAGAGAGACCTTAATGAGTTCAGTATGTCGCTAAAGGGCGAGTGCTGAAAGATATCCGCGGAGGTGAACTCCATGATCGGTGCCCAGTTGGATTCGATAGGCACGGGCGCAGGTGGTTCGGAATCCATGGCCGGGGAAGAATCCGGCAGTTTGGCGCCACGGCTCTCGTGAAGGGTAAGGTCGATACTCGGCTCGATCGCCGATGAGAGTGCGGCCTCCGCGGCGGGGTCTATCCACCCGTCACTAGATGGTGCAATTGGCTCCGATTTGAGGGTCGGAGCGGTCGCCGATGCGATCTCCCAAACATTGTCCGATGGTAGAGCTAAGTCGTGCTCATCGTGACCGTGCGGCGCACTCGGCAAGGGCTCGAATCCGTCGAAGATCAAGTCTCCGTGGATGTCGGCTGTGTAGTTCAAGTTTCCAAATCTGACCTGATAGCCAGGGGCGTAGCTCTCGATCTGCTCTAGATGGCCAAGCGAGTTGGCCCGCAGTGCGGAGCCGCCGAATACAAAGATTTGTCCGGGGAGAAAAGTCTCACCCTGGACTGCATCGCTATCGATGATCGAAGGAGCCATCAAGCCTAATGATGACGACAAAGAGGAACTCTCAATGAAAGCACCAATGTCGGTGTCAAAACCGGCGGATCTCAGGTAGGGGGTCCCAAACTGTGCGTCTAAGGCGGATGGTAACAGGAGGCAGGGGACACGATGTTTACCCAGGTTCGGGCCCTCTTGATGGAGGTAAAACCCTACATCCCGCTTGATTATTCTTGATAATATGAGTATTACAAGAGTTGATCTACCACGAGATCAGAGAGGCTAAACCCTAGAAGCTAGCCTATGGTATCATTGTATGTTGTCCTACGGACTAAAACCCTCCGGTTTATATAGACACCGGAGGAGGCTAGGGTTACACAAGGTCGGTTACAAAGGAGGAGATATGCATATCCATATTGCCTAGCTTGCCTTCCACGCCAAGTAGAGTCCCATCCAAACTCGGGACGAAGTCTTCAATCTCGTATCTTCATAGTCCAACAGTCCGGCCAAAGGATATAGTCCGGCTGTCCGGAGACCCCATAATCTAGGACCCCCTCACCCCCCTTCCATCCAACGGAGAGGGGAAAGGGGAAAGGGGGAGAGGGAGAAGGAGAAGGAAAGGGAGGCCATGCCCCCACCCCTTGTCCAATTTGGTTTGGGCTTTAGAGGGGGTGCACCACCTCCTGTGGCAGCCTCCCTCTCTCCACTATGGTCCAATAGGCCCACTAACTTTCCCGGGGGGTTCCGGTAGCCTCCCGGTACTCCGAAAAATCCCCGAACCTTATCAGAACCATTCTAGTGTCCGTATATAACCTTCTAGTATATCACTCTTTACCTCTCGACCATTTCGAGACTCCTCGTCATGTGCGTGATCTCATCCGGGACTCCGAACAAACTTCGGTCACCAAAACACATAACTCATAATACAAATCGTCATCGAATGTTAAGTGTGCGGACCCTACGGGTTCGAGAACTATGTAGACATGACCGAGACACATCTCCGGACAATAACCTATAGCGGAACCTGGATGCTCATATTGTCTCCTACATATTCTACGAAGATCTTTATCGGTCAAACCGCATAACAACATGCGTCATTCCCTATGTTATCGGTATGTTACTTGCTCGAGATTTGATCGTCGGTATCTTCACACCTACTTCAATCTCGTTACAAGCAAGTATGATTAGTCGTTTAGTAATGCATAATCCCGCAACTAACTCATTAGTCACATTGCTTGCAAGGCTTATAGTGATGTGCATTACCAAGAGGGCCCAGAGATACCTCTCTGATGCATGGAGTGACAAAACCTAATCTTGATCTATGCCAACTCAACAAACACCTTCGGAGACACATGTTGAGCATCTTTATAATCACCCAGTTACGTTGTGACGTTTGATAGCACACAAGGTGTTCCTCCGGTATTCGGGAGCTGCATAATCTCATAGTTAGAGGAATATGTATAAGTCATGAAGAAAGCAATAGCAATAAAACTAAACGATCATTATGCTAAGCTAATGGATGGGTCTTGTCCATCACATCATTCTCTAATGATGTGATCCCGTTCATCAAATGGAACACATGCCCATGGTCAGGAAACTTAACCATCTTTGATTAACGAGCTAGCCAAGTAAAGGCATACTAGGGATACTCTGTTTGTCTATGTATTCACACATGTACTAAGTTTTCGGTTAATACAATTCTAGCATGAATAATAGACATTTATCATGATATAAGGAAATATAAATAACAACTTTTATTATTGTCTCTAGGGCATATTTCCTTCAGTCTCCCACTTGCACTAGGGTCAATAATCTAGATTACATAGTAATGATTCTAACACCAATGGAGTCTTGGTGTTGATCATGTTTTGCTCGTGATAGAGGCTTAGTCAATGGGTCTGCAACATTCAGATCCATTTGTATCTTGCAAATCTCTATGTCTCCCTCCTTTACTTGATCACCGATGGAATTAAAGTGTCTCTTGATGTGTTTGGTTCTCTTGTGAAATCTGGATTCCTTTGCCAAGGTAATTTCTCCAGTATTGTCACAAAAGGTTTTCATTAGACCCGATGCACTAGGTATTACACCTAGATCGGATATGAATTCCTTCATCTGCTGCTTCCTAAGCAGCTATGTACTTCGCTTCACACGTACATCCCACCACGACGTTCTGCTTGGAACTGCACCAACTGACAGCTCCACCATTCAATATAAATACGTATCCGGTTTGTGACTTAGAGTCATCCGGATCAGTGTCAAAGCTTGCATCAACGTAACCATTTACGACAATATCTTTGTCACCTCCATAAACGAGAAACATATCATCAGTCCTTTTCAGGTATTTCAGGATGTTCTTGACCGCTGTCCCATGATCCACTCATGGATTACTTTGGTACCTCCCTGCTAAACTTATAGCAAGGCACACATCAGGTCTGGTACACAACATTGTATAACTGATAGAACCTATGGCTGAGGCATAGGGAATGACTTTCATTTTCTCTCTATCTTCTGCAGTGGTCGGGCATCGGGTCTGACTCAACTTCACACCTTGTAACATAGGCAAGAACCCTTTCTTTGACTGATCCATTTTGAACTTCTTCAAAACTTTATCAAGGTATGTGCTTTGTGAAAGTCCAATTAAGCGTATTGATCTATCTCTATAGATCTTGATGCCCAATATGTAAGCAGCTTCACCGAGGTCTTTCATTGAAAAATTCTTATTCAAATATCCTTTTATGCTATCCAGAAATTCTGTATTATTTCCAATCAATAATATGTCATCCACATATATAAAATTAGAAATGCTACAGAGCTCCCACTCACTTTCTTGTAAATACAGGCTTCTCCAAAAGTCTGTATAAAACCATATGCTTTGATCACACTATCAAAGCGTATATTCCAACTCCGAGATGCTTGCACCAGTCCATAAATGGATCGCTGGAGCTTGCACACTTTGTCAGCACCATTAGGATCGACAAAACCTTCTGGTTGCATCATATACAACTCTTCGTTAAGATATCCATTAAGGAATGAAGTTTTGACATCCATTTTCCAAATTCCATAATCATAAAATGTGGCAATTGCTAACATGATCCGGACAAACTTAAGCATCGCTATAGGTGAGAAGGTCTCACCGTTAGTCAACTCCTTGAACTTGTCGAAAACCTTTTGCAACAAGTCGAGCTTTGTAGACAGTAACATTACCGTCAGCGTCAGTCTTCTTCTTGAAGATCCATTTATTCTCTATGGCTTGCTGATCATCAGGCAAGTCAACCAAAGTCCACACTTTGTTCTCATACATGGATCAAATTTCATGGCCTCAACCCATTTTGCGGAATCTGGGCTCATCATCGCTTCCTCATCATTCGTAGGTTCTTCATGGTCAAGTAACATGACCTCCATAATAGGATTACCGTACCACTCTGGTGCGGACCGTACTCTGGTTGACCTACGAGGTTCGGTAGTAGCTTGATCTGAAGTTTCATGATCATGATCATCATCTTCCTCACTAATTGGCGTAGGAATCACTGGAACTAATTTCTGTGATGAACTACTTTCCAATTCGGGAGAAGGTACAATTACCTCATCAAGTTCTACTTTCTACCCACTCACTTCTTTCGAGAAAAACTCCTGTAGAAAGGATCCATTCTTAGCAACGAATATCTTGCCTTCGGATCTTGATAGAAGGTGTACCCAAGAGTCTCCTTTGGGTATCCTATGAAGACACATTTCTCCGATTTGAGTTCGAGCTTATCAGGTTGAAGCTTTTTCACATAAGCATCGCAGATCCAAACTTTAAGAAACGACAGCTTATGTTTCTTGCCAAACCATAGTTCATATGGTGTCGTCTCAACGGATTTAGATGGTGCCCTATTTAACGTGAATGCAGCCGTCTCTAAAGCATAACCCCAAAACGATAGTGGTAAATCGGTAAGAGACATCATAGATCGCACCACATCTAATAAAGTACGATTACGACATTCAGACACACCATTACGCTGTGGTGTTCCAGGTGGCATGAGTTACAAAACTATTCCGCATTGTTTCAAGTGAAGACCGAACTCATAACTCAAATATTAACCTCCACGATCAGATCGTAGAAACTTTATTTTATTGTTACGATGGTTCCACTTCACTCTGTAATTCTTTGAACTTTTCAAATGTTTCAGACTTATGTTTTATTAAGTAGATATACCCATATCTGCTCAAATCATCTGTGAAGGTTAGAAAATAACGATGCCCACTGCGAGCCTCAACACTCATCGGACCGCATACATCAGTATGTATTATTTCCAATAAGTCAGTCGCTTGCTCCATTGTTCCGGAGAACGGAGTCTTAGTCATCTTGCCCATGAGGCATGGTTCGCAAGCATCAAGTGATTCATAATCAAGTGATTCCAAAATCCCATCAGCATGGAGTTTCTTCATGCGCTTTACACCAATATGACATAAATGACAGTGCCACAAATAAGTTGCACTATCATTATTAACTTTGCATCTTTTGGCTTCAATATTATAAATATGTGTATCACTACAATTGAGATTCAACAAAAATAGACCACTCATCAAGGGGGCATGACCATAAAAGATATTACTCATATAAATAGAACAACCATTATTCTCTGATTTAAATGAATAACCGTCTCGCGTCAAACAAGATCCAGATATAATGTTCATGCTCAATGCTGGCACCAAATAAAAATTATTTAGATCTAAAACTAATCCCGATGGTAGATGTAGAGGTAGCGTGCCGGCGGCGATCACATCAACTTTGGAACCATTTCCCACGCGCATCGTCACCTCGTCCTTAGCCAATCTTTGTTTAATCCGTAGCCCCTATTTCGAGTTGCAAATATGAGCAACAGAACCGATATCAAATACCCAGGTGCTACTACGAGCATTAGTAAGGTACACATCAATAACATGTATATCAAATATACCTTTCACTTTGCCATCCTTCTTATCCGCCAAATACTTGGGGCAGTTCCGCTTCCAGTGACCAGTCCCTTTACAGTAGAAGTACTCAGTTTCAGGCTTAGGTCCAGGCTTAGGCTTCTTCCCAGGAGCAGCAACTTGCTTGCTATTCTTTTTAAAGTTTCCCTTCTTCCCCTTACCCTTTTTCTTGAAACTAGTGGTCTTGTTAACCATCAACATTTGATGCTCCTTCTTGTTTTCTACCTCCACAGCCTTTAGTATCGCGAAGAGCTAGTGAATTGTCTTTTCCATCCCTTGCATATTATAGTTCATCACGAAGCCTTTATAGCTTGGTGGCAGTGATTGAAGAACTCTGTCAATGACACTATCATTAGGAAGATTAACTCCCAACTGAGTCAAGTGGTTATGGTACCCAGACATTCTGAGTATGTGTTCACTGACAGAACTGTTCTCCTCCACCTTGCAACTATAGAACTTGTTGGAGACTTCATATCTCTCAACTCGGCCATCTACTTGTCTATGCATTCACATATGTACTAAGTTTCCGGTTAATACAATTCTAGCATGAATAATAAACATTTATCATGATATAAGGAAATTTAAATAACAACTTTATTATTGCCTCTAGGGCATATTTCCTTTAGATATAATGTTCTTGCTCAATGAAGGCACCAAATAACAATTATTCAGGTCTAAAACTAATCCCGAAGGTAGATGTAGAGGTAGCGTGCTGACGGCGATCACATAGACCTTGGAACCATTTTTGACGCGCATCATAACCTCGTCCTTAGCCAATCTTTGTTTAATCCGTAGCCCCTTTTTCGAGTTGCAAATATGAGAAACGAAACTAGTATCAAATACCCATGCGCTACTACAAGCATTAGTAAGGTACACATCAATAACATGTATATCAAATATACCTTTCACTTTGCCATCCTTCTTATCCGCCAAATACTTGGGGTAGTTCCGCTTCCAGTGACTAGTCCCTTTGCAGTAGAAGTACTCAGTTTCAGGCTTAGGTCCAGACATGGGCTTCTTTCCGGGAGCAGCAACTTTCTTGCTATTCTTTTTGAAGTTTCCCTTCTTCCCCTTACCCTTTTTTCTTGAAACTAGTGGTCTTGTTAACCATCAACACTTGATGCTCCTTCTTGATTTCTACCTCAGCAGCCTTTAGTATCACGAAGAGCTAGGGAATTGTATTTTCCATCCCTTGCATATTATAGTTCATCACGAAGCCTTTATAGCTTCGTGGTAGTGATTGAAGAACTCTGTCAATGACACTATCATTAGGAAGATTAACTCCCAGCTGAGTCAAGTGGTTATGGTACCCAGACATTCTGAGTATGTGTTCACTGACAGAACTATTCTCCTTCATTTTGCAGCTATAGAACTTGTTGGAGACTTCATATCTCTCAACTCGAGCATTTGCTTGAAATATTAACTTCATCTCCTGGAACATCTCATATGCTCCATGACGTTCAAAACGTCTTTGAAGTCCTGATTCTAAGCCGTAAAGCATGGTACACTGAACTATCGAGTAGTCATCAGCTTTGCTCTGCCAGACGTTCATAACATCTAGAGTTGCTCATGCAATGGGTCTTGCACCTAGCGATGCTTCCAGGATGTAATTGTTCTATGCAGCAATGAGGATAACCCTCAAGTTACGGACCCAGTCCGTGTAGTTGCTACCATCATATTTCAACTTAGCTTTCTCTAGGAACGCATTAAAATTCAAGGGAACGGTAGCACGGGCCATTGATCTACAACAACATAGATATGCAAAAAAAACTATCAGGTACTAAGTTCATGATAAATTAAAGTTCAATTAATCATATTACTTAAGAACTCCCACTTAGATAGACATCCCTTTAGTCATCTAAATGATCACGTGATCCATATCAACTAAACCATGCCCGATCATCACATGACATGGAGTAGTTTTCAATGGTGAACATCACTATGTTGATCATATCTACTATATGATTCATGTTCGACCTTTCGGTCTTAGTGTTCCGAGGCATGTCTGCATATGATAGGCTCATCATGTTTAAACCGAGAATTCTGCACGTGCAAAACTGGCTTGCACCCGTTGTATGTGAACGTAGAGCTTATCACACCGGATCATCACGTGGTGTCTCGGCACGACGAACTGTAGCAACGGTGCATACTCAGGGAGAACACATGTACCTTGAAATTTAGTGAGGGATCATCTTATAATGCTACCGCCATACTAAGAAAAATAAGATGCATAAAGGATAAACATCACATGCAATCAAAATATGTGACATAATATGGCCATCATCATCTTGTGCCTTTGATCTCCATCTCTAAAGCACCGTCATGATCTCCATCGTCACCGGCTTGACACCTTGATCTCCACCGTAGCATCATTGTCGTCTCGCCAACTATTGCTTCTACGACCATCGCTACCACTTAGTGATGAAGTAAATCAATTACATGGCGATTGCATTTCATACAATAAAGCGACAACCATAAGGCTCCTGCTAGTTGCCGATAACTTTTACAAAACATGATCATCTCATACAACAATTTATATCTCATCACGTCTTGACCATATCACATCATAACATGCCCTACAAAAACAAGTTAGACGTCCTCTATTTTGTTGTTGCAAGTTTTACATGGCTGCTATGGGCTTCTAGCAAGAACCGTTCTTACCTACGCATCAAAACCACAATGATTTTTTGTCAAGTGTGCTGTTTTAACCTTCAACAAGGGCCGACCATAGTCAAACTCGATTCAACTAATGTTGGAGAAACAGACACCTGCCAGCCACCTGTGTGCAAATCACGTCGGTAGAACCAGTATCATGAACGCGGTCATGTAATGTCGGCCCGGGCCGCTTCATCCAACAATACCGCCGAATCAAAGTAAGACGTTGGTGGTAAGCAGTATGGCTATTATCGCCCACAACTCTTTGTGTTCTACTCGTGCATATCATCTACGCATAGACCTGGCTCTGATACCACTGTTGGGGAACGTAGCATGCAATTTCAAAAAAATTCCTATGATCACGCAAGATTTATCTAGGAGATGCATAGCAATGAGACGGGGAGAGTGTGTCCACGTGCCCTTGTAGACCGAAAGCGGAAGCATTAGGTTAACACGGTTGATATAGTCGAACGTATTCACGATCCAACCGATCCAAGTACCGAACATACGGCACCTCTGTGTTCAGCACACGTTCAGCTCGATGACGTCCCTCGAGCTCTTGATCCAGTAGAGGGTCGAGGGAGAGTTCCGACAGCACGACAGCGTGTTAACGGTGATGTGATCCGCGTAGGGCTTCGCCTAAGCAGTATGATGCTATGATCGGAGGAGTAAACTATGGAGGGGGGCACCGCACACGACTAAGAAACAATTGTTGTGTCTTTGGGGTGCCCCCTGCCGACTCCCAGTCCAAGTAGGATTCGCCCTCCCCTTCCATCCAACTGAGAGGGGAAAGGGGAAAGGGGGGAGAGGGAGAAGGAAAGGGGGGCCGCGCCCCCACCACTTGTCCAATTTGGTTTGGGTTTGGGGGGGGCGCACCACCTCCTGTGGCAGCCTTCCTCTCTCCACTATGGCCCAATAGGCCCATTAACTTTGTCGGGGGGTTCCGGTAGCCTCCCGGTACTCTGAAAAATCCCCGAACCTTATCAGAACCATTCCAGTGTCTGTATATAACCTTCCAATATATCAATCTTTACCTCTCGACCATTTCGAGACTCCTCGTAATTTCCGTGCTCTCATCTGGGACTCCGAACAAACTTCGGTCACCAAAACACATAACTCATAATACAAATCGTCATCGAACGTTATGCGTGCGGACCCTACGGGTTCGAGAACTATGTAGACATGATCGAGACACATCTCCGGTCAATAACCAATAGCGGAACATGGATGCTCATATTGGCTCCTATATATTATACGAAGATCTTTATCGGTCAAACCGCATAACAACATACGTCATTCCCTTTGTCATCGGTATGTTACTTGCCCGAGATTCGATCGTCGGTATCTTCATACCTAGTTCAATCTCATTACCGGCAAGTCCCTTTACTCGTTCCGTAATGCATCATCCCGCAACTAACTCATTAGTCACATTTCTTGCAAGGCTTATAGGATGTGCATTGCCGAGAGGGCCCAGAGTTACCTCCGATGCACAGAGTGACAAATCATAATCTTGATCTATGCCAACGCAACAAACACCTTCGGAGACACCTGTAGAGCATCTTTATAATCACCCTGTTACGTTGTGACGTTTGATAGCACACAAGGTGTTCCTCCGGTATTCGGGAGTTGCATAATCTCATAGTCAGAGGAATGTGTATAAGTCATGAAGAAAGCAATGGCAATACAACTAAATGATCATTAGGCCAAGCTAACAGATGGGTCTTGTCCATGCATCACATCATTCTGTAATGCTGTGATCTCGCTCTTCAAATGACAACACATGTCCATGGTCAGGAAACTTAACCATCTTTGATTAACGAGCTAGTCAAGTAGAGGCATACTAGGGACACTCTGTTTGTCTATGTATTCACACATGTACTAAGTTTCCGGTTAATACAATTCTAGCATGAATAATAAACATTTATCATGATATAAGGAAATATAAATAACAACTGTTATTATTGCCTCTAGGGCATATTTCCTTCATTCTCCACACCAACTGGGAAGGCCATGCCTAGGTCGATCGGACGGTTGTGGTGCATTAACATTAACAAGCTCACTTATTGTGGCAGCAAGGGGTCATTGCTTCAATACCAACATGAATTATGGAACTCCCTGATGGAGATTGCACTCATGATTTTTTTCAAGAGTACGCCTAGGCGTACCATAGCTTTATAGAAGGCAGAAATACAAGTACAAGAGAACTACTACCCATTAGAAACAACGACCATGGCATGAACACCACATCCGGGTAAGACCAAACACAAGCTCCGACCACACAAAACTACAAGCAAAAGGGTCTACCCTAAAAAAGAACAACACTGCGTCTCAACCAACGTCGTGCTCCTTCGAAGACCACCAGCTCTGCCTAGATTTCACTCGTCAACGCACCAATCACCCTTGATGCCTAAGAGGAGGTGGCAGGTGAATGCATGGTAGGACTTGATCAGAACCTAGGAAGACATAATCTTGGAGGCACCGTCGATGGGTGTACATAGCACCGCCGGAGCTCAAAATAGAACCACAGCGAACACCGGAGGAGAGCTAGAAGGAACAAAGGAGCGACATTGAGGGCGCCGCCATCATGTCGATCCAATGGCGAATTGAGGCTTTCGCGCGGACACATCACCAAATCCAAATGTTTAGTGGGAAATGCAAGCGCACCTCGATGGCGCTTCCAAGGAGGGAGTTGGCACCCGTGGGCGCCATCTCTGCCTACCCGGCAAATGCCAAGCAGATTTTCATCCGATTGTTGCAGCTCACCACACCACGAGGGAATTGGTTAGCACTGTCCAAATAGCCTCGCACCGCCGCCACCACAACACCACGCCGTTGTTGCCGCAAAGCCGAAGATCGCACGACAGTGAGAACCGCAGCCCAACTAGCACCTCCACCTAGTTGAAGAATGACAACTATTCCGCCCCACCGGTAAGGGCCAGGTGTTGGGGAACGTAGCAAGCAATTTCAAAAAATTCCTATGATCACACGCAAGATCTATGTAGGAGATGCATAGCAACGAGAAGGGGAGAGTATGTCCACGTACCCTCGTAGACCGAAAGCGGAAGCGTTAGGTTAACGCGGTTGATGTAGTCGAACGTCTTCATGATCCAACCCATCTAGTACCGAACGTATGACACCTCCGAGTTTAGCACACGTTCAGCTCGATGACGTCCCTCGAACTCTTGATCCAGCAGAGGGTCGAGGGAGAGTTTCGTCATTATGATGGCGTGGTGACGGTGATGGTGATGTGATCCGCGTAGGGCTTCGCCTAAGCACTACGACGCTATGACTGGAGGAGTAAACTGTGGAGGGGGGCACCGCACACGGCTAAGAGAACAATTGATGTGCTTTGGGGTGCCCCCTGCCCCCGTATATAAAGGAGGGGAGGAGGAGGCCGACCACCAAGGGGGCGCACCAAGGGGGGAGTCCTACTAGGACTCCATTGCTAGTAGGATTCGCCCCCCTTTTCCTTTCTCATCGGAGGGGAAAAGGAAGGAGAGGGAGAGGGAAAGGGGGCCACGCCACCACCTCCTTGTCCTATTCGGACTCCCTTGGAGGGGGGCGCGCGCCACCCCTTGTGGGCTCCCCTCTCTCTCCCCTAAGGCCCATGTAGGCCCAATACTTCCCCGGGGGGTTCCGGTAACCCCTTAGTACTCCAAAATATACCAAAACCTTTCCGAAACCATTCCAGTGTCCGAATATCATCGTCCAATATATCAATCTTTAATTCCCGACCATTTCGAGACTCCTCGTCATGTCCACGATCTCATCCGGGACTCCGAACAAACTTCGGTCACAAAAACACATAACTCATAATACAAATCGTCATTGAACGTGAAGCGTGCGGACCCTACGGGTTCGAGAACTATGTAGACATGACCGAGACACATCTCTAGTCAATAACCAATAGCAGAACCTGGATGCTCATATTGGTTCCTACATATTCTACGAAGATCTTTATCGGTCAAACCGCAATAACAACATACGTTATTCCCTTTATCATTAGTATGTTACTTACCCGAGATTCGATCGTCGGTATCCTCATACCTAGTTAAATCTTGTTACCGGCAAGTCTCTTTACTCGTTCCGTAATGCATCATCTCGCAACAAACTCATTAGTCACATTGCTTGCATGGCTTTGTAGTGATGTGCATTACCGAGAGGGCCCAAAGATACCTCTCCGATACTCGGAGTGACAAATCCTAATCTTGATCTATGCCAACCCAACAAACACCTTCGGAGACATCTGCAGAGCATCTTTATAATCACCCAATTACGTTGTGACGTTTGATAGCACACAAGGTGTTCCTCCGGTATTCGGGAGTTGCATAATCTCATAGTCAGAGGAATATGTATAAGTCATGAAGAAAGCAATAGCAATAAAACTTAATGATCAATATGCTAAGGTAACGGATGGGTCTTGTCCATCACATCATTCTCCTAATGATGTAATCCTGTTCATCAAATCACAACACATGTCTATGGTCAAGAAACTTAACCATCTTTGATTAATGAGCTAGTCAAGGAGAGGCATACTAGGGACATTTTGTTTTTGTCTATGTATTCACACATGTATCAAGTTTCTGGTTAATACAATTCAAGCATGAATAATAAATATTTATCATCATATAAGGAAATATAAATAACAACTTTATTATTGCCTCTAGGGCCTATTTCCTTCAGTTTCCCACTTGCACTAGAGTCAATAATCTAGATTACATAGTAATGATTCTAACACCCATGGAGTCTTGGTGTTGATCATGTTTTGCTTGTGGAAGAGGCTTGGTCATTGGGTCTACAACATTCAGATCCGAATGTATTTTGCAAATCTCTATGTCTCCCTCCTTGACTTGATCGCGGATAGAATTGAAGCGTCTCTTTATGTGTTTGGTTATCTTGTGAAATATGGATTCCTTCGCTAAGGCAAGTGCTCCAGTATTATCACAAAAGATTTTCATTGGACCCGATGCACTAGGTATTACACCTAGGTTGGATATGAACTCCTTCATCCAAACTCCTTCATTTGCTGCTTCCGAAGCAGCTATGTACTCCGCTTCACACGTAGATCCCGCCACGACACTCTGCATGGAACCGCACCAACTTACAGCTCCACCATTCAATATTAATACATATCCGATTTGCGACTTTGAGTCATCCGGATCAGTGTCAAATCTTGCATCGACATAACCATTTATGACAAGCTCTTTGTCACCTCCATAAACGAGAAACATATCCTTAGTCCTTTTCAGGTATTTCAGGATGTTCTTAACCTCCATCCAGTGATCCACTCCTGGATTACTTTGGTACCTCCCTGCTAAACTTATAGCAAGGCACACATCAGGTCTTGTACACAGCATTGCATACATGATAGAACCTATGGCCGAGGCATAGGTAATGACTTTCATTTTCTCTCTATCTTCTGCAGTGGTCGGGCATTGAGTATGACTCAACTTCACACCTTGTAACACAGGCAAGAACCCTTTCTTTGACTGATCCATTTTGAACTTCTTCAAAACTTTATCAAGGTATGTGCTTTGTGAAAGTCCAATGAAGCGTCTTGATCTATCTCTACAGATCTTGATGCCAAATATATAAGCAACTTCACCGAGGTCTTCCATTGAAAAATTCTTATTCAAGTATCCTTTTATGCTATCCAAAAATTATGTATTATTTCCAATCAACAATATGCCATCCACATATAATATTAGAAATGCTACGGAGCTCCCACTCAATTTCTTGTGAATACATGCTTCTCCAAAAGTCTGTATAAAACCATATGCTTTGATCACACTATCAAAGCATATATTCCAACTCCGAGATGCTTGCACCAGTCCATAAATGGATCGCTAGAGCTTGCACACTTTGTTAGCACCTTTAGGATCGAAAAAAACTTCTGGTTGCATCATATACAACTCTTCTTTAAGATATTCATTAAGGAATGCAGTTTTGGCATCCATTTGCCAAATTTCATAATCATAAAATGTAGCAATTGCTAACATGATTCGGACTGACTTTAGCATCGCTACGGGTGAGAAGGTCTCTCATCATAGTCAACTCCTTGAACTTGTCGAAATCTTTCGCAACAAGTCGAGCTTTATAGACAGTAACATTACCGTCATCGCCAGTCTTCTTCTTGAAGATCCATTTATTCTCTAAGGCTTGCCGATCATCGGGCAAGTCAACCAAAGTCCACACTTTGTTCTCATACATGGATCCTATCTCAGATTTCATGGCTGAGGGAGTCCAGGATTATGGGGTCCTCGGGCATTCGGGCTATGTGACATGGGCCGGACTAATGGGCCATGGAGGTACAAGGCAGAAGACTTGCCCCCCGTGTCCGGATGGGAATTTCCTTGGCGTGGAAGGCAAGCTTGGTGTACGGATATGAAGATTCCTTTTCTGTAAACCGACTCTGTACAAACCCTAGCCCCCTCCGGTGTCTATATAAACCAGAGGGTTAGTCCGTAGAGGCAATCATAATCATATAGGCTAGACATCTAGGGTTTAGCCATTATGATCTCGTGGTAGATCAACTCTTGTAACCCCTATACTCATCAAAGTCAATCAAGCAGGACGTAGGGTATTACCTCCATCAAGAGGGCCCGAACCTGGGTAAACACTGTGTCCCCTGTCTCATGTTATCTTCGATCCTTAGATGCACAGTTCGGGACCCCCTACCCGAGATCTGTCGGTTTTGACACCGACATTGGTGCTTTCATTGAGAGTTCCGCTGTGCCGTTGTCGAAAGGCTCGATGGCTCAATCAATCATCCACAACAATGCTGCCGCGAAGGAGATTTCCCGGCCAGATCTTTGTATTCGGCGGTTTCACACTGCGTGCCAACTTAGTTGGCCATCCGTAGTAGATCGACAGCTACGCCCCTGGTCACCAGATCAGTTTTGGAAATCTGAACTATGTCGCTGATATCCGAGGAGACTTGATCTTCCAAGGGTTCGCGGCCTCAACCACCGCTCTGGCCTTACATCTAGAGCGCGTCACCAGGTCCGAAGACGGGAGTCTAGAGCCCACCGGACTCTTTGCGTCCTTAGAGATCAACACCGAAAATCCAGAGAGAATATCTCCGGCAATCATTGCAAAACCGGACTCTTGCCCGGACAGTAATTCCGAACCCTAGAGGGCCACGTCATGCGAGCTCGGCCTAGAAACTTCTGACCCTATCCAATCCCTGCTCTTAAACGAGGCTTTGGACCTAATGTGATCCCTCGTCATCATAGAGGAACCGCTCCCGAATCATGCCCAGCCCGAACTAGGGGCTGGAAATAGGGAATTTTACTTCCCACCCACCACCCACTTCATAGCCACTATTGAGGACCTAACCGACGTGCTTGATGACGCCTCCGAAGACATCGATGGTATGGATGAAGATGCCGGAGAGGAGCAGGCCCAAAACCCGCCGGTCACCGGACGTTGGACGGCCACCTCCTCATATGACGTATAAATGGTGGATACGCCAAAAGATGAAGACGGCGATGATGAGAAAAACCCACTCGTGGATGAACCTCCTGAGATACCGCCGAAGCGTCGACGTCAGCGGCGCCGCTCTAAATCGCGTCGCGTTAAGAATAGCAATACGGGCACCAAAGACAGTGATACTCCGGAGAACACCAAAGACCCCATCGAACCAACATCCGAATAGGATTATCGGAAGGACGGCAAGTTGACCCTGATGAACAAACATGGAACAATGACTCGGAGGACAGTAACTATCTGCCACTCTCCGAAGATGACGTAAGCCTCGGCGACGAAGATTTTATCATTCCAGAGAAACCCCTCGAACAAGAGCACTTCAAGCGCCGGCTAATAGCCACGACAAGAGGCCTAAAAAAGAAATAGCAGAAGCTTCAAGCTGACCAAGATCTGCTCAACGAAAGATGGACTAACGTCCTGGTAGCCAAAGAATATGACCTTGAACGCGCAACAAAGAATTACCCAAAGCGTAAGCTGCTACCATAGTTCGACGATGAGGCGTTGGAGCCCATACCACCTATGCGTAATGCGGCTGACGGACCCGATAGACCACCACGTGGCCGGGACAAAACGACAACTCAAGCCGAACACCAGCCTGCACCACCTCGCCATAAAAGAAGAGAAACAATAGCTCAGGGATAAACATACGACCTACGACAGGACTTGGAAAATAGAGCAGGTCTGACCAGGTCAATCTACGGATCGTGAGGGCGTGCTCCGGCGCGAGAGGAGCGCTATCAAGCCTGGTGCGATAAGCATAACCAACCCCGGGCTGAAAACCACATACAGACTCCATCCGAACTGCGTCGTGATATGGCCCGATATAGAGGCGTCACACACCCCCTATGCTTCACTGATGAGGTAATGGAGCACGAGTTCCCATAAGGGTTTAAACCCGTGAACATCGAATCATACGACGGCACAACAGATCCCGCAATATGGATTTAAGATTTTCTTCTCCACATTCACATGGCTCGCAGCGATGATCTACACACCATCAAATACCTTCACATGGCTCACATGGACAGCTAGGCACTGGTTAAACAGCCTCCCAGAAAACTCTATTGGAAGCTGGGAAGACTTGGAAGATGCCTTTAGAGACAACTTCCAAGGCACTTATGTCTGGCCTCCGGATGCCGACGACCTCAGTCATATAGTCCAACAGCACGGAGAGTCGGCCAGGAAATTTTGGACCAGGTTCCTAATTAAAAAGAACCAGATTGTCGATTATCCAGATACCCAAGCCCTAGCGGCCTTCAAACATAGCATCCACGACGAATGGCTCGCCCAACACCTCGGCCAAAAAAAGCTGAAGTCCATGGCAGCCCTTACCGCACTAATGACCCGCTTCTGCGCGGGCGAGGATAGCTAGCTAGCCCGTAGCGGTAACAATACCAGTGACCCGGGCACTTCCGAAGCCTGAAACAGCAATGGGAGGCCCCGACGCAACAAACATAAGTGTCGGAACAACAATGATGACACAGAGAGTACGACAGTCAACGTCGGATTCAGTGGCTCCAAATCCGATCAACGGAAGAAGCCATTCAAGCGAAACAAAAACGGTTCATCAAGCCTGGACCGAATACTTGATTGATGTCGGCGTCCTAGGAACGGGGGTCCCCAGACTTGCCTGCCTGCGGCCCACAATGGGGCTCCGTCAGCGGCCCCGTGCGACCCATCTTCACCAGCAAACACTCAATACCCTCGCGAGGGGCCAAGCCTCGCAAGGCGGACGATGCAAGACCTCCTCGGGGGCGGCCTCACTAGGCTGGCTCGCGAGGGGAGGAGAGATCAAGCCAAGGGGCTCCTCGCGAGGTTCCAGTGACGCAAGCCATGACGACCAAGGCCAGGCGGGCGCCAGCGCGCAGTGTCCTCATTTCCTCTTTGGTGCTAAAGAGGCAAGCGGAGGCGCGGAGTCCCAGGGCGTCAAGCAAAGGTTTCCATATCGGTGCAAGGAGACCAAGACCAGCAGGATGGCAGGACGGAGGTCACCGTGGAGCCCAGGATGGCGTCATCACCAGAGCCTTTGGCAGGCGAAGACCATCTTTTGTCAGGATAGCTTGTACTAGATGTCCCCCTTCAAATTGGCCGTTGTGGAATCCCTTCCCGCCTAAAATTTGGGAAGAGGACCCGGGCCTCTATATATAGGACTAGCCACCACCGTAGGGAGGCATCATCTCATCTTGGACCGGATCCATTCCACCGAGACCACCACACAAACTCGCCAAGCACAAGAGCACCTCTCCTCAGGAGGTTGTTCTTCCCTTGTAACTGTTCATCCTCAGCCCAAGAGGCAATCCACCACACCACACTAGAGTAGGGTATTACACCACATCGGTGGCCCGAACCAGTATAAATCTTGTGTCCCTTTGTTCTGCGAGTTCGATGCGCTGAGCCTTGAGATTGCGGTGAGGGCGTGAGCTAGAGGGAGGAGAGATCTTCGTGCGCACCCCAGTGTTCGAACCTCAAGGGTTTTGCTGGAACCCGAAATCCGACATTTGGCGCGCCAGGTAGGGGGTGCATCGAAGCCTCTTTTCCATCAACAGACCCGCCAGCACTTTGCAGTGCCGATGTCAGGCGACCTGAGGGCCGACGCCGACCACTGGGCAGCTTGCCCAACCCAGGCGGTGTCGTCCGCCCAAGAAGACCTCAACCCCGCGCACCAGGCGGCACACGCACCACAAAACCCTACGGGGCGCAGGCGGCGCGGTGCGACGCCATCCACCCTTACTCCGCGGTGCGCGCGGGCCACTGCAAGGGCCTCAAGCTACGCTGCGGCCATGGCGCTGCACACTCGACGGGAACAACCGAACATGAGGGCCGCCCTCACAGTGGCGCGGGAGCTACTGGGATGCCGACTGATGGAGGGCGGGCGAGATGTGTTGCTGGAGCGCGTTGCCGAGCTATTGGACGCCGCAGCCAGGGGTACGCCGCCCTTCTGGTATTTGCATACGCCTCAGGCTGCGGCCGGATCGCACGGTGGGCCTCCCCGCGTGCTCCTGGGCGCACCAGGAGGTTTCGTCGGCATCGACACGACCAGCGGCGCCGGACACCCAACCGCACATGTGCATCCCCCGATGGGCGCATGTGTGAGCATTGCCACCCATGGTCCCAGCAGGATGCCATCCTACCATCCTTGGAGCGGTGCGCCCGTCCGGGCGGCGTGGAGCGCGGGGCACTTCAGCGAGGTTTCCGGCGCGACGGCTCCGGAGGCCTATGTGCCCCGCATGATGGACGAGGAGTACACACCGGAAGATGACCCCGACAGGTTCCTCGAGCTGGGTTGGGAAGAGGAGACGCTGGAAGTTGAGGCCTTCCAGGAGCCACCGGGGAACCTCGCCGACCGTGCCGGTGACAACAGCTACGGGGTACCACTAATCTCTCAGGAGCAGGCTTACGCTAACCATGGGTCGCAAGTGAATCAGGTCACGACGGTGGACAGCGGCCCCAGCACGGCAGCCCTCCTTCCACCAGGGGAAGCACACTGGGGCTGCGTGGGAGGAGCCAGGAGCAAGGCCCCTCCCCGCATCACATGGAGCAAGACGTCGCTCGGAGGTAGGTCCCCTGCCGGGGAGGCACTGGCGAGCCTTCCCCCCGGCAGAGGGCCTGTGGTCACCGAGAGCGCCTCTAGCGTCCCCTTTGGCCCTTGGCATCGTCCTAGTTTCCGAACGCCCCAACGGTAGTGAAGGGCGGTGCAAGGTGGGGCCCTCGCCTGGCGATATGAAGTAAGGCTCATGCCTGTGAAGGTCTTCGCTCGTGACACTCTCACGTAATAATGAGTGGGGCTGTACACGCCCCGGAGTCTCCGGAGTGCCGCCCTCGGGCCTCAGGGGCTCCCTCCCACGTCCTAGTGGCAACACCTAGCTCCGCGCTAGTGAGAAGACTAGACTAGGTGCCGGACGCGGCTTTTCATTTGCTTTCCGTAGTTGGCTTGCCCCTCTTTACTGAAAATTTGCTTTCTGATGTTCCTTGACGGCTTGGTTCCATTGCCTTTTGCGTTCGTTTCTGCCTTCGGTTCCTTGTTTGACCCGTGCTCTCCCTCGCATGCCTCGCGAGGGGGCTGGACAGGTGCCCTCGCGAGCATTTTTCCTGTTCTTCGCGAGGCACCCTCGCCCGAGCTCGCAAGCTGGCGCGCCCCCCTCAATCCGTGCCCCTCGGGTACCGCGATGCGAAGTGCTAGGTCGTGGCCGGCTACGCCTGCGACCAGGGTCCGGAAGAATAAGAGTTTCCTAATGAATTTTTGCAGTTCCTAGACACCTCCCAAGCAAAGGAGGCCTCGCCAGACACTGGGAAATGCGTGCCTCACGGGGCGACAACTACTTCAGACACATCAAGCTAAGTTATCTCTACACACCCACATAAAACGCTGGTATTGTAACACGATGCGGGAACGATAAACATAACATGGCGACTTGGAAATCATGGTTCATTGCATGCCCCTGCAGGGCCCATACTTGTTTCTTCTCAAATGCAGGAAGGAAAGAACAAAAAAAAGTGGCGCGTGCCCCCGCAACAGCTCGCGAGGATGGGTCCATGGCGCTCTCCTGGGCTCAGCCAGACCCCTCCTCGCGCTTCACTGGAGAGCGACGACGAGGCGACCCGCTGCCACTCTTGAAGCGGTCGCGGCGGCTGGTCATAGCCGCCGCTGCTGGAGCTTTCGCCGGAGGAGGAGCCTGAGGGAGTCCTGGACTAAGGGGTCCTCGGGCGTCCGGCCTGTTGGACATGGGCCGGACTGATGGGCTATGAAGATACAAGACCGAAGACTCTCACTAGTGTCCGGATGGGACTCTCCTTGGCGTGGATGGCAAGCTTGGCGCTCAGATATGAAGATTCCTTTCTATGTAACCGACTTTGTATCACCCTAGTCCCCTCCGGTGTCTATATAAACCGGAGGGTTTAGTCCGTAGGTACAATCATAATCACATAGGCTAGACTTATAGGGTTTTAGCCATTACGATCTCGTGGTAGATCAACTATTGTAATACTCATATTCATCAAGATCAATCAAGAAGGAAGTAGGGTATTACCTCCATAGAGAGGGCCCGAACCTGGGTAAACATTGTGTCCCCTGTCTCCTGTTACCATCAACCTCCGACGCACGGTTCGGCATCCCCTACCCGAGATCTGTCGATTTTGACACCGACATCGGTGCTTTCATTGAGAGTTCTGCTGTGCCGTCATCAGAAGGTTCGATGGCTTCATCCATCATCTACAACAACGCTTCCCGGGGGATGTCTTTCTCCCCGGCCAGATCTTCGTATTCGGCGGCTTCGCTTTGCGGGCCAACTCGCTTGGCCATCTAGAGAAGATCGACAGCTACGCCCCTGGCCGTCAGGTCAGGTTTCGAAGCTTGAACTACGTCGCTGATATCCGTGGAGACTTGTTCTTCGACGGATTTGAGCCCATGACAGCCGCTCCCTACCATCGCGATAAACATGACCTAGATCTGTCATCGAACTACACCCAGGAGATTGCGCCTATAAGTGCTCTAGCCCTAGTTCCAGAGCAGCTTGTGCCATCCGAAGACGGGAGGCTTGACCCTGCCACGGAAGTCACAGACTCAGCAGCGTTGGAGCCGCACACAGACCCCACCACGAGCGGGATCTGCATCGCCGGACCCCCGGATTCATCTCCGGTCACTGGCTCCGAACTGCGTGCATCCGCGTCCGCCGAGCCTTACCCGGCGCCGATCGTCGAATTCAGTTCCGCGGACATCTTGCGGCACTCACCTCTAGGCGATGTGCTAAACTCACTAAAAACCCTCTCTTTAGCAGGGGACTCACAGCCGAATTATATCCGACTTGAACTGGGGGATGATGAGGGGAATTTCGCTTCCCACCCACCTCCCACTTAATAGCCACTATCAAAGATCTAACTGACATGGTCGACTACGACTCTAGAGACATCGACGGTACGGACGAGGATGCCGAAGAGGAGCAGGCCCAAAACCTGCCATTTACCGGGCGCTGGACGACCACTTCCTCCTATGACGTATACGTGGTGGACACACCCGAGGAAGTTAACGACGACAACAAAGAAGACCAAGTGGAATATAAACCCCCTGCGATATAGCCAAAGCGCCGACGATAGCGGCGCTGCTCTAAGTCATGACTTGAAAAAGATAGCAATACCGGCACAGGAGAAAACAATACTCTAGATGATGCCGGAGACAATGAAGACCCCGCTGAGCCAGCTTCCGAATAGGCCGAACGGGAAGATGGGCGAGTTAGCCCTAACGAACAGGTTGCAAACGAAGACTCGGAGGACAGTACTTATCTTCCACCCTCCGAGGATGAGGTGAGCCTCGGCGGCGAAGACTTTATCGTGCCTGAGGAACCTCTCGAGCAGGAGCGCTTTAAGCAACAGCTAATAGCCACTGCAAGGAGTCTGAAAAAGAAGCAGCAACAGCTTCAAGCTGATCAAGATCTGCTCAACGATAGATGGACTGATGTCCTGGCAGCAGAAGAATACGGCCTCGAGCGCCCAACCAAGAGTTACCCAAAACGTAAACTGCTACACCAATTTGATTACGAGGCACTTGAGCCCGTACCATCAGCGCATAATGCGACTGATCGGCCACCACGCGACCAGGACAAAAACGACAACTCACGCCGAACACCGGCCCGTCCTACCTCGCCATAAGGGCAGAGACAAAACTGCTCAGGAATACGCATATGATCTCCGGCAGTGAAAGCACAAGTGCTCCCTAGGTGGTTTTGGTAATTAATGTCAACATATCTCTTGTTGGACTAACACTTTTACCTAGTATGTTTCAGATAAGTTCAACAATGAAGTGGAATGGACTAGAGGATGTGGAACCCCTTCAAGATGCTAAGGACAAAGGATTGGCTCAAGCTCCAAGCTCAAGACTCTACATTTTCTATTTTAGTGATCCAAGATCACATTGAGTCTATAGGAAAAGCCAATACTATCAAGGAGGGATGAGGTGTTGCTTAATGAGGCTCTTGCTCAAAATGCTTAGTGATATACTCCAAAGCCCTCAACTACTTTCTCACATCCATATATGACCTAAACCAAAAGTTAAACTCGCCCCACCGATTCTTTCTATCCGGCGCCACCGAGTTCAGATGTCATAGCCACTACCACAAACCCTAGTCAAATCGGTCTCACTGATTGGGATCTCGGTCTCACCGAGATGGGATTGCAATCTCTCTGTATGGATCTATTACCAAAATCGGTCTCACCGAGTTTGCGTAATCGGTCCTACCAAGATTGCAATGTACACTCTCTGTTTCCTTTTCGTAACATTTCGGTCTCACCGAAATTAGCGAATCGGTCCCACCGAGTTAACCTGACCAACTCTCTGGTTAGCTTATTACCAAAATCGGTCTCACCGAGTTTGTGTAATCGGTCTCATAGAGATTACATTATGCCCTAACCCTAACCATATCGGTCTTACCGAGTTGCATGTCGGTCCCACGAAAATCCTAACGGTCACTAGATTTGCTGAATCGGTCCGACCGAGTTTATCAATTCGGTCCCATCGAGATTGGCAAGTTGTGTGTAACGGTTAGATTTTGTGTGGAGGCTATATATACCCCTCCAACTCCTCTTCATTCAAAAAGAGAGCCATCAGAACGAACCTACACTTCCAACTTGCCTTTTCTGAGAGAGAACCACCTACACTTGTGTTGAGGCCAAGATATTCCATTCTTACCATATGAATCTTGATCTCTAGCCTTCCCCAAGTTGCTTTCCACTCAAATCTTCTTTCCACCAAATCCATATCCTGTGAGAGAGAGTTGAGTGTTGGGGAGACTATCATTTGAAGCACAAGAGCAAGGAGTTCATCATCAACACACCATTTGTTACTTCTTGGAGAGTGGTGTCTCCTAGATTGGCTAGGTGTCACTTGGGAGCCTCCGGTAAGATTGTGGAGTTGAACCAAGGAGTTTGTAAGGGCAAGGAGATCGCCTACTTCGTGAAGATCTACCGCTAGTGAGGCAAGTCCTTCGTGGGCGACGGCCATGGTTGTCGGGGGAATGGACCCCGAGCAGGCAACGGAACCCTGATCTTCTTCAAAAACAACGGGGTTGGCACTGCCCCTCAATACCGGCACGCGCTTGGCCGGGTCGCTCGACCCGGCCAAGACCCGCAAGCCGGCCAAACTAGCCGACCCAGCAAGACACGTCAACTCGGCCCCAACGACTGGCGCAAGACAGCCGAACCCGGCTCGACCAAAGCCTCCTCAACAAGCCAGCACCGCCTGTGGTGTGCTACGCAATCTAGCCACGGGTCAACTCCCATCCCATCCAGGCCGTATGATGGGACGAGACTTCAATCAACAATGACCGAGGTAACAGTGCCCGGACCATGCCTCTGGTCAGCAGGAATGTGGCAATAGTGCCCCTCACCTACCCGCTGACCAGGGCCGGCGTGGCTACAGTGCCCCGCCTTCGCCGCTGACGACAGCAAGCAGCAACCTGACGGAGAGCACTGTACACGACCTAACTCGTCCATGCCCTGATGATCGACAAGACGGCACACAGTCCCCCTAGGCATGCGGGGCCCGCACCTAGGGGAACCCGGCGAACCACAAGCCCTTAGCGGGACCCAGCCCGGGTTCCCGAACACCGACAATACGGACCCACCGACTTGTAACATTACCATTGTACCCCCGGGGGTTGGACTATATAACCCCCCGGGAGCCCGCGATCACAGGGCAACAGAGCAAGAGAGAAAGCAGAAGACACATACGAGAGAAAAGCAGGCAAGCATAGGACTAGCCACAGAACAGCAACACCGGAGAGAAGGAGCAACCCAAGCCTTGGAGAGCTTCCTTCCTCCTTCATACAGCTCCAGGAGCAACATTGTACTATCGATCATCCAACTACACTCGGCAGGACTAGGGGTATTATCTCTCCGGAGAGCCCCGAACCTGGGTATGTCCAGCATCCCGCGCCCGCTCATGCCAACCTCCCCTCTGGAGTCCACCAGCGCCCTCGAGCCTCCTCCTCTCTTTAGCCATCCCTTGGCATCTGCCATGCGCCCACCATGACAGTTGGCGCCCACCATGGGGCAGCTCGAGGAGCTGGCTGGGAACATGCTTCAGACGGGGCCCTTCTCCTACACCGACAAGTCCGTCGCGCTGGCGGACGACGTCGTCGGCGCGCTTGCCGCCTCCTTCGCCGCGCTGCGCATCTCCGATGTGTTCACAGCCGATGAGTACCCCAGCGAGGTGCTTAGCTACTCCGACTCCCCCATCTCCCTCGGCGGCGGCATTTCCACCGGGGCAATGGACGCCATGTGGAGGTCTTCGTCACCGGCGACGGCGCCTCCTCCTCATCGAGCAAGACGAGGAAGGTCGCCGAAGCTAGGGTCACAGCGGATCGGATCGAGCCGTCTGATCCGTTGCACGCCGCGATGCAGAGCCTCCGCATCCCCATCGGCACCGACCTCGACGCCACCAACGTTGCTGAGGCCCGAACCCAACTCGAGGAAAGGCGCCAGCAGATGCTGGACCTGTCCGAGACGCTCGCCGCCACTCAGCGTCGCTTGGACGCCGCTCAGCTGGAGCGCGATGCCGCCTACGGATTCACGCCCGCCGCGGCCGACCCAAGCCGGGTCGCCAACGTGCTTGCTCGGGGATGAGCGATCGTCCGGGCCCTCGGCGCTGTCCCAACCATCTACGAGACCCTAGCGAAGAATATGCGCTATGCCCAGGCATCCGCAGCCGGCCTGGACCAGCTCGCGGGTGAGGAGCTGAAAGAGCGCATCGGGCGGATGCGCAAACTCCTCCACGCCGCCAACACCCAACAGGACCTCCTCAACCAACTCGAGAAGCCGGCGGGATCCGGCTCCGGCCGCCTTGGCAGGTCCGGCGAACTTCTGCACACCGCTTCCCCGCCACCCGGCGAGGCGCACTCCGGCTGAGCCCGGACTTGGTGCGACCCGGCCGCTACAGCCGCCGGCGGATTGGGCAACGAGTCCGTCCTAGAGATCCAGCGCGGACTCGGCCAGCATGGTCAGCGTCCGGCTCCAACCGACCCGGCCCCCCGTGGCCTGGCCGCAAGTCGACTCGGCCCACGCGCCATCGACGACGCCAACACTCACCACCGCCTTGATCGACTCGCTCACTCCGTAGATATGGAGGAGAGCGGCGCTATCGGGCCGGCGTGCTTCGGCCCGCGCATCCGGGAGGAGCCCTTCCCCAAAAGATTCATGCTCCCCCGCGACACCCCCAAGTATAACGGGATGGTGAAGCCAGAAGACTGGCTGACCGGCTACACCATGGCTACTGGCATCACCGGTGCCAATCGTCGTCTCGCCGTGCGCTACGCACCGCTCATGCTCCAAGGGTCGGCCCGCACATGGTTGAACAGCCTGCCGATGGGCAGCATCAACACATGGGTGGATTTCGAGGAAGCATTCATTCGCAACTTCATGGGGACCTACAAGCGACCCGGCCGCCCTAGCCAGCTTGCCATGTGCATACAAGGGCCTGCAGAGACCGGTCGCGAGTACCTCGCACGCTGGACCGAGCTCCGGAACAGCTGCGAGGGCGTCCATGAAGTCCAGGCAATCCAGTACTTCGCCAACGGGTGCCGAGACGGCACCCTCCTCAAGCACAAGCTCTTACGCTCTGAGCCGGCCACCATGGCCGCGCTCACGGTGACAGCGGACAAGTACGCCAACTCCGACTCCGCCATGAAGATCCAGGTGGCGCTGGATAAAGCCGACAAGGCGAAGCCGGTTCCCCCTCCGAAGCCGGCCGGCGAAAGCAGCCGGCAGAAGCATCACCAGAACAACAAGCGCAAGGCCGACCAGCCGGCACCGCGTCACGATAACCGGCTCGTCGCGGCCGCCGAGCCCGCGGCGGACCCGACGACGAAGCGCCGGCAAACCGGCAAGACAGCATGGCAACCCGCCATGAGCTTCAAGCAGATGCTCGATGCCCCCTGCAAGCACCACATCGGTGCAAAACCCTCCACGCACACGCTTCGGCAGTGCGCCATCACCAAGCGCATCATGAGGTGCGACATCCCGCCCCCTCCGGCTCCGGCTCCAGGCGCGCTACAACCACCTCCGCCTCTGCCTCTAGCTGGCGGCGCGATGCACGACGACGCCACCCGGACTAGAACACGGCCTACGTCGTCTTCACCAGCCTCGGCGACCACAAGCAGCGAACGCCTCCTTCGGCAGGAGGTTAACACCGTCGTCCCGCCCAAGCCGGAGTTCATGCATTGGTCAGATCGCCCGATCACCTGGACCCGAGAGGATCACCCGACAGTCATGCCGAGTCCGGGTGGTTACGCCCTCGTCCTCAACCCCACTATCGTCACGCGGCACACATGCAAGTTCTCTCGATTCCTCATCGACGGCGGCAACATCATCAAAATCCTCTACCACGACACGATGACCCAGCTCGGCCTCAAGGCCGAGGACCTGGAGCCGACCCGGACGATCTTCCACGGCATTGTGCCCGGCCTCTCCTGCTCCCCCATTGGCCAGGTCCGGCTAGATGTCTTGTTCGGTGACAGGAGCCACTTCTAGCGCGAACCAATCTGGTTCGAGGTGGTGGACCTGTCCAGCGCGTATCACGCATTGCTAGGCCGGCCCGCGCTCGCCAAGTTCATGGCGGTTCACCACTACGCATACCTGAAGATGAAGATGCTGGGTCCAAAGGGCCTCATCAATACCAGCGACGATTGCCGCAAGTCCCTGGAGTGCGCCCGAGACGGCGCCAAGTTGGCTAAGTTGCTGGTCATTGCCGAGGAGCGGCGCCAGCTCGACCGGATCGTCGCCCTGGCAGGCGAGGCCTCCGCCGCGTCGATCCCGACCCCGGACCCCGCCGACAAGGACGCCTTCACGCCCTCCAAGGAGATCAAGAAAGTGAGGCTCAACCCAGAAGACCCCAGCTGCAGCAAGTACGTTGTCATAGGCGCCCGCCTCGACAGCAAATAGGAAGGCGAGCTCGTCGACTTCCTCCGTGAGAATCGGGATATCTGCGCATGGACCCCCAAGGACATGTCGGGTATCCCGTGGAAGTACGTCGAGCACAAACTTCACGTTCGTAAGGACACCAAGCCTGTCCGTCAACCCCTATGACGATTTTCCGAAAAAAAGAGAAGGACCACTGGTGAAGAGGTCGCCAAGCTTTTGGCGGCCGGCTTCATAATGGAAGTGTTTCACCCCGAGTGGCTGGCCAATCCAGTCCTCGTCCTGAAGAAGAACAAGACCTGGCGCATGTGTATCGACTACACCAGCCTCAACAAGGCCTGTCCCAAGGATCCGTTCGCCCTCCCGCGGATCGACCAAGTCATCGACTCGACCGCTGGGTGTGAGCTCCTGTCCTTCCTGGACGCTTACTCCGGCTACCACCAGATCAAGCTGGACCCGGCCGACGCCCTGAAGACGTCCTTCATCACGCCCTTTGGGGAGTATTGCTACATCACCATGCCATTCGGCTTGAAGAACGCCAGCGCCACCTTCCAGCGCTGCATGCAGAAATGCATACTGCCGCAGCTCGGCCGCAATATCCATGTGTACGTGGACGACACTATGGTGAAGACCAAGCAGCACCTCACGCTCCTTGACGATTTGAAGGAAACATTCGCCAACCTCTGTGAATACAAGGTCAAGCTTAACCCGGAAAAATGCGTCTTCGGCGTCTCGGCCGGAAAGCTACTCGGCTTCCTTGTCTCAGAATGCGGTATTGAGGCGAACCCGGAGAAGATCAAGGCCATCGAGCGCATACGCAACCTGGCTCGACTGCGCGATGTCCAGAAGTTTACCGGATGCTTGGCCTCAGTCAGCCGGTTTCTAAGACGGCTGGGCGAGAGGGCGCTACCCCTATACCAGCTGATGAAGAAGACGAGCCCGTTCGAATGGAACGGCAAGGCGGATGAGGCCTTCCAAGACCTCAAGTGCATGCTCACCACCGCACCAGTCCTGGCCGTGCCAACCGACAAGGAGCCGCTGCTGCTCTACATAGCCACGACCTCGCGGGCGATCAGCACAGTGCTGGTGGTCAAGCGACCAGAGAAGGGTAAGATCCAAGCCGTCCAGTGCCCAGTCTACTACCTGAGCGAGGTGCTCTCCAACTCCAAGCAGAACTACCCGCACTACCAGAAGATATGTTACAGTGTGTACTTCACCGCCAAGAAGCTAAAGCAGTATTTCCAAGAGCACGTTGTCACCGTGGTCAGCACGGCGCCTATCGGAGAAATCATCGGGTGCCGGGATGCCTCTGGCCGGGTTGCCAAGAGGCAATCCAGCTAGCCGGCCACACCATTCCCTACGAGCCCCGCACCACGAGCAAGTCTCAAGCCCCGGCCGACTTCCTCGTCGACTGGACCGAGACCCAGTACTTGCCGCCGCCTCCCGACTCGACGCATTGGCGCATGCACTTCGATGGGTTCAAGATGCGACTCGGCTTGGGGGCCGGCATCGTACTGTCGTCCTCAAAGGGCGACCGGCTCCACTACGCGCTCCAGATCCACTTCGCCGCCTCCAACAACGTCGCCGAGTACGAAGCCCTTGTGCACGGCCTCCGGCTCGCCAAGGAACTCGGCATCCGGCGCATCCTGTGCTACAGCGACTCGGACGTGGTGGTGCAGCAGTGCTCCGGCGAATGGGACGCCCGCGACCCCAACATGGCAAACTACCGCTTCCTCGTCCAGAAGCTATCCGGATCCTTCAAGGCCTGCGAGTTCCTCCACGTCCCACGCGCGGAGAACGAAGCAGCCGACACGCTCGCCAAGATCGCCTCATCACGACAAGCCATACCGTCCGGCGTCTCCCTCGAGCACCTGTGCAAGCCGTCCGTCAAGCCATCGCCGGACTTCGAGTCCATCCACGTTCCAGACGACCCGGTTGCACCTCAACCCGGCCCCGGGACTGCCGAACCCGGCCCGGAGACTGCTCAGCTCGACCTGGCCACCATCGTCCCAGACCCGGCCGTCGCCATACCCGACCTGGGGCCTGCTCAACCCAGCTCGGGGGCTGCCGACTCGGAACCCACCCTGGTGGCCGTCTTTGCCGTGGTTACGGCTCCATCTTGGGCCTGCCCAATATCAGAATTTTTGGAGAACGGGGTTCTCCCCATGGACGAGACCGAAGCTCGGCAAGTGCGACGCCGGGCGTCCGCCTACAGCATCATCAACAACGAGCTCGTCAATCGCAGCTCCACCGGCGTGTTCCAGCGCTGCGTCGAGCAGGAACGGGGCATCGACATCCTCCGCGACATACATCAGGGCAAGTGCGGGCACCACGCCGCATCACGATCCCTGGTGGCCAAGGCATTCCGCCACGGTTTCTACTGGCCCACGGCCCTCGAAGATGCCGAGTCGCTCGTCCTCAAGTGTGACGGATGCCAGTGCTTCAGCAAACGCAGCCACCAGCCGGCGTCAGCACTCTGCACCATACCAATCGCCTGTCCCTTCGCGGTCTGGGGACTCGACATGGTGGGACCCTTCAAAACCACTCGAGGCGGCACGACGCACTTGCTGGTGGCAGTGGACAAATTCACCAAGTGGATCGAGGCAAGACCAATCAAGAAACTGGACGGGCCAACAGCCGTCCGGTTCATCAAGGACATAGTGGTGCGCTACGGCATGCCGAACAACATCATCACCGACAACGACACCAACTTCACCAAGGGCGTGCTCGAACAATACTGCTCCGTCTCCAGCATCCGCCTCGACCTGGCTTCCGTTGTGCATCCGCAGTCCAACGGGCAGGTCGAGCGGGCCAATGGACTCATCCTGTCCGGCATAAAGCCGTGACTCGTCGAGCCACTCATCCGCTCACCTGGTAGCTGGCTTGACGAGTTGCCAGCCGTTCTCTGGAGTCTACGCACCACGCCGAATCGGTTGACCGGGTTCACCCCATTCTTCCTCGTCTACAGAGTCGAAGCCATCATCCCGATCGACGTCGATTTTGACTCGCCGCGCGTCACGATGTACACCGAAGCCGAAGCCAGAGAAGCCCGCGAAGATGGCGTCGACCTGCTCGAAGAAGCACGCCTCCTGGCGATCAGTCGCTCGGCCATCTACCAGCAAGGCCTGAGGCACTACCACAGCAAGAAGATCAAGCCCCTCGCGTTCCGCGAGGGCGACCTCATCCTTTGACTCGTCCAAGAGCAGGCATGCCAGCACAAGTTGTCCCATCGATGGGAGGGCCCACTCATCGTGAGCAGGGCCTTGCGCGACCGCAACGCCTACTACCTCATCGACGCACGCAAGTTAAGAAAGCGCAAGAAAGACACCGCCGGTGAAGAAACGACCCGGCCGTGGAACGCGGAACTCCTCCGCCCGTTTCACAGTTAGCCGCACGAGCGTATGTATTGTTGCCTTTTGTAAACACATGAAACTACGGGGTCCTCGAACAAGACTCAGGGGCTGCCTTTTGTCAACCAATTTATTGTGTCCTATTCCCTTGCATCACCATACCACTGAACCCGGCCACCGGTCCAACTCGCTCGACCCGGGGGCTCGAGGGCTGGCCAGCTCGGTCGCCACCCCGCCGCCTTACTTGGTGATTCCTGATAAAGTTAGGATGCCACGGTTCCCCACTTCGCCCTAAAGCCACAGGTCCAGCTTTGGCTGTCGGCTGGCAAGCACAACGGACCAAAGCTCCCTTATGCTTCATACACTAAGTCAAAGGCTGTGGGGTCGATCAACCCGGCTCACCATTCATCAAACGAACAGTCGCCAACCGGCTTCGTCGGATTGCCGCCAGCCGGCCCAGTGGGTGTCTTGCTCGCGCTCAACGTTTCGAGGGACCCAAGTCCTGCGCACTCATCTCAAAGAGCCGAACTCCTTGTCACGGACAGGAGCCTCGGCCGTCTGACTCGCGGGGGGAGGTTTGGGAAAGGAAAAACACATGAAATTGGTCAAAATGGAAGGCAAAAAGCAAAAGCACCCACGACAACCAAACGAGTATATAAATAAAGGCCCATGGCCCGAGTTCATTACACCCTAAAACCCCCAGTGGGTGGGTGGACCTGCTATTTAACAAATTATTACACAAAGTGTCTCAGGCATCTCCAGCGCCGCGTCGTGACGTCGACGGCTCTCCCCTAGCGGCCTACGGATCCAGCGAGGTGCCGGTGTCCTCCTTAGCGCCCGCGTCGTGGTAGAAGCCCGTCTTCTCCGAGCTCCCCTCCGGATCATGGAGGAGCAAGCCATAGTCTTCACCGTCCACGGCCCAGCCGTCTTCCGTCCGCTCCTGATGGAACTCGTCGTGGAAGGCGAACTTGGCGATGTAGCTGGCCCAGGAGGCGATCCGCCCGGCTTGCTCCTACAAAAGCTGCTCCGAGCCGGCCCACTGGCCCATCAACGCATCCAGCTGCAGGTCCGGATGCCAGGACAGCGCGAACTGGAGCGTCATCTCAGCACCGGCACGTGCGGCGGAGATGCGCCACTCGCCAAGCTAGTCCGGCCCCATCTCCAACCAACGCACCAGGCGCGAGAAGCTGCTCGGTTGGACGAAGTCCGGCCATAGGGCCGCCGTCATCGTGGTGCCGGCCTGGGACAGCCGGCCCAGCTGCGTCCCCACGACCTGCAGGCGGGCCTCAGTGTCGACAATGATCTCCGAGAAGGTCCAGCCACCCGCGGATCCGTCCTGGACCCAACGACTCTGGTCGGGTCGCGTTGATGGCGGACGACTTCCTCCACCAGCCGCCGCGTCTCCGGGAAGGCCCCTGCCGCAAAGGAAGAAGCAAGTTAGAAGAAGAACAACAAGGAAGAAAGGCCGGATGCCGACCTGGCGAATGACAAGAAAAAACACTTACTGGAGAAGGACTCTTCCAGGTGCTGCGCTTCAAGCAACGTACCACGCCGCTCCCGTTCGTTGGTGCGATCGCGCTCCTTGAGCGCCTTCTCCAGATCGTCCACCTTCGCAAGGGCCGCCTTCAGCTCGGCATCCTTGTGTTTGGCCGCCTCGGGGCGACGGGCCTCGTCCTGACGGGCCCCCTCAGCCGTGGTGACCTGCTCCCGTAGGCGATCCACCTCGGTCTGGAGCCGGCCCTTATCGTCGGCCAGCTGGCCGCGCTGCTGGTCTGCCTCCACCAGGGCCTACTGCGCCTCTGCCACCTTGGCGGCTTCCGCCTTAAGGTGCTCCACCTCGACCTCGAGACGGCTCTTGTGACCCGCTAGCTGCTCATGTAGCCGGTGGCCTCGTCAAGGGACCGCCAAGCCGCGGCCGCCTCCGCCCTCGCCTGCGCCGCCTCGACGCCTAGACAGCCGGTGTCGGCAATGAGCCAGCCGTAGTGATGACCGGCCCGGAGCAGACGAGTCCGACAGGACAGCACCTCAGCTGCAAAGAAGGACTCGGCAGAAGAAAGAAGCAAGACTTAAGATTTGGCCCAACTATTACACAGTTGGCCCGAATCTCAGGGGCTACACCCAGTGGGTGCGCTATCGCGCCCCCACTAGAAAAGAGCACAAGAATACCTGCGGCGACGCGGATCTCCTCCTCCTTGGCGGCAAGCTGACCCTTGAGCTCCCGGTGCTTGCCCAGGAGACGATTGTAGGCGGCGACCCGGAAAGCGTCGAGATGCTGAAGAAAGCAGAAGTCAGAACAAGGCCAACACTCTAAAGATTCGACCCAACTACTACGTAGTTGGCCCAAACCTCGGGGCCTACACCCAGTGGGTGCGCTGGCGTGCCCCCACAAAGAAGAAATCATAAGAAAACTTACCAGAATGGCGCGCTCCAGGTCGCGCGTCCGCTCCACCTCGGACTGGGCGAAGGCCTCGAGCCATTCCGTCCGGCCTCGCAGGTGGCGACTGACGGCGTCCAGTGCCGCCTCCTCCTTGGTCTGAGGCCCAAAGACAACGGCGCTCCCGCTCCGCGCCGGCTGTGACACAGCAGCTCGGCACCCTCCCTGCTGGGGCACCAAGGCGTACTCCCCGCTGACCGCTCGCGACACGGCCAGCACCTCCCCCGACGCCCCTCCCGGCGCCGACGACGACCCGGACGCCGGGACGCCCTGCGTCGCCGTGTCCGGCCCAGCTGCTGAGGCGGCCTCCGGCACCACCGCCTGCGGTGCCTGCTCCAAAACCGACGGCGCCTCCAACACCGTCGCCCGCAGCGTCTCTTCCAAGACGGCACTGCCTCCACCACCAACAGGCCCAGCTTGCCCGGCCACGTCGGCCTGCGGCGGGGATTCATCCGCCACCTCCACGATCACCCGGTCAGGGATCACCACCTCAGCACGGCCTCCATGGCTGCGCTCCCTCACCGACGACGGCTCAAAGACCGTCGCCGCCACCACCGTGCCCACCGGCATCTCGCGCCAAGCCGTCTCCACGCTGGCTCGCGCCCATGCCGCCGCCGTGTCGGTCCAAGCCCGGACCGATGACGCCTTCAGCTCCGCCTCGGCCCGGTTCCTGTCCCGCCAGGTCACGGCTTCGGCGTCATTCGGATCCAGGCCGAGGTCCGAGTCGGCCTGTCCCTCCACCTCGGCCTGGTCGGCGAGGTTGGACCAGCTCCTGCAGAACTCGGCCCCTTCGGCGGACGCGACTTCCGTCGCCGCCCTCGACAACGCGATTGGAGACCTGAAGAAGAAGATAGAATGAGCGGAAAAGAAACAAGACTAGCTCAAGGAGAAAAGCTGAGCACAAACAAGAAATGAGGCTTACCCTGCCAAGACCAGGACCAGGGTTTCCCCCCTCCCGTGCCCGCCACCGCGCTTCCTCTTGGCCAGCCTCCCGGCCCCGGCCGGGTCCGTCGTGCGCTTCGGGGCCTGGGGTCGCGGTGCGATGCTGTCTTTCCCATGCGGGCGGCTCGGCGCCGCCCCATGGGAGGACCCGGCTCTGCCCGCGTCGCCGCCTCCCCCGCCCAACGCCACTACACCAACAACTGGCGTCAGCATCGACCGTTCCGTGCCACGGTCAGCAACTCAAGACACATGAAGAAAAACATGAGACTTACCTACGCGACGCCCAGCACCAGCGTCGGACTCGACCTCCTCCTCACCGCCACGTGCCGCGGGCTCCTCTGGCGCCACCGCCGCCACCTGCGACGAGGCCCAGGCATAAGGATGCCAAATCGCGTTCAGAAGTACCACCCGCGTCGCGTTAGGACGGACGAGAAGGTGCACGGCGGTGAAGTAAGAAGACCAGACACTCACCTGTGGCGCCGGGTTCGACCGGCTGTACGACGCCTTGCCAAACTCCCAGTCCTCCCCAAGGTTGGCCTTGGAGATGTCATTCACACTGCGCGCGACCTGCGCCGCGGACAACCGCGTCGACCCCATGCGGTTGGGGTCTTGAAGGCCGACCATCTCGCCGATGAGGCAGGAGCGCCCCTAAAGCGGAAGGACCCGACACTTGATGAACGCGGTGAGGAGTTCGGTGCCGGTGAGCCCCTCCTGCGTCCTCATCACCGTCACCCGCTCACAGAGATTGACGATCTCCTGCGACGGGCGCCTGGGCGAGTAGCCCCAGTTCGTCTTCGCCCACGGCGGTGCGATGGCGAAGGCCGGAAGGTTGATGCGATCCGCGCCATGGTTGCGGACTTAGAAGAAGGAGTTCTGCCACTTCGTGGAAGAATCCTCCAGTGGGATCTTGGGGAAATCCGCCGCCGACCGCTTCGAGATGATGGCGGCGCCGTAGTCGGCGAACCCCCCGGCCGACGGGCCCTGCTGCTTCAAGGTGAAGAAGCGCGCCTAGAGGTCGATCGATGGCTCGACCCCCAGGTACCCCTCGTAGAGGGTGATGAAGCCGGAGAGCGGGATGATGGCGCCGGCGCCAAGATGATGCGGTTGGAGCCCGAAGAACTCCAAGAATGCACGGAAGAAGGTGCTCACCGGTAGCCCGAATCCGCGCTCGAAGTGCGTGAGGAAGACCATGCGCTCCTGCCCCTCGGGCCGAGGCCTCTGCTCGCCCCGCGGCAGGCGGACGCTGATGCTCGTCTCCCGCGGCAGGCGCCGCATTGCCTGGAGTTGGGTGATGTCCTCAGAGGTGACGTTCGAGCCCATCCAGGACCCCGATGGCAGCGACCTGATCAAAGGAAGAAGAAGAAGAAGAAGAAGAAGAAAGAAGATGGACGGCGAAGGAGTTCTGCTCGGAACAGCGGGCGCTGCAGTGCGTCGGTTGCAAGGAGCGGAGCGAGAGCAAAGGGACAGGAGAGGACGAGCGAGAATAATGTCTGCCGACCCCCTGCCCCCAATTTATAACCCTTGGTTTGAATGTGGGGAAGTAGGGTCATCTGCGCGCACCAGTTCCACTACCCCGCAATAAGTGCCCACGTACGCATGTAGTAACTGCCCGGGGAAGAGCAACCAACCCCCGGACGCCGCAATAAATCCACGCGCTTGGGCCAAGGGCGCGCGGCGGTGGTCCCCAGCCCGCCGCCCGGTCCCGTCACGCGGGTGGCCTGTCAGGCCCCTCCGACTTCCGGGCACCACGTGGCACCCACGCGAAGCCCGAGGGATTGCCCCGAGATTTGGCGGACTTCTCGGTCCCCGCCACGGCCGGGATACCACGATCCGATTTCTGAGAAACCCGGGACACAGTGGGTGTTGCCGGACCCGGCGCTCGCAGAATCCACCTTGCTTAAGGGGGAAACTGCGAAGGCCCACTCATCTGAAGACGGCGGACCTTCACAGCTTCGGGGACTACTGTCGGGGGGATGGACCCCGGGCAGGCAACGGAACCCGGATCTTCTTCAAAAACAACGGGGTCGGCATTGCCCCTCAATACCGGCACGCGCTTGGCTGGGTCGCTCGACCCGGCCAAGCCCCGCAAGCCGGCCAGACTAGCCGACCGGCAAGACACGTCAACTCGGCCCCAACGACTGGCGCAAGACAGCCGAACCCGGCTCGACCAAAGCCTCCTCAACAAGCCAGCACCACCCGTGGCGTGCTATGCAATCCAGCCACGGGTCAACTCCCATCCCATCCAGGCCGTATGATGGGACGAGACTTCAATCAACAATGACCGAGGTAACAGTGCCCCGGACATGCCTCTGGTCAGCAGGAACATGGCAACAGTGCCCCTCACCTACCCGCTGACCAGGGCCGGCATGGTTATAGTGCCCCCACCTTCACCGCTGACGACAGCAAGCAGCAACCTGACGGAGAGCAGTGTACACGACTCGACTCGGCCACGCCCTGACGATCGACAAGACGGCGCACAGTCCCCCTAGGCATGCGGGGCCCGGACCTAGGGGAACCCGGCGAACCACAAGCCCTCGGCAGGACCCAGCCCGGGTTCCTGGACATCGACAATACAGACCCACCGACTTGTAACATTACCATTGTACCCCCGAGGGGTTGGACTATAAAACCCCCCGGGAGCCCGCGATCACAGGGCAACAGAGCAAGAGAGAAAGCAGAAGACACATACGAGAGAAAAGCAGGCAAGCATAGGACTAGCCATAGAACAGCAACACCAGAGAGAAGGAGCAGCCCAAGCCTTGGCCAGCTTCCTTCCTCCTTCATACAGCTCCAGGAGCAATATTGTACTATCGATCATCCAAGTACACTCGGCAGGACTGGGGGTATTATCTCTCCGGAGAGCCCCGAACCTGGGTATGTCTGCCTCTAGAGTCCACCAGCGGCCTCGAGCCTTCTCCTCTCTTTAGCCATCCCTTGGCATCTGCCGTGCGCCCACCACGACAAAGGTGGGATAGACAAGGTTGCTTCTTCGTGGACCCTTCGTGGGTGGAGCTCTCCGTGGACTCGCGCAGCCATTACCCTTCGTGGGTTGAAGTCTCCATCAACGTGGATGTACGATAGCACCACCTATCGGAACCACGTCTCAAAAATCTCTGTGTCTCCTATTGCGTTTGAATCCTCCAATCCCTTCCCTTTACATTCTTGCAAATTGCATGCTTTACTTTCCGCTGCTCATATACTCTTTGCATGCTTGCTTGATATGTATTGTATTTGTTAAACTTGTGCCAAAACTCCACTTTAACTTAAAGAAATTAAAAACTACAACTTTTGGTACTTAGTGTCTAATCACCCCCCTCTAGACACCTCTTCTCGATCCTTTAAATTGGTATCAGAGCTTTGGTCTCCATTGCCTTGGTTTAAAGACCTTTGGAGGAAGATGGATGAGTCTACTTTGGGGAGTCTTAGACATAGAGTGCCTATTCTTGGTGGAGAATATTTTCATGAGTGGAAAACTGAAATGCTTGAGATTTTCAATGAATATCATTTGAACAAGTATATTGCTAGCCCTTGTGCACCTCATGTTGATCCCATGCATCCTACCCTTGATGAGTCAATTGACATGATTCGCAATCTTAGAACTGTTAATCTTATCACTAGAGGCTTTCCTAGAAACTTGATTGAATGTTTGCCTACACTTGATTGTGCCTACACTATATGGAAATTTCTTGAGGAATGCTTTCCAAATTATTCCTTGAAAAATCTAGATGAAATTCTCCATAAGTCTATTGCCTTGATTAAGATGAGTTCCAATGATCCCAAATTTGGTGACTGCTTATTTGAGCTTACTAATCTTACGAGTGCCAAAGGAGATGTTGGAATCATTAGCAATATCATTTCCAAAGCTATTAGAATTCATAAAGATAACCATAGAAATGATCATTTATCTAATGAATTACCCTCTCTAGGAATTGATCAATCACAAGATGATGTTGAACATGGATACTATGATGAGGATGATAATGACAGTGACTATGATCTTAATGATGCAATGAGACACTTTGGTCTTATGGAAAATCTTCGCGGCTACATGGCTGGAGGAAAGGAATGGGTTCTTGATAGTGGATGTACTGATCATATGACCGGAGATAAAGATATGTTCTGTGAGCTTGCTGAAACGATGGCTCTCGAGAGTATGTCACCTTTGGTGATAACTCAAAGGGTAAGGTGGTTGGCCTAGGTAAGGTGGCCATCTCACATGATAGCTCCATACAAAATGTCATGCTCGTTGAATCTCTTGGCTACAATTTACTTTCAGTATCTATACTTGCTGATTTCGGTTTCAATGTCCTATTTACTAAAGTAGATTGCCAAGTGTTTCATAGAGATAATCAGAAAATAGTCTTTACCGGTATAAGCAGAGGTGATCTTTACATTGTTGATTTCACTAAAAAGGCTCAACCTAGAACTTGCTTAATTGCTAAATCCTCTAAAGGTTGGTTATGGCATAGACGATTAGGTCATGTTGGTATGCGAAACCTTGACAAGCTTATTAAAGGAAATCATATCATTGGCGTTAACGATGTCATATTTGATAAGGATAGACTCTACAGTGCTTGTCAAGCAGGTAAACAGGTTGGAGGAAGGCATCCCGTGAAGAACATCATGACCACAAGGAGGCCACTTGAGCTACCTCACATGGATCTTTTTGGTCCTAACGCTTACAAAAGTCTCAGTGGAAATTCTTTTGGTCTAGTTATAGTTGATGATTTTTCAAGATTTACGTGGGTGTTCTTTCTCGATGATAAATCGCAGGTCCAAAAGATCTTCAAAAACTTCGCTAGGAAGGCCCAAAATCAATTTGAAGTAAAAATCAAGAAGGTTCGCAGCGACAACGGAATGGAGTTCAAGAATGCAAATGTGGACACCTTTCTTGACGAAGAAGGGATTTCACATGAGTTCTCGGCTACATACACACCTCAACAGAATGGAGTTGTTGAGAGGAAGAATCGGACACTCATCGAAATGGCGAGAACGATGCTTGATGAGTACAAGACGCCAAAGCACTTTTGGGCGGAAGCGGTTGAGACAGCTTGTCATGCAACAAATCGCTTGTATCTTCACAAGCTACTCGGCAAGACGGCATACGAGCTCCTCACTGGTAACAAACCACAAGTTGGATACTTTCAAGTATTCGGCTCAAAGTGTTACATTCTTGATACGCATCGTCGTTCTAAATTTGCTCCTAAGTCTCATGAAGGTTTCCTACTTGGTTATGGCTCAAACTCTCACACATACCATGTCTACAACAATTTCACCCGAAAGGTTGAAGAGACGGTAGATGTGAAGTTTGATGAATCTAACGGCTCGCAAGTAGAGCAATTGCCAATTGATGTAGGAGATAAAGACCTTTCGGAAGCAATCCAAGACTTGTCTATTGGCAAGATTCATCCAACAGAGGTGAAGGAGAGTACCTCGTCCATCCAAGTGGAAGCTTCTACCTCACGACAAGGTGAACCAAGAGTTGATACAGAAGCATCCACATGTGGGACACACCAAAATGAAGAAAACGAGGAAGTGCACCAAGATGAACGCCAACAACCTCCTTCTCCACCACGACAAGAGAACGACAACGTCAACAACGAAGAAGGCCAAGAAGAAGAAAAAGATGAAGAAGATGTTCAACCAAGATCCAAGCAAAAGCTTTCATGAGTTCGAGCAAGAATTGCTAAAGACCATCCCGTCGAACAAATCTACAATGATATCCAAACCGGGAGAATCACTCGCTCAAAAACTCGTTTAGGTAACTTTTGTGAACACTATTCATTCATCTCTAGCATTGAACCTATGAAGGTTGAAGAAGCTTTGGAAGATCCGGATTGGATAAATGCCATGCATGAAGAGCTACACAACTTTGAGAGAAATCAACTTTGGACATTAGTTGAGAAGGCCGACAACAACCACAACATCATCAGTACAAAATGGGTGTTTCACAACAAGCAAGATGAAGATGGACAAGTAGTTCACAACAAAGCATGTCTCGTCGCCCAAGGCTACAGTCAAGTCAAAGGTATGGACTATGGTGAGACATATGCCCCCGTTGCTAGACTTTAGTCCATTCGCATCTTACTTGCCTATACTAATCATCATGATATCACCTTGTACCAAATGGACATTAAAAGTTCTTTTATAAATGGTGAAATAGAGGAGGAAGTTTATGTTAAGCAACCTCCCAGATTTGTCAATCCTAAGAAACCTAATCATGTTTACAAACTTTACAAAGCTCTTTATGGTCTTAAACAAGCTCCTAGAGCATGATATAAATGCTTGACCAAGTTCCTTATTGAAAAAGGCTTTGAAATTGGAAAAATAGATTCTACTCTTTTTGCTAAAAGGGTTAATGGAAAACTATTTGTGTGCCAAATTTATGTCGATGATATTATATTTGGATCAACTAACCCTCATTTTAGTGAAAAGTTTGGAAAGCTAATGTCGGAGAAGTTTGAGATGTCGATGATGAGTGAACTCAAATTCTTTCTTGGTTTGCAGATCAAGCAAACTAAGGCAGGTACCTTTGTCTCTCAAACGAAGTACACCAAGGACCTATTCAAGAAGTTCAATATGCAAGAATGCAAAGGTATGACTACACCGATTCCTACTAGTGGACATCTTGATTTAACCAAAGATGGTGAACCGGTTGATCAAAAGGTTTATCGCTCTATGATTGGTTCATTGTTATATCTATGTGTTTCACGCCCTGATATTATGCTAAGTGTGTGCATGTGTGCACGATATCAAGCCGCTCCTAAAGAATGTCATCTTAAGGCCGTGAAAAGGATAGTGAGATACTTAATCCATACACCAATTTTTAGCATTCGGTATCCAAAGAGGGCCTCCTTTGATCTTGTTGGCTACTCCGACTCGGACTATGCCGGTGAAAAGGTTGATAGAAAGTCCACTTCGGGTACTTGTCAATTTCTTGGTAGATCTCTTGTGTCTTGGTCTTCCAAGAAACAAAACTCGGTATCCTTATCCACCGCCGAAGCGGAATACATTGCCGCTGGATCATGTTGTGCTCAATTACTTTGGATGACCCAAACTCTTAAAGATTATGGGATATCTGTGAAACATGTTCCATTACTTTATGACAATGAAAGTTCTATTCAGATTGCTCACAATTCCGTGCAACATTCTCGAACTAAGCATATTGAAGTTCGTCATCATTTCATTCGAGATCATGTTGCCAAAGGGGACATTAATCTTAAGCATGTTCGCACCGAAAAGCAGTTAGCTGATATATTCATGAAACCACTTTATGAGAAAGTGTTTTGCAGGTTAAGAGGTGAATTGAACATCATTGATGCTTCAAACTTGGAGTAAGAACTCCATTTGATACATGCAAGGCATGAGCCTATGACTAATCCTTGATAGTTCTCTTATGTTGAGTATCTTATGTCTTGGATATATTTGCACCTTGCATGTTATCTAACCCGTGTAGGTACTTGGATGAATCTAAATCTATGAGATTGCAACTCACTCACATCTTGAGCAAATTTCTATATCACCAAGTCTCTACACAATGGTGGACGAAGACAAGGAAGCAAGCAACCATTCAATCATATCCTTTGACAAATTTTATGTTGAGTTTCATGATTGTCATTTTGGATACACAAGTGCTCTTCCTTGCAAAAAACTAACCCATGTAGGTAGATGAACTCCAAGTCCATGTGGTGCTCCCAACTCTTTATGAGCTACATCAACCTTGAGCAACCCACACAAGTTCAACTACATGATCATGATCAACGCCACCACCCAAGGTATGTTATTCCATCTTAGAGAAGCTTTACTCCAAGTCATGAGTCAAAGCAACTCGACAAGATGTGAATACATCAAAAAGCTTAAACGAAAAATGGTAACCCCATTTTGAGCTTAAACGATGAGCATGACCTATGATCAAGTGATCTCACTTGACTCCTAAGTCAATATACTCTAACATAGGTGACTTTGTCGCCGACCAATTCTAGATGAAGTTCTCTTGTGTTCTTTTCTCTGCTCTTGGATTTGTCTCATGCATATTTGTTTCCCTCTTCAAATAAAAACTTCATCTAGACTCCTTTTTAGTTTCTTCTCTTTTATTTTCTGTTCTGCATTCCTTGCATCCAATTCATTGCAAATCTTTCAGTTAATTCCTTGCAAATCCTTGTGAGATCTTACTTGTCTAGTAAGCTAAGGTGACAAGTGTTTTCTCTGCGATGAACTCGGTCTCACCGGCCTGATGCTTTTGGTCCAACAGAATCCTCTCGGTACAACCAAACCATACAACTCGGTGTCACCGATTTCACTACAGGAAAGACATCTTGCCACTTGTTTCTGCATTATTTTTGATCCAGCTCCACTCAATGAATCTTGTCCTCGACCAGCATCCCATTCAACTTGCTGCTTTGTTCTGTGACTCAAGGACCAAACCCATCATGAAAAAAATCCAGAAGAACCCTTCTTGGAAATTGATGTCAAAGGGGGAGAGAGAGATCACATCAAAGCTTAATCATATCTATAGGGGGAGAGAATACTCAAGGGAAGAAAGAGTAATCATCAAGGACCCCAGATGCTTGGTGTTCAAGAGGAGAGAAGTCACATGTCTTCAAGAGGGGAAAGACATGTTCATATTTGCTCGTTTGCATTAGCTCTGTTTATTTCCTTTGAGCTCTGATTTTTCTCTGCTTTTCTATTCCCTATCTTCTCCCAGTATCCCATGCTAGATTCAGGGGAGCAAGACATCTAAGGGAAGAAAATCCTTGAATTTATTGTACATATTTACCTTTGGGGACATGTCTATATCCAATGTGGTACTTAGTACTCACTCTACATGTCATCCCAGTCCTGGTACTCTCGTGGTTTCTTTTCTTTGCTCTGGCCAGTAGGTGTATCTGTGTTATCTAACCTTGATTACACAGGTTCATCCCATCCTAAGCCAACTCAAGACCACAAGGTAAGTATATGCATCACAGTCATGTGTATGAGAAATTCTTGCTGATGTACATACTGTTTGCAAGAAGGACTCATGAGCATGAAGGTACATTTCTCATATTCACATCATTTTCTCTGATGCATATAGCCAAGATACATGTAACATATTGCTTACTCTGTCATGTTTATGCATTCAAATGCTTCTATATTCCATATTCACATGATTGCATACATGTAGGGGGAGCCTATGCATGTTACATGTCTTTCCGAAGCTTTACTTACTATTCTCTATATCTTTATCTAAAGCTTTGATGTATGTTGTCATCAATTACCAAAAAGGGGGAGATTGAAAGCACAAGTGCTCCCTAGGTGGTTTTGGTAATTAATGTCAACATATCTCTTGTTGGACTAACACTTTTACCTAGTATGTTTCAGATAAGTGCTACCTCTTTTAGCACTGCGTTGGTTTTCCCCGAAGAGGAAGGGATGATGCGGCAAAGTAGCATAAGTATTTCCCTCAGTTTTTGAGAACCAAGGTATCACTCCAGTAGGAGGCTACGCGCGAGTCCCTCGTACCTGCACAAAACAAATAAATCCTCGCAACCAACGCAAATAGGGGTTGTCAATCCCTATAGGGCCACTTACGAGAGTGAGATCTGATAGATATGATAAGATAATATTTTTGGTGTTTTTATGATAAAGATGCAAAGTAAATAGCAAAGTAAATAACTAAGTAGTAGTAGATTGATATGATAAAGATAGACCTGGGGCCATAGGTTTCACTAGTGGCTTCTCTCGAGAGCATAAGTATTCTACGGTGGGTGAACAAATTACTGTTGAGCAATTGACAGAATTGAGCATAGTTATGAGAATATCTAGGTATGATCATGTATATAGGCATCACGTCAGAGACAAGTAGACCGACTCCTACCTGCATCTACGACTATTACTCCACTCATCGACTGCTATCCAGCATGCATCTAGAGTATTAAGTTAAAAACAGAGTAACACCTTAAGCAAGATGACATGATGTAGAGGGATAGACTCATGCAATATGAAGAAAACCCCATCTTGTTATCCTCGATGGCAACAATACAATACGTGCCTTGCTGCCCTTACTGTCACCGGGAAAGGACACCGCAAGATTGAACCCAAAGCTAAGCACTTTTCCCATTGCAAGAAAGATCAATCTAGTAGGCCAAACCAAACTGATAATTGGAAGAGACTTGAAAAGGTAACCAATCATACATAAAAGAATTCAGAGAAGATTCAAATATTATTCATAGATAGACTTGATCATAAACCCACAATTCATCGGTCTCAACAAACACACTGCAAAAAGAAGATTACATCGAATAGATCTCCACAACAGAGGGGAGAACATTGTATTGAGATCCAAAAAGAGAGAAGAAGCCATCTAGCTACTGGCTATGGACCCGTAGGTCTGAAGTAAACTACTCACACTTCATCGGAGAGGCTATGGTGTTGATGTAGAAGCCCTCCGTGATCGATGCCCCCTCTGGCGGAGCTCCAGAACAGGCCCCAAGATGGGATCTCGTGGATACAGAAAGTTACGGCGGTGGAATTAGGGTTTTGGCTCCTGTTCTAATCGTTTGGGGGTACGTGGATATATATAGGAGGAAGAAGTACGTCGGGGGGGCAACGGGGGCCCCACAAGGGGGGGGGGGGCGCCGGGGGGGGGGGGGGTCGGCGCGCCTCCTACCTCGTGGGCTCCTGTTAGCTGGCTTGACGTAGGGTCCAAGTCTCCTGAGTTGTATTCAGTGAGAAAATCATGTTCCCGAAGGTTTCATTCAGTTTGGACTCCGTAGATATTCCTTTTCTTCAAAACCCTAAAACAGGCAAAAAACAACAATTCTGGGTTGGGCCTCCGGTTAATAGGTTAGTCCCAAAAATAATATAAAAGTGGATAATAAAGCCCAATAATGTCCAAAACAGTAGATAATATAGCATGGAGCAATCAAAAATTATAGATACGTTGGAGACGTATCAAGCATCCCCAAGCTTAATTCCTGCTCGTCCTCGAGTAGGTAAATGATAAAAACAGATTTTTTGATGCGGAGTGCTACTTGGCATAATTTTAATGTAATTCTTCTTAATTGTGGTATGAATATTCAGATACGAAAGATTCAATACAAAGGTTCATATTGACATAAAAATGATAATACTTCAAGCATACTAACTAAGCAATTTTGTCTTCTCAAAATAACATGGCCAAAGAAAGTTCATCCCTACAAAATCATATGGTTTCGTCATGTTTCATTTTCGTCACACAAGAATGCTATCATCATGCACAACCCCGATGACAAGCCAAGAAATTGTTTCATACTTTAGTAATCTCAAACCTATAAACTTTCACGCAATATATGAGCGCGAGCCATGGACGTAGCACTATAGGTGGAATAGAATATAATGAGGGGGGTTATGTGGAGAAGACTGTCGGATTTCGGGTTCCGGCAGACCCTTGAGGTTCGAACACTGGGGTGCTCGTGGAGATTTCGCCTCCTACCTACCTGCACCCCCCTCCTTGCTAGGATCTGAACTATGGAAAGAACAACACAAGAGACACATGGTTAATACTGGTTCGGGCCACCGTTGAGGTGTAATACCCTACTCCAGTTTGTGGTGTGGTGGATTGCCTCTTGGGCCGATGATGATGAACAATACAAGGAAGAACAGCCTCGCGAGGGTCTGTTCTTGGCTGGGGTGATGAACTGCTAGGAGGAGCTCAGACACCTTTCTCTCTCTCTCTACCTGATCTTCTCTCTGCCTGCCTGTTTGCTTGTTCCCCCCTTGCTCTGTGGGTGGCCGGTCCTATTTATAGAGGCCCTAGTCCTCTTCCCAAATATCGAGCAGGAAGGGAGCCAACAATGGCGGGCTAATTTGAAGGGGGACAGCTAGTATCAACTATCCTGACAAAAGTAGTCTTCGCCTGCGCAAAGCTCTGGTGATGATGCCGTCTTGGGCTCCACGGTGACCTCTATCTCGTAGTCCTCCTTGTCTTGGTCTCGTTGCACTGAAATAGCAACCTTTGCCCGATGCCTCGGTACTCCGCGGCTGTGCTTGCCCCCTTTGCACCAAAGAGGAAGGGAGGACGCTGCGCGGGCTGGCACCCGCCTGGCGCCCTTGGTCGTCACGGCTTGCGTCATGGGCACCTCGTGAGGTGCCCCGCCTTGATCTCTCCGCCTCCTTGTGAGCCAGCCTGACGAGGCCGTGCCTGAGGAATCTCCGCGTCGTCCGCCCCGCGAGGCTTGGCCCCTCGCGAGGGTCTTGGGTTTGTGTTGGTGAAGATGGGTCACGCTGGGCCCCCCTTTGAGCCACGCCGCAGGCCGCAGGCAGGCAAGTCTGGGGACCCCCATTCCCAGAACGCCGACAGTAGCCCCCGGGCCCAAGGCGCGCCCGGACTTGGCCGTGCAGGGAGGCGGAAGGGCAAGAGCGAAGCGCCACGGGTCCTAACAGCCTGCGGCCTTGGGCGCCGCGTGGCGGTTGACTGGACGTGGGCACCCTAGCAACCGCGCGAGTTGATAAAGGAGCGGCATCCACCTAGGCTTTGCTTCTTGCTTTCCCCGGTTGCTGCTCAGATCCCCTTTCTTGCGCTTCTCCTTCCTTCCTCCAAAATTTCCAGATCCACTCCGACCGTGTGACCTAGGAAGCCATGGCGCCTCGTCAGCCCCCGGCCGTAGCTTGGTACTCGTCTGCCCTGGATCCGCCGAATGTGTCGGAGGCGAGCCTCTCCCGGTTGCGCCGGATGGCGACGGCGCAGGGCGTCAACGGGGCGAAGGTGTTCAAAGCCGGCTCCGCCACCCCTGAGGGTCAAGGGAGCACCTTCTATCCGGTCTTCGTAAGTGCCATTGCTGCTGGCTTAGTGCCTCCCTTCTCCGAGTTCTTCTTCTCTGTCCTCCGCCACTATAAGCTACAAGCCCTGCATCTCCACCCCAACTCCGTCCTTCTCCTGGCAATCTTCGCCTATTACTGTGAGGCTCACGTAGGGGTGCAGCCTTCAGTGGCCTTGCTGCGCCACGACTTCTACCTCCGGACCTCTCATGGTACTGCTTCCGCGTGCGCGAGCTTCGTCGCGTACTGTGGCGCCATTGCCATTTCGAACCCCGGGAAAAGGATTGAGGGCTTCAGGAGCAAGTGGGTCTTGGTGGATGCTGGGCGCATCCATCCTCGGCTGATCTTGCCGATGGAGCAGCTCACGAGCTCCAGCGATTGGGGTCGAGCGGAGCTCACGGACCCCCGCGTGAAGCTGATTTGGAGAAGATGGACGCGGATCTGAGGCTGGCCAACATGGCGGCGGCGAAGCTGACCGGCGCGTCGCTGCTGAGGGAATTCCTGGAGCACCAGCTGGCTTCGCTTCGGCAGTACTCACTTCCGATGTGGAGGCCCCGTCCGAGCCCCGCGGCCTTAGCCGACGGAGATCTGGCTGCTGTCCTCCAATCTCTGGTCGGGGGCGATGTGGCGAGGTTGGCGGGTGCTCCTACGCCCTTGTTCCTCCGCGACGACTGGGAGCAGGTAGTGAAGTCCATGCCCGTCTTCAACGGGGATGGGCCCGTGCCCGTGGAAACTCCCGAGGAACCGGTGGACGTGCCCTCCGATGACTCCAGCAAAGAGGAGGAAGGAGGGGAGCAGGGAAAAGGGCCTGACTCCGAGGCAACCGACGGAGAGTCGAGGGCTCCCCTCCCCCGGTGCGGGTCCCGTGTTCTCCGCCTCTCTCCGAGCGATGGCGACGAGGATGATGATGAAGACAATGACGAGCAGGACGGCGGGAGCTCACCCCCGATCCCGAAGAAGGACAGGACCGGGCTGATCTCCCGAGGGTCGGCCCCGGCCCAGGGCGGACCGCAGATGCACCTTCCGCCTCCAAGCTTCCCGAGGTTGACCCTTCCAGCCGGCTTTCAGGCTTCAAATTTGGCCGGAGGCCGCTTGAGCTCGCTGGCGACAACCCGTAAGCATTCAATTCCTGCCTTTATCTCTTGCTCTGCTTCTGAGGCTTGACGTCCGCATCTCTTGGATAGGCTGGCGCCCGCAGCAAAGAAGCCGAAGGGGGCTCCCGAGGTTCCATCCGTGGCAGCGCCTCTGCCTGCGAAGGAGGGTGACCGCGACACACAGGCTTCTCCCGCCCGGTCGTCCGCGCGAGGCCTGGCTGAGCCGGCTGGGGCGAGCTCAGCCCCCATGGCCCAAGTGGCTCCCGAGGTGCTCTTGCCTGCCGCCGCCACTTTAGCTGTCGGGGCGCGGCAGACTCGGCCTCAGGACGCTATGGCCGCGCTGCTTTCTTCTCCTCCTACTCCACCGGCTGCTGTCTCTCCGACTCCTTATGCCATTCTGGATCGTGCTGTTGCTGAGCTGGACCGACTGCGTCAGGATCTTCTTGGCGTCGACCCCCGCTTGTTGGCCGGGCGATTGGAGCTGGCTTCAGGATGGGTTCGCTCCGACGCTTCGATTTGGGCGGCGCTGGTCCGGGCCTTGACGGCATGCGACGAGGAGAAGCAGGCCGTCCTTGAGGCGAAGCCCGCTCGTGATGCAGCCCTGGGGGAGGTGGTCAATGTTCGTGATCGTTGCAAGGCGCTGGAGGGTGAACTGCAAGGTTTGCGGGACCAGCTCGCGAATGAGGTCCGCCTTCGGCAAGAGCAGGAAGAAGCCGTGAAGGCTCGTTAGGCGGCTCTCAAGGAGAGGGAGGTCAAGCTCAAGAAACGCCGTGACCGCCTAGGCACGCTGGAGCAGGAGTTGGGGGCGAGGAAGGCCAAGCTGGACGATGAGGCCCTGGTTCTTACTGAGGACCGTGTGGCCTTCGCGGAGATGGAGGCGAGGGCTCACTCCTCACTGAGGACGCTTTACGACAGCGGCCTGGAGAGCCCACTGGCCGGCGCCGAGGACGGCCCCGCCAAGCTGCTTCCCTTCCTGGTTCACGCCCTTGAAGATGTCGCCCTTGGCCTTGGCCCCACGGCCGAGGCCGAGGCGCGTGTCCTGTCTTCTGCAGCAATGACGCGGGTCCTCACCCACATCTACCTTCGCGATCCCGGTGTCGACCTCGATAGCCTGCTGGAGCCAGTGAGCGGCGAGCGTGCCGCTGCCGCTGCCGAGGCCGTGAAAGGTCGCGCAGAGGCCCTATTGGGGAAGTTCTGGGCCCTCAGCACCAAGCCGGAGCAAGGCGCTACCGACCCCACCGCCCCGTGAGGCGTACCCAATCCGCGCTGCTCCATCGCCGACAAGTGACTCCGTCGCGGCTCCTGTCCCGCCTTTAATTCCTGCACATGTATCATGCCTCGGGGACGTGTTTAAACTTGCGTTTGGCATTGAGATAATAGTGTGGACTGTAATATTTGCTTTTGAATTCCTTGAAATTTGTGCTTTCCCTTCCTACTTGCTTATGTTCTACGCCGGTAGAGCCCGGCCCCGCGCATGCCTCACCCAGCATTGGTCCCGACCGGAAACCAGGACGGGGCCAAGGAGTGAGGGGCCACGTGACAAGTTAGGCTCCTGAGTCGCGATGCTCAGGAGTCCCTCTTGGCGGACGAACAGCAAGTAGGGAGGTGTGATGCGGGTGGATCTACCGTTCTACGTCTGCAGAGCCCGGCCACGCGAGTGCCTCACCCAGCGATGGTCCCGACCGAAAACCAGGACGGGGCCACGGAGTGAGGGGCTACGTGACCAGTTAGGCTCCTGAGTCGCGATGCCCAGGAGTACCCCTTGACGCGCGAACAACAAGTAAGGAGGCGTGATGCGGGTGGATCTACCGTTCTACGTCTGCAGGGCCCGGCCACGCGCGTGCCTCACCCAGCGATGGTCCCGACCGGAAACCAGGATGGGGCCACAGAGTGAGGGGCTACGTGACCAGTTAGGCTCCTGAGTCGCGATGCTCAGGAGTCCCCCTTGACGCTCAAACGGCCTTCGTACCTTGGCTCCGCTCGGGGAGAGACGCGTGACGAACCAGGCCCGGGGGGACCTGGCTGAGCAGCGTGCGTCTGGGTGTGACCCAGGCGCAGCCCCCGTGCCCAGCCCCCTCGCGCGGCACTCCCGAGGGGAGGTGTTACGATGAGGCTAGACACTGAGCTCTGGGCTCCCTGAGGTTGGTGCGGCCCGGTGGCCACCCTCAGTTGTTTATCACCAGCGCGGAGCATAGCGCTACCGTATGTGTACGGGCATAGCCGCTCCTCGGCAGTGTCGTCAGCCAGCACGGAGCATGGTGCTTCCACTGGTACGTGGGAGGGGGCCCCCCTCTGGGAGGAGCCCCCGGGGCATGTACAGCCCCGCCCTGACACGTGGCAGGCACGGTAGGGCCTGGCGAGGTGTATTTGGGCACCCGTGAGCCAGCGCGGGACTCACGGGGCCCTACCTCTAGGCAGGTTGCGCCTGGCACTGGGCCTTATCTTGTGATGTGTCCCTGCAAATTTGGTTAGATGTCGGCACTCTACGTCCTCGGGTCCCGGCCCTCGAGCTGGTCTCAGCCGTCGCTGGTATGCCAGGTCGCGATGCCATGGACAAGGCCAGAGGGTGAGGGCTGGAGAGCCAGTAAGAGCCCTGAGTCGCGATGCTCAGGTACCCCCCTTTAACGTGCAAGTGGTCGGCATGGAGAAGAAGAGGTGCCGTGGACCGGCATCAAATAATCAAGCATGGTGGGTCTAACGCATAATCGGAAATAAACGCAAATGGGATACATGCCGCTGGGCCTGGCCCGAGCGGCTTGGGGATCATGCAGCCCGAGGGGTGCCCCCGACAAGGTAAGCTAACAACATGGAATAAAAAGGGATACATGCCACAGGGACGGACCCACGCGGCCTAGGAATAATGCAGCCCTGGGGGGGCACTCCCAGCTGGAAATAAAACTCAAAAGACGTCACCTGATGATGTTGAGGATGAAGGAGCGTTGATGTAGCAGGCTCGGTGGGCTGCGGGAGCCGATCCTCACGAGCCACCAGGCCCAGGGGCCTCGGGAGGCTCCGGAGGCGCTGGCGGCTCCTCACGGGCCATCTCCATCCCTGCCAGGGCTGCGGAACGCCTGGCCTCTCGTGCCTCCGTGATGCCCCTCATGAGGTGCTGGTACGTGTCAGCCGCGTTCGGCAAGCCGTAAGGCATGCGAACGTAGCTGTGGGGTGGGCCTCCGCAGTGCCCCACTCGCGAGGGCCAGAGGCGCTCCAGACAGGCGACTCGGTTGAGCCCTGGTATGTCGATGTAGACGCGTAGCCCACCATCCTCGCCTGGATGGGGAGCCACTGCTGGTAGGCGGCGACCGCCTTTCATGACTCTTGACTCCTGTAGCTCCTGAATGGCCTTGCTGACGAACTCCTGTGGGCCTGGGTCTCCTTTCCTTGCTCCTTGAGGGAAACATGCTTCGAAACACGCCTCCATGTGGTGCCCAAGCGCCTCCCTCGTGACCCTGGCTAGGTCGGTGGCCCTCCAGGGGAGAGCCCCCGAGCCCTGCCTGAGGAGGGCGCCGGGCGCGCTTTCCTATGCGATGGAAGGAGGTTCCCCCTGGGCAGACGCGGGCCCGGAGGGGCCTGCCTCCTGAGGGGTCGGGCCGGATGATGTCTTCTTCTTCTTAGGGGCGGTCTCGGGAGGCCTCCTGCTTCCACGATCCGGGTCTTCCAGCGACGAGGCCTGAAAGGCCCATTCCAGGGAACACACCGCGTCCTTCTCTTCACGTGGCACCGTAATGACTCCGCCGCTTCCTGGCATCTTGAGGACGTTGTAGCCGTGGTGGGTTACGGCCATGAACTTGGCCAGCGCTGGGTACCCAAGGATGGCGTTGTACGGCAGGCGAATGTGAGCGACGTCGAAGTCGATGAGCTCGGTGCGGTAGTTGTCGCGTGCCCCGAAGGTGACAGGGAGGCGGACCTGCCCAATCGGGACCGTGGAGCCGTTGGTGATACCGGAGAAAGGCTTGGTTGGCTGAAGCTGGTTGTAGGGAACTTGGAGGTTGTTGAATGTTTCCACGGACAGGACGTTGAGACCTGCCCCGCCATCGATGAGGGTCTTGGTGACCACCACGTTGCTGATGATTGGGGAACAAAGCACCAGGAGGACTCCGGCTGTAGCCGCACACTTGAGCTGATCTGCTGAGCTGAACGTGATGGCGCACGCCGACCACCTAAGAGGGCGCGTGGCTTCAAGCCTGGGGAGGACCGCGTTCACTTCGCGGGCGAACTGCTTGAAGATGCGCTGAGAGGCTGGGACTTGTGCCCCGCTCAGGATGCAGGCGATCGCGCGCGGGTCCTGGAAGCCCCCAACCCCCTCGTCCTGGTGGCGGTCCTCGTTTCTCCTTGGCTGCGGCGGCAGCGGTGGGAGGCCTGCATTGCCTTGCGGGCGATCCTTGCGAGGCTGATCCCTCCAGTCTCCTTCGTGAGGCTGATCTCTCCAGCCTCCCTCATGAGGCGGGTCTTGCCAGTGATCCTCGCGAGGTTGATCGCGCCACCCTTGGCGCGGGCCACGGTCTTCCCAACGTCCTGCGTTCCTTCCTCCTCCTCGGTCGTAGCCCCGGTCAATGCGGTCCGGGCGACGGCTGATCCTTCCTTCTCGCACGGCTCGGAGCTCCTGACATTCGTTGGTGTTGTGGGTGTGGAGGTCGTGGTACACACAGTACCGGCTGCCCTTGGAAGGTTCGGGCTGATCTCTGCCCCGCTTGGCGTCTGGTTCTACCGCGAGCACGGCAACCCCCTTGCGCTTCACATCCTTGGCCTTGGGCTTCTTCTCTCCTGGGTCTGTGGCAGGCAGCTCGAGGAGGGAGAGACGCCCTTCCTCGGCCCTGGAGCACTTGGTTGCCAGGTTGAACAGCTCCAGGGAAGTGCACAAGTCTTCATGCATCGCCAGCTCCTCCTTCATCTTGACGTCGCGCACGCCGTCGGAGAAGGCCGAGATGATGGCCTCCAGAGTCACCTTGGGAATCTTGAGGCGCACGCTGTTGAAGCGCTGGATGTACTTCTGCAGGGTCTCCCCGGGATGTTGCTTGATGCGGCGCATGTCGCTCACGGCGGGTGGCCGGTCGGGAGTGCCTTGGAAGTTGGCGATGAAGCGGGTGCGCATCTCGTCCCAGGAGGAGATCATGCCTAGGGCCAGGTTCAGGAGCCAGGTGCGGGCCCCGTCCTTGAGTGCCATGGGGAACTAGTTCGCCATGACCTTCTCGTCTCCGTTGGCAGCTTCGATGCCCAGCTCATAGAGCTGGAGGAACTCCACGGGGTCAGCCGTGCCGTCGTAGCGAGGAGGCAGGTCTGGCTTGAACTTGCCGGGCCACGCGACGTTGCGTAGCTCGGCGGTGAAGGCGCGGCAGCCTACTGTGGCCACGGGAGGCCTTGGATGACGGGGAACTTGGTCTTGCATGTCCCCACGTGCTGTAGCTGGGAGCAGCGCGGGGTCTTGACGTGCGAGAGCAGGAGCATGGTCGCGACGTGCTGGAGCAGGGAGCGCCCGAGCAGCTTCTTGCGGGCGAGGGACTTCTTGACAGTTCTGCTCTTGCTGCGCTGGCACCTGATGGAGCGGGTTCCGCCCAGGGGCCACGCGCCTTGGAGCCATGGTGCCTTCCTGAGGAGGAGGCGGCCGGGGCGCCGCCGGAGCTTCACTGCCCGCGTGGGGCGGGGTGCGGTGCAGCGGAGCGGACGGCGCAGGAGAGCCCCCTGCGGCGCGGACAAGCTCGGCGACGCGGTCGAGCCATTCTTCGTAGACGTCGTCGACGGGACGGTAGCGCAGGAGCTCATTCGCCGCGATGAGTGCAGCCCGAGCCTCCATGGGCGCGCGGAGCGCGTGGGACGAAGAAATAGCTGGGGTGAGCGAGGGAGTCGCGGTGCGGCCGTCTTGCCGCACGGACGGGTGCTGGGACGATGCTTGATGCTCGTCCCCCACAGGGCCGGTGGCGGCGTTGATGGCAGGTGACGGGGAACGGCGAGGTTGCCCGCCGACGGGGGCCGTCTGGGTGACGCGGGAAGCGAGCGCGGCCTGGCGCTCGACGCGGGCCCGACGAGCGTCAGACATGGGCGTGATTGTCGGAGGAGAACGGGTTGGTGGAAGACGAATCCCGACGCACCCCTACTTGGCGCGCCAAATGTCGGATTTCGGGTTCCGGCAGACCCTTGAGGTTCGAACACTGGGGTGCGCGCGGAGATTTCGCCTCCTACCTACCTGCACCCCCCGCCTTGCTAGGATCTGAACTATGGAAAGAACAACATAAGAGACACAGGGTTTATACTGGTTCAGGCCACCGTTGAGGTGTAATACCCTACTCCAGTTTGTGGTGTGGTGGATTGCCTCTTGGGCTGATGATGATGAACAATACAAGGAAGAACAGCCTCGCGAGGGTCTGTTCTTGGCTGGGGCGATGAACTGCTAGGAGGAGCTCAATTACCTTTCTCTCTCTCTACCTGATCTTCTCTCTGCCTGCCTGTTTGCTTCTCCCCCCTTGCTCTGTGGGTGCCTGGTCCTATTTATAGAGGCCCTGGTCCTCTTCCCAAATATCGAGCGGGAAGGGAGCCAACAATGGCGGGCTAATTTGAAGGGGGACAGCTAGTATCAACTATCCTGACAAAAGTAGTCTTTGCCTGCGCAAAGCTCTGGTGATGACGCCGTCTTGGGCTCCACGGTGACCTCCGTCTCGTAGTCCTCCTGGTCTTGGTCTCGTTGCACCGAAATGGCAACCTTTGCCCGATGCCTCGGTACTCCACGGCTGCGCTTGCCCCCTTTGCACCAAAGAGGAAGGGAGGACGCTGTGCGGGCTGGCACCCGCCTGGCGCCCTTGGTCGTCATGGCTTGCGTCATGGGCACCTCGTGAGGTACCCCGCCTTGATCTCTCCGCCTCCTCGTGAGCCAGCCTGATGAGGCCGTGCCTGAGGAAGCTCCGCATCGTCCGCCCCGCGAGGCTTGGCCCCTCGCGAGGGTCTTGGGTTTGTGTTGGTGAAGATGGGCCACGCTGGGCCCCCCTTTGAGCCACGCCGCAGGCCGCAGGCAGGCAAGTCTGGGGACCCCCGTTCCCAGAACACCGACAAAGACAAAAAAGGAGAAAGTCTCACATCAATGAGGCTAATCAATGGGCTATGGAGATGCCCACCGATTGATTTTAATGCAAGCAGTTGGGATTGCCATGCAACGGATGCACTAGAGCTATAAATGTATGAAAGCTCAACAAAAGAAACTAGTGGGTGTGCATCCAACTTGCTTGCTCACGAAGGCCTAGGGCACTTGAGGAGGCCCATTGTTGGAATATACAAGCCAAGTTCTATAATGAAAAATTCACACTAGTATATGAAGGTGATAACATGAGAGACTCTCTACTATGAAGATCATGGTGCTACTTTGAAGCACAAGTGTGGCAAAGGATAGTAACATTGTCCCTTCTCTCTTTTTCTCTCATTTTTTTCTTCTCTATTATTTATTTATTTATTTATTCCTCACATGGGACAATGCTCTAGAAAATGATGATCATCACACTTCTACTTATTTACAACTCAATGATTACAACTCGATACTAGAACAAAGATGACTCTATATGAATGCACGGTACCGAAGAGGCTAGCAAGGATGGAAGGGTGCGAGTGCGTATAATCCATGGACTCAACATTAGTCATAAAGAACTCACATGCTTATTGCAAAAATCTACATGTCATCAAAAACCTCGGTACTACGCGCATGCTCCTAGGGGGACAGATTGGTAGGAAAAGACCATCTCTCGTCCCCGACCGCCACTCATAAGGAAGACAATCAAATAACACCTGATGTTTCAAATTTGTTGCATAACGTTTACCATACGTGCATGCTACGGGACTTGCAAACCTCAACAAAAGTATTTCTCAGTTTCACAACTACTCAACTAGCACGACTTTGATATTATTACCTCCATGTCTCAAAACAACCATCAAGCATCAAACTTCTCTTAGTATTCAACACACTCATAAGAAAGTTTTATTATTAATCTTGCATACCAAGAATATTAGGATTTTAAGAAAATTACCATGCTATTAAGACTCTCAAAATAATCTAAGTGAAGCATGAGAGATCAATAGTTTCTATAAAACACATCCACCACCGTGCTCTAAAAGATATAAGTGAAGCACTAGAGCAAAATTATATAACTCAAAAGATATAAGCGAAGCACATAGAGTATTCTAACAAATTCCAAATTAAGTATGGCTCTCTCAAAAGGTGTGTAAAGCAAGGATGATTGTGGTAGACTAACAATCAAAGACTCAAATCATAAAAGACGCTCCAAGCAAAACACATATCATGTGGCGAATAAAAATATAGCTCCAAGTAAAGTTACCGATAGAAGTAGACGAAAGAGGGGATGCCTTCCGGGGCATCCCCAAGCTTTGGCTTTTAGGTGTCCTTAGATTATCTTGGGGGTGCCATGGGCATCCCCAAGCTTAGGCTCTTGCCACTCCTTGTTCCATAATCCATCAAATCTTTACCCAAAACTTGAAAACTTCACAACACAAAACTTAAAGTAGAAAACTCGTGAGCTCCGTTAGCGAAAGAAAACAAAAGACCACTTCAAGGTACTGTAATGAAATATTTATTTATTTATATGGGTGTTATACGTACTGTATTACTACTTCTCTATGGTTCATAAACTATTTTAATAGCCATAGATTCATCAAAATAAGCAAACAACACATGCAAAACAGAATCTGTCAAAAACAGAACAGTGTGTAGTAATCTGTAGCTAGCGCAAGATCTGGAACCCCAAAAATTCTAAAATAAATTTATGGACGTGAGGAATTTATCTATTAATCATCTTCAAAAAGAATTAACTAAATATCACTTTCCAAATAAAAATTACAGCAGTTCTCGTGAGCGCTAAAGTTTCTGTTTTTTACAGCAAGTTCAACAAGACTTTCCCCAAGTCTTCCCAACGGTTCTACTTGGCACAAACACTAATTAAACACAAAAAACACAACCAAAACAGAGGCTAAATAATTTATTTATTACTAAGCAGGAGCAAAAAGCAAGGAATAAAAATAAAAGTGGGTTGCCTCCCAACAAGCGCTATCGTTTAACGCCCCTAGCTGGGCATAACAAGCAAGAATAGATCTTGGTATTGCCATCTTTGGTTTTCAACTTTTTAGTGGAATCAAGCTCAAATCCGGGAGGTTCTTTACGTTTCCCTTCATATTCTGAAATTTTTAGATCTAATGAATCCAACCGCTTATTGCAAAGGGTAATCAACATATTCATGCGGTGAATATTTCCACTAATGTTCTTAAGAGGTTCAAGAGATTTCTACAAGATTTTAGTAATTTCACAAATTTTTTCAAAAACTTGTGTCTCTTCCTGAGTAGGATGAGGCCCCTTTTGTTGAGGTAGTGTTCCCACTATACCTTCTATAATTTTAAGTGCAATATGGGGATCGATTTCAATAAAATTGCCTTTGGCAATGCAATCCAAGAGTTGTCTATCAGACATATTTAATCCAACATAAAAATTGCGAAGCAAAATTCTCAGGTTTATTTCAGAGGTACAATTACGATGAGACTCCATTATTCCCAAGCAAGCATCTTTTAAGTTTTCTCCTAGTCTTTGTTTAAAGTGAAAGATCTTGAACTCAGGTGTCAACGGAGAAGATAAGGGACTAGCCATAACGACAAGCAAACAAAGAGACAAGAGGGCAAAAAGAGGCAAATAGAGAAAGAGAGGGAGGATAGAGAGAGAGAGAGGGCGAATAAAACAGCATGGGTGAATTGGGGGGAGAGGAAAACGAGAGGCAAATGGCAAATAATGTAATGCGGGAGATAAGGGTATGTGATGGGTACTTGGTATGTTGACTTTTGAGAAGACCTCCCCGGCAACGGCGCCAGAAATCCTTCTTGCTACCTCTTTTAGCACCGCGTTGGTTTTCCCCGAAGAGGAAAGGATGATGCAACAACGTAGCGTAAGTATTTCCCTCAGTTTTTGAGAACCAAGGTATCAATCCAGTAGGAGGCTACGCGCGAGTCCCTCGTACCTGCACAAAACAAATAAATCCTCGCAACCAACGCAAATAGGGTTTGTCAATCCCTATAGGGCCACTTACGAGAGTGAGACCTGATAGATATGATAAGATAATATTTTTGGTGTTTTTATGATAAAGATGCAAAGTAAAATAAAAGCAAAGTAAATAACTAAGTAGTAGGAGATTGATATGATAAAGATAGACCCGGGGGGCATAGATTTCACTAGTGGCTTCTCTCGAGAGCATAAGTATTCTATGGTGGGTGAACAAATTACTGATGAGCAATTGACAAAATTGAGCATAGTTATGAGAATATCTAGGTATGATCATGTATATAGGCATCACGTCCAAGACAAGTAGACCGAGTCCTGCCTGCATCTACTACTATTACTCCACTCATCGACCGCTATCCAGCATGCATCTAGAGTATTAAGTTAAAAACAGAGTAACGCCTTAAGCAAGATGACATGATGTAGAGGGATAGACTCATGCAATATGAAGAAAACCCCATCTTGTTATCCTCGATGGCAACAATACAATATGTGCCTTGCTGCCCTTACTGTCACCGGGAAAGGACACCGCAAGATTGAACCCAAAGCTAAGCACTTCTCCCATTGCAAGAAAGATCAATCTAGTAGGCCAAACGGAACTGATAATTCGAAGAGACTTGCAAATATAACCAATCATACGTAAAAGAATTCAGAGAATATTCAAATATTATTCATAGATAGACTTGATCATAAACCGCAAAAAGAAGATTACATCGAATAGATCTCCACAAGAGAGGGGGAGAACATCGTATTGAGATCCAAAAAGAGAGAAGAAGCCATCTAGCTACTAGATATGGACCCGTAGGTCTGAAGTAAACTACTCACACTTCATCGGAGAGGCTATGGTGTTGATGTAGAAGCCCTCCGTGATCAAAGCCCCCTCTGGCGGAGCTCCGGAACATGCCCCAAGATGGGATCTCGTGGATACGGAAAGTTACGGCGGTGGAATTAGGGTTTTGGCTCCTATTCTGATCATTTCGGGATACGTGGATATATATAGGAGGAAGAAGTACGTCGGTGGAGCAACAGGGGCCCCACAAGGGTGGAGGGCGCGCCTGGGGGGGGGGGGGTCGGCGCGCCTCCTACCTCGTGGGCTCCTGTTAGCTGGCTTGACGTAGGGTCCAAGTCTCCTGAGTTGTATTCGGTGAGAAAATAACGTTCCCGAAGGTTTCATTCCGTTTGGACTCCGTTTGATATTCCTTTTCTTCGAAACCCTAAAACAGGCAAAAAACAGCAATTCTGGGCTGGGCCTCCGGTTAATAGGTTAGTCCCAAAAATAATATAAAAGTGGATAATAAAGCCCAATAATGTCCAAAACAGTAGATAATATAGCATGGAGAAATCAAAAATTATATATACGTTGGAGACGTATCAATAAGTTCAACAATGAAGTGGCATGGACTAGAGGATGTGGAACCCCTTCAAGATGCTAAGGACAAAGGATTGGCTCAAGCTCCAAGCTCAAGACTCTACATTTTCTATTTTAGTTATCCAAGATCACATTGAGTCTATAGGAAAAGCCAATACTCTCAAGGAGGGATGAGGTGTTGCTTAATGAGGCTCTTTCTCAAAATGCTTAGTGATATACTCCAAAGCCCTCAACTACTTTCTCACATCCACATATGACCTAAACCAAAAGTCAAACTCAGCCCCACCGATTCTTTCTATCCGGCGCCACTAAGTTCAGATGTCATAGCCACTACCACAAACCCTAGGCTAATCAGTATCACCGATAGGGATCTCGGTCTCACCAAGATGGGATTGCAATCTCTCTGTATGGATCTATTACCAAAATTGGTCTCACCGAGTTTGCGTAATCGGTCCTAGCGAGATTGCAATGTACACTCTCTGTTTCCTTTTCGTAACATTTCAGTCTCACCGAAATTAGCAAATTGGTCCCACCGAGTTTACCTGACCAACAACTCTTTGGTTAGCTTATTACCAAAATCGACCTCACCGAGTTTGTGTAATCGGTCACACCAAGATTACGTTATGCCCTAACCCTAACCATATCAGTCTTACCAAGTTGCATGTCGGTCCCACCGAAAATCCTAACGGTCACTAGATTTGCTGAATCGGTCTGTCCGAGTTTATCAATTCGGTCCCACCGAGATTGGCAAGTTGTGTGTAACAGTTAGATTTTGTGTGGAGGCTATATATACCCCTCCACCTCCTATTCATTCAAAAAGAGAGCCATCAGAACGAACCTACACTTCCAACTTGCCTTTTCTGAGAGAGAACCACCTACACTTGTGTTGAGTCCAAGATATTCCATTTTTACCATATGAATCTTGATCTCTAGCCTTCCCCAAGTTGCTTTCCACTCAAATCTTCTTTCCACCAAATACATATCCTTTGAGAGAGAGTTGAGTGTTGGGGAGACTATCATTTGAAGCACAAGAGCAAGGAGTTCATCATCAACACACCATTTGTTACTTCTTGGAGAGTGGTGTCTCCTAGATTGGCTAGGTGTCACTTGGGAGCCTCCAACAAGATTGTGGAGTTGAACCAAGGAGTTTGTAAGGGCAAGGAGATCGCCTACTTCGTGAAGATCTACCGCTAGTGAGGCAAGTCCTTCGTGGGCGACGACCATGGTTGTCGGGGGGATGATCCCCGGGCAGGCAACGGAACCCGGATCTTCTTCAAAAACAACGGGGTTGGCACTGCCCCTCAATACCGACACGCGCTTGGCCGGGTCGCTCGACCCGGCCAAGCCCCGCAAGCCGGCCAGACTAGCCGACCCAGCAAGACACGTCAACTTAGCCCCAACGACTGGCGCAAGACAGCCGAACCCGGCTCGACCAAAGCCTCCTCAACAAGCCAGCACCACCTGTGGCGTGCTACGCGATCCAGCCACGGGTCAACTCCCATCCCATCCAGGCCGTATGATGGGACGAGACTTCAATCAACGATGACCGAGGTAACAGTGCTTAGTAATATGCTCCAAAGCCCTCAACTACTTTCTCACATCCATGTATGACCTAGACCAAAAGTCAAACTCGGCCCCACCGATTCTTTCTATCCGGCGCCACCGAGTTCAGATGTCATAGCCACTGCCACAAACACTAGGCAAATCGGTTTCACCGATAGGGATCTCGGTCTCACCGAGATGGGATTGCAATCTCTCTGTATGAATCTATTACCAAAATCAGTCTCACTATGTTTGCATAATCGGTCCTACCGAGATTGCAATGTAAACTCTTTGTTTCTTTTTCATAACATTTCGGTCTCACTGAAATGAGCGAATCGGTCCAACCGAGTTTACCTGACCAATTCTCTAGTTAGCTTATTACCAAAATCGGTCTCACCGAGTCTGTGTAATCGGTCTCACCGAGATTACATTATTCCCTAACCCTAACCATATCGGTCCTACCGAGTTGCATGTCGGTCCCACCGAAAATCCTAACGGTCACTAGATTTGTTGAATCAGTCCAACCGAGTTTATCAATTCGGTCCAACCGAGATTGGCAAGTTGTGTGTAACGGTTAGATTTTGTGTGGAGGCTATATATACCCCTCCACCTACTCTTCATTCGTGGAGAGAGCCATCAGAATGTGCCTACACTTCCAACATACATTTTCTGAGAGAGAACCACCTACACTTGCGTTGAGGCCAAGATATTACATTCCTACCATATGAATCTTGATCTATAGCCTTCCCCAAGTTGCTTTCCACTCAAATCTTCTTTCCACCAAATCCATATCCTGTGAGAGAGAGTTGAGTGATGGGGAGACTAACATTTGAAGCACAAGAGCAAGGAGTTCATCATCAACACACCATTTGTTACTTCTTGGAGAGTGGTGTCTCCTAGATTGGCTAGGTGTCACTTGGGAGCCTCCGACAAGATTGTGGAGTTGAACCAAGGAGTTTGTAAGGGCAAGGAGATCGCCTACTTCGCGAAGATCTACCGCTAGTGAGGCAAGTTCTTCGTGGGCGACGGCCATGGTGGGATAGACAAGGTTGCTTCTTCATGGACCCTTCGTGGGTGGAGCCCTCCATGTACTCGCGCAGCCGTTACCCTTCGTGGGTTGAAGTCTCCATCAACATGGATGTACGATAGCACCACCTATCGGAACCAGGTCCCAAAAATCTCCATGTCTCCTATTGCGTTTGAATCCTCCAATCCCTTCCCTTTACATTCTTGCAAGTTGCATGCTTTACTTTCTGCTGCTCATATACTCTTTGCATGCTTGCTTGATATGTATTGTGTTAGTTAAACTTGTGCCAAAACTCCACTTCAACTTAAAGAAATTAAAAACTGCAACTTTTGGTACTTAGTGTCTAATCACCCCCCCTCTAGACACCCCTTCTCGATCCTTTCAAGCAGGGCCTGAAGAATAAAGAAGGCCTGGCCAGATTGATCTACGGATCATGGGGGCATGCCCCAACGCGCGACGACAGCCATCAAGCCGAACATGGCAAGCACAATTATTTCCGAGCCGAAAAATATGGACGGGCTCCATACAAACTACGTCGTGACCTGGCCCGATATAGAGGCGCTGCACACCCTCTTTGCTTCACTGATGAAGTGATGGAGCATGAATTCGCCCTATAGTGAGTCGTATTACAATTCACTGGCCGTCGTTTTACAACGTCGTGACTGGGAAAACCCTGGCGTTACCCAACTTAATCGCCTTGCAGCACATCCCCCTTTCGCCAGCTGGCGTATGACCTCCACGCCATCAAATACCTCCCACTAAAACTAAAGGGACCAGCGCGGCACTGGCTGAACAGCCTTCCAGAGAACTACGTTGGCAGATGGGAAGACCTGGAAGACGCCTTTCGCGATAACTTCCAAGGTACGTATGTCCGGCCACCAGATGTCGATGACATAAGTCACATCATCCATCAGCCCGGAGAGTCAGCCAGGAAGCTCTGGACCAGGTTCCTTATTAAAAAGAACCAAATTGTCTAGTGTTCGGACACCGAAGCCCTCATGGCCTTTAAGCACAGCGTCCGGGATGAGTGGCTTGCCCACCACCTCGGTCAAGAAAAACCAAAATCCATGGCAGCCCTTACCGCTCTAATGACCCGCTTTTGCGCGGGCGAAGACAGTTGGCTGGCTTGTAGAAGCAACAGTGCCAGCGATTTGGGCACTTCCGAAGTCCGAGACGGCAACGGCAAGCCACGACGCAATAAACACAAACGTCGCAATGACAACGAAAGAGCGCAAGACACGGCAGTCAATGACGGATCCAGAGGCTCCAAACCGGTCAACGGAAAAAGCCATTCAAGGAAAATAGAGACGGACCATCCAATCTAGACAAAATATTGGACCGGCCTTGCCAGATTCATGGCACCCCCGATAAACCAGCTACTCACACCAACAGAAGCTGTTGGGTCTTCAAACAAGCCGACAAGCTTAATTCCGAACACCAAGGGAAGGGGCCGCCCAGCGGCAGCGATGACGAAGAGACTCGCCAGCCGAATACCGGGGGTCAGAAGCAATTTCCCAACAAAGTAAAAACCGTAAACATGGTATATGTGACGTACACCCCTGCAGGGGAACACATGCGTGCACTACGGGACGCATACCCCAAATTTTGCCATATCCATCCCGAAGGTTCGGTGGCCACAGTCGAAGTACCAAGCGGACTCATCAAGCCACATTACTGATCGGCCATTTCAACCACCGGTCTCTATTAACGGGGACCGATCAATCTCAGAGGTGGATTAGCAGTTCAGCCTCCGCCGTTCGCCTCATATACCTGCGAAGTTTGTACCACGCGTACATAATTGGGTACTTAGAATACCCTGGTCATCGACAAAGGCACAATACGGACAGGCCTGCAAGCTCTCCCATAGCCTTCTCTTCTTTTCTTTTCTAACTTTTTTATTATCTTTCATCACAGGTGGTTTAAAGACCGCTCATCTCATGAACTCTGTCGGAGTTCGGCTTCATTCACCTACCCAAAGGCTATTCCTATTGAGGATTCCTTTCACCGAGGCAAGGCGGCGCAGACGTGCGACAGGAGGTCCGATGTAACACCCACGATGCGGCTATATCTCCCACATGTCGGAGCATGACTTAGAGGCATAACCGCATTGTAGGAAAAGTCGCAAGAGGGGTAATCCTTACGCATCCCATGTACTGAATAAGAAAGAGGTACAGAGTTGGCTTACAATCGCCACTTCTCACAATACATAAATATAGCATTAAAATCATCCAGATAAAATCAAGGTCCGACTACAGAACCAAAATAAAGACAACCCCAAATGCATAAGGTCCCTGATCGCCCCAACTAGGCTCCACTATTGATCGTCTGGAAAGGAAACATAGTAACATCCTGAGTCCTCATCGAACTCCCACTTGAGTTCAGTTGCATCCCCTGGAACGGTATCATCGGCACCTGCATCTAGTTTTGGAAGTAATCTGTGAGTCACGAGGACTCAGCAATCTCACACCCTCGCGATCAAGACTATTTAAGCTTATGGGTAGGTAAAAGGTATGAGGTGGAGCTGCAGCAAGCACTAGCATATATGGTGACTAACATACGCAAATGAGAGCGAGAAGAGAAGGCAAAGCACGGTCGAGAATCTATGATCAATAAGTGATCCTAGAACTACTTACATTCAAGCATATCACGGCTACACACGCTGTTGATCCATTTTAATTAAGTTAACTTTCAGGTTTTCTACAACCGGACATTAACAAATTCCCATCTGCCCATAACCGTAGGCACGGCTTTCAAAAGTTCAAATCCCTGCAGGGGTGTCCCAACTTAGCCCATCACAAGCTCTCACAGTCAACGAAGGATATTCCTTCTCCCAGGACGGCCCGATCAGACTCGGAATCCCGGTTACAAGACATTTCGACAATGGTAAAACAAGACCAGCAAGACCACCCGCTGTGCCGACAAATCCCGATAGGAGCTGCACATATATCGTTCTCAGGGCACACCGGATAAGCTAAGCGTACGGGAGCCAACGTAACCCAAGTTTCCAAGGGACGGCCCCGCACGGTGCTCTAGGTTGGACCAACACTTAGAGAAGCACTGGCCCGGGGTTTTAAAATAAAGATGACCCTTGAGTCCGCGAAACCCAAGGGAAAAAGGCTAGGTGGCAAATGGTAAAACCAAGGTTGGGCATTGCTGGAGGAGTTCTATTCAAGGCGAACTGACAAGGGGTTCCCATTATAACCCGACCGCGTAAGGAACGCAAAAATCAAGGAACATAACACCGGTATGACGGAAACTAGGGCAGCAAGAGTGGAACAAAACACCAGGCATAAGGCCGAGCCTTCCACCCTTTACCAAGTATATAGGTGCATTAAAGTAAACAAGATATAATAACGATATCCCAACAATAATCATGTTCCAACAAGGAACAAACTCCAATCTTCACCTGCAACTAGCAACGCTATAAGAGGGGCTGAGCAAAACGGTAACATAGCCAAACAACGGTTTGCTAGGACAAGGTGGGTTACAGGTTTGACATGGCAATATGGGAGGCATGATAAAGCATGTGGTAGGTATCGAGGCATAGGCATAGCAATAGAGCGAGCAACTAGCAAGCAAAGATAGATGTGATTTCGAGGGTATGGTCATCTTGCCTGCAAAGTTCTTTGAGTTGACGTAAGCTTGATCCTCGTAAGCGTACTCAACGGGTACCTCGATCACGTACTCGTCTCCCGGCTCTACCCAAATCAAGAACACAAGCAAAGGTAAACACAATCAACCACGGTGCAATGCGAAAGCAACATGACGCAAAACATGGCATGATATGCAGTATGTGATATGCAATGCATATGCATGCTCCGGAAGGAAAAGATTTAACCAGGCCTCCACTTGGAAAACCAAGAGTGCCGCTGGAAAGATGAGTTTATTTCGGTCGAAATCGATATAAAGATCACCGGAATCGGATGCACAGTTTGCAAATGGCAAGCAAAACAATAATGGCACTAAGCTGCGATTAACAGCACGATGCCATCTAGAATGCAGCAAGAAACTAAGCTACTGCACTCTAACATAGCAAAAAGCACATGGCAGTGATCCACTCAAGATGCTTGACAAAAGATGAACACTAAGGTATGACTAATTCACACAATAGCAGGTTCAAACAAGCATGGCAAAAGTGCAAAAGATATCGGGTTCACAGACTTAGTGAGAATAACATGTCAGGATTTAACATCAGGAAGCAATGTTTAGAGCAAGATAACAACATGCTACAGGAACATATCATGACAAAGCAAGGCATGACATGAAACTACTAAAAGCATATAACAAAAGTCCCTTACTGACCATAAGCCAAAAGGGATCAGAAAATACAATGGCAACCATGTAAACATAGCAAGTTTCATTAACAGATTCAGACTTAGCAGAAAACTGGACATGGCAAAAACAGAGTTATGTAGGCATGTTTGCAAGCTCGATGCACTCACCACAAGGCATTGCCTGACAAACTAAGCACACACCCAGCAAGAAGACATGTTCAATAAGCTAACCATGGCAAGAACAATCTCATAGCATGCATGGGTCAACTACAACAACCTTGGCAAAATTGATTAACACGTAAACAATCTGTCAGGAACATTTTATAGCAAAAGTAGAGCAAGATTGAGTCATGCTAGGGTGCTCCATAAATGCAAACAAAGACACGTATGGATAGAACATGACAATATGTAAAAAATCATCCTTACTGAACATGCTCAAAAGAGGCATGGATCACTCTGTAGCAACATGAATACATGGCATAAAAATAACATCAGGGAGAAGACTTAGAAGAATTCTAAGTCCCTAAAATCAGCAACATCACGAGAGCTACTTTGCATGCTTGTGCTAGTCACCACAATGATCACAAAAATACATGGCATACACCCCTGTAAAGATGGCATGGCATAGCCCAAAACACATGTAGGGCTCAAGTTCATAGGAGGCACACATTAAACATGGTAAAAATGACAAATGTCCATAATCTGATAAGAAACAGAAACTAACATTACATAGCACTCTTACAACAGCATTTAGGGCATCAACATGAACTCAAATGAACATGGTGCAATGGAATGAAATGAAGAGCACATCCAGACGAACAATTTGATATAACATGCACGCAAAACGGAGCAGTATTCTAGGAGATATCATGCAATGAACAGGAGTTAAAAATATCTCAGAAAAAGACTTAGAAGAAATCGGGGTCGACCTATGGATCTAGATCTAGGGTTCCTCTTGGCGCGGATCCCGAGGCTCGCCGGAGTGGAACTCGCCGGAGTTGGAGACGTCGCCGGAGACTCGGGGGAGGGCAGATCCGAGGCGGTGCAGGCGGAGGAGCAGGCGGCGCGCGGCGCGCGGCACCAGCGCGGTGGCGGAGTCCGGCGAGGGCGCGCGGCTCGGGGCGACGGCGACTGGAGGTGTGCGGCGGTGGGGCGGTGAGGTCAGCGCCAGCACGGGCGTGCGGCGCGAGAAGGCGGGCGGCGCGGGCAAGCCGGGTGGGCGGCGGCGGCGCGCGGGCCGGGAGGGCCCGCCTGGGCCCTGGCGGGGCGGTGCGCGGGGCGGTGAAGTGGGCGCAGCTCGCGATGTGGCGGCGCGCGGTTGGACGGGGGAGCGGGGCGGACGTGTCCGTCGGTGGAGGAGAAGTTGTCTGGCGGCGCGAGGGAAAAAATGCTAGGGTTCATCCGGGATTTGGAGAGGGTTGCACATATTTATAGGTAGAGGGAGCTAGGAGAGTCCAAATGAGGAGCGGTTTTCGGCCACGCGATCATGAGGGAACGGCCGAGAGGATGGAGGGGGTTTGGGTGGGTTTTGGGCCACTTTGGAGAGGTGTTGGGCTGCAACACACACGGGGCCTTTACGGTTCCGCGGTTAACCATTGGAGTATCAAACAAAGTCCAAATGGCATGAAACTTGACAGGCGGTCTACCGGTAGTGAACCAAGGCCGCTTGGCAAGTCTCGGTCCAATCCGAGAATGTTTAACACCCGCACACGAAAAGAGGCAAAAGGGGACGCCGGAGGACATAGGAGTGCCGGAATGCAAAACGGACAACAGGGAAAATGCTCGGATGCATGAGACGAACACGTATGCAAATGCGATGCACATGATGACATGATATGAGATGCATGACATGGACAAAAACAAAACGAAGACAAAACCCAACTACTAGGGAATATCATAACTTAGTGCCAAAAATGGCAAGAGTTGGAACACAAATATGGAAGTTACATACGGGGCGTTACATCCGAGTAAGTCTCAGTATACCACACTCTCTATGTAGAGCCTGTAAAGTGCCTTCTCCCTCAGCCGTCGACCACCGACATGTCAAATAGCCTGGGTTATGGCATTATTATCTGTAAAATAGCAATTGACGCATCAATCAGGTTCCAGTGAACATAATCTGTATTCAGTATTCACTTTTTTCTAAAAGAACTGAATTTTTCTTCTTCGGTTGTTTCACACATGCACCTCGGCACAAATCTCCAGGGGCTCAATACGGGAACAAATAAATTGCCGGCATGTCCGAACAGCTTTATAGCACACTTAGGCATAACGAGTTCGGCCTTATATGCATCAGCTCCGAATCATGTCTTTGGTCAATAGTTGGGTTGCCCAGCTCCTATGCTTACAACCTTACGTTCCGCTCTATCGGCTAGGGTAGTAAAGGGAGAACTACTGCGATTGTGTCCTGGTTTACCCCGATGAGCACCTCAGTAGAGAATGTGGAAAACTGACTGTCATGATGCGGCGAGAGCTGATCAACCACTCGATGACTTATCAGAATATTTTGTGATTCCTTCCATACTGCACGAAGGACCGTTCTTCCGGTCACCTATGTAACGCACCGTATTCGGATAGTCGTGTACATACCAGGGGCTATATCATAGACCCATCGTCAAACTCCTATGGCTAAGTGAAAGTGTTAAAGCCCTATAGTCTGATTGGCTAGTTCGCCGCATTGACACCTCCTTCACGGACCAAGACGTTGGGTCAAGAATGATCAAGTGCTTTTTTGAACACCCCTGTATTTTATGCAAGGGGGCTGAAGCCGACGACTGGGAAAATTTCAGATTATACAAAAACGGCCGCACAGGAGGAGCCAAAACTTCTAAGCATAGCCTTAAAATATCATAATGTTGTGTTTACAGATTTGGTACATTCACTCAAAGACCATATCCTTCGAGCACTAAACCTCTATCAAGTGGGCACCTTCTAGGACGTCTTCAAAATAATGCTCCGGCGGGTGTTTGTCCTTGCCCCCAGACGGACTCTTCGCTGCAACATCGGCGGCATTCATCTTCGCCTAATACGTTTTGACACAGGCAAAGGCCATCTGGGCACCTTCAATGCACATTGATCGCTTCACGGTGTCGAAATGCGGCACCACGATAACTACTCGGAACTGGCTCAGTCGGCCACAGCCGGACCACGACGTCCTTCATGGCAGAATCGGATATCTCGTGGAATTCGGCCCACTAGGACATTTGTTCGTTCAGCAACAGCGTCTGCTTTGGCGTGCTGAATTGCATCCAGAAAAGCCTCTCTGTTGCATCCCCTTCTTGCGCTTGGTAAAATTGCGTTGCATCGGAGGCGCTCTTCGGCATGTCCAAGAATGCGTCTGGAGAACTCCACATTCAATTAAGCGGGGCATACTTCGGATCGCCGAATTTAGTCTATAATAAGAAAGGCTTACCAGCCGCTATGTCCCTAGCTTGGTGGATCTCCTCCCAAGACGCCCTAGACTTGGATCATGCTTCCCTCGCCTCTTGTACGACATTATCAAGATCGACCATTTTGGCTTTGTTATCCTTCTCAAGGAATTCGCACTAGACAATGGCTTCCTTTAGCTCATGCGCCATGATAGACATTCTCTGCTCGCACTGGTGCCGAGCAACCTGTTAGGCTTTTAACTCATCAGCTGCCTTTTCGGCAGCCACATTACTCATCCGGGCTTGCTCCTTGGCTCGGACAAGTTCAGCCCGAAGGGCCTCCATCGCGGCAGCACTATCTGAAATTATACACTTCTCAGTATATAAAAATTAGCTTCGTGCTCATATTATTATACATACATACACTGACCGCCTTAAAACATACCTTGCACCTTGTTGAGCTGCATATTAATAAGCACGATGTCGTCATCCACCACATTAAGCTTCTGCTCCAGATCTGCAGCCTCTGCAGCATGAGCAGTCATCGTGGATGTAACAGCATGTGTTCCAATTAATTCGATTATTTCTTGGGCATGTCTTTTTCGATCCTCTGATTGCCTTCCTTTGGACGCCAACCAGAGTCTCAGGGGCTACTATCCATACACAGGTGCATTTTGCGTATAGGGCACAATCAAAAACATTACATTATGTACCTCAAAGCCTCTTAGCAGGCCCGTGAAAGCTTCATTCAATCCGCTTTTCGCAGACATAATCCTCTCAACCACCGTACCCATTAAGGTACGATGTTCCTCTGAGACGGACGAATATCGCAACATGTCCATCAGAGTATCCGGCGCCTCCGGATCCCGGGAACGAACTGTGGGAGTACGGACTCCCTTTGAAGGGATATGTTTGTCCGACCCTAGAGTCATCTCCATCTGTAAACCGGATAGTCTGGGGCCTTTATTGTTGGCCCCCATAGGGATCGTACTTCCCGGACCCTGGGTGACCGAAGTTTCACCTTGGGGCGTTGTCTTCATTATCCCCTGCACCACTTGTTTATCGGGAGAGATCCTCCGGGATGACACCTCGAAGTCGTCCGCCCTATTGGGCGAGGAATCCTGTGGAGGCGTTTCACTTTCCATCATTTCCGGAAGATGATCCCCCGAAGAGGATTGTTGAGGAAGACTGCGTGCCGGACTGCAAAAACATGTATTCTAGATGTTACCCTTCTAATGGGAAAAGGAACGGGATATGTTTAAAACACCCTTGTTCACTTACGATTTGGCTAAAGGCCCATAGTTATGGAGGAACTACGCGACAACGTCGTCTTCTGAGCCCGAACCGCCTGATCGGAGTGTCTTACCTCGCGTAGGAGCCTTTACCTCCCAACCTTCGCAGGTGGCCCTTTTCTTACCATGGGGAGAAAGGATGTATGCTTCTCTTTCTCTTTGTCGGCGTGGAGGACGTCTCCACACCCCCCCCCCCCCCCCGTACACAGTATTTGGTGTGCCTTCGGAATGGAGGCCGCCTTTTGCCTTCCTGCTCTCCTCGTCGTCCTTTTTCACTGGCACCTCGATTGGTGCCGGGACCAGCATCCTTGTCAGCATAGGACTAGCTAAGTCTTTGGGAAGGGGGGCCGAACACCTAATTCACTCCGCCTTCTTCGTCCAGCCCTGGAAAAAGATGGTTTTCTCAGTGCCTTATCACAGGATATTTAATTAAGTTGTGTTCGGAAGTTGAGTGCTTACCGAGGTATCCAGATGGTTGCAGTCAAGGCCGATGTCCTTGGTATATAGTGTACGGCCACTGTTTTCATGTCCCGACAAATAACTTCCACATTCCTTTGTGCGTCATGCCGAAGAAGTGTTGAAGGGCTCTTGGTCCTTGTGGATTGCACTCTCACATGTGGAGGGGCCGTCGCTGGCACGGGAGGACCCGACGGACTAACATTACTTGAATAATGTCGATGAGATCAGTGTCCTTCTCAAGGAGGCTCCCGATGCGGCTATGTAGAGTCTGCACTTCGTCGATTGATCCCCAGTCTAGCCCCTTGTTGATCCATGATGCGAGCTGAATTGGAGGGCCGGATCGGAACGCAGGTATAGCTGCCCACTTGGTACCACGGGGTTCAGTGATGTAAAACCACTCCCGCTGCCATAAGTTGGAAGATTCTGTGAAGGGTCCTTTTAACCAAAGAGCATTGGTGAGCTTGCTCACCATGGCGCCACCACACTTCGCTTGTTCCCCTTCGATTACCTTCGGCTTCACATTAAAGGTCTTAAGCCATAAGCCGAAGTGTGGGGGAATACGGAGAAAAGCCTCGCACATGACGATGAACGCCGAGATGAGAAGAAAAGAGTTCAGGGCTAGGTCGTGAAAATCTAGCCCGTAATAGAACATGAGCCCTCGAATAAAGGGGTGAAGAGCGAACCCTAGACCTCGGAGGAAGTGGGAGATGAATACGACCCTCTCGCCGTATCTAGGAGTAGGAATAACCTGCCCGTGAGCAGGAAGCCTGTGGGGGATTTCCGCGGTCAGGTACCGTGCCGCTCGGAGCTTCACGATATCCTCCTCTGTGACAGAGGAAGCCACCCACCGGCCTTGAGAATTAGGCCCGGACATGACTGGTTAGCTCAAAGCAGTTAAGTTGAACCTTGGGTGCCGGAACTTGAGGTCGAAGAGGTTGAGGAAAGGGCAGGCGTAAAAAAGGAAGCCGGGTCGTAACCCCTTTATAAAGACGATGAATATCGAATGTCTCCTCCTAGGCCTCAAAACCTGCCTATTCCTAAGGAATCATACCAACATAACAGTTGGGATACCCACGCCCGTATTGATGAGAATCCCGTAATAAGGGGACACGATCTCTGCTTCGACAAGACGTGCCAACAAAACCATGTCTCGAAACGTGAAGCAACAGGTTAAAAGAAAAAAACGGTTCGAAATGATAACCGGACAGGGACGTGATGTCCGGTTACAAAAAGTTGTCAGCAGATTGGACTCGTGAAATATTATACTCTCTACGATGGTGTGTGGTACCTGTCTTGCAGATCCAGACGCATTCGTTGTGTTCGAAGACTGTGTTGGAGTATTTGGAAGAGGAACCCGCCTTGCAAGGCCGAAGACAATATGCGCGTCAGACACCTCGTCATTGAAGCCTGGTTCAGGGGCTACTAAGGGAGTCCTAGACTAAGGGGTCCTCGGGCGTCCAGCCTGTTGGACATGGGCCGGACTGATGGGCTATGAAGATACAAGACTGAAGACTCTCACTCATGTCCGGATGGGACTCTCCTTGGTGTGGATGGCAAGCTTGGCATTCGGATATGAAGATTCCTTTCTATGTAAATGACTTTGTATAACTCTAGTCCCCTCCGGTGTCTATATAAACCGGAGGGTTTAGTCCGTAGGGACAATCATAATCACATAGGCTAGACTTCTAGGGTTTTTAGCCATTACGATCTCGTGGTAGATCAACTCTTGTAATACTCATATTCATCAAGATCAATCAAGCAGGAAGTAGGGTATTACCTCCATAGAGAGGGCCCGAACCTGGGTAAACATTGCTTCCCTTGTCTCCTGTTACCATCAACCTCTGACGCACGGTTCGGGACACCCTACCCGAGAGCCACCGGTTTTGACACCGACAGAGCCACCGTAACTGGACGAGCCGCGGCCAGCGCCCAGGACGAGGCCACCGTCATCCTCATCACGACTGTCACCAAGGCCGAGCACCTCGTCGCCGTCGTTGTCCTCAGGGCAGCACCCAACGCGGCGACCATCTTCCCCAAATACCCGCACGTAGAGGGTCACGTCACCGTCGTACTTGAAGTGGAGGGTACACCACCCGCCCAGGCCGCGCGCGCGGGCAAACGTCTGCCTGCCGCAGGCCAGGGCTGCGTTGCCTGTGACGGAGACTTCCACCACGACCCATGCAGCCTCGCTGCAGTAGCCATCCGCCTGCAGCCAGAGACCACCGGGACCCGTGGCCGGCAGTTCACCGGCAAAGAAGCGCGGGAGCTAAAGCCAGGTGCCGGCCGGGTTCTCCGACCACACGATGAACTCCAGTATCACCTCCGCCGAGTGGAAGCGCGGCCGAGGAGGCCGCACAACCATGGCGTGCCTCACTTCATCGACGGGACTACCACGACCTGGGCGACTCCCACCGCGCAAGGAGGCGCCGCCGCGGCTGCGAGGGGCCACGATGGGGGTCAAGGTGTGCTTACATGGGCGACCACGCCCCCTCTTGGGTGGCGGCGAGCCGGGCCCCTCCTGGCGGGTCTTCCCCTTTTCTACGGCTGAGAACCTCTTCACCGGCGCCATGATTGTCGCTTCTAGTGATGGAGCAAGGAAGAAGAAGAAGCGGGAGGAGTGAAGGAAGATATGTGTGGCGGGGGCTCCGCTCCCCCTTCAAATTTATAGCCAAGAGGAGGCCAACCGCCGGCCTCCACGATCTAAGGTAATAATGACCTTTTTCTGCATGCAACATGGACTCATCAATTCAGGTAGTTGCCGAGGTTGCGTGGGGAAGCGGAGACGCCCACGTCCAATCAATTGCCATGCGCCAACCGAGGCCGCAGGCTGTTGGGGCCTGCGGCGCTCCGCACTAGCCCCTTGGCTTCGCCTCGAAGCCAAGTTCGAGCACGCCTTGGGCCCGGGGGCTACTGTCAGTGTCCTGGGAATGGGGTCCCTAGACTTACGTGCCTGTGACCCACAACGTGGTTCCGTCAGCGGCCCCGTACGTCCCATCTTCACCAGCAAACACTCAAGACCCTCGCTAGGGGCCAAGCCTCGCGTGGCGGACGATGCAAGACCTCCTCGGGGGCGGCCTCACCAGGCTGGCTCGCGGGGGGCGGAGAGATCAAGGCAAGAGGCACCTCGCGAGGTTCCTATGACGCAAGCCAGGACGACCAAGGCCAGGCGGGCACCAGCGTGCGTAGTGTCCTCATTTCTTCTTTGGTGCTAAAGAGGCAAGCGCAGGCGCGGTGTCCCGAGGAGCCAAGCAAAGGGTTCCATATCAGTGCAAAGAAACCAAGACCAGCAGGACGGCAGGATGGAGGGAACCGTTGAGCCCAGGACGGCGTCATCACCAGAGCCTTTGGCAGGCGAAGACCATCTTTTGTCAGGATAGCTTGTACTAGATGTCCCCCTTCAAATTGGTCATTGTGGGATACCTTCCCGCCTAATATTTGGGAAGAGGACCCGGGCCTCTATATATAGGATTAGCCACCACCGTAGGGAGGCATCATCTCATCTTGGACCGGATCCATTCCACCGAGACCACCACACAAAATCGCCAATCACAACAACACCTCTCCTCAGGAGGCCGTTCTTCCCTTGTAACTGTTCATCCTCAACCCTAGAGGCAATCCACCACACCACACTAGAGTAGGGTATTACACCACATCGGTGGCCCGAACTAGTTTAAATCTTGTGTCCCTTTGTTCTGCGAGTTCAACGCGCTGAGCCTTGAGATCACGGTGAGGGCGTGAGCTAGAGGGAGGAGAAATCTTTGTGCGCACCCCAGTGTTCGAACCTCAAGAGTTTTTCTGGAAACCGAAATCCGACAATCAACCCTGCCAGATCCATGGCACTCCTGATAAGCTTGCCAACCACACCAACAGAAGTTGTTGGGTCTTCAAACAGGCTGGCAAGTTAAATGCCGAACATAAGGAGAAAGGGTCGCCTAGTGAGGATGATGACGAGGAACCTCGCGCACCGAAAACAGGGGGACAGAAGAAATCCCCCCCCCTCGAAGTCAAAACGGTGAACATGATATACGCCACCCATATCCCCAAGAGGGAGCGCAAGCGCGCGCTAAGGGACGTTTATGTGATAGAGCCAGTCGCCCAAAAATTCAACCCATGGTCGGCCTGTTCGATCACCTTCGATCATAGGGACTATCCAACCAGTATCCGTCACAGAGGTTCGGCTGCATTAGTCCTCGACCCAATCATCGATGGATTCCACCTTACGCGAGTCCTCATGGATGGTGGCAGTAGCCTTAACCTGCTCTATGAGGACACGGTCCGCAAGATGGGTATTGATTCGTCAAGAATCAAGCCCACTAAAACGACCGTTAAAGGAGTGATACCCGGTGTAGAGGCCCGCTGTATTGGCTCAATCACATTGGAAGTGGTCTTCAGTTCGCTGGACAACTTCCGCAGCAAAGACTTGATCTTCAATATCGTCCCCTTCCACAGCGGCTACCATGCACTGCTCGGACGAATCGCGTACGCTTGCTTCAATGCAGTCCTGCACTACGCCTATCTCAAACTCAAGATGCCCGGACCACGCGGAGTTATAACAGTGAATGGAAACTTGGAATGCTCCCTCCGCACTGAGGAGCACACTGCGGCCCTGGCAGCGGAAGTACAGGGTGGCCTCATCAAGCCAACTATTACGTCGGCGGCCAAGTCCTTGGACACTATCAAGCAAGTCCAGACTACCCGACTGTACGACAGTCCATCTCGTCAGGAGCTCGATTAGCAATTCGGCCTCCATCTCATCCCCTACCGAATTGTGGCATATGTTCTGTGCGTACATAATTACGCACTAAAAATACCATGGGAAAGGATGGAGGCATAATAAGGACAATGTCTACAATACGGCTAGACCATATCATGACACTCACATTCCTCTTTTTTTCTTTTACTTTTCCAGGTTCCTTACAACCCACACCATCCTTTCGACGATACCAAGGCCTCTTTCTGTGGCCTATCATGAAAACACCGGTCGATGATCCTCTTGAAGGACAATATACCAAGGAGAAAAGAAGCATGGACGCGTGCTAGAGCATCTAAAGGATCCTTAAAGATCACCTCGTCCGCCTTCAGGATGCATGCACAGCTTCCCCTTGTGTCCGGCATGTAAAATAGCCTTGCTGCTTATTGCACTATTTGTATCAATACGTTTTGCTGTACCAATCAGACTACTATGGGAACAGTTTTCGGCCCCAACCTACGTGGCTTCGGCTTATCTCTCAACATATGTTTCCCTGTTTTTGTCTGATTGTAATGTACACCTTGGTATGACCTAAATCGCCAGGGGCTATATTAAGCCACGTACATCTTTTAAATACTAAAACAAAGTCCGATCACTTTCACAGTGCAACTCAGCGTCCCGAATATAGCATTATATGCATTGGCTCCGGATCATGTCTTTGGTAATTAGTTGGGTTGCCTGGCTCATGTGCTTGCCACCTTACGTTCCATCTGATCGGCTAGGGTAGTAAAGGGAGAAGTACTATGATTGTGTTTCTGGTTCATCCGGACAAACACCTTAGTAGAGAAAGCCGGAAATTGACTGTCATGATGCGGCGAGAGCTGGTCAGCTATTCGGTGACTAAGTATAAATCTCTCACGATTTCTTCACATTATGAGATAGGCTGGTCTCCACCCGGCCGAGCATTCACAGCACCCAAGTTCGTATAATCTAACAATACTAGGGGTTGCGCCCACACTCCCATTATAAAAGTCCTATGGCTAAGTGAGGGTGATAAATCCACAGAGTCCAATTGCCTGGTTCGCCGCACTAACACCTCCTTCACGGACCAATACGTTGGGTCAAGCCTGTCTAAGTGTTATCCCGAACACCCCCGTACTACCTACGTGGGGGCTGAAGCCGATGACTGGCCAACTCTCAGATATCATAAACAGCCGCATAGGAGGAGATATTTTAAAGTAAAATAAGCAATATATCATACATAAGCCTTGTTTCATGATACAGGATTGGACAACATAAATACATTCATTCAAAAATGATGTCCTTCGAACATTGGCCCTCTACAATGCAGGATCCTTTTAGGACATCATCAAAGTACCAATCCAGCGTGCATTGCTCTTTGCCAGCGGGCTGTCCCTCTGTTCCAAGCTTGACGGCGTCCATTGCTACCTCTTGAGCATGCGTTGGTTTTCCCTTTAAGAGGAAAGGGTGATACAACAAAGTAGCGTAAGTATTTCCCTCAGGTTTTGAGAACCAAGGTATCAATCCAGTAGGAGACTACACGCAAGTCACCTAGTACCTGCACAAACAAATAAGAACCTTGCAACCAACATGATAAAGGGGTTGTCAATCTCTTCACGGCCACTTACAAAAGTGAGATCTGTTCAAGATAATAAGATAAATATTATTGGTACTTTTGTTGTATAGATTGGAAAGTAAAGATTGCAAAATAAATAGTAAACTAGAATTGTAGATCGGAAACTTATATGATGTAAAGTAGACCCGGGGGCCATAGGTTTCACTAGTGGCTTCTCTCAAGATAGCATATATTACGGTGGGTGAACAAATTACTGCCGAGCAATTGATAGAAAAGCGCATAGTTATGAGAATATCTAGGCATGATCATGAACATAGGCATCATGTCCGTGTCTAGTAGACCGAAACGATTATGCATCTACTACTATTACTCCACACATCGACCGCTATCCAGCATGCATCTAGAGTATTAAGTTCATTAGAATAGAGTAACAAATTAGGCAAGATGACATGATGTAGAGGGATAAAATCAAGCAATATGATATAAAGCCCATCTTTTTATCCTCGATGGCAACAATACAATACATGCCTTCCTGCCCCTTCTGTCACTAGGAAAGGACACCGCAAGATTGAACCCAAAGCTAAGCACTTCTCCCATTGCAAGAAAGATCAATCTAGTAGGCCAAACGAAACCGATAATTCGAAGACACTTGAAAAGATATCAAATCATGCATATAAGAATTCAGAGAAGAATCAAATATTGTTCATAGATAATCTTGATCATAAACCCACAATTCATCGGATCTCGGCAACACACCGCAAAAAGTATTACATCGAATAGATCTCCAAGAATATCGAGGAGAACTATGTATTGAGAATCAAAGAGAGAGAAGAAGCCATCTAGCTAATAACTATGGACCCGAAGGTCTATGGTAAACTACTCACACATCATCGGAGAGGCCATGGTGTTGATGTAGAAGCCCTCCGTGATCGAATCCCCCTCCGGCAGATCACCGGAAAAGGCCCCAAGATGGGATCTCACGGGTACAGAAGGTTGCGGCGGTGGAAAAGTGGTTTCGTGGCTCTCCTGGATGTTTTCGGGGTATAAGAGTATGTATAGGTGAAAGAAGTAGGTTGGTGGAGCTACGAGGGGCCCATGAGGGTGGGGGGCGCTGTCGGTCTCAAAACTGGTGGATATCGGGTAGGGGGTCTCGAACTGTGCGTCTAAGGTCGATGGTAACAGGAGACAAGGGACACGGTGTTTACCCAGGTTCAGGCCCTCTCTATGGAGGTAATACCCTACGTCCTGCTTGATTGATATTGATGAGTATGAGTATTACAAGAGTTGATCTACCTCAAGATCGTAATGGCTAAAACCCTAGAGGTCTAGCTTGTATGGTTATGATAATGAGTATTCCCTATCCAGACTAAGTCCTCCGGTTTATATAGACACCGGAAGGATCTAGGGTTACACAAGTTCGGTTACAAAGAAGGGAATCTTCATATTCGGTTGCCAAGCTTGCCTTCCACGCCAAGGAGAGTCCCATCCGGACACGGGTGCAGTCTTCGGTCTTCGTATCTTCACAGTCCATCAGTCCGGCCCATGGCTAACAGGCTGGACGCCCGAGGACCCCTTAGTCCAGGACTCCCTCAGTAGCCCCCGAACCAGGCTTCAATGACGAGGTGTTCGGCGCGCAGACTGTCTTCAACATTGCAAGGCAGGTTCCTCCTCCAATGTCTTCCAAGTAATGTGTTCGGCTTTCAATTCAATGCCGCACCCCACGGGTTCTGTGCGTTTATGACCTCATCCTCCACGTGTTGGGCGAATGTGGATGGTTAGGGTATTTTTTGCAAATAACACCCTAGCCCTGCAAGGAAGAATGTCTATTTAAAGGGATTGGATCTCAGATCCTTTCAGCATCACGCGAAGAAAATCCTCAGATACTGCCAGGCGAAACCATTCCAACATGGCCAACATTCCCAGCTCCTCTTCCCACTCCAACCTAGAGAGAGGAGAGTGGGAGAGGTGCTCCATGCCCCAAAGCCAATTGGTGAAGCTGCAAACGCAGGGATTTCTCCCTCCTGTAGATCTGGTCCCTGTTCGAGCAGGACTGCCCTCCTTCAACGGCAAAACCCAAGCGGAGGATTTCCCCAATCCGTCTACGGGAGAACGAGTGTGCTTCGTCCCCTATCTGTTGAGGGGCGTGGGATTTCCAATTCACCCATTCCTCCGAGGGCTTCTGGATTACTACGGCCTCCAGCTACATAATTTTACCCCTGACTCCGTCCTGCACATCGCGGGATATGTCGCTTTATGCGAACTATTCCTGGGTTGCGAGGCCCATTTCGATTTGTGGAGAAGACTGTTTTGCCTCGTCCCGCACAATAAAGGTGGGTCAATTTTTGAAGTGGGAGGAGCCTAATTGTGGCGCATCGCCGGGACCGGATACCTGTCCAGCACGCCGAAGAAAGCTCCCAAAGAGTGGCCTTCCGAATGGTGCTACATCAATGACGTCGCTCTACCCGACCCCGTCTGCATGGTTGATACGTCTCCAACGTATCTATAATTTTTGATTGCTCCATGCTATATTATCTACTGTTTTGGACAATATTGGGCTTTATTTTCCACTTTTATATTATTTTTGGGACTAACCTATTAACCGGAGGCCCAGCCCAGAATTGCTGTTTTTTTGCCTATTTCAGTGTTTCGAAGAAACGGAATATCAAACGGAGTCCAAACGGAATAAAATCTTCGGGAACGTGATTTTCTCACCGAACGTGATCCAGGAGACTTGGACCCTGCTCCAAGGAACAAAAGAGGCGGTCACGATGGTGGGGGCGCCCCCCCTAGGGCGCGCCCCCTGCCTCGTGGGCCCCTCGGTGCTCCACCGACGCACTCCTTCCTCCTATATATACGCACGTACCCCCAAACAATCAGAATAGGAGCCAAAAACCTAATTCCACCGCCGCAACTTTCTGTATCCACGAGATCTCATCTTGGGGCCTGTTCCGGAGCTCCGCCGGAAGAGGGCCGTCATCACGGAGGGCTTCTACATCATCATAGCCTCTCCGATGAAGTGTGAGTAGTTTACCTCAGACCTTCGGGTCCATAGTTAGTAGCTAGATGGCTTCTTCTCTCTCTTTGAATCTCAATACAAAGTTCTCCCCCTCTCTTCTGGAGATATACTCGATGTAATCTTCTTTTTGCGGTGTGTTTGTTGAGACCGATGAATTGTGGGTTTATGATCAAGTCTATCTATGAATAATATTTGAATCTTCTCTAAATTCTTTTATGTATGATTGGTTAACTTTGCAAGTCTCTTCGAATTATCTGTTTGGTTTGGCCAACTATATTGGTAGTTCTTGCCATGGGAGAAGTGCTTAGCTTTGGGTTCGATCTTGCGATGTCCTTTCCCAGTGACAGAAGGGGCAGCAAGGCACGTATTGTATCATTGCCATCGAGGATAACAAGATGGGGTTTATTTCATATTGCATGAATTTATCTCTCTACATCATGTCATCTTGCTTAAGGCGTTACTCTATTTTTAACTGAAAACTCTAGATGCATGCTGGATAGCGGTCGATGAGTGGAGTAATAGTAGTAGATGCAGAATCGTTTTGGTCTACTTGTCACGGACGTGATTCCTATATACATGATCATGCCTAGATATTCTCATAATTATGCTCAATTCTGTCAATTGCTCAACAGTAATTTGTTCACCCACCGTAGAATACTTATGCTCTTCAGAGAAGCCACTAGTGAAACCTATGGCCCCCGGGTCTATTCTCATCATATCAATCTGCATCACTTTAATCTTGCTTTGCTTTTTTACTTTGCCTTTACTTTTTTACTTTGCATCTTTATACCAAAAATATTATATGTATCAGATCTCACTCTCATAAGTGACCGTGAAGGGATTGAGAACCCCTAATCGCGTTGGTTGCGAGTAGCTATCGTTTTGTGAGGGTACGAGGGACTTGAGTGTGTCCTCCTAGTGGATTGATACCTTGGTTCTCAAAAACTGAGGGAAATACTTACGCTACTCTGCTGCATCATCCCTTCCTCTTCGGGGAAAACCAACGCAAGCTCAAGACGTAGCAATGGTCCTCTCCGAGTTTTCAAATGCTCAACTGAAGAAACGCCATAGCTGGTGTCCTCGGAGCCTTTAGGAAGAGGATAGTGCAGAGATCAGCCTGCTGCTGGGCAAGATTAAGACGCTTGCCCAGTCCGGATTGTCAATTGCCGAGGTGATGGCGATTTCGATAACACGGGGGGTCCAGCCACTTCAATACAGAGGGCTGCCCATGTAGCATTATAACGGAGAAGACGACGCCTCACGCTATGGCCGAAAGGGCCTGAAGACTCCTGCCGCCCTAGCCAAAATACTGGCCAAGCTGTATAAAGGGGAGAAGGAGGAGTTCACCTGTCTCCAAATTCGAGACGAGTTTTCCATGTATAATCCTCCTAGCTGGGTAAGGTTCAACTCCACTATTTTATTCTTGTCCCTGAATCATTCTTGACAGGCAGCATCTTATCTTGCTCATAACAAGAATGGCGAAAGGCTATCGAGGGGATCCATGACCCTGCCCCTCAGCCAAAGAATTGCAACCGGGATCTCGACCCCGGATATGAGGAAGATCTGGACATATTTGTGAAGCTCGAGGATGGAATATTCTATCAGATGAGCTACGACGGTACATATGTGCCCATTATCGCTGATTACCCCGGGCTCCTTCCTGCTTCATGTGTAAGTAATCCGAAGACACCTTATCCAAAAGAGTTTTCTCATTCCTCCTTACCCACCGCACTGTCCTGTGCTTAGAAGGGGAAGCGTTCGGCGCGCCATGCTGCCCCGGGAGCATATCCGAAGAGAGCGTCCCCCATACTAGGCAAGCCTGCTAAGAGGAAGGCAAATGAAGATACGGCCGAGCCTTCATAAAATAGGTATGAATTTGCAAGTATGCATCTTCGCAGTCACATCCAACAGTGACCTTTCCGTTTACCCTGTATCAGGAAAAAGGTGTGTCGGACTATATCCGGGGGTCCGGCCGGTCATACTTCCCGCAGCCAGGATTCAAATCCTACCGTGAAGATGGGGGCTGATACGGGGGTGATGCCGGACTGTCCTCCAGCCGAGGACTCGGATGATGTATCTGTCACAAACTCGGAAGTGGAGAGCGACATGAATCATTGGCGCCGCAGGGCCGTTTTACGGGACCCTGGCTTTTCAGAAGAGTCATTTAACGCCTTCAGCTCGGCCGATGCATATATCCGAGCTGCTCGAGATGGGCTTAATAGAGCCACAAAACAACATTTAAAAGATGTGCAGGTAAGTTTGTTTTGTCTGATTATGATAACCATATGCTAGTAGCCCCCGAGACTTAAAGTAGTTGAAACAACTGATTTAAGGATCAATGTACAACCAGGTGCTTACGGAGAAGAACACCCTGTTAACTCAGGAACTAGAAAAGTGTCACAGGCAGTTGTCTACTGCCAATGCCGAACTGGAGAAATCGAAGAAGGCATCCCCCGGTAATGTTTCCCACCATCGAGAAATCATAATTGTACACTAATAATGCTGATCTGGTTGCTTATCTTTGGATTAGATCATTAGACCAACTGCGAGAGCAGCTGGACGCCGCTCGAAGCGAAGAACACGCAGCCAAAAAACTGCTAGCAGCGGGCGAGCATGTGTTAACAAAAGTCGTTCAGGAGAAAAAGAAGCTCCAGGATGCGAACACCAAACTGGGCGAAGAACTGAAAGATGTGCCAGCTCAGCTAGCTGACTCCGTGAAGGAGAACAAAAAACTGCGAGACGGCACATTCAGTATGTGGTCGCATTTATCTTATAACAGTTTGGAAGTAAAAGTAGCTAATATGGCTGTGATTGCAGGTGTCGGTGCCAAAACCGGCGGAACTCGGGTAGGGGGTCCCGAACTGTGCGTCTAGGCCGGATGGTAACAGGAGACAAGGGACCCAATGTTTTACCCAGGTTCGGGCCCTCTTGATGGAGGTAAAACCCTACGTCCTGCTTGATTAATATTGATGATATGGGTAGTACAAGAGTAGATCTACCACGAGATCAAGGAGGCTAAACCCTAAAAGCTAGCCTATGGTATGATTGTTGTATGATGAAGTTGTCCTACAGACTAAAACCCTCCGGTTTATATAGACACCGGAGAGGGTTAGGGTTACACAAAGTCGGTTACAATGGTAGGAGATCTTGAATATCCGCATCGCCAAGCTTGCCTTCCACGCCAAGGAAAGTCCCATCCGGACACGGGACGGAGTCTTCAATCTTGTATCTTCATAGTCCTGGAGTCCGGCTGAAGGTATAGTTCGGCTACCCGAACACCCCCTAACCCAGGACTCCCTCAGTAGCCCCTGAACCAGGCTTTAATGACGACGAGTCCGGCGCGCAAATTGTCTTTGGCATTGCAAGGCGGGTTCCTCCTTCAAATTCTTCATAAAAGTTTGTAAACACCAAGAGTAGTGTCCGGCTCTGCAAAATAAGCTTCCACATATTTCCATAGAGAGAATAATATTAACACAAATCTAATCGGCTGACGTATTCCGCAGCATGACATCACACTACGGCCAAGCCTTTATTCGAATCGTTTTCACTTCTCCACCTCAGCGTGTTTTGCGAGGCGGTTTCCTTGGCGCGTCTTGTCAAAGCAGAGATCGTGTCCCCTTTGTTTACGGGATTCTCGTTAATACGAACGTGGGTAACCCAACCGCGCCACTTATCATGGCGCTTGGGAGGCAAGCGAGTTTTACTAGGCTGGTGGGGACGCATAGTCGCATCCGCCCATATAAGGGGATAAGGATCCACCTTTTTACCTACGCCTTCTTCCTCCTTTGCCTATCCATTTTCTGCACACCCAAGCTCCAGCGCCCAGGCCCGCACTTCCTACCTCAATCCTCTCCAACAATATCCGGAGCGGGAGGCAAGTGGATGGTCTCCTCCGTCACGGAGGGCCATGTCAAAAGGTTAAGGAAGGCCGGATACTTGTCCAAAGACATCGCGCACTGGCTTCCTGAGGAGGGGCAGCTTCTCCCCACCCCAAGGCCCCATGAGAGGGTAGTATTTCTTCCCCACTTCCTCCGCGGACTGGGTTTTCCTCTCCAGCCATTTGTCCGCGGGCTCATGTTCTACTATGGCCTAGATTTCCACGATCTGGCCCCGAACTTCATCCTCAATATCTCGGCGTTTATCGTCGTGTGTGAGGCTTTCCTCTGCATTCGCCCCCATTTCGGCCTCTGGCTCAAGACCTTCAACGTCAAGCCAAAGGTGGTGCGCGGCAACTAGGCGGAGTGCGGAGGTGCCATGGCGGGCAAAATTGCCAACGTCCTATGGCTCGAGGGCTCCTTTGTGGAGACCTTGAAGGGGTGGCAGTCAGGGTGGTTTTACATCACCGAGCCACGCGATCCGAAGTGGATCGCAGCCCCTAAATTCTGATCCGGACCCCCTACGCAGCTCACGTCCTGGAAGGAGACGAGCTTGTCGTGGGGCGACGAAGAAGAGTTGACCGGACTGCAAAAATGCATCCAGTCCCTGGTGAACAAGCAGCTCAAGCTTGTCAACGTAATCCAGGTCATGCTCATCCGCCGGATCCTTCCGTGTCAAGAACGGGACTTCAATTTGTGGGAGTTCAACCCGGCGCAGCACCAAACTCTGAGCAGGCTCTTCGACACGACGTAGGAAGATGTCTGGAGGGGGCTAACCAAAGGCGCCGAGGCTCCCACATCCGCCTCCGAAGACCGCGGATTCAGCTCGCAGCGTCCTGCTGGCGAGGTAAGATGTTTCCATCTTTTACAGGATGTTATGTTTTTTCATAGTTTGACTCTATGCGGGATCTAAACTCCCTCACCTTTGACAGGATTGGCGGGAGAAGTCCGGACAGATTAACTGTCCGGCTCCCTTGCCCGAAGACCCAACCCCTGCTCTCCTAGAGAAGCTGCTGGTTCCGGCACCTTATGTGGTACTGGAGAAGAAGGCCAAGAAGAAGAAGGCCATGGGGACTCGAAAGAGTTCCCGGCATATGGTGGTGTCGGACTCATCCTCCGACGAGTCCGAGACGCACTCCTCCCGTGAAGACGAGGAGGAGGAAGAAGAAACCTATCCCCCTCCAGCGGGGGGAGGAAAGGAGAGGAAGGCCGCCCCAGTAGGGGAGGCCGAGGGGTCCAAGAAGAGGAAAACCCATCCGCCGGACTACGTCCCCGACGCCGACGAGGACGAAGAGGAGTGGCCGGACAGGGCCAAGCATCCGGCGAGATCGTAAGTGTTCGGATTCCAGAGTAACTCATGATATTCCTTTTATTGCACAGCTTTCCCTAATGTCGGATATGATCATGCAGTCGGCCCAAGGACGGGCTCAACGAGTCGTCGAGCGGATCCCTGGATTCATCGGACGTGAATTCAGTTCCGCCCGCTGCTTCCCCCTGTGCTGCGGATGACGCCGAAGTGGTGTCGCGACAAGCTCCGGGGCAAGAGGAGGTGGTCCAGGAGGAGCCGTGAGGCGACCTCCCGGACTCCAGGAGTGAAGGGGACAAGACCCCCCTGGGCTCCAAGTCCGACTTTAAGCCGGACACTGCGCCGGAATCATCAACAGTTCCGGACCGCGGTAGGCGAACTCCTGCCAAGAGGAGCAAGCCTACTGAGCCGGCGTCCTCCGTCCAACCGGAGGCGCCGGACAATCTGCTGGAGGAGCTTAAGGGCGCCTCCATCGACGAGGAGCACCGTGCCATCATGAGTACGGTGGTCCAGAAGGTTCGGTCCGCCAAAAGCGGACTGACTGTAGCTTGTGCTAGCCTTCTAACAGGCTTCGAGGTAAGTAAAAATATGTAAAAATATTACCGTATAGACAGCAGCCCCTGATGCTCTGTTTGGCGTTCGGAAGGAAAAGCCGAATAGAGGATCTATTAAATATCGCAGGAGTCTAACTAAAAAGGAGTCAATATACGTATGCAGGCTTCGCTGCTGGCCACCGCCGCACTGACTGCGGAGGTGGGTACCCTGAAGCAGGGCCTCGAGCGGACCGAGCAAGAGCTCGACCTTGCCAAACGGCAGCTCGAGGAGAAAGAAGGTAAGAGATACCTTATAGAAAAAATGCCTATAGGAAGGCGCAATTGCAAAAAATGACAGGAGTATACTGCTTATTGTAGGGGCCACAACTGAGGTGGCGACCCTCAAGCAGGCGCTGTCCGAGGCCAAGAAGAAAGCGGCCACGGAGCGCGCCGAGCGGGAGAAATTTGAGGCGCAGGTCAGCGAGGTGCGGCAAGAGCTTCAGGTTCTCATGAAAAAACATGAGAGTTTGGAGCTCGACTCGAAGACGCGAGCGTCCGAGCTTGTTGCGGCCCTTAAAACTGCCAAATCTGCCAAGGCCGAAGCTCAGAAGGCCCTCCAGGAATTGGATGCGGTGAAAAAGATAGCGGCGGGTAAGGCATTCTATATGCAAAGCAGACATATAAAAGTAAACTACTTGTTACTTACCCGAATCCGGAGCTCTCCAGGGGCATTCGCAGATCTTCCCCGCAGCGTATCCGATGCCGCCGCATTCTACCGAGCCGAGGAAGGCAGCTCGACGGAGAAGGTGTTCTGGTCTTAGTATGCTGAGGCCGGACACCCTGTGCCCTTGAGCGACCAGCTGAAGCAGCTGGTCGAGCTCCACAAGGCGGCCGAACAGGCCCTGAAGGGCTTCATAGTTCCGCTGTGGCCTGGAGAGGCCCTGCCTGGGAGCTACTTCAGACTGGTGCAGCGGCTGGTGGAGACTTGTCCAAGGCTCGAGGTCATCAAGCGCTCCGTCTGCATCGAAGGTGCCCGTAGGGCCCTTGCCCGTGCAAAGGTGCACTGGGGTAAGCTGGACGGTGAGAAGCTTGTGAAGGACGGGCCACCGCCGGGGAAGGAGCATCGCAAGCCCGAGAACTATTACAAGGATGTTCTTGCTGGTGCCCGCCTTGTGGCGGATGAATGTACCAAGGATGTAATTTTTGAATGAACTCGCTCGTGTTACCCTGTGCACTGAAAACTTGTTCATATGCGCTAAGCAATGCTTGAATTTAAAATATTACTTTCTGTGCGGCCGTTTATCAAAAAATTGAGAGATGGCCAGTCGTCGGCTTCTGCCCCCATGCCACTAGTGCTGCGGTGTTCGGGATAAACCTGAGCGCTCTTTTTCCAATGATTGGGTCCGTCGAGGGAGGCGGTCAGCACAACGAACAAGGCAATCGGACTATAATGCTTGAACACTCTCACTTAGCCATAGAACTCTATAATTTTAAATTTCGGCGAAGCCCCTAGTATTCGGAAGACCGAGTTCGGGGCGCTATCCACGCCATTGCCGAACAAAGCCGGTTCCTCGCTCGAAGCGGCATAAGCCTTTAAGGACTCGAAAAACCTCTCAAACAGCGACCGGTCTCTCGCCTCATCATGACAGTCAGTTTTAGCTTTCTCCACTGAGGTGCTCGGCCTAGCTCAACTGGGGCACAATCGCAGTGGTTCTCCTAGTGCTACCTTATCCGATATAGCGGAACGTAAGGCACCAAAACATAGGAGCCGGGCAAACCCAACTATTGACCCAAATCATGATTCGGAGCCGATGCATATGGTGCTATAAGTTCGGGGTGCTGCACTTGTGAAAGTGGACGGACTTCTCATGCCATATTGATGGGTACTGAAGCCTGTCGGTGTCAAAACCGGCGGATCTCAGGTAGGGGGTCCCGAACTGTGCGTCTAGGCCGGATGGTAATAGGAGACGAGGGACACAATGTTTTACCCAGGTTCGGGCCCTCTTGATGGAGGTAAAACCCTATGTCCTGCTTGATTAATATTGATGATATGGGTAGTCCAAGAGTAGATCTACCACGAGATCAAGGAGGCTAAACCCTAAAAGCTAGCCTATGGTATGATTGTTGTATTATGAAGTTGTCCTACGGACTAAAACCCTCTAGTTTATATAGACACCGGAGAGGGTTAGGGTTACACAAAGTCGGTTACAATGGTAGGTGATCTTGAATATCCGCATCGCCAAGCTTGCCTTCCACGCCAAGGAAAGTCCCATCCGGACATGGGACGGAGTCTTCAATCTTGTATCTTCATAGTCTTGGAGTCCGGCTGAAGGTATAGTCCGGCTACCCGAACACCCCCTAATCCAGGACTCCCTCAGTAGCCCCTTAACCAGGCTTCAATGACGACGAGTCCGGCGCGCAAATTGTCTTCGGCATTGCAAGGCGGGTTCGTCCTCCAAATTCTTCATAAAAGTTTGTAAACACCAAGAGTAGTGTCCGGCTCTGCAAAATAAGCTTCCACGTACTGCCATAGAGAGAATAATATTAACACAAATCTAATCTGCTGACGTATTCCGCAGCGTGACATCACACTACGGCCAAGCCTTTATTCGAATCGTTTTCACTTCTCCACCTCAGCGTGTTTTGCGAGGCGGTTTCCTTGGCACGTCTTGTCAAAGCAGAGATCGTGTCCCCTTTGTTTACGGGATCCTCGTTAATACGGACGTGGGTAACCCAATCGTGCCCGTTAGCATGTTTTCTCGATTAAAGGCGAGTCCCAAACGGTTACGGGGAGGGCTCCTGGTATTCAACCTCTTATAAAGAGACCAAGGCCTTACTCCTTTTCTCCAATCTCAAAACAAGTTCGCCTGTCGCCTCGAGTTCCAGCACCCTAGGCTCCAGATTCCAGGCGCTTCGGACCTTCGACAATGTCCGGTTCCGACCTTCGAGGCCGATGGATGCCCTCCTCCGTCACGGAGGAGGACGTGCTATGGTTGAGAGAGGCTAAGTTTTTGACCGCCGAAATTTCGCATAGGTTGCCTGCTCAAAGGCAGGTTATTCCCAGTCCCCAGCCTGGTGAGAGCATAGTGTTCATGTCTCACTTCCTTCGGGGTTTAGGCTTCCCGATCGATCCCTTCATGAGGGGGCTGATGTTCTATTATGGGATGGAATTTCACGACCTAGCTCCGGAGTCCATCCTCCACATTTCCTCATTCATCATTGTGTGCGAAGTGTTCCTCCGTGTTACTCCTCACTTCGGATTATGGCTCAAGACTTTTGGAGTGGAGCCGAAGATGATCGAGGGACGGCACGCAGAGTGCGAAGGTGCTGTCATAAGTAAGAATGCTGATGCTCCATGGCCCGAGGGCTCCTTTCAAGAGGAGCTCGGCTTGTGGCAACGAGAGTGGTTCTATATCACCGCTCCCAGGAGCGCCAAGTGGGTGGCGCCTCCTGCCTTTCGCTCGGGTCCCCCACCACGGCTAGCGTCATGGGTCAACAAAGGATTAGATTGGGGGTTATCCAAAGACGTGCCCCTGTTGCAGGGCCGCATTAGGGATCTCTTAGAAAGAGACCTCAACCTGGTCAAGGTGACGCAGGTCATGCTGATTCGCCGAACATTGCCCGGCCAACGTCGCTCCCTTCGTCTGTGGGAGTTTAATCCGGAGGGACCACGAGCTCTCCAGCATTTTATGGGCGCAACACCCGTGGAGATGTATAAAATGTTCTTCGGATCACAAGCAATGTGACCGGATTTGACCGAGGACGCAGGTTTAAGCTGCAATCGCCCGGATACTCAAGTAAGTAACCTTGTGCCCGGACTCGCTATCCGTAAAATTGTCATAAACTCGCCCCTAAAAGAGCTGTCCTTTTAAACAGGAGTGGGTAGCGAAGGCGAAGCTGATCAGGTGTCCGGCTCCCCTTCCTGAGACCAGGCCGGATCTCGTGCTAGTCAGGATGTTGAAGATCGTGCCTTTGGAGGGAAGTGAGGGGGAGGACAAGGAAACTATGGCCTCCTCGAAGGAGGCTACTCCGAAGGGAGGAACCGACAATTCCTCTCCTAGGGGGAAGAAGAGGGTCGCCTCTGATGACCCGGAGACCATGGCCTCAAAGCGGGGGAAGAAGTCCTCGTCAGAGGGTCCGGCGCCGGGGAGATCCTCGGCCGAACTATGCCCCCAAAGGGATCAGCCCTCCAGCGAGCCGTAAGTAGAGAAAGATTTTCCTTTAGAGGGATGAGAGAAATCCTTACTTTTTTTTTGAGAAGATTAACCGAAATTTTACCTTGCAACTCGGACCTCAGCCCTTCTCAGCAGAGCTCGTCTTCGGGGGATCTTCTTCCGGAGATGATGAAGAGTGGAACGCCTCCCCCTGCCGTACCGCCTAGCGAGGCGGGCGACCCTGAGGTGTCGTCGCGGAGGGTTTCTCCGAATCCGGCAGGGGTGGAAGGTAGCCATATGGCCCCCCATGGTTCTCCGCGTCCTGCCTTCGATGGAGGTCATAGGACGAGTCCGGCATCGTCTGGTGCGCGGTCGGAGGAGCTGATGATTCTGTTGGGGCGAGCTTCTATCTCAGAGGAGCACCGTGCATTGATGGGTACGGTGATTGGAAGGATTTCGTCCACGGAAAGCGGATTGCACGAGGCTGTCAGAAGTTTGCTGACGGGTTTTGAGGTATGTTTGATAATGTACTTCTTTGTCAGTTGCGCATAAACAAGATGCGCCCTGTGTAGATAGTAGGCCCTGAGACTCTGTGCGTTGTCAAAATTGACGGCGCGCAGAGGATCATAATCCCAGGTCTAATTTTTGCCTTTGTATATAGGTGGCGAAGTTTCCGGAATCGAGCTGAACTTATGATTTTGCCGAGATAAAGCGGCAACTTGACGTGGCAGATGCCGACATCGCGCTCGTCAACGAGCGACTTGATGATGCTCAAGGTATGCAATTCCTCGGGCGGCATCTGGTAAGAGGAGCTTTTATGCCAGTATCTTACAATGTGTGTGCTTGACGCAGATGGTGCGGCCGCCGTGGAGAGTCTCCGGGCGGAACTTGCCCGAGCTAAGGAACAAGCTAGGACAAGTGATGCGGCTGCCGAGAAGGCACTTGAAGAGCTGAGAGCCGAACAGGCTGCTCACTACCGAAGCAAGAAGGAGATGGCCGAGATGGCCGTGAAGTTAAAAAGCGCTGCTGACCATTGCAAGTCTCTTGAGAAAGAAGACCGGGCGAGACAAACGGACTTAGAGAAGGCCGTTGTTGATGCCAAGGACGCTCGCTCTGCGATGAGAGCTGTGAAGGAGGAGCTGCGTTAGGCTGGACAGATTGCGACTGGAAAGCCCCTTTATGCTGCGGAGGAGGTTTGGCGATCCAAAGTTTGCTCCGTTGGACCGGATGTGGAGTGCGAAGGACACCTATCTGGATTTGGCAGCGAGTGCTGCTGATGCGACCGAACACTTTCGAGATCAAGAGGATCACGAAGTGGAAAGGCTTTTCTGGTCGCAGTTCCACAATCCAGAGCGTCCACTGGGAGTGGACGATCGTCTGGCTCAATGGGCCGAACTGAATAGATTGTCCGGACTCTCCATGAAGTACGTCTTGGGTCATCTGTGGCCGGGGAGATCGGAGCCGAAGAGTTATTTCTGCTTGGTGCAGCAATTCCTTGGCGCGGTGCCACGTATCGATGCGATGAAGAGGTCAGCATGCATAGAGGGCACACGGATGGCTCTTGCCCGTGTCAAGACATACTGGGCAAGGATGGAGACCATCGTTGTTGCATCCCAAGATTCAGACCAAAGCCGAGTACCCTCTGAGCACTATTTTCAGGAAGTCCTTGAAGGCGCTCGTGTAATAGAGACGCAGTGCTCGAAGGATGCTATGTTCTGATAGCATATGTAATTATGAAGCAATATTTTGATGAATTGTAGTAGCCTTTTATACTTGTGCCTGCAAGTATGTGGAACACCTGCTATGCGGCCGTTTTAAGATATACATACAAAATCTGAAAGATGGCAGTCGTTGGCTTCAGCCCCCACACACATAGTGCGGGGGTGCTCACAGAAGGCGCATTTTCACACTTAATCCAACGTCTTGGTCCTACAAAGGAGGTGATAGCGCAGCGAGCTAGGCAACCGGACTATAATGCTTTAACACTTTCACTTAGCCATAGGAGCTTGACAATGGGACTATTTAGGTAGCCCCTGGTGGCGACTGCGCTCGCCCGAATTCGGGGCGCGTATGTGCCTGGCCGGGAAACGGCCCTTCGTTAATGTGGGGGAATCCTATAGATTCCGGAGAGTCGTCGAGTGGTTGACCAGTCTCACGCCATATCATGACAGTCAGTTTTCGGCTTTCTCTACTGGGGTGCTCGCCTGGCCGAACCAGGGCACAATCGCAGTAGTTCTCCTGGTGCCGCCTTAGCCGATAGAGAGGAACGTAAGGCGTCCGAACACAGGAGCCGGGCAACCCAACATTTGACCAAAATCATGACTCGGAGCTGATGCATATAAGGCGAAACTTGCGACGCCGAACACTCCCTAAGGTATTCGGTCTTTATGAGAGCGGGCTAAGTAACGCTCTAAGGTATAAGCCCCTAGTGTCCAGGTACGCGCAAGAATTCTGACGTGGCCACATGCCAAGACGCCAGCCTCCTCCTTGGTCATAGAACCAGGGGATGTGTATCAACAAGAGACAGTAAAAAAGGTTTACGTAGGGTCTTAATCTGAAAAGAATCCTTGGAACGGGTCCCTACTGCATGTCTGCGCCTGTGTCTCCGTTGTGCAGTATCCTGGACGGGCGCAGCACGACGTTCATGTGTAAAAAAGAGAGCAACTAAGTTGAAAAAGGGGCGTGCCGAAAAGTTATATGAAATAAACAAAGTGTAAAGTAAAATATGGAAAATTGAGCTTTATTGTCTCTTATTTTATATGTGTGAAGCCCCTAGTGCAGGGGTATATGGCCACTAAGCCTTTATCAATGATACTTTTGTGCCGGACTCGTCTGTCCGTGTCCGTGGTCTTAATGACCTGTTCCGATGTTCTAACTGGTGAAGCCATTGTATTGTGGGGCTGTTAAAGCAGCCGCACAATCCTCCGCTTGGGGGAGGCGCCCTTACTGCTTCCTCATTAAGGAGATGATGCCGCGTGGACCGGGCATCTTAAGCGTAAGAGATGCATAATGCGGTATTGCGTTAAAGCGGGCGAAAGCTTCGCGTCCTAGCAGTGCTTGATAGCGACTTGAGAATGGGACGATGTGGAAAGTTAGCTTTTCGCGATGGAAGTTATCGGCAGAGCCGAAAATAACCTCGAGCCGGAGAAAACCCATGCAATGGGTGTCCGGACCTGGCGTTACTCCTTGAAAGGAGGTTTTGCTGTGGCGAATTCTTTTTGGGTCGATCCCCATGTGGCAGATTGAGTCCTGATATATTAGGTTGAGTCCGTTGCCACCGTCCATAAGGACATTTGAAGACTGGAGTCCGCCAATTATTGGATCGAGTACCAGGGCAGTCCATCCTGGGTTCCTGATACTTCTAGAATAATCCAGATGATCGAAGATGATTGGTTTTGACAACCAGTGGCGGGATTCCTTTGGGATAGACCGTGGGGCGCGTACCTTTATGGGCGCCGCGCGTTTTGTTATGTGGAGTAAGTTTACTGTTTTTACATCTTGTGGGAAATTCTTTTGTTTCCCGCTACTCTGCTTTTGGGGTTCGTCCTCGTCTTCGCTTGGTGTGTCGAGCCCCTTGTGTTCGGCGTTGAGTCTGCTGGATTGTTTGAAAACCCAACAATCTCTGTGGGTATGGTTAGCAGGCTTTCCGGGAGTACTGTGTATTTGACATATCCTATCCAGGATTTTGTTTAGGTTGGATAGGTCGTCCCTATTATCTTGGAGGGGCGGCTTTTTCTGATTCGGTCGTGAGCTTTTGAATCCGGCATTGACTGCTGTGCTCTTCGGACTTTTTTCCTTAGTCTGGCGACGGTCCTTATTGCGTTGCGGTTTTCCGTTTCATCCCTAGTTTTGGATGTACTTGGGTCGCTGGTGCTGCATCTTGCTAACCAGCTATCCTCTCCTGCGCAAAAGCGGGTCATGATGCTTGTTAGTGCGGCCATTTTTCTTGGCTTTTCTTGGCCGAGGTGTCTGGCGAGCCATTCGTCTCGAACATTATGCCTAAAAGCTGCTAAGGCTTCAGCGTCCGGATAGTCGACTATCTGACTCTTTTTAGTAAGAAATCTATTCCAGAATTGCCGAGCTGACTCTACGGGCTGTTGAGTTATGTGACTAAGATCGTCTGCATCCGGAGGGCGGACATAGGTCCCTTGAAAATTTGCTCGGAATGCGTCCTCGAGCTCTTCCCAACTTCCGATTGTGTTTTCAGGAAGGCTTTTAAGCCAATGCCGGGCTGGCAATTTAAGCTTGAGGGGTAAGTATTTTATGGCGTGGAGGTCATCTCCTCGAGCCATATGTATGTGGAGGATATAATCCTCGATCCAGACTCCAGGGTCTGTTGTTCCATCATATGCCTCTATGTTTACGGGTTTGAATCCCGCTGGAAATTCATAATCCAGGACCTCATCGGTGAAACATAGGGGGTGTGCGGCACCCCTGTATTTGGGTGTGCGGATTCTGATAATGGCTTTATTGCATTGCTTATCAGAGCTTGCTTTCTTGGCCCGTAAATGGACCCGGCTGGGCCGCGATGCGAATCCTTAAGTGGGTCGCATGCCGGCTTAAGTGTGGCGCTGCTTGCCGCTTTAAGCTGGCCCTGGGGTCGTCTATCCGACCGTGTGGCTTTCTTACTTTTTGAATGCGAGGGCTCTAAGGCCTCCTCGTCGAATTCAGGCAGTAGTTTTCTCCTTGGATAGCTTTTAGTGCGACGACTGCCGCTGTATTTGTCTATGGTATTGATTACTTTACTCCATCTGATCCTGAGTGCATCTTCCGCAGTCTTTAGCTTCTTCTTCTGCTTTTTCAGGATGCGTGCGGTTGCAATGAGCCGTTTGTGGAGGTTCTTCTGCTTCGTGGGCTTGTCCGGCGTAGGGTCGTCCGGAATGCCATTTTCGCCAGGGGAGGAATGTTCGGTTTCTCTATCCGGGTTGTCTTGTTGGGACGGTTGCTCTGAGGCATGCTCGTCGTCTACCGGCTTATCCTGCTCTATGGCTGGGTCTTTATCGAGGCGGGGCTTAGGTCAGCGTTTACGCCGACGCTTTGATTGTTTTTCGAGAGATCGATCCCCCTCCCCGTTTTCCTCGTTGTTGCTTCTTTTAGGGGTATCCACCATGTACACATCGTGAGATGAGGTGGCTGTCCAATGCCCTATGGGCGTTGGTTCATCGGTATCTCCTGCATCGTCATCCATGCTGTCGATGTCTCCGGAGTCGAAGTTGAGCACGTCGTTTAAATTGTCGACAGTGGATACCAAGTGGGTGGTGGGTGGGTTATGTCCAAGAATATGCATTTTCATTTTATGCTTCCAACTAGCAAAATTAGTACCATCAAAGTAAGGACCTCTATGGTGATAATTTCCCTCGCTAGACGCCATACTCTCCTAGGTTGTGAAACCAAGGCTATGACCACCAAAAGCTATGGAGATAAAAGCAAATGGAGACCAAAGCTCTGATACCACTTGTAGGATCGAAAGTATGTCTAGAGGGGGGGGGGTGATTAGACTACTTGACCCAATAAAAACTTAACCTTTTCCCAATTTTAGTTCTTGGCAGATTTTAGCTATTGTAGGACAAGTCAAGCAATCATCACACAATTCAAGAAAGCATGCAAAGAGTATATTGGCAGCGGAAAGTAAAGCATGCAACTTGCAAGAATGTAAAGGGAAGGGTTTGGAGAATTCAAACGCAATTGGAGACACGGATGTTTTTCCCGTGGTTCGGATAGGTGGTGCTATCCTACATCCACGTTGATGGAGACTTCAACCCACGAAGGGTAACGATTGCGCGAGTCCACGGAGGGCTCCACCCACGAAGGGTAATGGTTGCACGAGTCCACGGAGGGCTCCACCCATGAAGGGTCCACGAAGAAGCAACCACCCACGAAGGGTCCATGAAGAAGCAACCTTGTCTATCCCACCATGGCCATCGCCCACGAAGGACTTGCCTCACTAGCGGTAGATCTTCACGAAGTAGGCGATCTCCTTGCCCTTACAAACTCCTTGGTTCAACTCCACAATCTTGTCGGAGGCTCCCAAGTGACACCTAGCCAATCTAGGAGACACCACTCTCCAAGAAGTAACAAATGGTGTGTAGGTAATGAACTCCTTGCTCTTGTGCTTCAAATGATAGTCTCCCCAACACTCAACTCTCTCTCATAGGATTTGGATTTTGTGGAAAGAAGATTTGAGTGGAAAGCAACTTGGGGAAGGCTAGAGATCAAGATTCATATGGTAGGAATGGAATATCTTGGTCTCAACACATGAGTAGGTGGTTCTCTCTCAGAACATATGAGTTGGAATTGTGTATGTGTTCTGATGGCTCTCTCCACGAATGAAGAGGAGGTGGAGGGGTATATATAGCCTCCACACAAAATCCAACCGTTACACACAATTTTCCAATCTCGGTGGGACCGAATCAACAAACTCGGTCGGACCGAAAAGGTAAACCTAGTGACCGTTAGAGATTTTCGGTGGGACTGACATGCAACTCGGTAGGACCGATATGGTTAGGGTTTGGGCATAACGTAATCTCGGTGAGACCGATTACACAAACTCGGTGAGACCGAGTTTGGTAATAAGCTAACCAGAGAGTTGGTCAGGCAAACTCGGTGGGACCGGTTTGCTCTTTCGGTGAGACCGAAAAGTTACAAAAGGGAAACAAAGAGTTTACATTGCAATCTCGGTGGGACCGATTCGCTCTTTCGGTGAGACCGAAAAGTTACGAAAGGGAAACAGAGAGTTTGCAATCCCATCTCGGTGAGACCGAGATCCCTATCGGTAGAACCGAATTGCTAGGGTTTGGCAGTGGCTTATGACAAGTGAAACTCGGTGGCACCCGATAGAAAGAATCGGTAGGACCGAGTTTGGCTTAGGGTTTAGGTCATATGTGGATATGGGAAAGTAGTTGAGGGTTTTGGAGCATATCACTAAGCACATGAAGCAAGAGGCTCATTAAGCAACACCTCATCCCTCCTTGATAGTATTGGCTTTTCCTAAAGACTCAATGTGATCTTGGATCACTAAAATATAAAATGAAGAGTCTTGAGCTTTTGAGCTTGAGCCAATCCTTTGTCCTTAGCATTTTGAGGGTTCCACTTTCACATCCATGCGATGCCAATCATTGAGCTTTTCTGAAATAGTCATCTTGGAATAGCATTAGCTCAATGAGCTATATGTTGTTATGAATTACCAAAACCACCTAGGGATAGTTGCACTTTCTATCTCCCCCTTTTTGGTAATTGATGACAACATATAGATCAAAGCTTCGACTAATGATAATAAGCATGAAATATATCGTCGCTTTGAGAAGTATGTGACAAGTAAGAGCTCCCCCTAAATTTGTGCATATTTAAAATTTGCTTTGGACTGCAAATGCACAAAGAGTTAGAGTCATGGGTTACTCTTCCATGTCACATACATCTTGGTGGAGCGCTTAAAATGGTAAGAATGAAATACATGCACTCATCACCAAGAATAGTGAATGATCACATAAGATAGATAAGATGATAATATTAAGCAAACATTAAGTGTAGCTTATGATCAAACACATGATCATCAATGACTCACGAGCAATGACATAGTATCTCACACAAAAGCAAACAAAGTTCGAAAAACCACCAAATAAAACAAGAGAGAATAAAAGCAACACTCTCTCTCGAAGCCCAAATAAAACAAGAGAGAATAAAAGCAACACTCTCTCTCGAAGCCTATGATCTATACATTTTCTCCCCCTTTGGCAACAAGTTACCAAAAAGTTCCTAGAAAATGCATAGTGCTAAGTCGACACTCAGGCTTGATCTTCAGGTGGTGGTGGAGTCCGGAGCACTCCAAGGACGAAGCCTTCTGTTGACATGGTCGGAGTCGAGGCTGAAATGGACGCTGGAGCTGGTGGAACTGAGGCTGTAGCTGGTGCAGACGTGGTGGCTCTGGGGTCAGCAACTGGCACTGCAGACGACCTCGGACCTTGTGGCACTCTGGCAAAGGCATCATTTGTAGTCTTGCCTCTCCTCTCCTGCATGTCATCCTGGAGCTGCTCTACTGCAGTCTGAATCTCTGTCACTTTGACATCCAAGTCATAGAACTTTTGTTCCATGATCCTCTCTAAGCTTGCCTGGTTCTGAGTTAGGGTGGCTAGTCCTTGCTCAATCCGCAGGGTGGATGCAATCAAGTAACCAAGCTGCTCTTGTTTCGTTTTCAGGAAATATTCAGATGCCTCCTCTTGAGTAGGCATCTTGGCAGCTTTCTCCTTCCTCGCCTTCTCCTTCTTGGCTTGTGCTTGGGCAGATGATGGCTAATTCTCAGTCATGACCACTTGATTATCTTCAAAGTCTGGACGGATGGGCAGGTGTTCCTTGTCCAATAAGTATATGCCCATGCCCATCTTAGAGTTGATGAGCTCCTGAATCTATGGGGCATATCCACAGCTCCTCTTCTGGTCTGCTGCTGTCCTCTTGATTGTTTCAATCATAAGGCTCATGACTTTGAATTTCTGTGGCACGTCAAAGATATGAAGCAAGTTGATCGCGTGGCCCCTGATCATCTTGTGATCTCCAGACTTGGGCAATAGGGTGTGCCTAAGAATCCAGTTGATGGTTGGCAGCCCTGACAGAAGATAGTGTACTGAGCCAAACTTGAACGTATCAAGTGCTTCATTCGGAATCTCCTTGTACATGTTTGACATTGAGTTGTGGTCCATCTTCTTCTTGGCATAAATGTCCAAGTCATCGTCATGCTCTTCTGGGGCATTAATCAGTTGAGCCCATTCAGCAACTGTAGATTGGTACCTCGTACCCTCTGACATCCATACAATCCTGCCATCTGGATAGAAATGGGCTGTGGAGTAGAACTGCATGATGAGTTCCTCGTTCCACTTTGTGAGCTTCTGCCCAACAAAGTCCTCTACTCCACATGCCTTGAAGCTGTCCTGCACTCCAAGGTAGTACTCTTTGTTGTCCTTGATGTATTGCCAATCAACCCATCTCATATCACAGACAATTGGCTTCTTGTCTAGCAGCACTGTCTCATAAAAGTCTTGCTGCTCCTTGGTGTGAAACCTGTAGTCAACTGTAGTCCTTCTCCTTGAAGCATACGGGTCTGCTTCTCTCCACTTCCGGAGCCCTGGATCTCTCCTGAGTTTCATATCCTCAGCCACAGGATGAGCATCGTTGTGGTCTGGGATCTTGGGCTTGAGCTTTCTAAGAACATTCTCTTCTTCTTCTTCTGCAGCTTCAGGCACTGGGGCCTTGTTCTTCTCAGTAGCTGGGATGCTTCTTGTGTTCCTCTTTGGCTTTGGCTTTGGAGCTGGCTTGGCCTTGGAAGCAGCTGCCCCTGTTCTTATGGCTTCACCCATCAGCTTGGGTGCCTTAGGTGCTGGTGCAGCTACCTCTTCTTCTTCCTCCTCATCTTCCATGATGGAAGCCTTGCCAAGCACTCTGGCTACAGTTTTCTTCACCCTTTCTTTCCTCTTCTTGCCTTCAGCAGCAACTGGCTCAATGGGAGTGGGCTTCTCAGTTGAAGCTCTGGCCTTTGACATAGGCTTCCTGCCTGCTGGCCTTTTGATCTTCATCCCTAGTTTTATGCCCTGTGCTGGCTCAACTCTCTTGGAAGTTGCTTCCTCTTCTGCCACATAATCCTCATCTTCTGAGTCTGAGGTTCTCTTCTTTCTCTGTCTTGTGGCAGCTTTAGGCAGATTGCTAGGGGTGCTCCTGCTGCCATCATCTGAGGAACTTGAGGGACTAGTGCCCTCACTCATCTACACTTGCTGCTTTGACAAGTTCTGGCTATCACTTTGGTCTGACATGATGCAAACTATGACTGCTGACCCTGTGAATAGGTTATAGATGAGATAGAGTGGATAAGCATCACAAAATGCAGAGATTTTTGCAAAAGAATAATTCAAAAACTTAGTTTTAGTTTCCCACTGAAAGCATCTCGGATCTACCGATTTCTAAACTCGATGATACCGAAGCAGTTTTGGCACCTAAACTAGTGAACTCGGTCAGACCGAGTCACAGTTCGGTGGCACCGAGACTGCTAGGGTTTCACAGAGTTCCAAAATCGGTCACACCAATAAGTAATTCTCGGTCAGTCCGAGTCTCACTTGTGCAATGGCATAAGCCAAATCGGTGGGACCAAGTTTTTCAACTCGGTGGGTCCGAGATGGTTTCGGTGGAAACCTAACCCTAAAATTTTCGAATTAAACCTAATCTACGAGTTCATTGACTGGATAGAAGTTTAACAAATGTGGCAAGAATCATGATGATCACAATGTGCTAAGAATCGGATTGGGGAATAGCACAAAGATCGAGTCCATACCCTAGTTCGGCGGAGACTCGCTACGGCGGCAACGGCGGGGTCGAATTTCCGTTGACGGCGACGGAGAGCGGCGACTGGAGGCAGCTGGCGGCGAGGAGACGATCCGGAGACCAGGTTGGCAGAGCAGGCTATCGCGCGGGCGAAGGGGTTCAGAGAAATTTCCAAATTTTTGCCCGTGACTATATATAGCCCAACCTTGTCGGTGTGACCGAGTGGAACAACTCGGTGTCACCGAGATGCAAAACTGTATACAGTTGTTGCAACTCGGTGTGACCAAATGGTTCAAATCGGTTGCACCGAGATCGAAAACCTAGATCAACTTAATGATCTCGGTAGGACCGAAAGTAGGGTATCGGTCAGACCGAGAATCATAAAGAGGTTTTGGAAGTTTAAGTCTATGACGAATCGGGGACTCCGAGCGCTCCTCACACAGAGTGGTTCGAATCTGACTTGATCAAATTTTGTGATGCAGCATGAATAGAGTTTGAGACGAGAAAAGCATAGATAGCTAGAGGAGGTTCTTAGGCATTCTTGTCCATCCACTTGGTAAAAGGAAATAAAACCAAACAATCAAAACAACAAGTGGATGTCCTCGAATGAGTGAAATATGCAACCAGCATGCTCACACAATAAGATGGCAAATGAAATATGTGACAAGGCATGCACAACCAATTCTAGCATCTATCTAGCAATTTGCGATGACAAGGTCATCTATATATGAGTATATTGACTTAGGAGTCAAGTGAGAACACTTGATCATAGGTCATACTCATCGTTTAAGCTCAAGTGGGGTTACCACTTTTACATAAAGCATTGTTGTGTTCACATCTTTAGAGTTGCTTTAGTTCAAGTCTTAGAGTAAAGCTCCCCCTAGATGTGATATCCCCCCTTAGAGGGATGAACTAACCTCGGGTTTTGTCGATGATGACTTCATGTAGATGTTGAAGATGTGGATGCTCAATGTTGATGTAGATCACTTGGAGCTATCCATTTGAGTGAATTGCACTTTCAATACCTACATGGGTTAGTCCCACAAGGAACAAACAAGGATATCCATAGACATAGAGTGATGCACACACAAGATGATGTCCATGAAAACTTTTAGGTTACCTTGTCCCTTGTCTTACCAACAAGAGGGTTTGTGACTCCTTGAACTAGTGCAAGATGTGGAAGTTGATTGCACTTGTTCTTGCCAAAATGATAAGAGTGAAGTATGTTGGCGGAGTCACCCTCAAGAACTCTCTAGTTCTTCTTCTTTTGGATCCACACCATCTTGATGGGAATCCTTGGATTCGTAGTCGTACTTGATGAAGTGGAACTTGAAGTAGTCTTGGGAATCCACTTGACTAAGGTCTTAGGAGCTTCTTCAAATGCATCAATTTCCTCTTGAAGCTTGTCCTTGCCTTTTTGCTTGTAGTCTTGTGGTGGAAGATCATCTTGAGCTTGTGTCCCCTTGAAAGAAGTATCATACTTCTCTTGTTGAGGAACAAACTTTGTCTTGGGGTATTGATCTTCTTCCCACTCAACTCCATTGGCATTGAACTTTCGTTCAAAACCAACACCTTGATTCTTCCGGTGCATTCCTTGCTTGCACACAATTTCCTCGAATTGCTTACTCCCGGCAAGGCTTTTGTACACTCCTTTCTCTATAATTCCCTTCAATAAGCTATTTTCTTGCTCAAGTGTAACTTGGCTAAGAGAATCGTTAGTGGAATCAAGAGAACTATTAGAAGCAACAATATTGGATTTAGCATGATCATTGTTACTGCTAGAGGAAGAAACTTTCTTGTTCTTGTTACTAGACTTGACTTGAGGCATGTAAGTGGATAAGAGTAAACGCTTGGCAATGTAAGAAGAACTTTTCTTGCGGAGATCATCATTGATTGCTTTTAAGAGCTCATGCTCTTGCTCAAGATTGAGATTTTCAAAGCGTAATTTCTCATGAGCTCTTAAAAGTTCTCGATAATCTTCGAAGATAGTTTCATGAGCTAACTTAAGAGTGTTTAGTTCTTTAGTTAGAGCCTCAATCTTCTCCTTATCATTGTCATTCGTTTTATCTTGATTAGCATGATTAATTGATGTTTCATCATAGTATTCATCACTAGAGTTGTCAACAAGCAAATCATCACCTAACAAGTCCTCTTCATCACTATTGAAATCAACATACTCGGGGTGTGTTACCTTAGGACCTTTGGCCATGAAGCATCTTCCAATTCCTTCATTTGGTGAGTCAAATATGTCGTAGGAGTTGGTTGACACAAGTGCTAGACCGGCAACACCTTCATCTTGAGTATCTTCGGAGTCGGAGTGATAACTTCTCTCGGAGTGGCTGTCGGAGTCGGAGCCGGATACCCATTCACCAACATGAGCTTGATGTCTTTGTTTTGTGTAGCTCCTTGATGATTTTTCCTTCCTTTCCGAATCCTTGCTTCTCCATGAGTATCTTCGTTCATAACGATCATCTCTACTCCTTCTCTCTCTTGGTGGTGATTCTTTGCTTCTTCTTTTTGGAGAATCTTCTCTTCTCTTGTAGGGAGCCGTACACTCATTGGAATAGTGTCCGGGTCTTCCACAATTGTAGCAGTTTCGCTCTCGACTAGAAGATCTTTTGTCATTGTAGGACCTTGACTTGAAGCTTCTATCTTTGATTCTACTCTTGTAGAACTTGTTAAAGTTCTTCACCGTTAAGCTCAATTCTTCATTGAAGTTTTGTTTCTCACTTGATGATGTAGGGGCTTCACATGAGTCTTTGTAGGCACCACTTTATTTGTTGTGAAGTTCCTCTTTATCCTTAAGTGACATCTCATGAGCAACAATTCTTCCAATCACCTCCGTTGGCTTGAGATCTTTGTAATTGGGCATCATTTGGATCAATGTGCACACGGTATCATATTTTACATCCAAGGCTCTTAGAATCTTCTTGATGATGAATCTATCGGTCATCTCTTCACTTCCTAAGCCGGCAATCTTATTTGTGATGAGAGCAAGCCTAGAGTACATTTCAGCGACACCTTCACCATCCTTCATTTTGAACTTGTCAAGTTGACTTTGAAGCGCATCCAACTTGGATTCCTTGACGGAGTCGGTACCTTCGTGCATATCAATCAAAGTGTCCCAAATTTCCTTTGCATTCTCAAGACGGCTGATTTTGTTCAATTCTTCGGGGCACAATCCGTTGAAGAGAATATCACAAGCTTGAGCATTGTATTGCAACATCTTCAACTCATCCGCGGTAGCTTCACGGTTTGGTTCTTTCCCATCAAAGAAGTCACCTTGCAAACCAACACACACAGTAGCCCAAACGGCGGGGTTATGTCCAAGAATATGCATTTTCATTTTATGCTTCCAACTAGCAATATTAGTACCATCAAAGTAAGGACCTCTACGGTGATAATTTCCCTCGCTAGACGCCATACTCTCCTAGGTTGTGAAACCAAGGCTATGACCACCAAAAGCTATGGAGATCAAAGCAAATGGAGACCAAAGCTCTGATACCACTTGTAGGATCGAAAGTATGTCTAGAGGGGGGGTGATTAGACTACTTGACCAAATAAAAACTTAACCTTTTCCCAATTTTAATTCTTGGCAGATTTTAGCTATTGTAGGACAAGTCAAGCAATCATCACACAATTCAAGCAAGCATGCAAAGAGTATATTGGCAGCGGAAAGTAAAGCATGCAACTTGCAAGAATGTAAAGGGAAGGGTTTGGAGGTGGAGGGGTATATATAGCCTCCACACAAAATCCAACCGTTACACACAATTTTCCAATCTCGGTGGGACCGAATCAACAAACTCGGTCGGACCGAAAAGGTAAACCTAGTGACCGTTAGAGATTTTCGGTGGGACTGACATGCAACTCGGTAGGACCGATATGGTTAGGGTTTGGGAATAACGTAATCTCGGTGAGACCGATTACACAAACTCGGTGAGACCGAGTTTGGTAATAAGCTAACCAGAGAGTTGGTCAGGCAAACTCGGTGGGACCGATTTGCTCTTTCGGTGAGACCGAAAAGTTACAAAAGGGAAACAAAGAGTTTACATTGCAATCTCGGTGGGACCGATTCGCTCTTTCGGTGAGACCGAAAAGTTACGAAAGGGAAACAGAGAGTTTGCAATCCCATCTCGGTGAGACCGAGATCCCTATCGGTAGAACCGAATTGCTAGGGTTTGGCAGTGGCTTATGACAAGTGAAACTCGGTGGCGCCGGATAGAAAGAATCGGTAGGACCGAGTTTGGCTTAGGGTTTAGGTCATATGTGGATATGGGAAAGTAGTTGAGGGTTTTGGAGCATATCACTAAGCACATGAAGCAAGAGGCTCATTAAGCAACACCTCATCCCTCCTTGATAGTATTGGCTTTTCCTAAAGACTCAATGTGATCTTGGATCACTAAAATATAAAATGAAGAGTCTTGAGCTTTTGAGCTTGAGCCAATCCTTTGTCCTTAGCATTTTGAGGGTTCCACTTTCACATCCATGCCATGCCAATCATTGAGCTTTCCTGAAATGGTCATCTTGGAATAGCATTAGCTCAATGAGCTATATGTTGTTATGAATTACCAAAACCACCTAGGGATAGTTGCACTTTCAATACTTCTATGACAAAAAATCATGATAGAAAATGGGCTTTTCATCCTGGGCGGGCCGGAGACGCAGCTGCATGACATTCTTTGGGCCGTCCATGACGGAAAAAACCGTGGTAGAAGCAAGGGCGAGGAAAATTTCGGCGAGTTCCCGGTTACGGTGGGAGGTCGGGGGCCGAGCGATGCGCGTTTCTCTCGTACACGTACGCGCGTGTGTGCGAGGAGTTGGCTCTAACTAAACTTGAGCGAGGTGTTGGGCTCTAACTGAACCCGAGCGATTGCACTACAGGCTACGCATTACTGAACCCGAGCGATCGATCGATGGCTGTTAACTGAACCCAATCGAGCGATTCCTTCGCTACTGCTGCTAACTAAAGCCGATCGATCCTGCCTCTGGGTTGAACAGTGAGCGTTGCGGGGGGTTTGGATGAACAGTGAGCGGTGGCGTTGCCTCTGGATGAACAGGACCCTGTGGTGTGGTGGACGGCTGGATGAACAGTAGACGGTGGAGGGGTGCCCATGGAGGGGTGGTTGAACAGGACCCCGTGGTGTGGAGGGCTGGATGAACAGTAGAAGGTGGAGGGGTGCCCGTGGAGGGGTGGTTGAACAGTAGCCGGTGGAGTAGCGCGCGGTGGAGGCTGGATGAACAGCAGCCCGTGGAGGCTGGAGGAGGTCGACGGTGGAGATGAACAGTATCCCGTGGAGTCCCGTTTTGCAGTACGCCACACCCCTCCCGATGAACAGGACCCCCGTTTCGACCGTAGGAGGTCCGTTTCGTCCGTTTTGCGGTATGCCACACCCCTCCCGATGAACAGGACCCCCGTTTCGACCGTAGGAGGTCCGTTTCGTCCGTTTTGCGGTACGCCACACCCCTCCCTATCAACAGGACCCCTGTTTCGACCGTAGGAGGTCCGTTTCCTCCGTTTTGCGGTACGCCAGACCCCTCCCGATCAACAGGACCCTGTTCCGAATGTAGGAGGTCTGTTTCCTCCGTTGTACGGTACGCTAGGCCTCGTGTCCATCGCCTGTTCCTTCCAAGCCCTCCCGATGAACACGACCACGCATTCCGTTCTAACCCAGCTGGTTGGCTCCCACGCGTTCCGTTGCCTCCCGATGAACACGACGCATTACGTTGCCTCCCCATGAACACGACGCGTTCCGTTGCCTCCCCATGAACACGACGACGACGCTGTTTCTCCGTTCCGACCCAGCCATGTACCCGAGCCCTGGCCGTACATATGCACGAGTAGGCGTTCGAGACCCCGCCCATATGTACACATACGTGGCCATATTTTCTTTCTTGCACCCTGGCCGCTGTACGTACGTGTACATGCTACGTGCGCGCCTCTACTACGCCACGTATGCGCCTCTAGTACGACACATGTGCGCCTCTACATCCACCAGTATATATGTACGTACACGTTCACGACCAGAATGACAACTCTACGTACGCTTCGACTAGGTGGGTCCCGACTGTCAGGCACTTCCTTGCCTACGAAGATGTAGCTGGTGGGTCCCAGCAGTTAGGGGGGTGAATCATTTTTTTGCCCGGACGCACTTCCTTGCGTGCGAAGATGTAGCTGGTGGGTCCCAGCAATCAGGGGCAAACGTTTTTTTGCGAAATATGGTGGCCCGTCTGGTGGGTCCCCGCTGTCAGGTGGAGGAATAATTATTTTGCACGTAATAAGGAGGCATTTCCTTGCTGCGGCCGTGGACTGAACTGTCAGCCTCTCCACGTACAGTCCACGTTCGATGGAAGCTGTTCCTTGACCACGTTGACCACGCCGCACCGAGAACACCAGGGCGGTGGATGACGGCGAGGCCTAGGAAGGGGATGACGCGGAGCCGGGGAAGACGCGACAGTGGATGCCCACGCGTAGAGGAGTACGAGGGTTCACTGGTTCGCTGTGGTGTGAGGCTACCATCGCCACAGAATAACAGGGGGTGTTGGTGAGTAGAGGGATGGCCTGGCCAGCGGTGGGAGTAGTAGGGGGCGGCGAAGCCTCCGACGCATTGCAGCCGGCCACGGGAGGCACGAGCACGAGGCACGACCGGCGCTGGTTTGTGCGGCTGGAGCAAGAAGACCAGAGGTTGAAGAAGCACTACGGCCGTTGGATGGACATCGTACGGTCACTGCAACTAGAATCATGCATATTGACTAAGTTGACAAAGCCCTCCATCCCCGTCAACTTAGTAGGCCCACAAGTCAACCTGCCACTATACTGGGTGCCAGCTAACAGGGGGAGTATTCATTTTTTTGTGCGTAATAAGGAGGCACTTCCTTGTGTGCGAAGATATAACTCCTGGCTCCGAGCTGTCAGCAGCGGTAACGTTTTTTTCGCAAAATACAGAGGCCCTATCGGTGGGTCCCTGGTGTCAGGTGGAGGAATCATTATTTTGCACGTAATAAGAAGGCATTTCCTTACGTACGGCCGTGGACCCAGTTGTCGGCCTCTCCACGTATAGTGCACTTCAGATGCATGTCGGTCGTTGACCACATTGACCAGGCCGCGCCGAGAGCACCAGGGCGGTGGACGACAGCGAGGCCTAGGAAGGGAATGACACGGAGGCAGGGAAGACTAGGCAGTTGTTTCCCACGCAGGAGGAGTACGACTATACAAGGGTTTACTGGTTCGTCTGCCATCACCGGAGAATAACAGCAGGTGTGGGTGAGTAGAGGGATGGCTAGGCCAGCGATGGGAGTACGGTGGGGCGGTGAGGCCTGCGTGGCAGCACAGCCTGCCGCGGGGAGGAGGGAGCAGGCAGTCCCACCGGCACTTGTTTGAGCGGCTGGAGCAGGAAGAACAGAGATTGAAGAAGCACGACGGCCTTTCGATGGATATCCAACAGTCACTACTTGTGCGTCAACCTTTTTTTAGGAAAGCCTCAAATCTGTGGAAAACAGCATACATCCCATCTGCCATTATTTCTAATAATTTACAGCCCATTTGCTAATTCTTAAGGTTTTTTTGGAGCCCATATTCTTTTTGTTAGCATTACAGCCCATATTGTGGCCACGGTTAAAAAATTATATGAAATTTTGCATATTTCGGTGCGGTCCGAACTGTTTTTAATCCCGAAATTTCGAATCACATTCAAACTGATTTTAAAAATAAATGTATATCAATATAAATCCAACAAATTCTCCATGCATAAAAATTAATGTAATTTAAAATCTTGAAATGAAAAAAAAAGATATTTGAAACTAATTGCCGGTTTGATGTGTTTTAAAAATGTACAACCCATTTCTCATTACTGATAGGACATTTTCTCGGCCAGCCGAATGAAGCTCTCCTCGTCTTGAAATATTTGTAGCCCAACAGGCCTGATAAAGCGACATACTTGGCAAATCACAAAAAAACTGGGTTGTGGCCGTGGACCCAGCTGCCAGCCTCTCCACGTACAGTACTCTTCCGATGGAAGTTGGTCGTTGACCACATTGACCAGGCCGCACCGAGAGCACCAAGGCGGTGGACGACGGCGAGGCCTAGGAACGGGATGACACGGAGCCGGGGAAGACGCGGCAGTGGATGCCCACGCAGAGAGGAGTATGAGGGTTCACTGGTTCGGCTGCGGCATGAGGCTGCCGTCGCCGCAGAATAACAGGGGGTGTGGGTGAGTAGAGGGATACCCTAGGCCAGCGGTGGGAGTAGTAGGGGGCGGTGAGGCCTCCGCAGCATCATAGCCGACCGTGAGAGGCAGGATCACGCTGCATGACCGGCGCTGCTTTGGGCGGCTGGAGCAAGAAGACCAGAGGTTGAAGAAGCACTATGGTCGTTGGATGGACATAGTACGGTCACTAGAGCTAGAATCGTTCATATTGACTAAGTTGACAAAGCCCTCCGTCCTCGTCAACTTAGTAGGCCGACAAGTCAGCCACCCACTATGGTGGGTCCCAGCTACCAGGGGTATTCATTTTTTGGTGCGTAATAAGGAGGCACTACCTTGCGTGTGAAGATATAGCTGGAGGGTCCGACCTGTCAGCGGGGGGACGTTTTTTTCGTGAAATACAGAAGCCCTTCCCACGTATAGTGCGTAATAAGGAGGAACTTTCCTTGCGTGCAACCATGGACCTCGTGGGTCCCAGCCATCAGGCTCTCCACGTACAGTCCTCTTCCGATGACTCTCGTATGTTGACCACGCCGCGCCGAGCGCACCGAGGTGGTGGACAACGGCGAGGCCCCAGACTGGAACGACCCGGAGATGGGGAAGACGCGGCAGTGGAGTCGCAAACGGAGAGAAGTGGGAAACTTGACTGGTTCGGGTGCGGGGTGGGCCTACACTCGGCAGAGAATAACAGGAGGTACGGAGTGCAGGGATGGCCTGGCCGTCGGCGGGGTAGCGTTTCGCTGAGGAGTGCAAAACAACGCCGCTGGACGCCGAAGGCTGGAGCAGGCGATTCCGGCAGCGCTGGGGGAAGAAGACGAGAGATTGAAGAAGAATGCCGGCCATTGGATGTAAATCCAACGCCTTCTTAGGCTTCGACCTACTGGCCCACATGTCAGCCAGTCCATTTGTTTTTTAGTCCATTTGGTGGGCTGGGTGAAACAATGATGTAGCATCTACAAAGCCCGTTTAAATCCCATTTGCATTTTTCTCGAAATCCGCGGACTTGCTGGGCTGGGTGAAAATATCATGTTGGGCTAGACGGAGAAATGTTATGAAAACATAAACACATGATTGCACGTCAGTAAAATCTTTGCAAGCTTATGTACGCAATCACTAGGAGTTAACTTGCCAAGTTAAATATAAACAATTATTATTATTATTTTGTAAGAACTTTCAACTTACGAAATAAAATATCATTTTAATTTGATGAGTTAATAGTACATGGGGTATTATTATTTTTTAGGCTAGACGTGGGACAGTTGAATTGGTTCTAGGGGAAAGTACTGGGAGAAAACTCAGTTTACATCAAAAAAGAAAGTGGGAGAAAATTCAGAGACCTGCTGGGTCCACCTAAGGAGGGGAATATGTTGGGAGGAAGGAGATTCAAAGCACGGTAGCCAAGTGAACTAGTTTTTTTTACGGACAAGTAAACTAGTTTACGTACATAAGCAAATAGCCACTAAAAAGCAATCAGGTTAATGGGTTCTTAAAAGAAATATTTCGGACAAAACAGATAATTACGACACATAGGCTAATGCATGAAACACTCACATGATAAAGGTGCTTATAAATAGATAAAGTACAACATCTAGACCTTCCTGGCACGCTTGATCATGACGTTGCGGCTGTCCGTGTACTCCTCGGTTATGGGAAGCAGACACGCCCTCATGTCCAAGATCTCCCTGTACATGTTGTAGCATGCGTATGCGTCCTTGGCCGCGTAGGTTATGTAGGCTAGATTCAGAGGTACCTCGCACGTGTTCAGGTCGTCTTCTTTCATGTTGGCGTATCAGGGGTCGATGATGGTCTCAGCGAGGTCAACCACGGAGTCCTTCTCCTGCCCGTTGCTGATGATCTTGTATTGCTTCTGGATGTCGACAAGCTTGTTGCACCAGATGGCCGAATCATCGCGTTCTTCCTTCTCTCCATCGTAGCGAAGCTGCAGTCGGCGCTGCTGATGAAACAGGCGAATGCTCCAGAACCTGGTGCAGCCATAGGACTGAGGCGAGGCAGAGCTTCACCGAGTTTGTATCGTTGGTGTACATCACATTCAACTTGGTGCAGCCATAGGACTGAACGGCGAACTCAAAGGGGAACTCCTTGCTGAAGTCCATATCCTGTAGGCTCACCCCTCGGATTGCCATTGGAGTCTCTTCGAGTGAACGAGTGTGTAGGCGGCGGCAGCAGCAGTTCATTTTTTAGCTCTTGGGGAACTGGATTCAACAGTAAGCTGAGCGTGTACAGGTGACAACAGTTACTACCCCTCCCTCATCCGATGCACGCCCGGCAGAAGATGCACCCTCGGCCACACGTCGGTTCACGAGCGGGTCTGTATTGGTACTATAATAACATGAGTTAGTGGTCACTTTAATTAAAGTTAATTAGCTTTAATAGAAATATATACTTAAAACAAGCAATGCATTCGCTCATTCTATCAGTGCCACAGGATCAACATGCACAACTATTAGAATTATTATTCTCAGGACGCACATGATCAACACATTTGTCGCACTTTCACAAAGATAATACTACCAAGTTTGAACTATTTGTTATGGTTGTTGTCCTCTGCATCATCATGCCGTGTTTCCCAACTTGCAAGATTCAGAACCAACAAATAAGATCCAAATAATAAGTACAACAAAGATGCCTACACATCTCATTGATTCCCAGCTTGCAAGATTCAGAACCAACAAATAAGATCCAAATAATAAGTACAACAAAGATGCCTACACATCTCATTGATTCCCAGCTTGCAAGATTCAAAACCAACCCATTAGAGCCTTTTGATAAAGTGAATATCGGGATTAAATCCATCTTGGATAGCCATGTCATACAATCGAAGAACTTGGTGAATGCTCTTGACCGTCACAACATCTGTAGTTGAGTATTCATGTTTGCACAGCATGTTTGCACAGCACAAACAAGGAGACAGCAGAGCATGATTTCGCTTTAATAGCGGCCTCCTTGAACTCAACCTCCAACTCTACTTGGATGAGGTCTGCCTGGAGTTCCATGATTCAAGTCATGCGCCTTTTTCTGCAGTTCGCCTGAAATGAAGCAAAGATTGCATCATTCAGCTATCAAGAAGTACTTGCTCTTGTGAGCTGGCAGGTTCTTTAGTTGTTGCACTAAAATTGAGGAACATTAAGGTTGGCTGTCCGGCTCATGTAAGGTGCAACTATAATTTTCTTATCCTTTTATGCAGTTCCACTAAAATAAAGTGCCATTGTGGTGACAGTGACAGCTCCATCTTGCAAAGGTAATTTTCTTATCCTTTTATGCAGTTCCACTAAAATAAAGTGCCATTGTGGTGACAGTGACAGCTCCATCTTGCAAAGGCTAATAAAATGTTGCACGAGATTACCAGCAGAACTTGACAGCGATTTTGGAAACTCCAATCACCATTTTGTGCAGTTCCACCAAAATTGAGAGATGTTGCCCATGTGACATTTTAGTTCAACTGCACAAGACACTCATTCCAAAAAAAGTGTTTTGTGCAGTTCACCAAAAGGTCACAATAGCAACAAGGTGAAATGGATATCCCTATCTGCACAAAAAGATAGAAAGTAAACAATTGCTGGTCAATAAGAATATACGAAACATATACAAAATGAAAAGAAGCATCTTAATTATGTTCATGGCAATCACGCAAGGACAATAGAAATTTTAAAACATCAGCAATGCTTCATGTTACCAGAAGCATTACGATCAACAATGAGATTCCTCAAATATGGGATTACTTTAATGGTGGCATTGCTTGTTTACCAGACACAGTAAATCAACAGCAACTAAACAGTTGGTTTAAGGGCATGGGACCGTGGGGACACCAGGACACTCAGTAGCGTAAAGGAGCAACTTACTTATCATACTGGGGAAACAATAGGAGTGCCATTTGTAACACAGTTTAATTGCATCTTATCACTGGAGGCATTAGATTAACAATAACACTGGTTAGACATGTCCCTAAGGTAACAGTGTGATCGCTTCATTTCACATTCACCCTTAAATTAACAACATCAAAAGGTTGGTATAAGGACATGTGATAGTGGACGCATCAGCACAATGTACCTACAAGGAGGCATAAAGTGGTGATGCCAAGTTTGTTCATGCTATGTGAGGGCAGCAAACCTACTCCTGGAGACCTTGTACAATGTGAGGGAAGCAAATCTAATCCTGGAGACCTTTTACTATGTGAGGGCAGCAAATCTAATCATGGAGACCTTTTACTATGTGAGGGCAGCAAATCTAATCATGGAGTCCTTTTACTATGTGAGGGTAGCATATCTAATCCTGAGACCTTTTACTATGTGAGGGCAGCAAATCTAATGCTGAGACATTTTACTATGTGAGGGCAGCAAATCTAATCCTGGAGACCTTTTACTATGTGATGACAGCAAATCTAATCCTGGACATACTTTGTTGACTTGTCCACCAGCCGCCACTTTCTATCCTTTTTTCAACCAATAATAGATATGTTCCTTATCCAGTTTGTACTGCATTTTCCCATTATTTCCCTTTTCAACCAAGAGACCGGTTGGGTATCCGGTCTCTACTACTTTCACCATATTTTTTCATCTTTGAATCAAGTCCTAGATTCATGCTACAACTTTCCCCCCTTTCTTCGTTGTTTGAACAAAGCCCTAGATTCAAATGCATGAAGTAGCTTTACCTCTAATAATACTAAAAATTTAGGTGGATTTGGAAGATCTGATGGGAGTAGAAAAAGATGCACATGTAGACACGTGGGGAGCTGGGGCAGTAGAGCAAGGCCGCTTTCGAAGAACTTATACCTGAGGGTCACCGGGATGTCGGCGGCGGCAGGTCGGATCTGCGGACAATACGGCAGGGAGGAAGAAGGGTCGGAGGACCTCCCGAGCCGGCGCTGTGTCGGAAAGAACGGCATGGGCAGAGGATCGGGCCCCTCCGGCAGCTGTGGGTTTCCTCCCTCGGCGGCGATGACCGTGTGAATGATGCTTGCGGTCGCCAGCACCGTCTGGAAATGCTGCGCGGTGCGGGGCCGCAGGCCGGCGCCTTGGATGATTTGGCACAGCCGACTGCCGCTCGCGTCCATCGCCTCCATAGGTGCTTATGGCTTCTGGTCACTTGGTCTTGGATTGGAGTGAGCAGTGTTGCGCAAAGACTTGGGAGTAGATGGATTGGAGTGGTGGGGCGCCTTTATTATATGAGAGTCCAAACTCTGTTGCATTCACATTGTGCTGGCTCTATTCTGCTTCTCCAATTAATTCACACTGCATGTCAAAAAGAGACTAGTCAGTATACTCAATATTATGCACCTCGGAGAGGAAAACGATAAAACTAGTACGTATTTATTTACGGTGCAGATTGACTCATTTTGCTCCATATTTTTTCGTCTCGGTGTAGTCCAGTCACTTGTTGAAATCTCTAGAAGGGCAAATACTCCTTTTTGGTTTACAGGGCTATACTAGCAAGTAGTTGTACGTACTAGTACAATAGTGGGCTCACATAGCAATTTTGTCTCATGCAAGAGCCTGGCTGTATCCGTGATCCAATGTTCGCAACTGCAACGTTCGGTTTGCGCTTGGCTCTTCGCCTCTTCGAGAAGACGAACAATGATGTTACTACTAGTGCTTCTACAATCTTGAATCCACTGCTGCATGTCCCTCCACCGCGAGCAGGACAGATAGCTTGTTGTAGAAGTACTACTAAGCAAAAGCTTGTCCTCGTTTGCGAGCAATCGCGCGCATGGGTGAGGGAGAAGGCGTGTAGTAAAATCAAGCTTCTCCTCATTGTACGAGTTGACACGACACATCATAGCACTGGCCCCACATGCTTGCCTCTAAACTTGGCAGAAAGACCCGTAGTGTACAATATATTTGCTGCAACCTCTAACATTTACCCACCACAAATTAAAATATATGTGGCCGTATGCATCGTTCTGATGCAGAGGCCGGGGAGTCCCCCCTTTTCGAAAAAAACAAATTAAAATATATATTCCTGTCTTGACCAGATGAGCGTGTAAACTACAATCACCAGGGTGTCAGGTAGGGCCAGAAGACTATTTTAAATTTTTTTTAAAAACTTCGAGACGGCCACATAGCATGGAGCCGACCCCAACGATTTTAAGCTTACAGGCACGGTACACACTATCCTAGACTACTCTACACATGAAACTGCCACACGAGCGCCCGGGCTACGCTTGGCTCTTCGCCTCTTCGGGAAGTCGAACAATGATGGAGTACTACTACACTGGAGGAGTACTACAGTACGCTTCTGGCCATCTGACACCGATTGAACTGCTGCATGTCCACCGCGTGCGGGAGGGAGAGCATGTAGCGAAAGCTTCTCCTAGTCTTGCCAGCCACCACGCTCATGGGTGAGGGAGGGACGCTCCTGCCTTTGCGTGTATGACAGGTGGGCCCGACAGGTGTGTGGCCAACCTGTCATACAGCCAAAGGCAGGTGCAGTTATGTCCGTGAGGGAGAGGATAATCAAACTTCTCGTTGATGTACGAGTTGACGCGGCACATCAAAGCACTGCACTCGATATATTTCAATAATTTGCGTTTACCGACGCATTAATTACAACGCATGCATGCCGTGACTCTCCTTTTGATACTTGCATGTGTCGGGGGACTGATCCACGAACACCTATGGGACCGGCGGGCCGAGTCCCTTTCGATTCGGTGAGGGCAGAGGTCGTGCAAAGAGCAGATCGAGGCGAGGCACGCGAGCAGTTTACCCAGGTTCGGGCCGCACGGATGCGTAAAACCCTACTCCTGCTTTGTGGTTTGTATTGATTTCTTGCTTGGGAGCGCGGAGTGCACAGTACACACCAGCGGCTAACTAAACCGAGTGTGAGTGTTCCCTAAGCTAGCTAACTTGAATCAGCTGACCCCCTCTACGTTGCGCATGGACATCCTTTTATATGCTCAAGGGGTCACCGACAGGTGGCAACGTAGACAGGGGAAAAAATGGAAAGGTGCTGCGGTAGGTACAGCTACCTGCTACAGTGTATCATACCTAACCCTGACGGCAGGGGACAAGGGCATTAAATGCCCGTCTGTGTCACCTAAACAGTGCAAAAGGGATCGTCAGGGACGCCACCGCTTGCCACGATGGCAATCTTGTCAGCGCCGCTTGCCACCGCGCACCCCTGGCCGCACAGCCTCCCGCCACGTACGCCTGGAAGGGTCCCAGAGTGACACGTTGGTGGATGTGCTGGAGCGCGGGCGTGGAGTGGTGGCTTGCCGCGGCAAGCGCCTTGCCGCGGTTGTTGTCTTGTCGCGTCCGGGAGCTTGTCGCTCACCGGGCCTTGCCGGGGCGCGAGGTGCGCCGCGGCAAGTTTCTTGAGATGCCTTGAGTGGCCTTCCAGGCAAGCTCCTCTTGTCGGGGTCTTGTCTCCTTAAGCGCCTTGCCTTGGTTGGCCTTCCCGGCAAGCTCCTTTTGCCGGGGTCTTGTCTCCTTGGCTTGGACACTTTGTTCTTGAATGGCTCCAAAGGAACCACGGAGGACCTTGGCGGTCACCCGGCAAGCCTTGCCGCGGGACGCTGCGACTGCCCGTGCACAAGTTCGGGATACTAGGGTACCCCTACTCTAGTACACCGACAGGAGCCCCCAGGGCTGGGCCATACACGGTGCCGAGCGCTGTTGGGCCAGGCCCAAAACAGGGCACGGGCACGCGCGGCCTAGGTTACGCCGTATCTCTCTCCGTATCCACCGCGCCCTCCCCGAACGGCACGCGTTGAATGCGGCGTCGTGGGAGAGGTCATGGGTGGTTTTTTATTCGGAAATGCGAAACGTCCGCCCCCTCCCTCTTTATAGGCAGAGGAAACAGGGGCAGTTCGCCCATTTGCCCGTTGCCGTTCCAATCTCAGAAATCTCCGCCGCTCCCTCGCCTTCCGAAAACTGAGAGAGAGAGAGCAGCGCTCCGCTCCCACATCGCCACCAGCACCAACAACGCCGTCGACCTCCTCTACTACTTCCGCCATGGCTCCAAAAGCCGACAAGGGGAAGGTCGTGAAGTCGACCGAGGCGCAGCGGCTTGCGGCGCTGCGGAAGGAGCGGGCCGTCTTCCCTCCCAATCTTGGCGCGGAGGAGCTGAGGGAGAACTACTATCTTTTCTGGTCGACGGAGACGTGCGCGCATCCGCGCACGAAGGTACTCCCCGCCGCCGCTTGGAAGAAGGCCCTAAACGGATACCCCTTCTTCGCATTGTTCTTCTACTGCGGGCTCTGCCCGCCCTTCTCTGAATTCTTCTGCGACATCATGAATACCTACGGATTCCACCTCCTTGACTTCACCCCCAATGCTGTTCTGACCATGGCAGTTTTCGCACATCTCTGCGAAAACTTTGTCGGAGTCCACCCCAGTGTAGCCCTCTTCCGCCATTTCTTCATACCCCGAGTAGAGAGAGGGGAGCCTCTATCCGGCGGAATTGCCTGGATCTCAAGGCCCAACAAGAAGGAGACGTATCTGGAGGGAGAATTCCGCGGCAAGTGGGAGTTGTGGAGGGCAGATTGGTGCTGGATTGACGAGGAGAACCCGCAGCCATTCACCACCCGGTGCAAAACCCCAGTAGCGCGCGGCAGCGATTGGAGTGACGTGGCCCCGTAAGATGACAGGCTGAAGATTGCCGTCACCAGGATCCTGCATCTCAGGCTTGCCGGGCTAACTGTTGGCGCTGTTGGCGCAGACTTCCTTCGCCGCCACATCGCCCCCCTGCAGGAACGGGGGAGGCCTACTTGGGAGTTCAAGAATGCGGCAGATATCATGAGGCTGCGGCCGGGCCTCAATTACAACTTCACAGTCCTGGAGCTCAACACGATGCTTCAGGAGCTCTTCAAGTATGACCCCCAACATCCCGAGGTCTTCAGGTTGCCGGGGGGCGTCGTTCCGCGGTGCAACAATTCCTCGCTCGACCGCATCCGTGCAATGATGCCGGAGTGCGACTCGCACGGAATTGTGCCGACTTGGCAGGAGCCCGCAGACGACGTCGTGCAGAAGTTCTTCGATGACTTGGTGGAAGTGCCGATCCGCTCCGACGAGATGAAGGGCCTCACCCGCGACACCACCGATGCGGAGCTTGCACTCATCGCCACTAGGGTGGAAGAGGCGGCGGCAGCCGCAGCCGCGGGTGACTTTGGATTCAACGTGGAGGAGGCAGATGCAGCAGAGGCGGAAAGCCGTGCCGAGTGAGGGGAGCCCGCCGGCAAGAAGGAGCTTGCCGAGCGTGACGCCGAGCCAAGCGATCCCGCCAAGGATACGAGCGGCTCGCTGGACATCAACTCTTCTTCCTCCTCATCTTCAGGCAGCTCGTCGCAAGCAGAGCCTCCATCCCCACCAAGAAGGCGTCTCCGCAAGGCCGGTGACGTGGCGGAGCGGCAAGCGGGTCAACAGTCGCCACGCCGCGTGACGCGCTCCACCGCGGCAACCACCGTTGCCGTGGGAGCGCCTCATGCGGCGACGGCAACTGGACCGGAGTCTAGCCGGACCACCGCTTCAGTTCCTGCCGCTGCTCACACCGCGCCGGTAGCCGGAGCAGGGTCGTCTCAGACCACCGCCACTGCTCCCGCCAAGCGGCCAAGGGAAGCTTCTCCTCCGCCTCCTCGCGCCGGGCGCGCGCCGGACTTCGACTTCTCCGCGTTCAGCTCCGACGAGGAAGAAGAAGAAGAGTAAGCTTCTCTTGCTGTACTTGCGTTTCTTCAATTCTTGTTGTTTTGTCTTGTATCTCACTTGCTTTTCTCTGAACTTGTCCCTCTTTAGGACTCTGGCCCACAGAGCGGCAAAGAGGGCCAAGGTCCCAGTGATCGTCATCGAGGACGAGCCCACTGCAACAGCAGGTGGCGCGCCCGAGACAACCTTGCCGGACCCGGCGACTTTCCTCCAGGGCAGCCCCCAGCGTAAGTGTATGATTTACTTTCTGCTGCGAGGCGTGCTTGGGTACTTGTCTTTGCTGATATCTGCTTGTTGACTTGTGTAGGAGCCGAGCACCCCCACCAGGAGCCAAGGGAGAATCCCCCGACAAGGGAGAATTCTCCGACAAGGGAAGGCTTCCCGGTGAGGGAGAAGTCTCCGGCAAGGGAGGGTTCTCTGGCGAGAGACAGCACCAGCGGCCCCCCGACGGCGGAGACCAAGACTGCAGAGCCTAGTGCAGGTACTCCTCTTGCTTCAAAACTTCCCTCGGTTTCTTCTTTTCTTGATCTTTCTGGGTTTTCGCTGGATTTTGTTTGACTCTTTTCCCCTTTTCCGGCCGTCAGATCCATCCGCTGCGGAGCAGATGGAGATCGAGGTCGCCGCTGAAGAAGCAGCCGGCGCTGGCGATCCTGCCGGCGCCGGGGCCGCCAAGGGTGCCGCCGCAGCAACTGGCGAGGGATCTGGCGATCGTACTGACGGCACTGAGGCCGCAGGAGCGCCAGGCGCTACACCGACCGCCGACCCGTCAGCCGAAGCCGCAGCGCCAAGCTCCAAGGAGCCCCAGCCGGGCGTTTACTTGAAGGCCGGCGACGACGTCTTCATCAATCTCCCCTGGGCGTCAAGCTCCAGGGCGCCGGTCGAGGGGGAGATCTTCGACGGAGAAGTGCTTGCCTCCGCGGGGTTGACGGTGGTTGACGCGCCAAGCAGCAGCAGCAATGAGCCCAAAGAAGAGCGGCTGCTGCGGAAGTTGATGTCGCTCTACCGCGCGCGGCAAGCCAAGCTGGAGTCCCGAGAGGCACTTGTCACGAAGGCAGGAGCTGACATCGAAAAGCGCGCAGAAGAGCTCGGGGGTTTCCACCGGGAAGCGCTCCGATCCCTGGCGGAGGAGCGGGAGCAGCTTGCCGAAGCGCAGAAGGCCTTCCTCCTTGAGAAGGCCGAAGCCGAAGAGCGGCAGCGTCTTGCCGCTGTGAAGCTAGCCACGGAGGAGGGCGAACTGGCGCAACGGAAGCTCAATCTCGACTCCCACGAGGAGGAGCTTGCCGCATGCGAGGGAAAACTCGGTGAAGCCCTCAAACAAGCAGAGGATGCCGCCGCCGCCGCCGAGGCCGCCAAGGAGGAGTTGAAGACGAAGGTGGCGCAGCTAGAAGCCGATCTCGCCGAGAAGGGCAGAGAGCTCAGCGCCGCCAAGGTCTCCAACGTGGATCTTGAGTTGAAGCTAACCACTTTGACCAAGACTCTGGACAGCGCCAAGAAGCGGGAGGCGGCCTCGAAGGAGGAAATCAAGGCCGACAAGGCGCTGCTGGAGAGTGCTGCCGCCGCCCAGAACGCCTTCAGGGAGACTGTGACGCACTGGACAGAGAGTCTTGTGAATACCGCCACAGAAATCGACAAGGAGCTGGCGTAGCTGGGGATGGAAGATCTCGGGTATCCCTCCGACGACAACCTCCAACCCAGCGCCAAGCTCGTCCTGTTCTTCAAGGGCATGGCGACGGCCCTTCAGCGGCTCCGGGAAAGGATCCCCAAGCAGCTGGCCGACGAGTCGCGCGGGAGCTCTTCAGAAAGTGTTGATGAAGGTGGCCTTCCGCAATCCGGGCCTCCGCCTCACCAATATCCTCAGGACCTTGCCGCCGGAAGCTGATCTGGAGGAGCTCAAGGCCCTTGTCGCACCCATTGTGGACAAGGTGAGCGGGATCAAGAGGGTCGAAGGCGATCGCGTAGATTAGGCCGCCCATTTCTTCTTTCCTTGTCGCTGTTTATCATGTCATGAAAACAATCTATTAGAGTTGCGACAAGGTATCTTTGAAATATAGCTTTGTTCTATGGAATGATTGCAACGTTATTCCCTTTACTTGAATCCTCCCTTTGTATGTCTTTTTACCCTACGCTTTTAGGGAACTTGCCGGTGCAGGCACCTGGGCCGCGAGCGCTGAGTGCGGGACGTCAGCAGCCTGCTGGCGGTGCCGCTACCGGCAAGAAACCTTGTCGCAACTAGTTGCAGCTCACTTAAGTTGCTGAGCGAACTCGAAAACAAAGTAAGGGCGCTAGCAGCTCACTTAAGTTGCTGAGCGGACTCGAAGCAAAGTAAGGGCGCTAGCAGCTCACTTAAGTTGTTGAGCGGACTCGAAACAAAGTAAAGGCGCAACTAGCTACGAGTTGGTTCCTCCGCGCACAGGTTTTCCATACAAAGTGTGGTCGTTCAAGGGAGATAACTTAAAATTTAAAAAATTTGATTGCTCAAACTTTGGCAACTTAGCTTTTCTGTTGTTTGCTTCCCGGCAAGGCGAAACTTCCTTGAGCGACGCCTGGTCCATACCACTATCATCTCCTTTCCCCCCGGCAAACTTGTGGGCGAGGGAACCTTCTTTTCCTTGAGAAAAAAGAAAGGAGAGAAAAATAGAGATACGGAGCCTTACAGCTCGTTATTGCTCACCGTGGTGTAGGTGCTGCACAAAGTGTCAGATCATATATGCCAAAAATAGAAAGCATAAAATCGACAAAATGTGCGGAGCACATGAGCTTTACTTACGCACGGGGTCTGCGCCCGGCTTTGTACAAAGGATTACATGCAACAGCGGCAAGACTTGTACAAAAGGTGGTTGCCGGAACAGGTTCCGACAACCGTGCCTTACGGGTAAAACTTACGAAGATGCTCAATGTTCCAGGAGTTGCTCACCGGAATGCCATCTTCGGTCTCAAGGCGGACAGCGCCAGGCCTAGTGACTCGTTTCACCCGGTAAGGGCCTTCCCACTTCGGCGTCAACTTGTTGGAATTCTTGGTGGACTGAACTCGCCGAAGAACAAGGTCGCCTTTCTCGAGACTTCTGGCGTTAACTTTGCGGCTATGGTAGCGGCGCAAAGCTTGCTGGTAGCGAGCAGCTCGCACAGCAGCCTGAAGACGATCTTCCTCAAGGAGCAGCGCGTCATCTTGTCGCAGCTGCTCTTGCTCAAGCTCATCATAAGCGAGCACTCGAGGTGACCCGTATACGAGTTCCGTGGGGATAACTGCCTCTGCTCCATAGACTAGAGCGAAAGGTGTCTGACCAGTGGCTCGATTTGGCGTCGTCCTGATCGACCAAAGAACCACCGGCAGCTCCTCGATCCAGTTTCTTCCGCACTTGTGCAGCCTGTCGAAAGTTCTGGTCTTGAGCCCGCGCAGCACTTCAGCATTTGCCCTCTCCGCTTGACCATTGCTTCTCGGGTGAGCAACAGAAGCGAAGCAGACCTTGGCGCCAAGATCTTGGACGTACTGCATGAAGGTGCGGCTCGTAAATTGTGTACCGTTGTCGGTGATTATCCTGTTAGGGATCCCGAAGCGGCAAACAATCGACCTGAAGAACTTGACTGCTGACTGTGCTGTCACCTTCCTCACTGGTTCCACTTCCGGCCACTTTGTGAACTTGTCGATTGCAACGTACAAGTACTCAAAGCCCCCGACTGCTCGGGGAAAGGGGCCGAGGATATCGAGCCCCCAGACCGAAAATGGCCAGGATAAAGGGATCGTCTGGAGAGCTTGAGCTGGTTGGTGTATCTGTTTGGAATGGAACTGGCACGCTTCACACTTGGTCACTTGTGCAGTTGCATCCTGGAGGGCTGTCGGCCAAAAGAAACCTTGCCGGAAAGCTTTGCCGGCAAGTGCTCTTGCGCCAATGTGGTGACCACATATGCCTCCATGTATCTCTGCCAACAGCTTTTGTCCGTCTTCCCAGTGAATACACTTCAATTTCACACCGTTGAGTCTTCTTCTGTACAGTGTCTTGTCGACAAACTGGTACATACTTGACTGCCGGGCTACTCTTTCTGCTTCTTCTTGCTCTTCGGGAAGTTCTCCTGTCTGAAGGAAATGGACAATCTGCTGTGCCCATGCTGGAGCTTGTGGCTCGACAACAAGGACTAAAGGCAAATCTGCTACTGCGGGAACATCCGCTTCTATGGCGAGAACCTGCGGCTCCGCCGGAGCTTGACGTTCCCCGGCAAGCTTGCCGGAGCAAAACTTGTCGGGAGCTTCTGCTTCAACGGAACAAACCCTGGCGCTTGCCGGAGCAGACTGCTCCTCAGCGCAAGGCAAATCTGTCGCTGCGGGAACGTCCGCTTCTACGGCGAGAACCTGTGGCTCTGCCAGAGCTTGACGTTCCCCGGCAAGCTTGCCGGAGCAAAACTTGCTGGGAGCCTCTGCTTCAACGGAACAAACCTTGGGGTTTGCTGGAGCAGATTGCTCCTCAGCGCTCTTGGCGTTGATCTTGGGGACCTTCTTGGCGGCGGCTTCGGGAAGCTCTGCCGGAAAATAGTCACCAGAAATCAACTTCCTCTTCTTGCTCTGTCCGGTTGATGGCGTTACGGAAGGTTGAGTCGGCTTGAGCACAAAGATCCCTGGTTCCACAGGTAACTTAAGTGCGGCGCACTTTGACAGGCCATCGGCAATGTCGTTCTCTACTCTTGGAACATGCTCCATCTGTAGGCCGTCAAAGTGCTCTTCTAGCTTTCTCACTTCGTCGACGTAGGCTTCCATCAACGGACTCTGATAATTCTTGTTCACTTGGCGGACGACAAGCTGCGAGTCACCCCTGACAATGAGCTTCTTGATCCCAAGGTCTGCCGTGATCCTGAGACCGGCAAGCAAACCTTCATACTCTGCAGTATTGTTTGTCGCTTGCTCCTTGGGAAAGTGCATCTGGACTATGTACTTGAGGTGCTCTCCGGTGGGTGCGATGAGCAGCACGCCAGCACCGGCGCCTTGCAGCGAAAAGGCACCATCAAAGTACATCAGCCACTCTTTGCTTGCTTCCTTGACGGGGATGCTTGTTTCTGGAATTTCTTCATCTGGTGTTGGCGTCCATTCTGCTATGAATTCTGCCAATGCTTTTCTTTGGATAGTTGAAGTACTCTCAAACTTAAGGCCAAAGCTCGACACTTCCAGTGCCCACTCAACAATCCTGCCTGTCGCTTCTGGATTCTGTAGTATCCTCTTCAACGGAAAGCGAGTGACAACTGTGATCTCATGTGCTTGGAAGTAATGGCGCAGCTTTCTCGAGGCCATGAGGAGGCCGAAAAGCAATTTCTGCACGCCAGAGTACCTTGACCTAGCCCCTTGCAGAAGGGAGCTGACAAAGTAAACTGGGCGCTGCACCATTTTTTCTGTATTTCCTCGTGCATCTGCGCAGATTCATCTTTGTCGGTACCAGAGCTTGTCGGGGAAGCCCCCTGCTTGTCGCTGGATGCGCCTGCCGTGGTTGCTGGCTCGTCATCTACCTCCCTCTCCGCTACTAACGCAGCACTAACCACTTGATTGGTTGCCGCTATGTACAGCAGCAACTTCTCTTGTGGCTTAGGTGCGACAAGTGTTGGAGCGGAGGACAGGTATCTCTTCCAGTCTTGCAGCGCAGCCTCCGCTTCCGGAGTCCATTTCATTGGACCTGCCTTTTTCAATAGTTTGAAAAACGGCAGGGCACGCTCAGCAGACCTAGAGATAAACCTGCTGAGAGCAGCCACGCAACCGGCAAGTCTTTGTACATCCTTGACGCGCTTTGGTGCTTCAATCTGCTCAATGGCCTTGATCTTGTCGGGATTGGCTTCAATTCCCCGCTGAGACACGAAGAACCCGAGAAGCTTGCCGGAAGGGACTCCAAACACACACTTCTCTGGGTTGAGCTTGAGGCTGATCTTGCACAGATTTGCAAAGGTTTCATCCAAATCTTGAATCAGAGTTGCCCTGTCCTTGCTCTTGACCACTATATCATCCATGTAGGCTTCCACATTTCTGTGTATTTGCGGCTCAAGGGCGACATGGACTACTCTTGCAAATGTTGAACCAGCATTTTTTAATCCGAAAGGCATCCGTACGAAACAGTACGTGCCACATGGAGTAATAAATGCGGTCTTCTCCTCATCCTCTTCTGCCATGAAGATCTGATGGTATCCTGAGTACGTGTCAAGAAATGAAAGCAAATCACATCCGGCTGTGGAGTCAACAATCTGATCGATGCGCGGCAAAGGAAATGGGTCTTTGGGACAAGCTTTGTTAACATCAGTAAAGTCGATACAAAGTCTCCATTTCCCGTTCGCCTTGCGCACGACTACAGGATTGGCCAACCACGTAGGATGGAGCACTCCTCTGACAAGGCCTGCTGCTTCCAACTTCTTGATCTCTTCTGTGATGAATTCTTGGCGCTCCACTGCTTGCTTCCTGACCTTCAGCTTGACGGGCCGCGCATGAGGACAAACGGCAAGGTGGTGCTCAATTACTTTCATGGGAACACCGGGGATGTCAGACGGTTGCCACACAAACACGTCGACATTCGCCCGCAGGAAAGTAACGAGCGCGCTTTCCTATTTAGGGTCGAGAGTGGCACTGATGGTGAAGGTACCACCAGTGCCGTCCTCCTTGGCGGACACCTTCTTCGTCTCTGGCGGAGCTGCCATTGTCTTCTTACACTTGCCGGTGGAGCTCGATGGTGCGTCCTCGACGGCAGCGCGGCACTCCAAAGAGGTGCGCTTGCCGGAGTGGGCATCAGAACTCTTGCCGGACTTGGTCTTCTTCCCCCCGGGAGCTTCAACGGCAAGTGACTTGCGATCTGCCGCGGCTGCTGCTTCCCGGTAGATCTTGTCGGCGTAGATAAGAGCATCCTTCTTGTCGCCGGGGACGGAGATGACGCTTATCAGGCCTGGCATCTTCAGCATGTTGTATGCGTAGTGAGAGGCTGCCATGAACTTGGCGATTGATGGACGGCCAAGTATCCCATTGTAAGGCAATGGAATATCGGCAACGTCAAAAGTGACCCTCTCAGTCCTGAAGTTTAGCTCGCTGCCAAACGTTACTGGCAACGTGACCTTCCCCTTCGGCTTGCTCCTTCCCGGGTTGATTCCTTGGAATGTGCCGGTCTCTTCGAGCTCGCTGTCAGGGATTTGGAGTTTCTGGAGTACAGCGGAGGAGATCAGGTTCAAGCCGGCCCCGCCGTCAACTAGCATCTTAGTGACCTTGAGGTTGCGGATAGTTGGTGAAACCAACATCGGCAAGCACCCGACTGCAGTTGTGCGTTCAGGGTGGTCCTCAATATCAAAGATGATAGGCGTGCTGGACCATTTCAGAAGCTTGCGTGATTCGACGGGTGGTTCCGCTGCATTGACTTCCCGCACCCACTGCTTGAGCTGGCGGTGCGAAGTACGCAGAGAAGCACCACCGTCAATGCACAAGACCTCTGTGGCTTTCTGGAACTCCTGCTCACTGGTCTCGACATCCTCCATGTCTTCGTCATCGTCATCTTCGTCTTTGTCGCGGCCGCGCGGAGGTCTGTCTCCTTGCCGCTGCTTGGCCTTGCCGCGGCGTCCTCCCCGGCCGGCGCACTTCTTGCCGGATTCTCCATCGCCGCCTTGGGCCCTCTCCTTGTCGCGGCGCTCGTATTTAGCCTTTTGTTGCTGGACAAGCTGCTCGACCTTCTTGCAGCTCTAGAGGTCATGGCCCTTGGTGCGGTGGATCTTGCAGTACTGCTTGTCGGAGCCGTCCTGCTTGTCGGCGGCCGCCACAGCTTGGCAGTTGGTGCATGCGGCAATCTCCTTGCCGGAGCTACCAACTTTGGCTTTATTGGCGCCACCTTCGTTGCCGGACTGCTCAACGACTAGCACATCTTTGCCTTTCTTCTTCCTGTTCCGCCGCCGGTTTTTCTTTGCCGGGGCGGCATCCTCACTGTCAGATCCTCCTGCTCCTATATTCTCTCCGGGGAGTCTCCTCCCTTCCTCAGCACGTGCACACTTGTCGGCCAGGCTATATAGCTCACTGCCATCTCTGATCTTGCACATCGCCATCTTCTCCCGCATCCTGCGGTTACGCACGTTCTGATGAAACGCGCTGATGACCGCGGCAGGGTGGACATCTGGGATGTTGTGCTGTACACGGCTGAATCTCTGAATGTACTTGCGCAGAGGCTCTCCTTCCTTCTGGACGAGCAGATGAAGGTCACTTTCTTGGCCATGAGGTTTGTGGCCGCCTGTAAAGGCGCCGACAAACTGATGGCAAAGGTCTGCCCAGGAGGATATGGAGTTGTCCAGCAAGTGCATGAGCCAGGACCTGACGTTGGGCATGAGCACCAGCGGGAAGTAGTTGGCAAGGATCTTGTCGTCCCGTCCCCCGGCAGCCTGCACCGTGATGGTGTAGATGCTGAGGAACTCCGACGGATGCGACTTGCCGTCGTACTTCTCTGGTACGTCTGGCTTGAAGTTCTTCATGCTGGGCCACTGGACTTGCCGTAGCTCACGAGTAAACGCAGGGCAACCTACCGCGTACGGCAAGTCGCCTGGTTCCCCTGGCGCATGCATGTCGACAGAAGGCCCAGCGCGCTGGTCTGATTGACGTCGCACTTCTCTTTGGCGCTCGATGCGAGTACGAGCGTCTTCTTGTTGTCGTTTGTGAAGAACTTGGCGCTGATCGCGACGAGCTCGTGGATCTGATGACGCGGTGGAGTCGCTGTCGAGGTGGATCCGGCGAGTCGGCGATCTTGGCCTTCGGAGCGGAGAGTGCACAGTGGCTGCACCCCCACCGGTCTTGTCGCCACCGGCTTGTGCCTGGCTGACTTGCCGCGGTTGCGACGTGCTCGGTTGCCGTTGGGCGTCGCCGTTGGCGAAGCCGATGAGACTCCGAATGGTGGCCCTCCAGTCGTCGATCTTGTCCGGCGCTGGAGGGTAGTCCAGGAGCAGTTGAGCTCGCGCCAAAGCTTCTGCGGCAGTGGCGGGTGGCGGTGGCGAACGGTGCGAGGAGCGAGATATGCTCGGACTTCTAACTATGTTAGAAGGAGCAGTATCCCGTCCAGGCGACTGTGCCTCGCTCATGCCAGCATGTTGGCGTACATGCTGGTCTTGAGCACTCCGGGACCCACCAGCTCGATCTTGGTCCAGCAAACGCATGGTACCGTGAGTACCATGACGCTGCCGGTCCCGCGCTTCCTGAGATGGGCGCGGTGCATGCACGGACGCCGAGGTCTTGGAGTGCGCCCGGTCATTGTGGGAGCCGGCCACGCTGCCGATGGGCAGCGCAGCCTTGTCCTTGGACCTGGCAGCACCGCGAGCTCCCTCATCGACGCCCGTTCTTCTGCTGGCGTCCGCCCCACCAACCGTTTGCTCCGGCGGTGGTGGGTTCGGCGCGGACAGAGTAGCTGCCTCCGAAACCTTCTTCTTCGGCGGCATGTTGATGAAGATGATGAAGATCTAGCCTGCGTGAACGCCGGACCTGGTTCGCACAATCTCGACGCCCCCTACCTGGCGCGCCAAAGATGTCGGGGGACTGATCCACGAACACCTATGGGACCGGCGGGCCAAGTCCCTTTCGATTCGGTGAGGGCGGAGGTCGTGCAAAGAGCACATCGAGGCGAGGCACGCGAGCAGTTTACCCAGGTTCGGGCCGCACGGATGCGTAAAACCCTACTCCTGCTTTGTGGTTTGTATTGATTTCTTGCTTGGGAGCGCGGAGTGCACAGTACACACCAGCGGCTAACTAAACCGAGCGTGAGTGTTCCCTGAGCTAGCTAACTTGAATCAGCTGACCCCCTCTACGTTGCGCATGGACCTCCTTTTATATGCTCAAGGGGTCACCGACAGGTGGCAACGTAGACAGGGGAAAAATGGAAAGGTGCTGCGGTAGGTACAGCTACCTGCTACAGTGTATCATACCTAACCCTGACGGCAGGGGACAAGGGCATTAAATGCCCGTCTGTGTCGCCTAAACAGTGCAAAAGGCATCGTCAGGGATGCCACCGCTTGCCACGATGGCAATCTTGTCAGCGCCGCTTGCCACCGCGCACCCCTGGCCGCACAGCCTCCCGCCACGTACGCCTGGAAGGGTCCCAGAGCGACATGTTGGTGGATGTGCTGGAGCGCGGGCGCGGAGTGGTGGCTTGCCGTGGCAAGCGCCTTGCCGCGGTTGTTGTCTTGTCGCGTCCGGGAGCTTGTCGCTCACCGGGCCTTGCCGGGGCGCGAGGTGCGCCGCGGCAAGTTTCTTGAGATGCCTTGAGTGGCCTTCCCGGCAAGCTCCTCTTGCCGGGGTCTTGTCTCCTTAAGCGCCTTGCCTTGGTTGGCCTTCCCGGCAAGCTCCTTTTGCCGGGGTCTTGTCTCCTTGGCTTAGACACTTTGTTCTTGAATGGCTCCAAAGGAACCACGGAGGACCTTGGCGGTCACCCGACAAGCCTTGCCGCGGAACGCTGCGACTGCCCGTGCACAAGTTCGGGATACTAGGGTACCCCTACTCTAGTACACCGACAGCATGTGTTGATTTAATGCACCTTGAAGTAGTATAAAATATGTGACGGTAAAGCTTTGTAATACCCCGGCCCAAGTCGAGAGATGGTTGTGCACGAGGAGGGCGAGATCATGCAGACCGAACAGGACCCGACGATGGAGCTCTCTAAGGTCTCGATGGACCTCATCGTGCTCCACTGCCCCTTGTGCCTTCGCCCCTTGACGCCTCCAGTGTATGAGGTTCGAATATATCTCATCCGTTCGGCTGATTGAGCAAGGTGCAGGTTTCTTGATTGATGTGTTGTTCGATTGATTTCTGTAGTGCAAGGGAGGGCACCTGGCCTGCATGGACTGCCGCATCGAGCGCCCCGGGAACCAGCGACAGTGCCAGAAGTGCAAGCACGGCTGTGGCTATGACGTGCAGAACACGGCGGTGGACTCCGTCCTTTCGTCGGTGAGGGTGGAGTGCCCGCACGAAGGCTGTGGGCTCTACGTCACTTACCACAAGCTCGCCGATCACCAGAGCGTGTCTCCGCTCACGCCCTGCAAATGCCCCGTGCCCGTTTGCGGCTAAGAAGGCCCGCCACATTCAGATTGACAAGATCACGTCCTAAATGTTTCTAAAGTGCCTTCTGTTTATCTTACTAATATGCTAATATCGGGATTACCTTGGTCTACTTTAGCTTAAGAAATGGTGGGTTTTGGTGGCGATGCAGCAATTACTTCGACATCAGATCAGTAATTTCCAACAGTCGAACGGATATTTTGTGTCTCTTGGATATAAAGTTCCTTTGGGTAAGAAGTACTACTTGTCATCAAAATGGATAAAAGGAGATGTATGTAGATGTATTTTAGTTCTAGATACGTCCCTTTTTATCCATTTTGATGACAAGCACTCCCTCCGTTCCACAATACATGCCTTCCATTTGTCAAAATATAGATGTATCTAGACATGTTTTAGTATATAGGTACATCCATGATAGAGCCAATCGGATGGTTGAGAACACTACAATTCGTAGCTACAGATGCGTGTGTGACTCCCAGATGTAGAGGCTGGGGGTCATCATCCTCCTTTTCGAGAAAAAACAGACGTGTGTGTGAGTGCGTGCGTGCACCTCTTCTCTTCCTGTATAACGTACTACTAAACTCAGAGTACAAGTTTTTGTGGGTGGCACGATGGTGCGTGCGAGAAGTCCCGAGAGATAGGTTTAATGCGTCTGAAAAAAAGACTAGCTTAGAGCTCGGCACGCGGCTATTCCTGTCGAACGCCCCATTAACCGTAAGATATGTATACTACGGTGCCAGTTATTGCCCATACACAGCAGTACTCCCTCCTTTCCGGTTTATAGGGCTTAATTCAAAAATCTCACCAACCAAGATGGTGAGTGGTGGAATATTTTCTGTAGTTTGCAAAAGCACCTAATTAATGCTCTTGTTTTTCTCAAAAAATTATGTTTATCAATGCATTAATTGCATTCATGCATTGGTCAATTTTCTCTTAATACTTGCATGCAATGATTTAATGCACCTTGGAATCTGAACATGTGTTGGGGAACAACCAAATTGAGCCTTATAAAATGGAAAAACTAAAATTTTGAGATAAGCCCTATAAAACCGGAAAGGAATGAGTAGAAAAAGAAGTACTCCATCCGGGAATAGTGCCGCACTTCAAAACTAGAACTGACAATAAATTTTGAGCTTGCGTCTCGTCACATTCCAAATTACTCCACGCTATATTGAATTGCAAACCTGTTCACACCGATCACAACCTAAACGGTTTCCCACTTAGGAGCGTATTAGTACTCGGTTACAAATACTAGTATGCCAAGATGACTACACATTCCTCCTCAACTCCTCATCCACAAAAACAAACAAGTCATTAAGCACCCTTCCCTTGCGTCTGCCATGGCCAGCATGAGTTCTGGGTCGAGAGATTGCCACTAGGGAGAGACGAGCATGGAAGCGGAAGCACGAGAGATGTCCCGCCTCGCTGTAAGAGCAGCTGACATGTCCCGCCGCGCGGAAGTAGCAGCACAGAGGTCCCGCCGCGTCGTCGATGCAGCAGACTGGTCCGGCCGCGCCGCGGAAGTAGCAGAGATGTCCCGCCGCGCCACGAATGCAATAGAGATGTCCCGCCGCACCACGGTTGCCTGGGAAAATTTCTCGCGGGAAGGCGACAACTGTTACAGGCGCATGCATACGATCGTCCATAGCCAGATGGATCAGATCTCCGGCTGGGCGAGGTTGCAGGACGACATGAAAGCCTCGTTTGAACAGGCTACCAGCGTCATCCGGCAACTAAGGGAGGGCAATGAGAGGCTCCGGGACGAGCGCGACCTGCTAAGGGAGAAGATCGTCCGAAGTGCAGACCAGCAGGAGGAGACCAGTGCCTTGTTGAAGAGGACCGGCGTCATCGTCAAGAAACTTATGGACGAGAATAACATGCTTTGAAACGAGCGCCAAAGGCTGGTGGAGGAATCCGTGGATGTTCTCAAGCAGCGTCTTGAGGACACGAAAGAGCTCATTGCCGCTCGCCGTGGAGACTAGTTCCCGCGGCCTGCAGCAACGCATCAAGAAAGTAGAGATCAGCGAGCGAGATCCTTGTCTTCCTTCTTCTTTTGCCCTTGTGTATTTCGGGCGTAGCCGCATGTGGCTTTTTAAATTATCTTTCTAATTATGTAAGACAATTAATCGTCCTTATCTTTCTGTGGAAGATCAATGTTGCGAGGCTGGAATGAAGAAAACTCTTGCTATGGCGACCCTGGCGTTGCTGTTCTTCTAGTTGCTGCTGGGCTTCCTTCAGTTTCCTGGTTTTTTTATGTAATAATCAGTTTAGGATGTGGATTGTGTCGTCAGTTGTGAAATGTTGGGTTCTAGCGCGGATGTTTGGCCTTTGTTGGCCTCTTGGGATGTTGCGATTTCAATCCGGTAGCCTTTAGTCCTTCGTGTTAGGCTGGAGTTATGCTGAACTTCTTGTGAATTGTGGTGGTTTTCAGTAATGAAAATCAGAAGGGGCAAGCCCTTCTTTGATCAAAAAAAATTAATCGTCCTTATATATTCATCAGTCTTGCTATAAGTCGCAGTAGATGCTATATAGGTCCATCGGATCTTACATCAAGATCTGTGCTTTCAGATTTTCTTTTTTCTCTCTTAAATCTCAGTCGAGTGAGACATAGCCACGCCATTAAACAGAGGCTCGAGCGCCATTAATGGACACCTTGGGAGAGAGGTGGACGGCAGATGGAGGTCAAAGGGCTCTCCTCCCAATAAGCACGCGCAGGGGTCTGATCGCACACCTCTCATACTCAAATAGCTACCCTGCACGGCGCCTCCTAGCTAATAAAAAATGGGGACGCGTGGCGGCACGTAAATGGTACTAGTAAGTAGAACGCCCATGGTTTCAATAATACTTGTGTTTCCGATTGTAACGTGACAACACTTGTTCCAAAATGAAATTGTTGATTGTTAATGTGTGCGCCTTCGCAAATCGGATTGAAAATTTACCACAGCATGTTGGTGCCATGTCATGGCACCAAGCCAAGTTTCATTATTTTCATCCGTGTTTTGGATTTACAGGAATTAAAAAACTAAGTTTCTCAATGTTTCCAACCCAGCCACGACGCCCAGAATTTTGAATTTCATTCCCATTTCTTGCATGGAACCTAGAAATTTACCCGAGGGCACACATGTGATTTTTCAACCAACTTTGGTGCACTGGAACATATGCTTGTATTTCAAATTTGAATTATGCACACAAAGGTGACACGTTCCCTCCCAGAACCACGAGCCTTCTTGAGAGAAGCTCCGATTAGCAAGAAGCTTATACCAAAATTTGTTCCTATTCAGCCAATTTTTTTACCACGGCATGGTACTACCATGACATGACACCATGCCAACTTTCATGATTTTAAAACCAAGTTTCTCAATGTTCTCGACCGATCCATGATGCCCAGATGTTTGAATTTTATTCTCATTTTTTGCATGGGACCTACTCCCTCCTTCCATCTATATAGGGCCTATTGTGTTTTTCAAGACAACCTTTGACTATTGATAAGATTAATAGCACATGAGATGTATACTATGAAAATTATATTATTGGAAGCTCCTTTGACATACAAATTTGAAGGTATGCTTTGTGTAAGTTGCATGTCATATATTATTTCTCTAACGTTTGGTCAAAGTTAGCCTCGAAAAATGCATTAGGACCTATATAGATGGAAGGAGGGAGTAGAAATTCACCCGAGGACACAAATGTGATTTTTCAACCAACTTTGGTGCACGGGAGCATGTGCTTGTAGTTCAAATTTGAATTATGCACATTAAATGACCAAAAACTCAATTAATGTGTAAATAAGGCCAAACGAAGCCGGAATAATTCCAATATTTAACAGGGCACTCATGTAGTTCTATGTTGCCTTTGTAAATAAACTCAAGGGGGACAACGTATATCGTTTCGCACTCAAAGGTGGCACGTTCCCTCTCAGAACCACGAGCCTTCTTGAGAGAAGCTTCGGTTTGCAAGAAGCTTATACCAAAATCTGTTCCTATTCAGCCAATTTTTTACCACAACATGGTAGTACCATGAAATGACATCCATGCCAAGTTTCATGATTTTTTCAAACATGTTTTGGATTTACAAGAATTTTAAAACCAAGTTTCTCAATGTTCTCGGCCGAGCCATGATGCCCAGATGTTTTAATTTTATTCTCATTTCTTGCATGGGACCTAGAAATTCACCCGAGGACACAAATGTGATTTTTCAACCAACTTTGGTGCACGAGAGCATGTGATTGTAGTTCAAATTTGACTTCTACACATTAAATGACCAGAAACTCAATTAATGTATACAAAACGACAAACGAGCCGGGAATAATTCCAAAATTTAACAGAGCACTAATGTAGTTCTATGTTGCTTTTGTTAAGAAACTCAAGGGGCGGCAGCGTATATCGTTTCACACTCAAAGGTGGCACGTTCCGTCTTAGAACCACGAGCTTCCAAGTCGGCCCGATTTTTTTTACCTCAACATGTTAGTGCCATGACATGACACCGTGCCAAGTTTCATGATTTCCAGGCGAGTTTTGGATTTACATGAATTTAAAATCAAAGTTTCTCGATGTTCTCGGCCGAGTCATGACGCCTAGATGTTTGAATTTCATTCTCATTTCTTCCATGGTACCTAGAAATTCAACCAAGGACACACATGTGATTTTTCAACCCACTTTGGTGCACCGGAGCATGTGCATGCAATTCATATTTAGATTATGCACATTAAAAGTCCAGAAACTCAATTAATGTATAAAAAGGCCAAATGAACCCAAAATAATTCCAAAATTTAACAGGGCACTCATATAGTTCTATGTTGCCTCTGTAAATAAAATCAGGGGGAGGCAGCGTATATCGTTTTGCACACAAAGGTGACACGTTCCCTATCGGAACCACGAGGCTTGTTGAGAGAATCTCCGGTTTTGCAAGAGGCTTATACCAAAACTTGTCCCAATTCAGCCAAAAATTAAACGTATGAAAACAGGGTTTAGATTATCCCAAACATCTCGCTACCTAGATCAATAATGTACTATGATTTGAATTCAACATAAAATGGATACAAATATTTGAATTGGAGAGCATATGGTACATGTAGTTCATAGTGAAATATGATTACTACTATATGTATGTTTTTTTTTATCAAGATAATATTTAAATTATTGTATAACTTGACAATAATCGTATTCAAATAAGGAAAATTGATTCAAATTTAGTCCATATGGTAGACGACAATATATATGTTCACATGGTGGAGTAAAATGTTCATATATGATGGAAGATCAAAATGTATGACTACATCAATTATAAACCGCAAGGTCACCTAACGATATATTCGAATTCAACATAACATGGATTCAAAAATTGAAATTCGAGATCATGGCATATGTAATCATATAAAAAGGGACATTACTCTTTCTTTGGTGGGAATTGATTTGTTTTTTGTTGTTGTTGAGGGAAGTGGGAATTGATTTGGTACTGTGCAGGGTAATCTTGTTCTCCCGATTTTTTTACATTTTTCTTGTAGTTTTTTCAATGGCATCTATAGCAATATAGTAAAAGGGGACATGACTCCCTTGTGTCTTGTATGAATTGTTTTTTTACATGTTAAGTTTGTTCTGCCAAACAAGGAATCCGCACCTTGTTATCCCGAAATTTTCAAGCTCGAGTATCTTTTGTCTCACCTGCTTTGAAACTCCCGCTTCTTCAACCAGCACCGCGCCATATTATCCCGAAATTTGGACGCGCACGAGAACTCCCTCCTCATCCGAAATCGCTCCCGCAGCCCAGACACGTGAAATCCCCCTTCTACCCCTCAGCCGGAAATGAAGCTCCACGTCGCGGTGTCAAAACCAGTGGGGGTACGCTGGTAACTTACCCTACATTTCGGACAAGCGCGTCCCTAAGCTTGGCTCCCCCTCCCCCTTCGCCCCCCCCCATTTGTACACCGAGGCCGCCAAAACCCGTGAAACCCCACGCTCCTCCGTCGGCCTCCCGACCGCCGCCCAGCCGGAGACTCTTCCCCGACTACATCGTCCACCGCAATAGCTTGCCGTCCCTCATCCACCGCACCGGATGAGGATCCGTTGTCGATCTCGTCGTCCCGCCGGATCAGCCGCCCCGTCCTCCACCTCCAAGGAGCTGCCCCGACGTTCGCCTTGTCTATCGCGCCACCTCAATCCCCACAGTGCCGTCTTGACCTGCCCCACCGGAACCGCAGCACCCTCACCAATTCCTCCGATGAAGCCGAGGCCAACTCGACGCCACCAAGGAGGTTCTGCACTCACCACTGCATTTTATCTTTTATTCGATCTCACGGGGCTGCCGGCGCTCGATACCGAGCAGACATGGCGTGTCTCCATCGACGGCCCCGTCGCCTGCCACATCATCCACGGCATCTCTCCCACATGTCGTTTGCTTCCTCGGCGGCGACTTCCACAACGGCACTAGCTGCAGCTGCTCCGGCTCTCGCTCACGCTGCGGCTCTATTCTTGTTGTCGGTCACGCTGCTGCTCTGCTCCTGCTTTCGTTCGTGCTGCTGCTCTGCTCTTGCTCTCACTTGCACTGCTGCTGCTGTTGCACGACCTCCGGCAGCTACAGGAGTTGCTGCTTTAGCACTCGCTCGCGGTGCTACTGCACGACTTGCTCTCTGCTAGTGCGTTCCGTACTCGAGCGTCTGTTGATTTCGATCACTGCTTCTCTGGTACTAGTGCTCGAACGCCCTAAACATCTATTGCAATACTCTGTTACTAGTTCAATCAGTTTCGACAGTAAAATTCAGTTTCGACTGTGAAGTTCATTTTCTTCAGTTAAATTCAGAGTGAACAGTACTTACAGCATCTGTCAGAGCGGCTGTGGCACGGCTGATGCGTTTTACATCTAGCACTTTTTGGTGATGTATTTTACATCATCTATTGCAGATGATATTAGGGTCCCACTTCAGATTAACGTTGTCTGTCTTATCATGCTTCAGCCTCGTCGCCGTACACCTTAGCGAAGCTGCTCCAACGACGGAACTGTCCATCACAGCAGAGCAGTACCCTCGGCGCCGTTTCCAGAGGCCTCGGATCTTCTTCCCCGCCCCCGACAGTCACACCAGCATCATCACCATCCTCCACGTCCAACCCAATGATGCTGAGGTCCACAAGGCTATGCCAAAGAGGTTGTACACTCGTCGCATCACTTAGTTTCTCCATTCCTATGTTCTTCCAATTCATGTGAGACAAACACCCAGGTTGACTGCACATTACAAGTGATTTCAGTTTAAGTTGTATAAACAGTTATGTTCTCATGTGATGCACATTACAAGTGCTGCCAATGCTGTGTAGTTTCTCACACTTATATTCTGTCTATGATGATGTGTCTTAAAAATATATGAGTTGAATTGTGTCTCTATCTTGATTAGGGAACATAAACTAGAATGGTATGGACAATACAGTGACCATAGTACAAAGATATATGTTTGTTTCATGCTATTATCATGTCCACCTTACTACTGAACCGGTTTACCAAAATGAGTTCCGTATACTACAAGCTAAACCTATGATGTGTCTGCTTGTTTCTCTTGTAGTATGGAAACAGAATATTGGAGAAGAGCGCCCCACTATGCGATGGTAGAGAAAGTAATGCATATAAGGTTCAAGATAGTGAGACAACCCTGTTGTTCTCCAAGAAAGGTGATAAAAAATGATCTTGTAGACAGTGAGAAAACTCCACAGTCCTGCATTGATGTAGTGTTCGAGTTACTGGCCAGTACCGCTGGCACAAGCTCTTCGAACTCGCTGCCTAAATCACTTCGGCTTCTTCAGTCTCAGCTACAAGCTGAAAGGAATCAGTCAGCTATGCTGCGGCAAGAAGCCGAAGGACTGAGGAAGTCCTTGCAAAATTCAAATGCATACTTTCTTGTGCAACAGCAAGCGCTGGAGGATTTAAGCGCCAAACAAGAGAAAGTTAATAAGCTTGCTAAGAATCTTGCCAGCATTATGGGTACCCAGGATATTGTTTCTTGAACTCTTCTGAAGTGGTTTCAGTTCTGGACTTGTTTTGCTGCAGCGTTTATATGCTGCTTTGTTCCGTATATTTGCACTGGTGGCGAACTTTGATGCCCAGTGGATGTAATATGTGTAATAGCCGTGATAGCCTAGCATAAGTTGCTTGCTTATTTATTTCCTTGTTGTCTTGTTTATTTGTTTGCTTGTAGTCAGTGCAGTTCTTTTTCCGCGGTTTGCAGTGGCTGCAATAACCTATTTTCAAAAACTAGGCCACGATAACCATGGGCTAATATTTACTATAGTGACACCGGGCCTCCTACGGGCCGTAGAAACAGTGGGCCTTCTACGGGCCGTAGAAACAGTAGGCCTTCTACGGGTTGGAGAAACAATGGGCCTTCTACGGGCCGTAGAAACAATGGGCCTTCTATGGGCCGTATCATCAATGGGCCTTATATGGGTCGTATGATCGATTGGCCAAACATGGGCCAATAACAGGCCGCATTATGGCCATAAACGGGCTAGAGTTGGAATCATCCGTTCATGGGCCGACCATAACGGGCCATCGTTAATAGGCCGTATTTGATGACGCTATGAAAACGGCCCAACGTATTAACGGACCACAAACGGGCCGACTGTAACCACAGGCTGAATTTGGCCCCAAGCAGAAAATGACAGTAACGGGCCGTACGTAAACGAATGCTGGAAATGAGCCCAAGAATAAATGGGCTCTGAGAAGGCCGAAAGATAACATGGGCTAGAAACGGCCCAACGGAATAACGGGCCCTTAATGGGTATAAAGTGATACACTGTTCATTACGGGCCAGTTTCACCATGGGCCGTTAATGGGTGTAAAGTGATACACCGTTCACTACGGGCCGGTTTCACCACGGGCCGTTAATAGGCCAAGAGTTACATAGGGCCTCATATGGGCTTAAAGACGTCATGGGCCATACATGGGCCAGAAGTGAAAACGGGCTGGAATCATATTGGATGGCCCAGATGACGCTACTGGGCCTAATTCGGATAGGGCGTAACGGGCCTTGGGTTAGCGGGCTGTAAATGGGCTATATGCGAACAAGCCGTTAACAGGCTTTCACGGGAATGGGCCTCTGTTGGGCCGTGCCACGTGTCGACGTATCATAGGAGCCTTCTGTCCAATGAGTGGATGCCATCTGTCCCAACGATGAGCCGACATGTGTTTCCTCCAACCAATGATGATTTTACACCTGGAAAATCCCCATTGGTCGGGGCTGTTAACGGGTTATCGGATCCAAAACCCGACCTGATAGCTTAACGGCGTTCCGTTACGGTGGATGCCACGTGTTGGTCACCCTTGACGAAAGCACTTATGTGACGCGCGATTTATTGTCATGGAAGTGCACACTTCCGCGATGATAATTTTGGTAATGTCATGGAACTCTTCTATGACAACACAAGTATGACTATCTTGATTCTGTCATAAAATCGTCATGGATGTACATGCATGACAAAAAACGCGGCCTACTGGGACAAACACGTATCATCACAGAAGTGTATTTTTTTGTAGTGTGCCCACTATTCAACTATTTTGGGTTGCTCTGATACCTGGACTATTGCTGCTGATTACTTTGGCCGGGTTGCTGATTGTAACCATCCTAGTTACACGGATGGCCCTGACCGTGAAAACCGCCTCCGCCTGAACCGGCGCCCGACCATGAAAGCCGCCTCCGCCTGAACCGGCGTCCGGTCCATGGCTACCATCAAACATGTTGGAATTTTTAAATGCCTTCATGATCGTATAGTCCTTCCACAGATGGGTAGCTGGCTTCTCCCGGGTGCCGTGTCTTGGACAAGGTTCATTCAGTAGTTGCTCGAGGGTGGGGCCTGACTCACCTGACCGAGGAGGTGGACTACCCTTGCGGCGTTGGTTCTTGCCCTGTGTATTGGTGTTAGCCACAAACTCGTCAGCCTTACGTTTATTACCTCCTTGATTCGCCAGGTTATGCTGGTGACCCTTGCCGTTGCCATTCTTCTTTCCCTTCCCTGTTTTTTCTTCATCAGACACCGGATCCTTGGTACTGTCAGAATCAGCATATTTGACCAGGGCCGCCATCAACTGGCCCATGTCATTACAGTCACACTTGAGCCACCCCAGCTTCTATTTCAGAGGTTCAAAACGGCAATTTTTCTCCAACATTAAGACCGTCGAGCCGGCACCCAATGGGTCGTGGACTCACCTTCCTCTTGCTTACAATTAGTCAGGTCCATGATTGACATAGGTTGTTTACATGTGTCCTTGAAGTTCTGAATGAACCAGGCCTTTAACTCCGCCCATGAGCCAATGAAATTGGGTGGCAACCCTTCCAACCAAGTGCGAGCCGTTCCATCCAACATCATAGTGAAATACTTAGCCATTGTTGCATCGCCGACCTCCAATAGCTCCATCACCATCTCATAACTTTCAATCCATGCCCCAGGATGTAAGTCAGCCGTGTAATTAGGCACCTTACGAGGCCCCATAAAGTCTTTTGGCAAGCGCTCATTACGTATAGACGGCACCAGGAAAGGGACACCTCCTGTTCTTGTGGCTACTCCTGCCTCAACAGAGGTTGCCGAATAAACCGGAAAAGCTTGATGAGCCGCCTGCTCAGCTGCCAGTTGAGCCGCCCGCTCAGCCTCTTGATGGATTCTCTCCTGATCCGCCAAGTTAAGGGCTCCACCCTGCGCTGGCTAATGCCTACACGGTTGGTTACGACATTGAGCATTGCTCGACATAGCGGCTGAGTCCATATGCCTGCTATAGCTCGGGCTCCGGCTTGGGCGAGGGGTTGAATGGCTTCTGTGTCGACTGTAAGAGTACGCATCCTACTGCGCCAGAGCCGTCTGAAGAAGTTCTCTCACCCTTCGTGTTTCAATTGCTATCGCAGAGTCGCCTTCCATCGGGAGAGCCGCCAAACGGGCCGACGCAGCAATGAGATTCTCCAAAGGGTTAGAAAAGTGACCCGGTGGTATTGGTGTGTAATGAGGCGGAGCGGTATTCATACGAGGTGGTTCCATGGCCCGTGGTTGAACCGGTGCCCTAGCCCCGGGCGTCGTAATTCGGTTTGCCTCCGATGGGTTACTTGGACCAGCCCCGGGTGTGTGGAAAAGGTTCCTAGGATCATACGTCAGAGGTAGACGTGACTGAGTTTTGTGGTGCCTTCTCCTCATGACCTCGTTTGACGTGTTCAGATCCACCGAGAGCCAGAAAGTCTCCGCTTGAAGCTGATGAGCATGAGCATCCAAAGCCGCCCGCTCCACGACCATCCTGACCTATTCTGCTGCTAAATTTTCCTTGGCCTGTGCCATCTCTTCACGTAGCCCTGCTACCTCCGTGTCATGCTGAGCCTTATCCGCCGGCTCCACCATAGCAGTCAACAGAGCCGTCAACTTATCCATGAGGTCCATTAGCATCTGAGCCGGGGCGTGTGGGGTCTCCTGACCCGGCCGCTACCGACCCGATGGTTATTGCTGCTGCAGCCGTGGAGTTCTGCCCGGGTTGAGTGCCAGCCATGAAGACTCCAGTTCGATTCGGCGGCTCAAAGGGGTCCATAATACTGTTGCCATCTGAATAGCCCCCAAGCATGCCATCTTGCAGCTGATAGAAAGAATCTGTCTTGCCTGTTGATGATGTAACGTCAGAACAGATGGCCGTCTCACCGCCATCCACTGATCCTTCAGAGGACTCACCTCCATGGATGCAACCCACGAAGGCATGCCTCACGGCAGGTTGAGCTCGGGTGGATCTCGCGCACTACGCCATCTCGATGAGGTTGGTGTAGACGTCCGGTTCAGGGTCTGACTCATCGATCCGGCTGATGATGACATGGATTCCTCCGAAGGGGACTCGGTACCCGTACTCAATTGAGCCGGCCTCGGGGCCCCAGCCTTCATCATCGATGTAGAGCTTGCCGCGACGACTCTTGGTCATCCGGACCACAGCGTATCCCTTGAGCCCTTTGAAGTTGCCCTTCAAGAACTCAAATCCACCATGCGCTGGCCCCACGGTGGGCGCCAACTGTTGTTGAATTGTCACGGAAGATGTCCTAGCAAAAGGACTTAGTCGTAGGTCCATCGCAACTAGGAAGCTTAAAGGGGTTAATCGGGACAAAGGACACGAGAGGTTTATACTAGTTTGGCCCCTTACGATGAAGGTAAAAGCCTACGTCTAGTTGTGTTGGAATTGTTGGGGTTTAGATGGCGAGGGAGCGAATCCCCTTTGCCTAGCTTCGAATTGTTGTTTCTTGCCCTAAGCTACCGCCGGGTCGTCCCCTTATATACACGGGTTGATGCCTGGCGGCCTACAGAGTCCCGGCTGGTTCATAAAACATGTCCGGCTCGGTGACTTCTTTATATGCCTTTCTTTACAAGTCTTTCTTTACATACGGAGGTTTATAATATTGGGCCTTAAGCCGCCTTTGGGCTTATGCCTTCTACAAGTCTTTAATAAACCATCACCTTGAATATTACTGGGCTTCTTTTGTAACCCGCCATTGGGGTTGACCCGGCCCCTCCTGGGCGGGTCATACCTGGTAGCTATATTCCCAACATTGATGAACTTGCTAAGGCTAGAGAGAATGAAATTATTGAAACTAATAATATTGATGAAAAGTGATGATGAAGATTCTCCCGCTAGATATGAATTGCCTGTTGTGCCTGAGGGTTATGTTGTGGATGAAGAAACTGCTAGAGACTTCTTAGCTTGCAATGATAGATCTGATCTTCAGAAATTATTAGCTAAGCTTAAAGAAAAGTCTTTGAATGCTAGAATGAAATATGACCCTTATTTTGCTACTTCACCTATCTTTATTACTGATAAGGATTATGATTTCTCCGTCGATCCTGAGTTAATTACTTTGGTTGAATCTAATCCTTTTTATGGCTATGAATCGGAAACTGTTGTGGCACATCTTACTAAATTAAATGATATAGCAACCATGTATACTCATGATGACAAAACTCACTATTACTTTATCCTTAAGTTGTTTCCGTTCTCATTAAAGGGTGATGCTAAAACATGGTTTAATTATCTTGATCCCGGTTGTGTGCGTAGTCCCCAGGATATGATTTATTACTTCTCTGCTAATATTTCCCTGCTCATAAGAAACAAGCTGCCTTAAGGGAGATATTTAACTTTGTGCAAATTGAAGAAGAGAGTCGCCCACAAGCTTGGGGGAGGATTCTCCGATTACTTAATGCTTTGCCTAATCATCCTCTCAAGAAAAATGAAATACTTGATATCTTTTATAATGGACTAACCGATGCTTCCAGAGACCACCTGGACAGTTGTGTTGGTTGTGTTTTCAGGGAAAGAAATGTTGATCAAGCTGAGTTGCTATTGAATAATATGTTGAGTAATGAAAATGATTGGACACTTCCTGAACCAACTCCTAAGCCAACTCCGAAGAAAATGGGTATTCTATTTCTCAGTCCTGAAGATATGCAAGAGGCAAATAAATCTATGAAAGAAAAAGGTATTAAAGCTGAAGATGTTAAGAATTTACCACCTATTGAAGAAATACATGGTCTTGATAACCCGACACAGGTAGTAAAGGTAGATTCTCTCTATACGTTTGATGAAGGTGATATTCCTCGTTATAAGTCTGCTAGCCAATGCTTAGATGAGTTTGATAATTTTATTGTTAAACAAGAAAACTTCAATGCTTATGTTGGTAGACAATTGAAACGCAATGCAGATGTGCTTGAACACTTGAGTGATTATATGTCTAGAGTTAAATGTGAACTTAAACTTATTAGTAAACATGCTTCTATGGTTACCACTCAAGTAGAACAAGTACTTAAGGCTCAGAATTATTTTCTCAATGAATTAAATAATAAGAAAAATGATAATGCTGTTAGAGTTATGACTAGAGGGGGTAAAATGACTCAGGAACCTTTGTATCCTGAGGGCCACCCTAAGTGAATTAAGCAAGATTCTCAGAGAACTACTTTCGATGCACCCAATTCTTCTAAGAAGAAGAAGAAAAATGATAGGACTTTGCATGCTTCTAGTGAACCTGTTGTTGACACACCCGAGAATCCCAATGATATTTCTATTTCTGATGCTGATACACAATCTGGTAATGAACATGAACCTAGTGACAATGTCAATGATGATGTTCATGTTGATGCTCAACCTAGCAATGATAATGATGTAGAGATTGAACCTGTTGTTGATCTTGATAACCCACAATCAAAGAATCAATGTTATGATAAGAGAGACTTTGTTGCTAGGAAGCACGGTAAAGAAGAGAACCATGGGTTCAGAAAACCATGCCTTTTCCTCCAAAACCATCCAAGAAAAAGGATGATGAGTATTTTGAGTGCTTTGCTGAAATGATTAGACCTATCTTTTTGCGTATGCTTTTGACTGATATGCTTAAAATGAACCCTTATGCTAAATACATGAACGATATTGTTACAAATAAAAGAAAGATACCGGAGGCTGGAATTTCCACCATGCTTTCTAATTACACTTTTATGGGTGGAATACCAAAGAAACTTGGAGATCCAGGAGTACCAACTATACCATGCTCCATTAAAAGAAACTATGTTAAAACTGCTTTATGTGATCTTGGAGCTGGTGTTAGTGTTATGCCACTCTCTTTATATCGTAGACTTGATTTGAATAAGTTGACACCTACTAAAATATCTTTTCAAATGGCTGATAAATCAACTACTATACCTGTCGGTATTTGTGAGGATGTGCCTGTTGTGGTTGCAAACGTTACTATTTTAACGGACTTTCTTATTCTTGATATTCCCGAGGACGATAGTATGTCTATTATTCTTGGTAGACCCTTTTTGAATACTGCAGGGGCTGTTATTGATTGCAACAAAGGCAATGTCACTTTTAATGTTAATGGTAATGAGCATACAGTACACTTTCCGAGGAAACAACCTCAAGTCCACAGTATTAATTCTATTGGAAAAATTTCAACAATTACTATTGGAGGTTTTGAATTTCCTTTTCCTACTGTCAAGAGGAAATATGATATTCTTATTGTTGGGGATGTGCATATCCCCGTTGAGGTAACCTAGTGTTATTCAAAATTTCTCCAGTTTCATGTTATTCGAAATGAGTTTGTTAACAAGACCTGATCAACCTTGTTAGTGGATTCCTTTTGATGAGCATGAGATGGATGAAGTTAGAAAGCACAACTTTATGTACCCGCCTTTTACTTTATGTTATTTATATTAAATAAAGCAAAAATAGTATTTTCTGTCTGTTTTCTGAATTATCCTTGCAACAAAAAATACCCAGAAAATAAAAGTTCTCCAAATGCCCTGAAAATGAAATATGATTTTTTTTCTAGAATATTTAAGAATTTTTGGCACAGAGAACACACCAGGGGGACCCACCATGTGCTCACGAGGGTGGAGGGCGTGCCACCCCCCTGGGCGTGCCCCCTGCCTCATGGACCCCACGTGGGTCCCCTCCAGTTATTCTTGCACCCACACACTTCGTCTTGCTCCAGAAAAAATCATCCACCAGCTCAAACCCGAGTTCTTGCCCATCTTGCTGCCATTTTCGATCTCCTTGCTCAAAGCTCCATTCGCAAAACTGCTTAAGGGGATTGTTCTTTGGTATGTGACTCCTCCAATGGTCCAATTAGTTTTTGTTATAGTGCTTTATTTATTGCAATTTTTTGTTGCTTAGGTGACCCTATTCTTGAGTTTGTACGTCAAATTTATGTGGTCAAAAGTAGTTTTAATGCATGATATAGCCTATAGACACTTTAGGAGTAGTTGCTATCAATCTTGTTGAGTTTGGTTCACTTTTATTTCAAGTTACTAAAAAAATTCATAAATTTTCAGAAAAATATGAAGAGATTTTTGAGGGGCTCATCGAGCCGAAGCTCGAAGGATAAGCAAAGTGAAGAAAACAAGAAGCCCCAAGTATAATCACCCTCATACTGCGGAGGTTCGGCCGTGTGAATGGCCTTGTGATGAGTTCTTGAGAGAAGCCGGGATTTATGAAGATTTTTATTATTTGGCTGAGAATGCAGGCCTCACCGACTTCCTCCACGACCAGCGTGAACAGTATCTCTTACTCACCAATATTTTTGTGCAAAATTTTCATTTACATGCTAGGAGATCGCTACCTTCGGTGGAATTTTATTTATATGATGAGCATAAGGAGATTTCACTTTATGATTTTTGCCGGGTCTGTTTGATACCCTTTGCGGGCAGCATAGAGGAACCGCATCGTAACGATGTGGAAGGGTTTATTGATATGATTGTTGTAGGGGAAACTAGAAAGGTTTCCGATGCAAGAATCACTAGCATACATTTTCATGTTCTGTGTTACTTCGCAATATTTGCTAGTAGGTGTTTAATTGGTCGTGGGAACCGCAGAAACCTTAGTGCCCCTAATATTGTTATTTTGTGCCATGCCATGTTTCGTGATACTACTTTCAGTTTAGGCGCAATTGTTGCTAAACGGTTAAATTTGAACCGTACAAAGGGCCCCGTCCTCGAAGGTATCTTTGCCTCGTGCCTTGCTGCACACTTTAACATACCTGTCAGGCATTTTGAGAAAGAGGAAAAGTTGTGGCATCCTATTGTTCTAGATTATAAGAGTATGGTAGCACATGAGTTTATTGTTAAGGATAAGAATAGGATACGTAAGTACAAATTAATATTTGGTAAAAATTATTGTGAGATTATTACCTTGCATGCGCCCTCTTTGTTTAACATATTTTCAGGCACGCACCTCATTTTGCCTGAGGCCATTCATGCATACCGGGGCCAGATGTCAGCTGCAGAGCCTGAGCCGGAGCCACCACTTGATCCTCACCGTCAGTCTGTTTATCAGTGGAATCCGGAGGAGATCGCCAACCAGTGGCAACCTGAGGACCCTTCTCAGTACGACCCCAGCTACAGTTTTGATCCATGGGCATACACAAACTTAGGCCAAAAGCCTAAGCTTGGGGGAGTACGTATTTCTCACCGACATTACATTTATGTTCACACACTCATGCCAATTGTCGGTGCTCATACTTTTTCATTGTATCATCCATGCTAGTTTATTTTCTTTTTAAGCTTTCTTCTTGTGTGTTTGAAAAACCTTAATAAAAAACCAAAAAATTAGTTGTAGCTTTTAGCTAGTTTACTTTCCATGTAGGTAGTAGTAGTAATTAAAAAGAAAACCCAAAGAGATTTCTCGTTCTTCTTTTGCTTGTTGGGAGCTTTCCCGTGTAAATAGTTTTGTTTCTTTTCTTTGGGGGTCGAGAGGAGAAGACCATGATGAAAATGTTGAGTGGCTCTCATATGCATCATTGTTGATCTAACGAAGAGCCCATATTACTTTGTCTTCTCTCCAGAGTTGAATGCCTGCAGATTCTAGTTTAGTCCAAAGCATGTGCTATTCGGTCATGCAAGTGAAAGGCAATAACGACGATATATGATGAATTGATGAGGAAAGGTGGTATGAACTCGACCTCTCTTGTTTTTGTAAATATGATAAGTCCATTGTTCCTGATTCAGCCTATTATGAATGAAACATGTTTGCAATGACAATTAGATATTATAGTTGCTTATGATATGCTTAATTTGCTAGGAGTTTATAATGGTTTACCTTGTGTGCCAACATGCTATTAAAATGGCTGTGATGTGGTATGATATGGTGGTATGCTCCTTTGGACGATTCGAGTGGCTTGACTTGGCACATGTTCACGCATGTAGTTGAAACAAAATCAACATAGCCTCCACGATATTTATGTTCATGATGAATTATATCCTACTCATGCTTGCATTCGGTGTTGATTAATTTTAATGCATGTTCATGACTGTTGTCGCTCTCTAGTTGGTCGCTTCCCAGTCTCTTTGTAGCCTTCACTTGTACTAAGCGGGAATACTACTTGTACATCTAACTCCATAAACCCAAAATTTATTCCATATGAGTCCACCATACCTTCCTATATGCGGTATCTACCTTCCGTTCCAAGTAAATTTGTATGTGCCAAACTCTAAACCTTCAAATAAACATTCTATTTTGTATGCTCGAATAGCTCATGTATCAACTAGGGCTGTCTGTATCTTCCATGCTAGGCGGGTTATTCTCAAGAGGAGTAGACTCCGCTCCTCACTCACGATAAAATGGCTGGTCACCGGGATGCCCAGTCCCATGCTCAAATCAAATCAAAATAATTGCAAACAAAACTCCCCCAGGATTGTTGTTAGTTGGAGGCACCCGTTGTTTCGGGCAAGCCATGGATTGATGCTTGTTGGTGGTGGGGGAGTATAAACTTTACCATGGAAGATATCGAGATCTCTCGGTTGTTATGTTGACAATGAAAGTATACCGCTCAAAATATAATTCATCTCTATTTCAAAAATCGAGCTCTGGCACCTCTACAAATGCCTGCTTCCCTCTGCGAAGGGCCTATCTATTTACTTTTATGTTGAGTCATCATCCTCATATTACAAAGCTCCAGTTGGAGAGCGCCGCTGTCATTTGCATGTATTATTGTTATTTTACGTTGAGTATGACTTGACTGAATCTCTCTTACCATGAATTACAATGTCAAGTCAGTCCTTGATCTTTAAAGGTGCTCTGCATTTATGTTTTGCGGTCTCAGAAAGGGCTAGAGAGATACCATCTTGTTATATCATATTATGATTGTTTTGAGAAAGTGTTGTCATCCGAGATTTATTATTATTGCTCACCAGTTGATTATGTCATTGATATGAGTAAACATGAGACCTAAATGTTAATGTGAATATGGTTAGTTCATAATCTTTGCTGAAAACTTGAATGTTGGCTTTACATATTTACAACAACAAGAGCAAACAGAGTTTGTAAAAGTTTTTCTTTATCACTTTCAGTTTATCAACTGAATTGCTTGAGGACAAGCAAAGGTTTAAGCTAGGGGGAGTTGATACTTCTCCATCGTATCTACTTTTCCAAACACTTTTGCCCTTGTTTTGGACTCTAACTTGCATGATTTGAACGGAACTAACCTGGACTGATGTTGTTTTCAGCAGAATTGCCATGGTGTTATTTTTGTGTAGAAATAAAAGTTCTCGGAATGACCTGAAAATCAACGGAGATTATTTTTGGAATACATAAAAAATATTGCCGAAAGAATCAAGGCCAGGGGGCCCACACCCTGTCCACTAGGGTGGGGGCTCGCCTACCCCCCTAGGCGCGCCCCCTGCCTCGTGGGCCCCCTGTTGCTCCTCCGACCTCAACTCCAACTCTATATATTAGTGTTTGGGGAGAAAAAATCAGGGAGAAGGAATCATCGCATTTTACAATATGGAGCCGCCGCCAAGCCCTAAACTCTCTCGGCAGGGCTGATTTGGAGTCCGTTTGGGTCTCCGGAAAGGGGAATCCATCGCCATCGTCATCATCAACCTTCCTCCATCACCAATTTCATGATGCTCACCTCCGTGCATGAGTAATTCCATCATAGGCTTGTTGGACGGTGATGGGTTGGATGAGATTTATCATGTAATCGAGTTAGTTTTGTTAGGGTTTGATCCCTAGTATCCACTATGTTCTGAGATTGATGTTGCTATGACTTTGCTATGCTTAATGCTTGTCACTAGGGCCCGAGTGCCATGATTTCAGATCTGAACCTATTATGTTTTCATGAATATACGTGAGTTCTTGATCCTATCTTGCAAGTCTATAGTCACCTATTATGTGTTATGATTCGTTAACCCCGAAGTGACAATAATCGGGATACTTACCGGTGATGACCGTCATTTGAGAAGTTCATGTATTCACTATGTGTTAATGCCTTGGTCTGGTGCTCTATTAAAAGGAGGCCTTAATATCCCTTAGTTTCCAATAGGACCCCGCTGCCATGGGAGGGTAGCACAAAAGATGTCATGCAAGTTCTTTTCCATAAGCATGTATGACTATATTCGGAATACATGCCTACATTACATTGATGAACTAGATCTATTTCTGTGTCACCCTATGTTATAAATGTTGCATGATTGATCGCATCCGACATAATTATCCATCACTGATCCATTGCCTACGAGCTTTTCATATATTGGTCTTCGCTTATTTACCTTTCCGTTATGGACAACTTGAGTATCTGGTACTTGAATTATTGATTTGATCTCATCACTCTAAATTAATTTGTTGGGTTGATAATGATTACTTTAATTGGGATTGAGTTGGAGGAACCTTCTCAATGTTTAAACCACCATGATAGTTAAATAAATCATATTCCTTTGTTGTAGGAAAAAAATGGCTTTTCGCAAAAACATTATAACCATAGAGCCTCCACCAGCCATATATGCATGTAGTGATAGCATTTATCTGTTCATTGCCCTACTGTGTTATATTGCCAGCATATTCCATGTGCTGGCCCATTTCGGGCTGCAACGTATCATGTTGCAGACTTTTCAGACGAATAGTAAGGTGCGCTAGGTCGTTTGTCATGCACTCAGCTATGCCGTTGGAGTTGATGGACTCACTTTATCTTCCAAGCCTTCCGCTGTTATCTTACTTAGATGGCCTTAAGCCATATTTATTGTAATAAGTTCTCTCTTTGAGACTATCAGTGTAATAAGTGTGTGGTTGCTACTCTGTTATAAAACCATTCGAGTATTGTGTGTGTCAGCATTACTGATCCAGGGATGACACTGAAGCACAAAGACTTGACCGTCTGAGGTCGGGTCGCTACAGTTTATCAACTGAATTGCTTGAGGACAAGCAAAGGTTTAAGCTTGGGGGAGTTGATACATCTCCGTTGTACCTACTTTTCCAAACACTGCTGCCCTTGTTTTGGACTCTAACTTGCATGATTTGAATGGAACTAACCCGGACTGACGCTGTTTTCAGCAGAATTGCCATGTGTTATTTTTGTGCAGAAATAAAAGTTCTCGGAATGACCTGAAAATCAACGAAGATTATTTTTGGAATATATAAAAAAATACTGGAAGAAGAATCCACGTCAGGGGGCACACACCCTATCAACGAGGGTGGGGGCGCGCCCCCTGCCTCGTGGGCCCCCCTGATGCTCCACTGACGTCCATCTTGACACCATATATTCACTTTCGGGGAGAAAAAAAATTAGAGAGAAGGATTCATCGTGTTTTACCATACGGAGCCGCCGCCAAGCCCTAATCTCTCTCGGGAGGGCTGATCTGGAGTCCGTTCGGGGCTCCGGAGAGGGGAATCCGTCGCCATCGTCATCATCAACCTTCCTCCATCACCAATTTCATGATGCTCACCGCCGTGCGTGAGTAATTCCATCGTAGGCTTGTTGGACGGTGATGGGTTGGATGAGATTTATCATGTAATCGAGTTAGTTTTGTTAGGGTTTGATCCCTAGTATCCACTATGTTCTGAGATTGATGTTGCTATGACTTTGCTATGCTTAATGCTTGTCACTAGGGCCCGAGTGCCATGATTTCAGATCTGAACCTATTATGTTTTCATGAATATATGAGAGTTCTTGATCCTATCTTGCAAGTCTATAGTCACCTATTATGTGTTATGATCCGTTAACCCTGAAGTGATAATAATCGGGATACTTACCGGTGATGACCGTAGTTTGAGGAGTTCATGTATTCACTATGTGTTAATGCTTTGGTCCGGTACTCTATTAAAAGGAGGCCTTAATATCCCTTAGTTTCCAATAGGACCCCGCTGCCACGGGAGGGTAGGACAAAAGATGCCATGCAAGTTCTTTTCCATAAGCACGTATGACTATATTCGGAATACATGCCTACATTACATTGATGAACTGGAGCTAGTTTTGTGTCACCCTATGTTATAACTGTTGCATGATTGATCACATCCGACATAATTATCCATCACCGATCCAATGCCTACGAGCTTTTCATATATTGATCTTCACTTATTTACTTTTCTGTTGCTACTGTTACAATCACTATAAAACCAAAAATATTACTTTTGCTACTGTTGTCACTACTATCAGTTGTAGGAATCCTCATCTGATGTACGAATCCCATGGAGGAAGTGGGGAAACAAATCCAATTATTTGATTTTGATAGGAGCAGTGCCGGAATTGAGGGTTTCTCTATCTCTTCACTCATGAAGTTAATACAAAGTGAGGATTGAATTCAGTTATTCATATAAGAAATAAGAGGAATAAATAATCTCGGGGAAGACAGGCTTTCTCGCTCTCGGCACATCTTCGCTAGGGATTCTTCTCTACCTTCTTGCGTTGAGATGCCATCAACTCTTTCCTGGGGAATCAGGTCAATACAATACTCTTGGAAAAGCAAAGGAATGCCTGTTTCACTTCCTTGACATAGCCAACTGAGATGCTCTGTCTCGATGTTGACCTAACATGGATTGATTCTAAATTATGAATCAAAAATCCTGATCTCGCAAAGGATCCGCAATAGCTATGTGTACTCGAGGACTCTTAGGGAAAGAAATACTTTGCTACTAAACACTTTGCTGCAGATATTAAGTTTACAGGTGTGGTTGAATTGACAACTCAGCTGCTAATACTTGAGAATATTCTTTGGCTCCCCTTGTGTCGAATCAATAAATTTGGGTTGAATACTCTACCCTCGAAAACTGTTGCGATCCCCTATACTTGTGGGTTATCAGTGTCACCCTTCGGCACCGCCTTGGCAGCCTCCGGCACAGCCCCCTATTCCGGAAGGGTCCTTTGGGACGACACCTCGGTGTTTTCCGCTGTAGGGGGAGGAAGCTGGTGGAGGCGAATCGCTCTCCATCATGTTCGGACCCAGGGAATTCCCGGTAGAGGAAGATCGCTGGGGGAGGACATGAACCAGACTGCAGCGTGCGGTTTAAGTGTGTTATAACTATAAGCCAGAAGAGATGGACATATATACATATTTTTGAGTACTTACGATCTAGCCAGGGGCTTCGGCCTGGGGCGCCACTCATCGGTGTCTGACTCGGAGTCATCCATAAGGGAGGTCCTCCCTTTCTTGGACGCTTCCGCCTTTAGATCGGCGGAAGCTGTCCTCTTCTTCTTCTCCCCCTTAGGGGGGATGCTCTCTTCCTCCTCCTCTTCCTCTTCGTCAGGGGAGGAGAGAGTTTCGATGTCTTCAGACACTACGTCCGAGGCACCTTTATAGCGGAGGCCACTCTTGGCCTCCTTGCCCTTCTCCTTGGCCTTCTTTTCTGGCGCGTGGTATGGCGCCGGGACCAGCATCCTCGTCAACAGAGGAATACTTGAGTCTTTGGGCAGCGAAGCCGGACAGTTAATCCGTTCCGCTTTCTTCATCCAGCCCTGCGAAAGAAAATGGGAAGTTTAGCGTGCTCCTCGGACTCGCAAAAGGTTATCAAAGAACTTACGAGGGTCGCAGCATTGGTGATGTTGTAACCGAGGTCCTCGGTTGTCTCCGGCCATGACTTCTAGTTCTTGAAGAGCAGTTGGTGGTGTTCTGGGAATGGGGGTCCCCAGACTTTCCTGCCTGCGGCCCGCGGCGTGGCTCCTCCAGCGGCCCCGTATGGCCCATCTTCACAAACAAACATTCAAGACCCTCGCGAGGGGCCAAGCCTCGCGAGGCGGACAACGCAAGACCTCCTCAGGGGCGGCCTCACCAGGCTGGCTCGCGAGGAGGGAGAGATCAAGGCAAGGCGACCCTCGCGAGGTTCCAATGACGCAAGCCATGACGATCAAGGCCAGGCGGGCGCCAGCGCGCACAGAGTCCTCGTTTCCTCTTTGGTGTTAAGGAGGCAAGTGCGGGAGAGGAGTTCCGAGGCATCAGGAAAATGTTTCCATATCGGTGCAACAAGACCAAGACCAGCAGGATGGCAGGACGGAGGTCACCGTGGAGCCCAAGACGGCGTCACCACCAGAGCCTTTGGTAGGCAAAGAATACTTTTGTCAAGATAACTTGTACTAGTTGTCTCCCTTTTAATTTGGCCATTGTGGGATCCCTTCCCGCTCAATATTTGGGGAGAGGACCAGGGCCTCTATAAATAGGACTAGCCACCACCATAGCTAGGGGGCGGATCATCCAGATCATCCTCAACCACACAAGCTCACCAAGCACAAGAACACCTCTCCTCACGAGGCTGTTATTCCCTTGTAACTGTTCATCCAAAGTCCAAGAGGCAATCCACCACACCACACTGGAGTAGGGTATTACACCACAACGGTGGCCAAAACCAGTATAAATCTTGTGTCTCATGTTCTTTGGGTCCGTCAAGCTAGGTCGTGAGATCGTTGATGTGCGAGCTAGAGAGGGGGGAGATCTTCATGCGCACCCCAGTGTTCGAACCTCAAGGCTTTTGTCGGAACCCAAAATCCGACATTTGGCGCACCAGGTAGGGGTGCGCCGAAGCCTTCTTCTTTGTCGACCCACGCTTCGTCACTCCACCAAGCTTACGGCCGACGCTCGCCGGGCTCGCGCAGAGCACCGGGCCGCTCTCGCCGCCCGTGTCGCTCAGACGGCCCCAGTAGGTGGGCCTCCCCGTCGTTCTCCATCACCCACCGCCAACGCCGTCACTGGTCCCGCGGCAAACAAGCAGCAAGCCTCTTCGTTGCATCCCTCCGTGCGCCATGACGGCCACATCGCCACCCCGTCGCTGACTCCGGCCGGCTCGTCATCTCACGCTCGCCGCGTACCCACGGATGCGCAGGCCACGCTGGTCATGGCGCGCGAGCTCCTACGCTATTGTCCAGTCGACGACCTCTACGAGGACTGGCTGGACCGCATCGCCGAGCTCGTCAGTGTCGCAGGAGGCTCTCCTGCACCGTCCCTCTCGCTGCCTCGCCCGCTCCCAGCTGCGGGCGATATGGCTCATGGAGCGCCTCCGCCTCCTCCGCAACAAGATGGCACCATTGCGCCGAGGCGTGCGGCTCAGGGAGCACCTCAGCCTCCCCCGCGTCAGGACGGCGCCCTCGCTCCAAAGTGTGCGGCCCCGAGGCGTGACCCACTGCGCCACGTGCCCGCACATGAAGAAAGAAGCTGCCAAGAGATTCCCCGCCCACAAGGAAACGCTCCACTACTCCCAGCTCCACTACGCCAGGATTGCTTGCTACGACAGGGCCACGCGCCGCCAGCCGTGGCGGCGCAGGGGCACCATGACCAAGGTCTGCCTCCACGATGAGCCGCGGTGGCCACGGCGGGCTGTCGCGCCTTCACTCCTGATTTGCATAGCGTCGTGTGACCGGGCAAGTTCAAGCCAGATCTGCCTCCTTGCTACGACGGCATCCCCGACCCTGCGGAGTTTCTGCAGCTCTACGAGCTGAGCATCGAAGCGTCCAACGGCGACGAAAAGGTCATGGCGAACTGGTTTCCCATGGCTCTCAAGGACGGCGCCCGCTCATGGCTCCTGAACCTGCCCCCAGGTTCGATTTCCTCCTGGGGCGAGATGCGCGACCGCTTCTTCGCCAACTTCCAGGGCACTCGTGACCACCCCCCAGTCGCGGGTGACTTGTGCCGCATCAAGCAACAACCAGGAGAAACCCTGCAGAAATACATCCAACGCTTCAACAGCGTGCGAATCAAGATCCCCAAGGTAACGGATGAGGCCATCATCTCAGCATTCTCCGACGGCGTCCGCAATGTCAAGATGAAGGAGGAGCTCGCCATCCATGAAGAGTTGTGCATGACCTTGGAGTTGTTCAACATCGTGACCAAGTGTGCAAGAGCTGAGGAAGGGCAACTCTCCCTCCTCGAGCTCCCTGCTGCGGATCCAGAGGAGAAGAAGGCCAGGCCAAGGACGTGAAGCGCAAGGGAGTGGTTGTGCTCGTGGCGAAACCAGACACCAAGCGCGGCCGAGATCTTCCCGAGTCGTCCAAGGGCAGTCGCACGTTCTGCGCCTTCCACAACGTGCGCACGCACAACACTAATGACTGTCAGGAGCTCAGGGCCATTCGAGATGGACGCTTCGGTCGACGCCCCGAGCACAACGACCGGGGCTACGGCCGAGGAGGTGGGCGTGGTGGAGGACATTGGGGCGACCGTGGGCCCCGCCAGCAGTGGCGCGACCAACCTCGCGAGGACCGTTGGCAGGACCAACCTCGTGAGGGCACCTAGAGGGACCCCTCGTGAGCACCGTCCTCAGGGTAACCCTGGTCTCCCTCCACTGCCGCTGCCAAGAAGGAACAACGACCATCAATAGGACGAGGGGGTTGGGGGCATCCAAGAGCCGTGAGCTATCGCCTGCATCTTGGGCGGAGCTCAAGCCCCAGCCTCTCAACGAGTCTTCAAGCAGTTTGCTCATGAGGTGAACGCAGTCCTCCCCAGGCTCGAGGCCACACGCCCGCTCAGATGGTCCAAGTACGCCATCACCCACTACTAGAGAAAAGCTTATACACAGACGCTTACTAGCAGCGCGGGTTTATACCCCTCGCTACTGCTACTTACTAGTAGCGCGGGTTTTTAAAACTCGCTACTACCAAATTGATAGTAGTAACGCTGGTTTTTAACCCTCGCTACTACTAAGCGGTCTCTACCGTGACTCCCTGGGACATGCCATAGTAGTAGCGAGGGCTATAAACCCGCGCTACTACTAAGTGAATAGCTATAGCGCAGGTAAGATACCCACGCTACTACAGAGGGTATCCCTCCCTTGCCGCACCACTCCCACCCCGATCCTAAAGAAAAAAAATTCCACTCCCACCCCACCAAACTCTCTCTCCAACCTCACCCGCCGCTCCTTCCTCCTCTCTCGATCCCCTCCAACCCAGCCGCCGCCGCCGACCTCCCCCAATCCCGGCTGCCACTCCACTGCCGGTGACCCCTCCCTGACCGCAGATCCACTCGCGGAGCAGCTCACCCCGCGGTCAGATCTGACCGCCCTCCCTCCCTCCCTACCTCCTCGTCGGAAAGCCTAGCCGCCCGTCCATGGCGACCCATTGCAGCACTCCAAGACCTCCTCCACGGTGGTATGGTATGGCATGAATCCCTCCTCCTCCTCTTCTTCTTCTCCATCAATCTCTCTCTCTCACCCACGTCTCAGTCTATGTCTCTGCATCTTTAGGTAGGATGTCGTGGTTTTGTCACGGCAGATGTCCTAGAGAAAGGACTTAGTCGTGGAGCCATCGCGAAGGGTTAGCTTGAAGGGGTTAAAGCGGACACAGGGACGCAAGAGAGTTTATACTAGTTCGGCCCCTTCGATGAAGGTAAAAGCCTACGTCTAGTTGTGATGGAATTGATGGGGTTTCGATGACTAGGGAGCAAACAAGCTTCGCCTATGTCTCGAGTAGTTGTCTGTCTTTGAACTGCCACCGGGTCGTCCCCTTATATACACGGGTGACGCCCGTCGGTACACAGAGTCCCAACACCAGTCGATATTCGTATCCGGGTTGGTCTCTCCTTATTCCTAACTTACAATACAAGTTTATATTCAAATATCGGTTTACAGCTACAAGTCTTGAACCGGCTACAGGCCTTAGGCCCTCATCTGCCTTCTTGGGCTTTAGCACTCTTGAACTACTGATGAAGTTAACCCGGCCCAGATAGGTCGGTTTACGCCCAGCAGTAATATCCCCAACATTTGGCCCCAGATTGATTTGAACGGGTTCATGTCAATCCTTTAACAAAAGCTTCATCTTCAACATCTTCTCATAAATTGGTAAACCGCCATGATGTCATCTTCTCTGATTACTGTAAACCGGAGTGACGTCACCTGTCATAACGAAGCTGTCCATTATGCTTCTTTGTTTAATAGATCTGCGGAAATCAAGGCGACAGCTCCGTTTCGTGGCCCCTTGATTGTCGCGCCTGACACATGTCCTTTTGCCTTATAAATAGGACCGAAGGGTCATTTCCTTTCTCTTTCCCTTCGGCCCCTTCTGCTTCGTCTTCCTTGCATCGCCCAGCTTCAGAGCTCCGCCGCCACCGTCGACCTCTGCCTCAAACTTGGCCACTGCATCAACTTGGACGCACCAGAGCATCGCGGCAACCTTCCGCGTCTTCCTCAGCTTCGGTAAATCTTCTATCTTTTCCCCCGCAAATCTGCTCTAGGGTTTCACAATTCTTCAGTGTTCATCGTCTGCCTCTTGCTCATACGATAGATCTTTAGATGAATCCGCGAATCTTTATTCTGTGCAATGGTAGTTGTTTAACCTTCGCCTTCACTTACGCATCTCAAAACCATAGATCTATATGTACGTTTTGCTCATTGATTCGGTACTGCTCCTTTTGAACCTTTGAATATTTATCTCTTTTCTGAACTTGCTTCAGATCCAACGCTGTAGAGAAATCTTGTGAAATCTGTTTCTGCATACTTATCCATCCGCAATCTCAGCTATTTCAATGCTTAGATCAGGCGGTTTAACCTTGTAGAAAAATTTGCCAAACCGGTATATACCATTAGTCCCCTTGTTGAACCGCCAGATGTTGTTGCTTCATAAAACTCCGGTTCAGATAGATCTGTCTCTGGGTTAACATTGCAACCAATGTACCTTGATCAATGTATTTTTGAACCGGGATTTTCTACCTTGTAGATTTCATCATGGCCAAGCAAGTATATGAGTGCAATTGGGTTCCTTCTCGCATCATAGAGGCTCAGCTGGACGATTTAGTCCTGATCGGCGCTTTAGGCAGCAAAGATACCATCCATTGGAGGGCTCCTGGCAAAGAATGCCCTCCCACACCTCAAGAAGGAGAGGTCGTTGTTTTCGTAGATCACTTAGCCCGGGGTTTTAAGCCGCCCGGTTCTAAATTTTGCCGGGATGTTTTAGCCGATTTCCAACTCCATCCACAAGACACTGGCCCCAACTCTGTTACAAATATGTGTCACTTCCAAGTACTCTGTGAGGCGTTCTTTCAAGAGGAGCCCACAGTGGAATTGTTCAGAGACCTTTTCCATCTAAACCGCCATACTGAGTTTATCGACGGCTCAAATACGGAGTTGGGTGGCGTGGCGATCCAGAAAAGGAAAGAGGTCACATACCCTCACGCCAAACTGCACAGCCACCCCAAAGAGTGGAATCAGACATGGTTCTTTTGCAAAGACACCTCCCCTGCTGGTGAGAATCCCTTGCCTGGCTTTCGTCCGGAGCGGCTCAGCAATACACACCCTTTTCCGCAAAGATTGACTGCCTAGGAGAGAAGCAAATATGCTCCTCAATTGTCGAAGCTCAGAGCCTTTATGGCCAACGGTTTAACAGGGGTTGATCTCGCTCGCTGTTGGATATCATGGAGCATACTGCCCCTTAGTCAGCGCTCCGGTTTGATGTGTGAGTATACTGGCAATGTTGATGACCCACTGCGACATTCCAAAATCCAGCTCACCGATGAAGAAATCACAGAGGCTATGAATAAGATGCTGAATGAACCGGAACACATCTGTGCTAAAAACGGCCTGCTTCCCTTCTGTGCCACGAACAAACCGCCAGCTGTAAGACTTTGATTTTTCTTTTTGCTGAATCTGTTATTGATATATCTGGTCATTGTTTAATATCAGTGTCTGTGTAATCAAGGCAATGATCCGTTTTGGAGCAAGAAACTGCCGCAGGAGAAACCAGAAAAACCAGACAAACCAGAAAGAGCAACCCGGCAAAAGACTAAAGCTGTGAAGAAGACTGTCCACAGGAAAAGAACCACTGCATCCTCTAATCCGGCCCCTGATGATGATGTGGATAATCCAGACCTTGAGGTAGAGCTTGACTCACTTGGCTTATTTTTCATGCGTCTTATTGATGATGATATTTGTCAGGATGATGCCGAAGCCAGCCACGCTGATGCTGCAGAGGTAATTATTCTCTCTTCCGATTCAGAACCTTTGCCTTCACTAAAAATCCATCAGGCAAAGCGGAAAGTTAAATTTTCTCATCCTCTTGCTTATTTGGATCCCAAATTTCTTATGAAGACCCAACAGCACGAAGCTCGTCGCACAACCCGGCACAGCGGCCAGGTAGTTACCTCCGCCGGTTTACCGAACAGTCCGGTTCGGAAACGCCGTTCAGAGGTCTCTAATTTGCTTGTCAGTGCTTGTCCTAAAGCGGGCTGCTTTCGTCAACCTCTTAATCCATCTAACTCCGATTACCAGGTTACTTCCCACTCATCTTCTGGCGAGTCAACGGCTACTCAGCTGCCACCACTCAAAACGGTGCTTGGGTAAGCTATACTTATCATAATATTTGCAGCACATCGCCTTGGAACATATGCTGTATTTGATTTTGTTATTCCTTCCAGGGCCAAACCTAGACAAAGCGGCCGAAGAAGATGTCATCCTTGAACCGGGCAAGACACCAGATCTTGAAGCGGCTATTCCTGAGGATATACCCAATGATCCACCGCAGCAAGACGATGATCTATTGCTGAAGAGAGACCTATTGATGCCTCAAGTCCTGTCAATCAGCCCACAAGCTCCATCCGGATTGAGAAATCCACCGGTCCAGCAAAGCCTACTGACAAGCCAACAGCCCCAGTACAAACCGGCAATACCAAGGACGATGAGGTTGTCATTACTGGCACTGGCACTGGCCATACCGAGCCAAGCAATCCTGTCGCTTTGTCCAAACATTCTGCCAAGGAAGAATTTGCTGCCTTTGGCAAAGGCAAGTGGAATGCTGATCTGGCGACTTACGCTGCTCTGAATGCCCAAGATATCCATTCCGGCTACCTGAACCGGCTGTATACCAGTCGTGACTATGAAGCCGGTCTGGTTAATATGATGAAAGATAAATATGAGGTAACTTCCATATGCTCTTTCCTGCTTGTATGCTTCAATTCTTGCTGACTCTCCTAGCCCCCAAGGGCCGGTTTGTAATCTTCTTTCAAACCGGGACTTACTAATATAAATCTTAATGCTTTGAAATTCGCTGATGTAGCCCCCAAGGGCCGGTTCAACTTAGCGTAGTTAAACCGGTAGTTTAAGTAATTGAGATTGCCGCATCAGAATATATACGAGCAAATAGCCATTAGCCCCAAGTGCCAAGTTGAATACTTGTATTGATCTTGGGACTTTGTAAGTAATTGAAAGATGAAGATCGAATATGCATTAGCCCCCAAGTGCCAAGTGCATTACTTGTTATGTGGTTGGTACTTGAATCCTTGTACCGTTTTTGCTTAAGCATATAACTGTCTGCATGCAGGCTGAGCTGAAGACGAAAGAAAGCCAAGTCGCCGATCTCCAAGAAAACCTGAAAACCCAACAAGCTGAAACCTCCAAAGCAAAAGAGGAATTAGCTAGTGCTTTAAGCGCCATGGAACAGCTTAAGGAGAGCTTCAAGAAGAAGTGGGTGGATTGGGCCACTGAAAAGTCTGCTTTAATCAAACGAGCAGAGGATGCTGAGCTGCACTAAAACCGGTGGTGGATGAACTGACCAGCATAAAGCGGCACGTGCATGCCATGACCACTGCTATCTTTGGTAAGCCAGTTTGACTTCTAAATTGACTCGGCCTTCTTATAGAGCTGCCGGTTTAACCTTTTATGATATTTCAGGGACACGCATTGGTCACTTGGGGTCAGATGTGCGGAAGAAGTTGAAAGCCGCCTATACGTTGGTCGAATAACTGTACACTGGCGCACAGGGGATCATCTGTACCGCATCCCACAACAAACTGGCACCCACTTTGATTCAAGACACTTTGATGAAACTGTCGGTGCTTCCTGCCCGGGTTGAAGAGCTGAAGAAATCTGTTGCTCGAACCAGTGTGATCAATGCCTTGATCCGGGCAAAAGCCTGGGTGCCGAATTTTGATCCTATTGAAGCGGCTCAGGGCTATCCCAGCTTGAAGGAAGACGGGTCAGAGTTTGGTGAAGCGGATATGCCAGCAATAAACCGGGAGGTGCGTCCGCTAGCTTGTCAATTGGCTGAAGAAGCAGACTTGTCTCATTATCAAGCCCAATATGACAATCAGAACAAGCGAATAGCTGCACCAATTCATGAATCGGAAAATCTTATCCCTCCAATCCGTAAGCATACTTACGCTCCCGATATTGACCCGTCATTGCTGATCCATGATGAAGCTGTTTTTCAAGCATTAATGGGAATCGACTGGACAACTGTTGATTTCCAGCCGCTGGGTAGAGAAACTGAAGCTGAAGCGGCGCAGGATGACCCACAACCATCAGGCCAGGCTGGTGACCAAGCTTGAACCGGAAGCTGGTTTAAAACTGCTTCTCCTTTGCAAAAAACAATGATCTTATTGTGGGCACCGTGTTGCCTTGTAATAGGCTAGCTGATACTTTTGATGTTGATATCCTTCATGCATAATTTGCTCTTCCTTTGAGTGATGAACTTGCCAAAGTACTTTCTGCAATAAAAAATCTTCAAGTGCCACCGCGGTTGTACCGTCAGGCGGAATATGATGACTGCATACATGAAATCAAAACATCCGATTTTTTTTAAGTATATGAACAAATTTTTGAGATACATAATACCTGCCATCATTGAGCGTGAAGTTGGCTCGGCCAATCTTGAAGCGGAGTTTTATAAACCCACACTGTTGGTGGAGATAGCAGCTCCCATATATATATGACGTCGGTTTACCATGTAAACCGTACCGGGTTATAATAAACACCGTGTTACTCCATAAGAGGATGTTAACAAAAAAATCAAACCGGGCAAATAGTCTCCGGATTGAAGTGAACCGTGTTCCGTCAATTTGCAGTATGAACCGGTTGAAAACTTTGTCGGTTTAAAGAACGCAATAAAAAGAAAGAAGTATCTTGCAAAGAAAAGTGTGAATAAAATGCAATGACAAAACCGTTTGCAAAAAAGGTTTATTTGAGCTGATCAGATGGCGTTACCATGGCCGAACACAACCAAGCTCCCGTTAGGTGTAACTATGGTTCTAGTCAGCCAGGTCCCCAAATGAAACCGTGGCATTTATGCCGATCAAGTGGCACGGCAATGGTTCAGGTTCGACGAAGCCCCCAAGTGATTCTGTGGCCTTAGGCCGATCAAGAGGCATGACTGGTTCAGACGTGACCAAGTCCCCAAGTGATCTGGTGGCTCTCGCCTATCAAGAGGTATGGTATTGGTTTGGATACGACCAAACCCCCAAGTGATATAACATGATGCTTTTAAAAAGCTAACTCAAGGGGTAAACCGGAGGCCGCTTTACAACAACTCCGTGTAACCACACATGATGTAAAAGAACAGATACCCCGCTTTAGCTGAGGTTCCGGTTTATTATATTTAATCATAATATATACATCGTCGTAATATGTACATAAGTAGAACCAATGGCTCAGGTATAGTAAGGCCGAAGATGAGCTATGTTCCACAGCCTGTTGGTCTCCTCCTCTGATGTACGTGAGTCCCTATGCTCTCGAATATCGATCAGATAGTATGACCCGTTGTGCAGATTCTTGCTGACCACGAAAGGCCCCTCCCAAGGTGGGGATAGCTTATGCATATCAGTCTGATCTTGGATGAGCTGAAGCACCAAATCCCCTTCCTGAAAGGTTCTGGTTCTGACTCGACGACTGTGATAACGACGAAGATCCTGTTGGTAAATCGCCGATCAGGCGGCTGCTATGTCACGCTCTTCATCCAACCGGTCCAAAGCATCTTGCCGTGCTGCCTCGTTGTCCGCTTCAATATAAGCCGTCACACGAGGTGAATCATGACGGATATCACTGGGGAGAACCGCCTCCACTCCATAAACCATGAAGAACGGTGTGTATCCTGTTGATCTGTTGGGTGTTGTATTGATGCTCCATAACACAGATGGTAATTCTTCTACCCAACAACCCGGCGTTCTCTGCAAAGGAACCATGAGCCGGGGCTAGACGCCTCTCAAGATCTCTTGATTAGCCCTTTTTGCTTGACCATTGGACTGTGGGTGTGCCACTGAGGAAACATCGAGCCGGATATGCTCCCGTTCGCAGAACTCCTTCTGGCACCTTTGGACAAATTGGTACCATTATCTGTGATGATACTGTGTGGAAAGCCAAATCGGAAAATCACTTTTTTGATGAACTGAACCGCCGTGGCCGCATCACACTTACTAACAGGTTCTGCCTCCACCCACTTTGTAAACTTGTCAACCGCCACCAGGAGGTGGGTCTTCTTATATTTGGACCTTTTGAAAGGCCCAACCATATCCAGCCCCCAAGTCGCAAACGGCCAAGTAATTGGAATCATTCTTAATTCTTGAGCCGGTACATGAGCACATCTTGAAAACCTTTGGCAACCATCACATCGTCTGACCAGATCCTCCGCATCAGCATGAGCAGTTAACCAATAGAAGCCATGGCGAAACGCTTTAGCCACCAGAGACTTTGAACCGGCGTGGTGACCACAATCTCCTTCGTGGATCTCACGCAGAATTTCACGGCCTTCTTCAGGAGACACACAGCGTTGAAATGCTCCTGACACACTGCAATGATGCAACTCATCGTTGATAATAGTCATGGACTTGGATCGCCGGATTATCTGTCGGGCCAGAGTCTCATCCTCTGGTAACTCGCCCCAGTTCTTGTACGCCAGGTAAGGAAGCATCCAATGCGGAATAACATGAAGAGCTACCACCAATTGAGCCTCCGGATCAGGAATAGCCAAATCCACTTCACCAGGGATCTTGACCGACGGGTTGTGCAGCACATCCAGAAAAATATTGGGCGGGACCGGTTTGCGCTGAGAGCCCAGCCGGCTTAAAGCGTCCGCCGCTTCATTTTTCCGCCGGTCCACGTGGTCCACCTGATAGCCTTTAAAATGACCTGCAACAATATCCACCTCACGATGATATGCTGCCATGAGTGGGTCCTTGGAGTCCCAAGTGCCGGACACTTGCTGAGCCACAAGGTCCGAGTCACCGAAACACTTAACTCGACTTAGATTCATCTCCTTAGCCATCCAGAGACCATGGAGCAAAGCTTCATACTCAGCTACATTGTTAGTACAAGGGAACATTAAACGGAGAACGTAAAAAAACTTATCACCTCGTGGGGAAGTTAATACGACTCCAGCCCTCGAGCCTTCCAATTGCCTGGATCCGTCAAAATGGATGGTCCAATATGTGTGATCCGGCTTTTCTTCAGGTGCTTGCATTTCCGTCCAATCATTGATAAAATCAACAAGTGCTTGAGACTTAACCGCCGTCCGAGGCACATACTTCAAATTGTGCGGCCCAAGCTCTATAGCCCACTTGGCAATCCGGCCAGTTGCTTCCCGGTTCTGGATGATATCCCCCAAAGGAGCAGAACTGACCACCGTAATTGGATGCCCTTGGAAGTATTGTTTAAGCTTCTGGCTTGCCATAAAAACTCCATACACCAGCTTTTGCCAATGCGGATACCTTTGCTTGGACTCAATGAGTGCCTCGCTGATATAATAGACTGGACGTTGAACCGGATGCTCCTTACCTGCCTCCTTTCGCTCCACCACAATAGCCACGCTGACCGCCCGAGCATTAGCAGCAACATATAGCAGTAACGGCTCCTTGTCAATGGGAGCGGCGAGCACAGGCGGATTGGCCAATTGCCGCTTTAAGTCCTCCAATGCTTCATCAGCAGCAGAACTCCAGACAAACTGATCCGTCTTCTTCAACATCTGATACAAAGGGATTGCCTTCTCACCAAGACGACTGATAAACCGGCTTAACGTGGCAATCCGGCCTGCCAGGCGTTGAACATCATTGATACACTTCGGTTTAGCCAGGGAGGTGATGGCTGTGATCTTCTCTGGATTAGCCTCAATTCCCCTATTGGACACCAGAAAGCCCAATAACTTGCCCGCCGGTACACCAAAGACGCACTTGTCTGGATTAAGCATCATCTTGTATGTCCTCAGGTTATCAAAGGTTTCCTTCAAATCACCAATCAGAGTCTCCTTCTCCCTGGATTTAACCACGATATCATCAACGTAAGCATGTACATTACAGCCAATCTGTTTGTGTAGACAATTTTGCACACAACGTTGATAAGTTGCCTGGGCACTCTTGAGCCCAAAGGGCATAGACACATAGCAGAAGGCTCCAAAGGGGGTTATGAATGTCGTCTTCTCCTGGTCCTTAACTGCCATTTTGATCTAATGATAGCCAGAATATGCATCCAAAAAACTTAAATGCTCACAACCCGCCGTAGCATCAATAATTTGATCAATACGGGGGAGGGCAAAAGGATCTGCTGGACAAGCTTTATTAAGATCTGTGCAATCCACACACATGCGCCAGGTGTCGTTCTTCTTAAGGACCAGGACCGGATTGGCAAGCCACTCAGGGTGAAAACTTCAACAATAAAGCCAGCTGCTAAGAGCCTGGCTACCTCTTCTCCAATTGCCTTGCGTCTTTCTTCGTTAAACCGGCCACTACTAGGAAAAGGGCTATAGATAGGATTGATACTAATGGCGCACCATGGAAGCAGTGCGCCACTACTATATACTAATGGCGCACCGGTTGGTGATGCGCCATTAGTGTGGAAGACACTAATGGCGCACCAGAAACAGGGTGCGCCACTAGTATTAATTTTTTTTCCATTTTTCCATACAAACTAATGGCGCATCAGGTCGAAGTGCGCCATTACTAGTTCTAACTAGTAATGGTGCACCAGGCAGACAGTGCGCCATTACTGTAAAAAAAAATTATTCTTTTTTTTGCAAAACTACTAATGGCGCACCGTTTCACAGTGCGCCATTACTAGTTTAAACTAGTAATGGCGCACTATTACCCGGTGCGCCATTAGTATATATATTTATTTTTTTTACTTTTTTGCAAAACTACTAATGGCGCACCACCTGCAGGTGCGCCATTAGTAACCAGGGTTACTAATGGCGCATTTGCTGGTGGTGCGCCATTAGTAACCTGGGACCCCAACAAGATATTTTGGACAGCCCCACACCTACCCACTCACTTTCCCCACTTCATTCACTCCACCTCCTTCTCCAAGCTTTCGGCTGCCTCCTCCTCCTCACCTCATTTCCACCATAGATTCATCAAAATTAAGTGGTGAAATTACCTTTTTTTGATAAGTAAGGGGAAAGCTATCTTCATGATGTAGATCTACTTCTTTTCTCCCTAGCTCGCTCCAACAACGTGCACATGCACTTTTTGTGGCCTAGCTAGATCTATGTATGTTTGTGGTGTTGCATGTGTTTGTGGTGTTTCATATATGTTTGTGTTTGAAGGTACCGGTATTTGAAATGCGATAGTTGCCAATATTTTGCCGGAATGTTTTGATTCATTTCCGTTTCGGCAAGAATTTTGGCACTATGCATTCTTTTTGGTCCTATTTTTAGGGAAGGTCATGCCAAATTTTTTCTTGGTTCTAAAATATCGTTTTGCTCTACCCTGCAGGCGACCATGGTCCGCACGATGACTGAAGGCATCGTGAATAGGTTTTTGAGCTCCGCGAAGGCCGAGATGCTTCAAAAGAATGAGACGGAGATAAGATGTCCGTGTCGAAGATGCAAGCTGAAGAGCCTTATTGCGGACCCGGATTCCGGGCAGGTGCGGGACCACCTGCTTTTGCGTGGTTTCATGGATGGCTATCGGTGGCAAGGTGATGAAGATGACTATGAAGTCGTCCATGGGGGCCGGGCAAGAAATGAGGAAGGGCAACAAGACAAGTACCACCGCGGCGAGGGCGAGCGAGAAGACGAAGAATCTCTAGGACATGATCACGACGGTGATGCTGTACACAGTCATCATGTAGAAGATGTCGTACATGATGATGAGGAAGATCAAGATGAAGGGCATGATCATGAAGATGAAGATGCCGGAGCAGACGACGATGGAGGCTGGGTGCAGGACCCTCATATTCAAGAGCTGCTTCTCAAGCAGACGGATAACGCAAGAGCTGCCGCCCGAGAGAAAGCCAAGCTGGATCAACTGGAGATAGACGCGGTTACTCCATTGTACGAAGGATGCAGGCCCGAGGATACCCGCCTGAAAGTAACGCTCATGGCTCTGGAGATGAAGGTAAAACACAAAATGACCGACGCATCCTTCCATGAGAACATGTCATTCTGGCACGAACGTCTTCCCAAGGGGAACAAGTGCCCGACCAGTTTCGAGCAGGCGAAGAAAATCGTGTGTCCTCTGGATTTACCGCACGTGAAATTCCATGTGTGCATGAACAATTGTATCATTTATCGGGACGAGCACGCGGAGTCTACCATATGTCCGGTGTGCGGCGTCACTCGATACAAGAAGAGGAAGAAAGCTCCTCGAAAATCGGTGTGGTACTTTCCGATCACTCCTCGTCTGCAGCGGTATTTCGCGGACCCTAAGGTAGCAAAGCTCCTGCGTTGGCACGCGGATAGGGAGGAGAAGAAGCGGGAAGATGACGGAAATGATCCGGAGATAAATAAAAAAGACAAGATGCTGAGTCACCCTAAGGATTCGGGAAGGATCTAAGGAACATCATGCTGGGCGCGAGCACCTATGGAGTCAATCCGTTTGGCAGACAGAGAAGCACACATAGCACCTGGCCTGTGTTTGTGTGGATGTACAACCTTCCCCCCTGGTTGTGCATGAAGAGGAAGTACATTCACATGAGTATGCTAATTGAAGGGCCGAAACAACCAGGGAACGACATCAATCTGTATCTGGGGCTGCTAAAGGAGGAGCTAGACACGCTGTGGAAAATGCCAGCCAATACGTGGGACGGTGTAGAGAAAGAATATTTCCCTATGAGAGCCGCACTGCTCACGATGGTGCACGACTATCTCGGTTACGGATATCTCGTGGGGCAGGTAGTCCACGGATTTTCTGGATGCGTAAGGTGCATGGATGACACAACGTATTGCCAGCTAGATAGAGATCCCGGGTCTTCGAAAACCATGTTCATGGGACATCGAAGGTGGCTTCGCGACGATGACCCGTGGAGGAAACGCAAGGATCTGTTCGATGGTGAAACCGAACCCCGAAAACGCCCGTGTACGAGGAGCGTCGAGGAAATAGACGAGCTGTTGAAAAATTGGAAAGACTGCCCACTGCCGGGAAAGAAGCGAAAGGCGCCAGAGCCGCTGCTGAAGGTATGGAAAACGAGGTCTGTTTTTTGGGACTTTGCCGTACTGGAAGATCCACCGTGTGCCTCACAACCTTGATGTCATGCATATCACGAAGAACATGTGCGAGAGTCTGCTTGGTACCCTTCTCAACATGCCAGAGAGGACCAAAGATGGGCCGAAAGCAAGGGCAGACTTGAAATCAATGGGTATCAGGCAGGAGCTTCACGCTAATGATGATGATGATGATGATGATGATGATGATGAGGCGAAGCAGGACATAGAAAGTCGTCGCAAAGGCAAAAAGGCCAAGAAGACCGGAAATGACTACCCTCCCGCGTGCTTCACTCTAAGTCAGGAGGAGATCGAGCAGTTTTTCACCTGCCTCCTAGGAGTAAAACTTCCTTCAGTTACGCGGGGAAGATAAGCAGATACCTAGACCCAGCGAAGCAGAAGTTCAGCGGGATGAAGTCTCACGACTGTCACGTGCTGATGACGCAGATACTTCCAGTTGCAATCCGTGGGATCATGGACGCGCACGTCCGTGAAACGCTATTTGGCCTATGCAACTTTTTCGACGTCATCTCTCGGAAGTCGAATGGCGTGAGGCAACTCAGAAGGCTACAGGAAGAGATCGTGGTGATACTATGCGAGCTTGAGATGTACTTCCCGCCCGCATTCTTCGACGTTATGGTGCATCTGCTGGTCCATATCGTGGAGGATATCATCCAACTCGGGCCGACGTTCCTGCACAGCATGATGCCGTTCGAAAGGATGAATGGTGTCATCAAAGGATACGTTCGCAACATGTCACATCCAGAGGGAAGTATAGCCAGGGGCTTTTTGACCGAAGAGTGCATCTCCTACTGCACGAATTATCTAGGAATCGAGAACCCCGTTGGTCTGCACGTCAACAGGCACCTCATCAGGCTCGCTGGATGGGGTCACCGTGAGGGTCGCCGCGAAATGCATGTCGACTTCGAGGGTCGACTCGCTGACTTTGAAAGAGCAAACCTAGTCGCGCTACAACACATAGACGTGGTCGATCCTTGGGTGGTAGAGCACAAAACCTTTATTGAGAAGACGTACAATGATCGAGGCCAACAGAGGACGGACGGAGATATACTCAAAGAGCACAACTCATGTTTCACGCGTTGGTTCAAGCAGAAGCTTCTGTCGTACCCTTTACATGAGGATTCTTCCGCAGAAGAACAACTCATATTCGCCTTGTCACAGGGCGTCGAGCACAACCTGATGACCTATGAGGCGTACGATATCAACGGCTACACATTCTACACCGAGGACAAGGACATGAAGAGCGATGGTTATCAGAACTCCGGGGTAATGATGGAATCCTACACCAGTAACGACAAGGACAGATACTACGAAAGGATCGAGGAGATCTGGGAGCTGAGCTACGCTGGAGAGAAGGTCCCGATGTTCCGTGTCAGATGGGCCAAGAGCGTCCTAAAAGAAGACCGGTATTTCACCACCATGGTTATACCCGAAGCCAAATCCAAGACCGCGGGCGCAAACATCACCGTGAAAAATGAGCCATGGGTACTGGCTTCCCAAGTGGACCAATGCTTCTTCATTACCGACCCGTCAAAGCCCAGTCGTGTTGTCGTGAGGAGAGGCAAAAGGAAGATCATCGGAATGGATGGAGTAGCCAATGAGCAAGACTTCGACAAGTACGGCGACCCGAAGATCGAACATGACGACGACGATGAAGTAGCAGCACACACCACAAGAAGAAGTAGGACCACCCTACCTAATGGACGTCCGTTCCACAGAAGAACTCCATTTGCGAAAAAGAAGGGCAAGAAGATTGTGAACAGATAGCTAGCTAAGATCGATTGTATTTAAATCGTAGTCTTCATTTCTCGATTGTATTTCATGGGCACTTTTTGATATCATGAATATTTTTAAATTTCATGGGCACTTTTTGAATTCATGAGGACACTTGATCTCGATCCCCCTCCATCTCGATCTCGATTCCCCCTCCATCTCGATCTCGATCCCCCTCCATCTCGATCCCGCCCGCACCCTCCCCCGCTAGCTCCACCGCCGCCGACGACCCACCGCAACCCTCCCCCGCTCCACCGCCGCCGACGAGCACCCGGCGCCCCGCACCCTCCCCCGCTCCACCGCCGCCAACGGGCACCCGCCGCACCCTCCCCCGCTCCACCGCCGCCGCCGATGATATTTTCAAGTAACAAATTTGAACATATTTTTTTAAAATTTATTACTGTTTTTATAAAAAATATTACTGTTATGATTTAAACAAGTTTGAACATATTTAAACACAAATAAATATAAAAAACAGCATTTAAAATGCATAAAAAAAATATTGGGGAGCCTAGGAATCGAACCCAGGACCTCCTGGTGTGTGTGTTGCGTGTTGACCAGTTGGGCTAGTGGGTGGGTTCTGTTGTAGATAGGGTTAGGTTGTAGATATGGCTAGTGGGCTAGATTAAAACAAAATTCTAATGGCGCATCGAGGGGTGGTGCGCCATTAGAATAGTCGTACTTATGGCGCACGAGGGGGTGGTGCGCCATTAGAAAGCCCCCCCCCCCCCACACTAAATCCCCAATCTCTCTAATCTCTCCCCTGCCTCATCGATCTCACCCGCTGCCCCCCGTGTTCGCCGTCCCCCTCGCCGCCCCCCTTGCCTCCTTCGCCGTCCCCGAGCAGCGTGGCCAGTCCGGACCAGGGAGGAGTGCCCCGACGGGCTGGGAAGCTGCTGCTGCCAAGTGACTCTCGGGCTGGGAGGACCGCTGCTGCAGATCAAGGAGGACCGCCACCGTAGATCGAGGACCGCCGCACCAGCAAGCCACCTGCCCCCAACCAAGAAAAAAGAGCAAAGGGTGAGCCAAGGGCCGCGGCCTCCGCCCACCAACCGCCGACGCCCCCTCGGGCCGCGCTTCGCCGCCGCAGCTCCCCTACTTCATCGGCCTCCGGAGCATCCTGCCGCTCTCTCCACCCCGTCCCACTCCCTACGGACTGATTGGGTCTCCTTCCTTCCAGGTATGAGCAGATAGGTTGGTTCGTCAGTTTCTCTCTGTTGTTAAAATCAATCAATCCCGCCAGGGTAGGGAGGGGCCTTCACAATTTCAGGGCGTGTCGGCACACTATTTAGTTTTAGATCCGCCCCTGCGAGTCGCGGCAACGTATCGTATGGTGTCATAGGTTACTGATTGCTACTGTAAGATGAGCCATTGTGCAAGATTTTCCTGCAGCGCCATATCATACAGACGACCTCCCCTTGCACAGATCCAGGGATCTGATTGTCTGTGTGTCGTACAGCCCTGCATCATGTTTAGCAAAGCCGTAAATTGCTGCATTCTGAATAGAAATAGCTTCCTCTCATTAATCTACCTAGGGAAATTTATCTCTGATTCTACCTAGTACTTGTTTACATTCCACGGTCGGGGAAGAAATGTCACAAGTGTTTACGTATAATTTCAACTCATATTTCACTTACAGTAATTCATAATTAGTACGGTTCCTTTCTTGTTCAAAATGAAGGGAGGAGATAGTTTGCCATCCCTTGTTCCATTGATGCTTGCAAGCAAATACATAATATAACTTACAATCAGCCGGCAGACCCTACCCCAATCCCATCTCGTCCCACCGGCAATCCCCATATCCTCGGCACCAGCCGGCGGCATGGTTCTTAGTGGAGTGCCACCGATGGTTCTTTATACAGATAGTGCAACTGCATGACCCATATTTGATTCTCATATTTGATTCCCTGAGATTGAACTGTACTAAGAATTTTTCCCATTGAAATTCAGTACTGTGAAATCTGAAGAAAATTTCAGTGACAAGTATCTTGTTGTCTCTTAATAAGAAATCTGAAGAGAATTGTATTGTGAAAGTATGGAACTGCATTTTCTTTGTTTAGCTGTGTTGGATGGATGCCCAGGGCCTCTTTTGCTTCATGCAACAATATTCCAGTGAATTTGGATTCATGCAACAATATGAAACATGTAAGAAGTCCATAATGATAGATGTAACATGTAAGAAGTCCATAATTGATTAATGGATCTGTTAGTTTGATAGTTTTTTAGTTTTGCACCTTTTCCTTCTACAACTTGCAGATGTGCACATAGTTTTTTGTGTTCAGTTTAGGAGTTGGTCCTTGGGAAGGATAAATAAAAAATTATTGGCAAGTGCAGTCTTGTTACTCCTAGGTATCTACAAATGAGTGGATGAATATTTGTTACTCCAAGAATGTGAACACTTGGTCCATATTCATTTGCAGTGAACATACATTTTCACTGTTCTTATATTATTTGCTTGATGTTAGATTATGCTATGAGGATATTAGTCTAAGCCCAGTCTTGGATGCATTGTTTTATCCTGCGGTGGTTAAACCGGTTCTAAAAATTATCTAGTTTGACCTGTACTTGTCCAGCTATCATAATCTATTCTTTGACCATGGCAGTAGCTGGCATTTTGTTATGATGATTTCAGTATATATCTTACTGTCCTTTGCTGATCTCGTTGTATTTTCAATTCACAGGCAACTCTCCGACGAAGTCTCCTCCAGGTAATATATGTCTCATGCTTTCTAAAGAGTACTAGTATACTGACTAAACTATCCACTTGCTATACTTAGCTGCTCTGTTGTCTGAATCGTGACACTTTGCCAGCTGAAACTTGCCTATCACACTGTCGCTGCATTGCTCAACTAAAAACACAAATATTTGTAGTGTTTGCCTGTCATAATGCAACTAAGCATACTAGTCTCAACTAAGCATACTAGTTTTTTGTAGTGAGACAGTAAGATAGTGAGACAGTAAGAAGGAAACTTCCCAGATTATGTAGAAAGAAAATATTTGGTTTGACAGAAAGTACCATGACATGAATCAAAAAACATATACGGTGGGAAAAATAAAATGGCAGAAGCCTGGGAGGTTCTGGTTTGCTGTATCTCCACCAGTTTGGGTTGGTGAATGTGGATGATTTTTTTATCCTGTGAACTCATTGTACTGCTACAAGAATTTGGTATCATCATGGTGTAATTTTGTTAACATTCTGGTTTTGTTAGATAGTGGCTACACTAATCTAGAGTGATACAATTTTCCTTCCCATTTGGTATCATCATGTTCAGTGTATACAGTTATAACATCATGTGGGTTTTTTAAGTCTGTTTACATCTCATGTGGGTTTTAACATCATGTGGGTTGGTGAATGTGGATGATTTTTTTATCCTGTGAACTTGAATGTTGCAATGCTGTTTTCTTCAGAGGCTACTGTCAAAAACTTGAGCTACTGTCTTGCAAAGATGATGATCATCTTGCTAGTTTGCTGGGTTTTGTCTCCGACCATTGTGTCGTGATGAATTTGTAGGTACCCTGAGTTTCCCTTGAGTTTGCCGGAATATCGATTAACTTCCGTTCCGGCAAATTCGGGTACCCCATATGTCCTATTTTCAGCAAAGGTCATGCTAAAATTTTCCGTGAATTTTAGCATGACTTTGCTAAAAATAGGACATATGGGGTACTTGCGACTAATGCATGGGCTGGGGTATCTTAGTACTTAGTTAAGTAGGATCAACTGCCATGCCATTCTTGCTGCATTAAACCATAGGTGGCAATAGAGCCAAGTTATTAGGCCCAACTTAGAATTCTCCTTAGCATCGATAAACCCTAGATGATAAACCCAACATAGGTGGCAATAGAGCCAAGTGATTAGTGCCAAGTGATTAGGCCCAACCTAGGGTGCCTCGGCATCGATAAACCCTAAATGATGAAAACTTAACTTGGCTGCCCCGGATGCCTCAGTGTCGATGAGAACCTAAATGATGTACGCTTAGGCTTTTAGGGTGCCTCGGCGTCGACAAACCCTAAATGATGAAAGCTTAGGCTTTTAGGGTGCCTCGGTGTCGACAAACCCTAAATGATGAGACCATGATCTTGTTCCTTGACAATAACCAACTTTTTGACCAAACTTTTTTCCTATTTAGAGCGAAACATGGCCCACAACGATGAGGCCGGTGGTTCGGGCGGCAAGCAATTCTGGGAGCTGTCGCAGGAGATGGAGGAACAACCTCACCACTATGAGGACGCCACGGAAGACACCGATCCTGATTACACAACCCCTAGTGGCGTCGGGGATGACACCACTGATGGTGCCGCCGAGGATGCCACCACTGATGATGGCGGCGCACACACAGATGGTAGGCAACCGAAGAAGCAAAGGAAGGACCGGCGCCCGAATGCGCTCCGCACCCTCAAGGAGGAATTCACTCAAGTGGACTCCGACGGGAATCCAACGGAGCCCAAACATATAGTAAAGGGGTACTCGGTTCAGCTCGGGTGCATTCTCCGGAGCACCGTCTCGATCAACACCGAGAACCTTAGGCATAAGGACCGAGGGAATTTGCGCAACCTCCTCTTCACGTAGCTGCACGAACGATACAAGTTCCCCGCCGAATTTGAAAACACACACCTCTCAGGGAATAAAGTGAACAGTGCCGCCCTCACGAAGATGAGCACGGCCCTGTCTACTTGGAGAAGCGCGGTGAAGAGAATGATTGATAAAGGTGATAGTTATGAGAAGATCAAGGCGAAATATCCTTTGATGAGCGAAGATGAGTACAAGGAGTTCAACATCAAGTGCGAGAGCAGTGCAACCTCTGAATCAAGTCAGTGGGGAAAGAAATGCGGGAGTTGAACTTAGGGGAACACAAACTTGGTCCCGGCGGTTACAGAGTGGCGGAGCCTATATGGGACAAGGAGGACGCGGAGCGTGCCGAGCAAGGCCTACCGCCCTGCTTCGAGAAATACAGCGGTGACAAGCAGACCAGGAACTATGTCAGGGCCCGGTACAAGGAGGACCCGATAACAAAGGAGCTTACCACGGATCCGAAGACCAGGGCGCTTGAACTTCTTCTGGTAAGGAATACACCCCCGCGTAATTAGCTCCATATGGTTGCACTCTAATTAATCCCCACTATTTCTAAATGGTTCACGTTCCTTTCGCAGGACACTGAAAGCAGTAGCACGGGGTCGTCTAAGAGCTCCCCTTTTGACACCCCTTTAAATAGGGCGTTGAACGTAATGAAAAACAAGGATAAGCTCACTAAGCCGACGTCAGCTGGTCGTGTGGCCGGCAAAGGCTTGTCCACAAAATGGGGGTCATACTATACCGCTAGTGTGCGGAAGGAGAAAAAGACCAGCTCGGAAAGCCAGACGCGCGAGGTTGAAGAACTCAAGGCACAAGTGGCGCGGATTCCAGAGCTTGTCCAAGAGCAAGTGCAACAACAACTTGGAACGACGCTCAACGCCATGGTGCCTACGTTGATTCATGGGCTGACGGCGTGGATTGCGGGCGGCCAACAGGGGCCTCCCCCGGTTCCCAGCATCACGACCAGCAACTCGCACAGCGCGCAGGCGGCGCCATTGGTGTCTCCGGCGGCTTCGCCATTGGTGTCTCCGGCGGAGGCGGTATTCGTGTCTCCGGCGCCGGCATGGGCATTGGAGCTTAATGCACCCGGGTGTACGCCGGCCGGCACCTCGCCAACAAGCGCCCCCTCCGTCAGTTGCACGCCCGCCGTTGGCGGTGCCTCGACATTAGCCGAGCTCGACGGCATCACGGTAACTAAGCCTCTCGGCCGATGACTTCATCTCCTTGCCTTTGACTGGGCATCCCTGACGCCCTGTACATGTTTTCGCAGGGCACCGCCGACGTTCCTTGCACTCTTCTGCTCTTCGTGGGCGTCGAGTTGGTCGATGTCGCCAAGGGCAGAATCGTTCAATCGGGCAACCCCATGTTCCACGGTAATCCGATGCCACCCACAATGTATAGGGTTGAAGTGGTTCGGGTGCTGCCAGGCTGCGACGAGCTGTTACCTCCGATTCGACCCGCTGGGGCCGACGAAGAAGATGAGATGACCCTCAGCGCCTGCGTAAACTGGACCCTACTTTGGCCGAAGAGCCAGATTCGTTTGGGGGCGGGGGACACCACCCCACAGACAAGACCGCCAGTCATGCCGGCGCCAAGCCATGGCAAGAACGCCGCAACGCTACCGGACCTGCCGGACATCCCTATGGCACAGGATCCGGACAGCCCTATGGCACAGGATCCGGACGGCGACGATAACGACGACGGTACATTTACCAACGTTGATAAGTACTTTGCCGAACATGGGTACGCTGACAAGTTCTACGGGCCTCTTTCTCAAGAACCCAACCAAGACCACCGCGATCTAGCTGGTACGGCGGAGAAATCCAATTGCAACAGGCATCGTCTGGCGTTCAGTTCTCAGGACACGCCTCCAGCTCCCGCCTTCACCGAGCCTCAGATAGCTGAGGTGCGAAATATTATCAGCCCCAACACGCTCAAGAAGGCGGTCTGTGAGCAGAACTTGGTCCCATTACAGGAGATCAAGAAGAAGGGACGAAAACGAAAGACTAACAAGGGCGCCGGTGCGAGCCAGCCGGCACCGAGTTTGATCCGTGCTCAGGACGGGCCACCTTCACCTGAGGATATCTCGAGGAGGGTGCATGTGGCGGGTAGGGCGATGCTACCGCCAAATATGCTGAATGCTACAACCGGTGCTATGCGGAGTCTGCATGACAGTGTTCTTTCTTTGGAGAAGCGGCGTCTCAGAGAGAAGGATGTGGCATACCCGGTTTTCGTGGCCAAGGTGCCAGAGGGCAAGGGCTTTGTGGATAGCGACATAGGGGGTACGATCGTCCTACGATTTGATGACATCTTTGCTATGTTTAACCTTCATCCGCTGCACTACACCTTCGTTCGGCTGTTTTCACTGAGTATGGAGATGCGGATCATTAGAGACAAGACCCCGGACATCGTGATAGTCGACCCCTTCTACATGCGTGCCAAGCACTTGAGCAGCGCTGGAGACTACCAAGTTGCGAGTTCACACCTCGAAGGCGTCATTCTGGCAAACCCAGATAAGGATAACTTCCTTGTGGCTTACTTACCCGAGTAAGTCATCCCTTAACCGCCCCGTAACATATGATCTCTTAGATTTCGATCGTTCTTTTTTTTCTAACGTTCCGTGTTCTGTGCAGTGACACACATTGCACACTCATCCTCTTAAGCCCGAAATATTCCATGGCCACGTATTTCGACCCGAACCGTAACTCCAACATAGACTACACAAATGTCAAGAAAGTTCTTGATGATGTTCTCCCCGGCTACACCAAATCTGGAGGCACCTTCACCAGGGCAGTTCGTAAGTACGGCAAGCACATGTTCTCACACAATACGAAGTTCTGCTGCGTCAAGCAGCCGCCTGGCGGTCAGAAGGATGCCTACTACGCCCTCCATCACATGCGGGCGATCGTAAGGGACCATCATCAACTTCTGCTACCGGATAATCTCAAAGATTGGGCCGCGAGCTTGTCGGCAGTCCAGGACGCGGACCTCAGACAAGAATTCTTTTGCATCCAGTCGGAGTTTGCGGACATCATCCATCAAGATGTCCTTCATACCTCGGGGCAGTTCTTCCTCAGATATCAACCGTTCAACAGTGAGATAGATGAAACACTACAAATGCAGGGTGACAACGACCGTGATTTCATGACCATCACGACAGACGGCGGCTTCATCCACATTCCTGTCCGATGAGTCGAGTCGAAAGTAGTGATGTGTAGTTCTGAAACATTGATTGGCTCATGTTGTAATTATACTTTAATGAATTCGTATGTCTCTTTGGTTTGGACAGTCGTTCAACTTAGATGTAATTGATGCTATTTATTAGTAGGACCATGAATCGTGCTATTAATGTCTTGCTTTTCTCTTCTGATCCTTTTGTTGCATACTTACATATTGCTTATGTATTCTCTGTTGTTTGGCTTGTGCATAGAGATGTCGTCGTATGTCGTGTACAAGGGTAAGGTTCCCCGAGTCTACGACGACTGGGAGGAGTGTCGGAGACAGGTTCACCGTTTCAGCGGTAACAGTTACAAAGGGTACACCACTAGGGCGGAGGACGAATGTAGATACGCCCGCTATCTAGCGGGAGAGAGGAGGGAGCGTTGGAGGAACCGGATGAAGACCAGTTTGATCGCGATGATGTTCATCGTGATGACCACAGCTCTCTTCTATGTGATGGTAGTTTAGATGATCGATATCGACTTGTAATGTGAAGGCAAACTCGATACTCGCGGTCTTGAGACTTGTAATGTTTTATCTTTGTTCGGTCTTTTAAATTCGGAGACTAATATGATGAATTGTATTCGGAGACTAATCTTCTATTGTATTCGATGAATCTGATGTTGATGTGTGCTGCTGTCTATATTCTGTCCAATAATATATTTTGTAACCTGTGCAAAAATCAGAAAAGCAAAAAAAATAAAACCTAATATTCATACTAATGGCGCACCACACAAGACACTAATGGTGCACTATGATCATCACACTAATGGCACATTAACTGCTGGTGCGCCATTATAATGCCAAAGCACATGGGTACATATGGCCCCCTGGGAGGCATTCTAATGGCGCACTACAGGCTATACTAATGGCGCACTACGTGGTGTGCCATTAGAACACCAGATACTAATGGCGCACCGGTGGTGCGCCATTAGAATTTAATTCTAATGGCGTGATGCCAGTGGCGCACCGGTAGTGCGCCATTAGAAGGCAAATTTGGTGCGCCACTAGCATGCCTTTTCCTAGTAGTGGGCGGAGGAACTGTTTCACCGGTTTGTATTTAGGATCCACATTAAGGGTGTGCTCAGCGAGTTGCCTCGGTACACCTGGCATGTCAGAGGGCTTCCATGCAAAAATGTCCCGATTCTCACAGATGAACTCGATGAGCGCGCTTTCCTATTTCGGATCCAAATTAGCACTGATGCTGAACTGCTTGGACGAATCGCCAGGTACAAAGTCAACAAGCTTAATTTCTGCCGCCAATTTGAACTTCGGGGCCGGATCATGCTCCGTAGTTGGTTTCTTTAATGGAGTCATGTCCGCCGGATCAACATTGTCCTTATAATACTTCAGCTCCTCGGTGGCACAAACCGACTCTGCATAGGCCGCATCTCCTTCCTCGCACTCCAAAGCAATTTTGCGGCTTCCGTGAACCGTTATTGTCCCCTTGTGACCCGGCATCTTGAGCTGCAAATACACATAACAGGGTTGTGCCATAAACTTGGCGTAGGCCGGTCGCCCAAACAGGGCGTGATATGGACTTTGGATTTTCACCACTTCAAACGTCAATGTCTCCGACCTGGAATCATGATCATCCCCAAAGGCCACTTCCAGAGCTATCTTACCAACAGGATATGCTGATCTGCCAGGTACTACACCGTGGAACACCATATTAGACGGTTTGAGATTTTTATCTGTTAGTCCCATACGACGGAAGGTCTCATAGTACAAGATATTAATGCTGCTCCCTCCATCCATGAGCACCTTGGTGAACTTGTAACCTCCCACCTGAGGTGCCACCACCAGAGCCAACTGACCCGGATTATCAACCTGGGGAGGGTGATCCTCTCTGCTCCATATGATTGGCTGTTCAGACCAACGTAGATAACGGGGTATGGTCGGTTCAACAGAGTTGACCGCCCGCCTCTGAACCTTCCGGTCTCGCTTGTCCAAGCTAGTGGTGAAGACATGGTACTACCCACTACTCAACTGCTTTGGGTTGCTCTGGTAACCTGACTGTTGCTGCTGTTGGTTGTAACCACCCTGGCTGTTCTGACTATTTTGACCATTATGTCCGCTCGGATTACCATTAAATCCTGAACCGGAATTTTCTCCACCGTAACCCGGCCCGGATCCTGAGCCACCGCCGGAGCCGTGATCATACCGGAAAGCATTAGAATTCTTGAACTCCTGCATAATGAAGCAATCCTTCCAAAGGTGGTTTGCTGGCGCCTCCTTCGTCCCATGTCTTGGACAGGGCTGGCTTAGCAGATAGTTTAGGCGGTCCGGGTTAGGGTTGGGTGCCCCATTGCGATTTTTCAGTTTACCCTCGCGTAGCTGGCCATTGTCCTGCGTGTTGGTATTAGCCACAAAGTCCATGTTACCATCCGCTTTACGCTTGCCTCCACCACCATTGCCTGTCCAGTGATGCTGTTGACCTTTGGAGTTGCTGTTCCTCTTTCCCTTCCCTGTCTTGTCATCATCAGATTCGGGATCCTTGGTACTATCAGAATCAGCATATTTCACCAAAGCGGCCATGAGGGTCCCCATGTCAGTGCAATGACGCTTCATCTGTCCCAACTTCAGCTTTAGGGGCCCAAACCGGCAGTTGCCTTCTAGGGTCAATACTGCAGTGTCAGCGTTGATGCGGTCTGATGAGTGCAACACTTGTGAAACCTGGCGCACCCAATGAGTCATTGATTCTCCTTCCTCCTGGACACAGGCAGCTAAGTCCACTATCGACATAGGCTGTTTACATGTATCCTTGAAATTGCTGATAAACCGGGCTCGTAATTGGGCCCATGAACTGATAGAATTAGCCGGCAAGCTCTTTAACCAAGTACGGGCCGTTCCTTCAAGCATCATGGTGAAGTACTTCGCACACGCCGCATCATCCACATCAAGCATCTCCATGGCCATCTCATAGCTCTCCACCCATGTCTCTGGAGGTTGATCCATCGTGTAATTTGGTACCTTGCGCGGGCCTTTGAAATCCTTGGGCAGGCGCACATTGCGTAAAGCGGGGATAAGGCAAGGCACCCCCAAAGAACTAGAAGTAACACCAGGTTCGATCGAGATAGTTGGACGAACTAGCATGAGCTGCCGAGCCTGATGTTGTGCGGCTAACTCGTCCTCCCTGCGCGCTCGGGCCCGGTCCACCACTTCCTAAGCGTTATCAGCACCACCCGCCGGGTTGTTGCCACGGGGTGCTCCACGTCGTTCATTACTCGACATTGCTGGTTCATCCACATGTCTGCTATAGCTCCGGCTTGGACGGGGGGTCGAGTGGATCCGGTCGCGGCTGTACGAGTACGCTTCCTGTTGGACCAAAGCTGTCCTCAGGAGCTCCTTGACCCGTCGCGTCTCTACTGCCTGCGGCGAGTCACCTTCAATTGGAATGGCCTCCAGCCGTGCAGCAGTGGCAACGAGATTGTCCATCAGGTTGGAGCAGTGACCCGGAGGTGTTAAAACAGCCTGAGGTATAACGGTGTTTTGACGAGGCGGGTCCATCTGACGAGGCTGAACCGGTGCACCGGTCCCAGGAGCTTCCGCCCGGTTTCCCTCCAGCGGATTGCTGGTTATTGCTCCTGGAGTGTTGAAAAGGTCTCTGGCCTCAAAAACCGGAGGCAAACGGGATCGGTGCTTCCTCCTCATGACTTCCTGCGACGCGCTCTAGTCCAACCTAAGCCTGTAGGCCTGTGCGTCTAAAGCGGCCCGCTCTGTGGCCATCCTGGTGTCCTCAGCTGCCAAATCCGCCTTGGCCTGGGTGATCTGTTCCTTTATCTTTGCAATCTCCGCGTTGTGGACATCCTGATCCGCCGGATTAGCTTCCGCCATAAGCACAGCTAATGCATCAAATAGCTCTGATAGAACTTGAGCCGGCGGGCGCACAGGGCCTCCTACCTCGGCAGTCGTCGCCGCTGCTGAACCGAAGGTTGTTGCCACAGCGGTCGAAGAATGAAGCGCTGCTTGTGTGCCGGCCATGAATATTCCAACCCGGTTGGGCAGATCAGAGGGGTCCGGAATACTGTCGCCATCGGAACAGCCCCCAATCCGGCCGTCTTGTAGCTGATAAAGAGATTCGGTTTCTCCGGTCGATGACTCGTCATCGGAACAAACGACGGTCTCGCCGCGAGATTCCGATCCATCCTCATAACTTCCTCCATGGATGACTCCCACGAAGGCACGCTTCATGGCCAGTTTAACCCGGGCGGATCGTGCATGCTGAGCCGTCTCGACGAGGTCGGTGCAGATGTCCGGCTCAGGGCCCGGTTCACTGATCTTGCCAATGAAAACGTGAATGCCACCAAAGGGGACCCGGTACCCGTACTCAACTGAGCCGGCCTCGGGGCCCCAGCCTGCGTCGTCGATGTAGAGCTTGCCGCGACGACTCTTAGTCATCCGGCCTACAGCGTAGCCCTCGAGTCCTTTAAAGCGGCCCTCCAAGAACCTGAAACCATCGTGCGATAGCCCCACGGTGGGCGCCAACTGTCGTGGTTTTGTCACGGCAGATGTCCTAGAGAAAGGACGTAGTCGTGGAGCCATCGCGACGGGTTAGCTTGAAGTGGTTAAAGCGGACACAGGGACGCAAGAGAGTTTATACTAGTTCGGCCCCTTCGATGAAGGTAAAAGCCTACGTCTAGTTGTGATGGAATTGATGGGGTTTCGATGACTAGAGAGCAAACAAGCTTCGCCTATGTCTCGAGTTGTTGGCTGTCTTTGAACCGCCGCCGGGTCGTCCCCTTATATACACGGGTGACGCCCGTCGGTACACAGAGTACCAACACCGGTCGATATTCGTATCCGGGTTGGTCTCTCCTTATTCCTAACTTACAATACAAGTTTATATACAAATATCGGTTTACAGCTACAAGTCTTGAACCGGCTATGGGCCTTAGGCCCTCATCTGCCTTCTTGGGCTTTAGCACTCTTGAACTACTGATGAAGTTGACCTGGCCCAGATAGGCCGGTTTACGCCCAGCAGTAATATCCCCAACATAGGAGGAACGGCGACCAGCAACGGCACGAAGGCCGGCCATGGTGACCCTCCAAGACCTCGACGACGGTGCTATGGTACGAATCCCTCCTCCCATTCTCTTCTACTTCTCCGTCTCTCTCTGACCCCCATCTCTCCTCTCGTCACTTCTCTATAGGTGACTGATGTAGGATGAACAGCGCCAAGGAACGGGACGACGCTGATGCCAAAGGAAGCTCTGGAAGAGGAGAGCAGCCTCCTTCTCCTCCATCTCTCTGTCTTGCTTGGGTCTGGTTGTAGCCTGATTTAAAAAAACGTTTTTTGCTATCTCCCTTTCCGATTCAGACATGAGCACGAGCAGATTCACTAGTTGGAGCTATATATGGTGGTTGTTATGTTAATCAAATCATTAGGTGTTCCCCATCCATACCATACAATTGATTGGTTTACTGCTTGCTTGGTTGTCAAGTGAGGTGTTTGTTTACTCTGCTTGATTGATTCCATTGGAGGAGGGAGTAATTTGCCTAGCTTAGCTGAACTCTACATACCAGGCTAGTTCAACTTTGGTTCCAATTCGTCATCAAATTTGCTCCTGTATATATATAATGCGTGTGTACTTGGCTAGAAAGTTAGAATGGTTCATGATTGGATAAAAGAAAAGTAGATCTGTTTGATGCTTCTGTAGTCCTCGTCGCAGGCCGGGGGGGTCGTGTATCGCCAACTCCGTATAGTTGTTTGGCGTCTGTTTCAGGCTTGAATGGGGGTAGTACAACCCACCCTGCCCCGCTAATCGCTTGGAAATGGACGCAACATCTGGTATTCTGTGCGAGGTGGAAACCTGCGGAAGACAAACTAAATGTAGCCATTAGATATGTTGCTAGGTGCCAAACAGAAGAAATGACTATTTTAGATGTTTGGAGCTGGGGTATCTTACTTAGCACCATGTGTAATTGTTTTACAACACTAACTTAATCATGTTTGCTGCTGTTGCTACGGCATATGGAGAATAATTTAGGCACCATAAGCGTAATATCATTATAAACTTCTGAGATGTGTGATCTTTAGTACTGTAGTACTTGCTCGTATCAGATCATCAAATGCGCGATCTTTTGTTCAAAGACGGTTCTCATCGCAGGAATCAAAGGGCAAGGTTGTTGTTATAGTACTAGTCTTAATGCTGCAAGGGGAACTATTTTTACATTCTATCATAGTAATCACACACTAGTACATAGGGATCTATTAGCTTAGCAAAACTGGCATTTTGGCCGAGTATTAAACATCAAAATGTCCCTTCATCTGTCGCTGCTTACTTGTCTAAGCCTGACAATATTATTCCATCTAATTGTTGTGTGTTATTATCTTGAATACATTTCTCTTTTAATTTATTTTCAATCTTCCAAGCCTGGACATAGTTATTGTATCTTATTATCATCTTTGGAAGTGGCCGGACCCTTCCGCGAACCCTGCGCAAGCAGGAGCTATGTGCAGCGCGCTGACCTTTTTTATCATCTTGAAAATGTCACCACTACTTGTTTTATTCTCTGTGCACTGTGTTTGCTGGAGACTAACATTCTCTTATTTGACCATGCAGTGATTACCTCTTCAAGCTATTGCTTATTAGAGACTCAGGTGTTGGCAGGTCATGTCTTCTGTTAAGATTTGCAGTAAGAATCTCTATCTCAAGCATGATCCATTTTTCTATCTCTTTCCCGTCTATATATTATGGAAAGTTTCCATGTTAAAATTTAGGTAGTTGATGGATACATCATGGAGTTGACCATTTTGTTTATAGGATGTGTAAGCTGAATCATTATTCACAATTGTTCGAATTTAAATTGTTCAACATGAATAGTTCATTATTGGTAGCTAGTACATTTTTCCACAAGATGATGGGCATCCTTATATACTACTCCCTCTTTAACTAATATAAGAGCGTTTAGATCACTCCCTGTGTACATTTTTCTGCCCGATTTAAAATGGTGCTCTGTGGAGAGTCAGCGTTGACCCCGGCGTTGTTTTGAAGAGCAGTGGGAATCAATTTTCTGATGTCCTTTGTTGGCGATTTCCCAATCCATGAAATGATAAATTTTGAACAGATGTTAACTGTCAAATATTTCAAGCATATATAGCTCAAATACACTAGTATTTCTTGAATGCACCAAAACAAGAAGATAGCATGAACACGTACAGCTAGGGTATGCATTTAGTAGGTGGTTTTTCATTTTGAAGATTCATAATAGACTAAAAGAGACAGATAATTGAAGAAAATACCCTACTAGATCTGCACGAGGGCGCGAACTAACAAGTTTTCACTTTCTCGACTGGGTGCAGGGTGATCGACGAGGACTACTGCGGCCCGATGGGAGTCGTGCTCTTCAACTACTCGGAGGCAGACTTCACTGTGAAGCCCCGCGACCGTGTCATAGAGATTATCGTCCAGGTGATTGCGACGCAGGAGGTCTCCGGGGTGGAGGACCTCGACGCCACCGTCCGGAGGTCACCGAGGTGGAGGACGACGCCACCGTCCGGAGTTCCTCAAGGTGGAGGACCTCGATGCTTTGTACATACATCTAGAGAAGTGGTCTGGTTATTTTGGTGGTGAAATGCTAGGGAAGGTACCAACCTTTTGATGATGGTTGTGTGTGTCCTCGTGATCTCTTCGAATTGAGATGTTGAATGTTGCATCCATGAACAGTGCAAGTGTTCAGATGGTTCTGTGAAATTTATTTTGCACTGGACGTGTCTCTGATCTCCATTCATGAATACTGCATCCATTTTTATTTTTTTAATTCCTAATTTGCTACTAGTAGCGTTGGGAAAAAAAGTTCCCTACTAGTATTTAGGATACTAGTAGCGCTGGTATTGTAGGCACGCTACTACTACTTCATTAGTAGTAGCGCGAGTCTGTAATAGCAGTAGCGTGGGTGGCACACACTACTACTAACAAAGTTAGTATTAGCGCGGGTTTCTCCCACGCTACTACTAACTATTAGCCGTAGCGCCTTATTAGTAGCGCCGGTCCCCGCGCTGCTGATACACCTAAAACTCACGCTGCTGCTAGCCTTTTCCCTAGTAGTGACCTTTAGCTCGGCAGACCAGTTCAAGTGCGTAGCAACGGCCGGCGTTCTCCCGATGCTCTGTTCACCCGTCATCAGCAATGTCCAAGTCACCAAGACCCTCATCGATGGCGGCGCATGGCTCAATGTCCTGTCCGTCAAGACTTTCGACAACCTTCAAGTGCCATACGATCAGCTCTAGCCTGCCAAGCCTTTCTCAGGAGTGACTGACGGCTCTACCACCCCGATAGGTCAAGTTCGTCTCCCTGTCACCTTCGGTCAATGCGACAACTACCACATCGAGCTCATCGACTTCGACATTGCCCACATCCGGCTATCGTACAATGCCATCCTCGGGTACCCAGCGCTGGCCAAATTCATGGCAGTCGCCCACCACGGCTACAACGTCCTCAAGATGCCCGGAAGTGGCAGAATCATCACCATCCCTTGCGAAGAAAGAGACGTGGTGTCGGGACACCGATTCCAAGTCACACCGATCTAGCTGGTAACACCTCATATCACTTTGCGGCCTCACGCACGGTATCCCCACGGGTGTCGCCTTACCCTGGCTCGGGACCGTTTGCGCCTTTTGGCTCACGTATATGATTGTGTCGCTAGCATCCATATGATAGAGAACCCGGGCCGACATGGCTAGTCGTGAACCCAAAGCGGCACTAACCTATGGGGACAGGCATACATGATTCACATCGAGCCTGTCGGTCAGCAGTGTGTGAATCCAGGCTGTAGCACTGGGCTAACAGGACTCCGGGGAACCCGGGCTGTAGCAGGCTAGCCAGGACTCCGGAGGACACCGCGTGACATTTCCCCGAAGGGACAGACATAGGAACGAAATGAAACACAAGCCGGCCAATCAAGTGTCCTGAGCAGTAGTGCTGGGCTAGCAGGACTCCGGTGAACCGGGTTGTAGCGGACTACTATGGCTCAAAGAAGCACTAGACTACATTTCCCCATAAGAGAGGCTGCCAAGGATAAACAACTAGATTGTCAGATCCCACACATAGCAATACACGTCACACGTACGCATAACAAGCAAGTATGTGATGTACAACATGGCATCACAACATAACGCAACTCATATAGATAAAGGCCCAGAAGGGCCACATAGCATAAAATACAAACAGGGGTCTCACGACCCATCATTCAGAGCATACAAGCAACAAGCGGAAGCATTACATGTCTGAGTACAGACAACTACAAAAGGAAAAGGCTGAGAAGCCTGACTATCTACAAGACCCTCCCAAGGGTACAAGATCGTAGCTGAGGTGCAAGAGCTACTCGTCAAAGACCAAGTAAACTAGTAAGACCGAAGTCTCCGCTTCAAAACATAATTAAAGCAAATGTGAGTACAAAGGTACTCAGCAAGACTTACATCAGATCCTATCATACATGCATTTGTATCAAGAAGGTAGTGTGGGGTTTAGTTGCAGCAAGCCAGCTTTGACTCAGTGGCTATCCTGTTCTACGACAACGAGAAACTTCTTTTAGGTGAGGCAGCGCACACGAGTCCACTAATCACCACATCAATACACTACTATGGATTCATCCCCGCCTTCCTACGAGAAAGCCATCCATAGCACTCACACTTGTCCTTAGCATTTTAGAGTATCCAATTCAAGTTGTCTATGTACTACGTAAGCATCCAAGAAGTCGATAACCAGGGACACGGCTATTCGAATAGATCATGATAACCCTGCAGGGGTGTACTTCTTCACACATGCTCTCACCACTTATCGCCGTTTACACGACGTGTACTCGGCAACCTTCAAGTGGAAGCCCAGCGAGGGTGTCGTCCATGACCTGACTAACCACGCAAGTCTCTCATCCAGGTTTATCGCCTATTCGGGTTCCATCCGCAAGGAGATCCGGCCGGGGTGTCGCTCACGGCCCCAAAAGATGTGAGCAGGGTTCCCAAGCCCACCATCCGGGTTCCACTTGGTACACCGTGCTACCGTGCCTAGTCTGTCCCAAGCCCACCTCGCCGGGTGCCAATTGGTAGACTACTAACACTACCTACAAACACCAGAAACTAGTTGCGACTCCTGGACAGAGATCGAGTTGGTTAATAAGTCGAGAGGGGTCGAGTTACCGAAACCCAATGTGTGGTAGTATCGAGTCATTGGACAACATACATAGAACTCAGTGCTTAAGGACGGTTCTAGTGAGACAACCCACCATGTACTCCTACATGGCCTCTCACTACTACCTTTACCAAATCGTGTTCACACGCTTAACTCTCAGCACCAGAACATATCGTACCACTCCAATTCATTCCCGATGAATCAGACTTGACACAACTATAAGCAATAGCAGGCATGGCATGGCAAGAACACAACATGGCTCAATCAACTCCTACACATGCTAGAGGGTTTTACCTATTTACTGTGGCAATGACAGGTCATGTAGAGGAATGGGTTCAACTACCGCAGCGTAAAACAGCAGTTGAATCGTTGTTGTCCTAATGCAATAAATGAGAGCAGGAGCGAGAGAGTAGGATTGTATCGAAATGAACAAGGGGGTTTGCTTGCTTGGTAGATCAACAGGGGGGCACTGCTCCTCTGACAGGTACTCTGGATCGATCTCCGGAGCAGGACCTATCGAGAAGGAACGGTGTCGAAAATCAAACGCAAGCATATGCAACAATATGATGCATGAACATGGCATGGCAATATGATGTGATTTGAGCTAATGCAACTAAAACCAGAAGGGTTTGAGCTAATTTGAACCAAGGGTCAAATTCAAACTCAAGTTATGAATTTATAATGTGCATTATCATGTTTTGATATATACAGCAAGGTTAAGTTCCTTTGTCATGCATGAAAGCAGCATAAATGGATAGATTGGATTTTTCTGATAATTTTTCATATATAATTTATTTCATTTGGAGTAATAGATTTTTTTCTATGATTTTCTGAAGTTTTGGGCATTTAATGGAATTTCCTAATTTATTTAATACCAAAAAAGAAATAACTGCGTCAGCATTACAGAGGCATGATGTCAGCGAGTCAACCGTGGCTGACCAGGTCAAACCTGATGTGTGGGGTCCACATGTCAGTGTCACAGTTAGTTAACAGGGGGATTAACTCATTCTAATTACAGGGTTAGTCGCCCTGGGGCCCACTGGTCAGTTGCTCAGGGGTTTAGTTAGAGGGTGATTAGCCTTAAGCTAATCACCTGACCCATGGGGCCCACCTGACGGCCGATGTGGTCAAAGGGTCAAACCCCACCGGCGTTTAGCCGCCGGCGAGGCCGAACGCAGCGGAGGGGCTCGGGATCGTCGCTCCGGCGGCCAAAAGCGCGGCGGAGACCACAGGCGAGGAGCTGGAGCTCGTCCGTGTTGGATGGAGCAAGCGGGAGGGCGCGGGGTGGCCGAAGCTCGTCGGAGCGGGGCTCGCGGCGGCGGCCGGAGCTCGGCTCGAGCGGCAGAGGGCTAGAGGGCGCCGAAAGAGCAGGGGAGAGGGGGGTTCGACGGCGGGGCTCACAGCGAGTCGAGCAGAGGCAATGGCGGCTCGGGGGAGGCTCTGCAGGTGACGGGCGGGCGGTGGAGATTCACGGCGGCCGAGGTTGAAGATGACAGCGGAGGCGGCTCCACAGGGCATCCGGCGACATGTGGCGTGACGGAGAGGTGGTAGGTGACGTGGCGGAGCTCGCAGGCATGACGGGCGGTTGAGGGAACGGCGGGGAGGACGTCGGCGGTGAGCTACGGCGACGGCGACATTCGGTTTCGGGAGAGAGCGAGGGAGAGGGAGAGAGAGAGCGAATGAGAGGGAGCGCTCGATCCAGACGGCAGTGGTGACGTCAGCCAGCTCGTTGCGCTGGCAGGGGAGGGCAGGCAGGCAGCTCGCGTGGCGCGCGGAGCGCGCGCGTGCGCCGGGCATGCGCCTCGCCTACTGGCGCAAGGTGGGGGAAAGGTGCGGTGGCCAGCTGGGCTGGCACAGAGCGGCAGCAGGCCAGGCCAGCAAGTGGCCCAGGTAAGTCCAGGTAAGTTTTTTTTTTGTTTTTCTTTTCTATTTTTCTGACATGTGTCTGGTTTAAATAAAATACTAAACCATTTTATTTTCTTATGCCAATTTTTGCAGGAGCTAGAGGTATTGTTCTAGAGCTCCTCAACAACTAGCATAATTTTTGGATATGTATTATTTATATAACATATATATATATATATATCCAAAGCAAATAATGATGCATTAATTCCAAATGGTCAAAACAAATATTTATGAGATCCTGAAAATATTTGTTAGAATTTTCACTCTGACCAATATTTTCATAGAGCAACATGAACATTTTCTTGGACCTTTTTGGAGCAATTTTTATCTGGGTCATTTCCAGAAATAAATTCTGAGGGTTTCACAAATCCCCATTTCAAATTAAATGGAATTAAACATGATGCACAAATGACTAGCTGGTCTAGGTCATACCAGAACTAGGGATGTGACACGTGGTGTGCTCCTCGGGCACGCCTTCCAAGCTGCATCACTCGAAGACCCCGACAGTAACGCAACGCAGTACCCTCCTAAGGCCAACCCCAAGAAGAAGAAGCAGCTGCTCCACACTGGACCCCAAGGGAGCGGCACCTCCGGTGGCACCACTTCAGGATCTACGCCCGCGCCTGGGGCGCCTCTCTCCCTTGCATAGGGAGGCACGCCCAGCGTCGTCCTCGGGCAAGGCTCGGGGGCTCTCTTTTGGAGGGCCTCAGACCTGGCCAGCATCATGAGGGAGGCGCTCGGGCACCACGTGGAGGCGTGCTTCGCGGCACATTTCCCTCAGGAGGGCGCCAGGCGAAGAGCGCCTGGCGCTCAGGAGTTCATCAACAAGCCATCTCAAGAGCTTCAGGAAGCAAGAGCAATACGCGGCGACCACCGCCCACCTGGCATTGCTCCCCACCCAGGCGAGGGTGGTGAGCTACGCGTCTGCATCGACATCCCAGGGCTCAACCGGGCCGCCTCTGGCCTTCGCGTGTTGGACGCTGCCAGGGTCCACCCCACAACTACGTTCGCATGCCCTTCGGCCTGCCGAGCGTGGCTGTTGCCTTCCAGCGCAACCTGCGGAGCGTCATGGCGGGGCAGGAGGACAAGCATCACGCAGTCCTGGCGGAGATGGAGACGGTCCTCAGGGGGCCGCTCGAGCCTCCAGAGCCTCCCGAGGCTCTAGGCCTCGAAGGCTCATGAGGGGCGACTTCTTCGCTACGCGTCTTCAGCTACCCCAACACTCCCGCGGCAACCAAACCAGGTGACATCTCTCCAAGTTCATTTTGCTGGGAGCACCCCTTGGAATGCGTCATCCCCAGGCCGCGTGGGTCCGTCCCTGCGGCATGTATCTGCTTGCATCTTCAGTTCACCTTGCTGGGGGCGCCCCTCGGGCTGCATCATCCCCAAGCCGCTCGGGTCTAACCCAGTGGCATATATCGTTCCTGCGTTTACCAGAGCTAGTTTGCTTCTCATGAAAAATCCATCTATGGTTATCACCTGCTTAATTGTCACCCTCCAAGGGAGCCGCGCGCCGATTGTGTTTCTACAGGATCCTTCACATAAGAAGGCTATGCACGGCGTCTGTGCTCGGGCCTGTCCCTGCAGCGTCGATAAATCCAACGGCAGAGCTTTGTCTGGAGGGTCGACCCCGTTCACGTCACCTCCTGGGGTCGTTGGTGCTTGGCCTTCTCGTGCGATAGGCTCAGGAAATCCTTTCGGCACGGGTTGTCTAACCATCTCGCAGGACCGCCACAGCCATCAAGAACCAAGACCAGGCACAACACGCCTCGGGGTAGGGCCTCATGAGTCCCGCGCTGGCTCACAAGCGTCCAGATACACCTCGCCTAACCCTGTTGTGCAAGCCACGTGCCAGGGTGGGGCTGTACACGCCCGGGGGCTCTCCGCAGTAGGGAATCCCCTCCCACAAGCCGGCAATGTATGGGCGATCACCACGGCGATTTGTTCCCCTCCTCACGATGACCTGCAGGAACTTCCTGAGGACTACAGTGGGCGGTACCGCGGACTCTCTCTCTTCTCCCATGCAATTCGCTTGCACATTAAAAGGGGGCTCCTGAGCATCGCGACTCAGGAGATGTTACTGGCTCTCCAGCCCTCACCCCCTGGCCTTGACCACGACATCACGACCTGGCATACCAGCGGCGGCTGAGCTCGCTCAAGGGCCGGGACCTGAGGACGTAGAGCACCAGGAAGAACATGGAGAAGAGAGGGAGGCCCGCATAGGCCTAACCTAGCTACCCAGCAGCGGCCGACACCCAAGTCTGGTGTGGCACGGGAAGCCGGCTCTAGAACGCCAAGATAAGTGAAGTGCAACTATCCCTAGGTGGTTTTGGTAACTCCTAACAACATATAGCTCATTGAGCTAATGCTATTTCAAGATTAATATCTCAAGAAAGCTCAATGATTGGCATGGCATGGGTGAGAAAAGTTGACCCCTCAAAATGCTAAGGACAAAGGATTGGCTCAAGCTCAAAGCTCAAGACTCTACATTTTCCATTTTAGTGATCCAAGATCACATTGAGTCTAGGAAAAGCCAATACTATCAAGGAGGGATGAGGTGTTTCTTAATGAGGTTCTTGCTCAAAATGCTTAGTGGTATGCTCCAAAACCCTCAACTACTTTCTCACATCCACATATCACCTAAACCAAAAGTCAAACTCAGCCCCACCGATTCTTCCTATCCGGCGCCATCGAGTTTCAAATGTCATAGCCGCTGCCACAAACCCTAGGCAAATCCGTCTCACCGATAGGGATCTCGGTCTCACCGAGATGGGGTTGTAATCTCTCTGTTTCCCTTCGTAACATTTCGATCTCACCGAGATGAGTGATCGGTCCCACCGAGATTGCAATGTAAACTCTCTGTTTTCCCTTCGTAACGTTTGGGTCTCACCGAAATGAGCAATCGGTCCCACCGAGTTTACCTAACCAACTCTCTGGTTAGCTTATTACCAAAATCGGTCCCACTGAGTTTGTGTAATCGGTCCCACCGAGATTACGTTATGCCCTAACCCTAATCATATCGGTCCTACCGAGTTGCATGTCGGTCCCACCGAAAACCCTAATGGTCACTAGCTTTGCTGAATCGGTCCGACCGAGTTTAGCCATTCGGTCCCACCGAGTTTGGGAAGTTGTGTGTAACGGTTAGATTTTGTGTGGAGGCTATATATACCCCTCCACCACCTCTTCATTCATGGAGAGAGCCATTAGAACGAACCTACACTTCCAACTTACTTTTTCTGAGAGAGAACCACCTACACTTGTGTTGAGACCAAGATATTCCATTCCTACCATATGAATCTTGATCTCTAGCCTTCCCCAAGTTGCTTTCCACTCAAATCTTCTTTCCACCAAATCCAAATCTTGTAAGAGAGAGTTGAGTGTTGGGGAGACTATCATTTGAAGCACAAGAGCAAGGAGTTCATCATCAACACACCATTTGTTACTCCTTGGAGAGTGGTGTCTCCTAGATTGGCCAGGTGTCACTTGGGAGCCTCCGACAAGATTGTGGAGTTGAACCAAGGAGTTTGTAAGGGCAAGGAGATCGCCTACTTCATGAAGATCTACCACTAGTGAGGCAAGTCCTTCGTGGGCGATGGCCATGGTGGGATAGACAAGGTTGCTTCTTCATGGACCCTTCATGGGTGGAGCCCTCCGTGGACTCGCGCAACCGTTACCCTTCGTGGGTTGAAGTCTCCATCAACGTGGATGTACGATAGCACCACCTATCAGAACCATGACAAAAACATCCGTGTCTCCAATTGCGTTTGAATCCTCCAAACCCTTCCCTTTACATTTTTGCAAGTTGCATGCTTTACTTTCCGCTACTCATATACTCTTTGCATGCTTGCTTGAATCGTGTTAAGATTGCTTGACTTGTCCAAAGTTGCTAAAATCTGCCAAGAACTAAAATTGGGAAAAGGCTAGATTTTTATTTGGTCAAGTAGTCTAATCACCCTCCCTCTAGACATACTTTCGATCCTATAAGTGGTATCAGAGCTTTGGTCTCCATTTGCTTTGATTTCCATAGCTTTTGGTGGTCATAGCCTTGGTTTCACAACCTAGGAGAGTAGGGCGTCTAGCGAGGGAAATTACCATCGTAGAGGTCCTTACTTTGATGGTACTCATTTTGCTAGTTGGAAGCATAAGATGAAAATGCATATTCTTGGACATAACCCCGCCGTTTGGGCTATTGTGTGTATTGGCTTGCAAGGTGAATTCTTTGATGGGAGAGAACCGAACCGTGAAGCTACCGCGGAAGAGTTGAAGATGCTACAATACAATGCTCAAGCTTGTGATATCGTCTTCAACGGATTGTGCCCCCAAGAATTCAACAAAATCAGCCGTCTTGAGAATGCAAAGGAAATTTGGGATACTTTGATTGATATGCACGAAGGTACCGACTCCATCAAGGAATCCAATTTGGATGTGCTTCAAAGACAACTTGACAAGTTCAAAATGAAGGATGGTGAAGGTATCGCTGAAATATACTCTAGGCTTGCTCTTATCACAAATGAGATTGCCGGCTTAGGAAGTGAAGAGATGACCGACAAATTCATCATCAAGAAGATCCTAAGATCCTTGGATGGAAAATATGATACTGTATGCACATTGATCCAAATGATGCCAAATTACAAAGATCTCAAGCCAACGGAAGTCATTGGAAGAATTGTTGCTCATGAGATGTCACTCAAGGATAAGGAGGAGCTCCATAACAAGTCAACTGGTGCTTACAAAGCCTCATCTGAAGCTCCCACATCATCAAGTGAGAAACAAACCTTCAATGAAGAATTGAGCCTAATGGTGAAGAACTTCAACAAGTTCTACAAGACTAGAAGCAAAGAGAGAAGTTCCAAGTCAAGGTCCTACAATTACAAAAGATCTTCTAGTCGAGAGCGAAACTGCTACAATTGTGGAAGACCCGGACACTACTCAAATGAGTGTACGGCCCCCTACAAGAGAAGAGAAGATTCTCCCAAAAGAAGAAGTAGAAGAGAAGAATCACCATCAAGAGAGAGAAGGAGTAGAGATGATCGTTATGAACGAAGACCCTCTCGGAGAAGCAAGGATTCGGAAAGGAAGGACAAGTCATCAAGGAGCTACACAAAACGAAGACACCAAGCTCATGTTGGTGAATGGGTATCCGGCTCTGACTACGACAATCACTCTGAGAGAAGCTATCACTCCGACTCCGAATATACTCAAGATGAAGGTGTTGCCAGTCTAGAACTTGTGTCAACCAACTCCTACGACATATTTGATTCACCAAATGAAGGAATTGGAAGATGCTTCATGGCCAAAGGTCCAAAGGTATCACACCCCAAGTATGTGGATTTCAATAGTGATGAAGATGACTTGTTAGGTGATGATGATTTACTTGTTGACAACTCTAGTGATGAAAACTATGATGAAACATCAATTAATCATGCTAATCAAGATGAAATGAATGACAATGATAAGGAGAAGATTTAGTCTCTAACTAAAGAACTAAACACTCTTAAGTTAGCTCATGAAACTATCTTAGGAGATCATCGAGAACTTTTAAGGACTCATGAGAAATTATGTTTTGAGAATCTCAATCTTGAGCAAGAGCATGAGTTCTTAAAGGCAATCAATGATGATCTTCGCAAGAAAAGTTCTTCTTACATTGCCAAGTGTTTACTCTTATCCACTTACATGCCTCAAGTCAAGTCTAGTAACAAGAACAAGAAGGATTCTTCCTCTAGTAGTAACAATAATCATGCTAAATTCAATATTGTTGCTTCTAGTAGCTCTCTTGATTCCACTAATGATTCTCTTAGCCAAGTTACACTTGAGCAAGAAAATATCTTATTGAAGGGAGTCATAGAGAAAGGTGTTTACAAGAGCCTTACCGGGAGTAAGCAATTCAAGGAAATTGTACGCAAGCAAGGAAGGCACCGGCAGAATCAAGGTGTTGGTTTTGAACGAAAGTTCAATGCCAAAGGAGTTGAGTGGGAAGAAGATCATGTAACCCCCCCTTTGTAACCTGCCATATTTGTATTCCAACTCTTGCCATTTCCGGCACTAAGTTATGATATTTCTTTGTTGTCGTGTTTTTGTCTCCGTGTGTTTTGTCTTTGTCATGCATCTCATATCATGTCATCATGTGCATCGCATTTGCATACATGTTCGTCTCATGCATTCGAGCATTTTCCCCGTTGTCTGTTTTGCATTCCGGCGCTCCCATGTCCTCCGGTGTCCCTTTCTACCTCTTTTCGTGTGCGGGTGTTAAATGTTATCGTATTGGACCAAGACTTTTCATGCGGCCTTGGTTTACTACCGGTAGACCGCCTGTCAAGTTTCGTACCATTTGGACTTCGTTTGATACTCCAATGGATAACCGAGGGACTGAGAAGGCCTCGTGTGTGTTGCAGCCCAACACCCTCCAAAGTGGCCTAAAACCCACCTAAACCTCCTCCATCACCTAGGCCGTTCGATCACGATCGCGTGGCCGCAAACCGTAATCAATTTGGAGCCTCCTAGCTCCCTCTACCTCTATATATAGGTCCCTCCACGAAATTTCCGGATCAAAACAACCCTAACCTAGCTCCTCTTCCACCGCGCCGCGCCGGACACGTCCATTTCCGGCCGGACAAGCCACCGCCGCCAATCCCTGCTCGCCATGTGTCGCCGCCGCAGCTTCCCCCGCCGCCGGCCCGCTCGGCCCGAGCTGGGCCCTCCTCGCCGCCCAACCCGGGCCGCGCGCCGCCTCCCAGCGCAGCCCCGAGCCGCTGCCTGCTCCGCCGCGTAGCCACCGCACCTTCCCAACGCCGGCGACCACCACCGTCATCTCCGGCGCCGACCTCCGCCGCCAACCGCTCCGGCGACCAGCCCCGCGCCGCCCGGAGGCCGCCGCCTCACCACCGCCGTCCGCCGCCTCCTCCATCTCCCTCGGATCCGGCCACCCCGTCCATCTCCGGCAAATCCCGCTCCGGCGACCCCCATCTCCGGCGAACCTCGACTTCCACGCCACCGATCTGGATCCAGATCTGAAATTTGGCTCGGTTGACTTTCTCCCCGAAACCCTAATATTTTTGCTATCTTCATCAGCTCATAACTTCATCACCATTGCTCCGATTCGTGCGTGTAGCATATCAAAATGTTCGCCTCGACGAGTACTTCATTTCATCTCATTGCATCATGTTCATTTGAGCTCATCTTGATGCCCTCAATGCTGTTGGAAGAGGGCTATGTGATGTTAGTTTCAGATCCGTATCAGCATTTGCTCATTTGTCATTTTTGCCATGATTAATGTGTGCATGCTATGATCCTGAGCTCTACATGTGTTTTGAAGTATGCCATCTTTACAGTGGTGTATGCCATGTATTTTTTTCATCTTTGTGGTGACTAGCACAAGCATGCAAAGTAGCTTACTTAATGTTGTTAGTTTCAGGGACTTTGAATTTCACTAAGTCCTTTTCCTGCTGTAATTTTTATGCCATGTGTTCATGTTGCTACCAAGTGATTCGTGCCTCTTTTGAGCATGATCAGTAAGGATGTTTTGTAGATATTGTGGTGCTCTATCGATCCGTGTCTTTGTTTGAATTTATGGAGCATCCTAGCTTGAGTCAATCGAGCTCTACTTTTGCTATAAAATGTTCCTGGCAGATTGTAAACATGTTTAGCAATTTTGCCGAGCTTGTTGTTATTGATCCGCGCATGCTATGTTGTTGTTCTTGCCATGTCTAGCTTCTATGCCATGTCTACTTGCTGGGTGTATGCTTAGTTTATCATGCAATGCCTTGTGGTGAGTGCATCGAGCTCGTAAACATGCCTACTTGATATCTATTTTGCCATGTTCCAGTTTTTCACTAAGTTTGAATCTGTTGACGATGATTGCTATGTTCACATGGTTGCCATTGTATTTTCTGATCCCTTTTGGCTTATGGTCAGTAAGGAACTTTTGTTGTATGCTTTGAGTAGCTTCATGCCATGCCTTGCTTTGCCATGATATGTTCCTGTAGCATGTGGTTATCTTGCTCTAATGATTGCTTCCTGATGTTAAATTCCTGACTTGTTGTTAATTTCACTAAGTCTGTAACCTGTAATCTTTTGCACTTTTGCCATGCTTGTTTGAGCTTGCTATTGAGTGAATTAGCCATAGCTTAGTGTTCATATTTTGTCAAGCATCTTGAGTGGATCCCTGCCATGTATTTTGTTGCTATGTTAGAGTGCTGTAGCATGTTGTTCTTGATGCATTTAGATGGCCTCGTGTTGTTAATCGCAGACCGGTGCCATATTTGTTTTGATTGTCATTTCCAAACCGTGCATCCGATTCCGGTGATCTTTATATTGATTTCGACCGGAATCAACTCCCCTTTCCAGTGGCACTCTTGGTTTTCCAAGTTGAGGCCAGGTTCAATCTTTCCTTTCCGAATCATGCATATGCATCGCATACCGCATCCCGCATATCATGACATGTTTTGCATCATGTTGTTTGTGCATTGCACGTGGATGATTTTGTCTCCCTTTGCTTGCTGTTCTTGCTTGGGTAGAGCCGGGAGACGAGTACGTGATCGAGGAGCCCGTTGAGTACGCTTACGAGGATCAAGTCAAGTCGGAGAACTTTGCAGGCAAGATGACCATACCCTCGAAATCACTTCTATCTTTGCTTGCTAGATGCTCGCTCTTTTGCTATGCCTATGCTACGATACCTACCACTTGCTTATCATGCCTCCCATATTGCCATGTCAAACCTCTAACCCACCTTGTCCTAGCAAACCGTTGTTTGGCTATGTTACCGCTTTGCTCAGCCCCTCTTATAGCGTTGCTAGTTGCAGGTGAAGATTGGAGTTTGTTCCTTGTTGGAACATTGTTTATTGTTGGGATATCATTATTATATCTTGTTTATCTTAATGCACCTATACACTTGGTAAAGGGTGGAAGGCTCGGCCTTATGCCTGGCGTTTTGTTCCACTCTTGCTGCCCTAGTTTCCGTCATACCGGTGTTATGTTCCTTCATTTTGCGTTCCTTACACGGTTGGGTTATAATGGGAACCCCTTGACAGTTCACCTTGAATAGAACTCTTCCAGCAATGCCCAATATTGGTTTTACTATTCGCCACCTAGCCTTTTTCCCTTGGGTTTCGCAGACTCAAGGGTCATATTTATTTTAACCCCCCCCCCCCCCGGGGGGGGGCCAGTGTTTCTCTAAGTGTTGGTCCAACTGAGCGATGTTCGGGGCTACCAGGGGCAACTCTGGGCTGGCCTACCCGACGTCTTGCTCATCCGGTGTGCCCTGAGAACGAGATATGTGCAGCTCCTATCGGGATTTGTCGGCACATCTGGGTGGCTTTGCTGGTCTTGTTTTACCATTGTCGGAATGTCTTGTAACCGGGATTCCAAGTCTGATCGGATTGTCTTGGGAGGACGAATATCCTTCGTTGACCATGAGAGCTTGTGATGCGCTAAGTTGGGACACCCCTGCAGGGATTTGATCTTTCGAAAGCCGTGCCCGCGGTTATGGGCAGATGGGAATTTGTTAATGTCCAGTTGTAGATAACCTAAAACTTAATCAAAATGAATCAACTGAGTGTGTGGCCCCGTGATGGTCTCTTTTCGGCGGAGTCCGGGAAGAGAACACGGTCTCGTGTTATTCTTGAACGTAGGTTGTTCTAGGATCACTTCTTGATCATAGTCCATCGACCGTGCCTTTGCCTTTTCTTCTCGCTCTCATTTGCGTATGTTAGCCACCATATATGCTAGTCGCTTGCTGCTGCTCCACCTCATTCCTTTTACCTACCTATAAGCTTATATAGTCTTGATCGCGAGGGTGTGAGATTGCTGAGTCCCCGTGACTCACAGTTTACTTCCAAAACCAGATGCAGGGACCGATGATACCGCTCCAGGTGATTCGACTAAACTCAAGTGGGAGTTCGATGAGGACTCAGGACGATACTATGTTTCCTTTCCAGACGATCAGTAGTGGTGCCCAGTTGGGGCGATCGGGGACTTTGTCGCATTTGGGGTTGTTCTTTATTTTGGTTCCGTAGTCGGACCTTGAGTGTAACTGGATGAATGTAATGATATTTATGCTATTTGTGTGACGTGGCAAGTGTAAGCCAACTATGTATCTCTTTCCCTTATGTATTACATGGGTTGTTGTGAAGATTACCTCACTTGCGACATTGCTTTCAATGCGGTTATGCCTCTAAGTTGTCTTCGACACGTGGGAGACATAACCGCATCGAGGGCTTTACAAGTTGGTAATCATAGCCTTCCCCGACCTTAGGAGCCCCCTGCTTGATCGAATCTCTGGCACTGTTGAGTCTAGAAAAATGTTTTGAGTCATTTAGAATTATATATATCGGAGAGTATGATTCTTTTTACTCCTCAGTCCCTTCGTCGCTCTGGTGAGGCATCCTGACGTAGAGTTTTGACTCTTCTCTTCTCAAATTTCACTAAAAAAATTTAGGATCACGCGGGTATCTTGGAATCATTCCGATGGTTTTGTGACGAGAACATTGTTCTTGGTGCCTCCTGACATTTAGGGGTTGTGGCAGTGTCCCGGGGGGTTGAGCTCCAAGGTGTTGTCGTCACAATTTTATCGTTGCAATTCTGGAATACCTGAGTTTCGCCAACATCGAAAATCTCTTTTATGCAGTTGTTGGTGAGGTAACCTCGACGCCACCTAGTACTGGGGCGGGAGTTCGGGAGTATCGCCATAACTCGTATAACGGATGCTTTTCGAAGGTTGAGGTAAATGATTTCAGAAGGTTTCTTGGTTATGTGTTGAAGGATGGATACAACTGGCTGTAGGATTTGCTAGCTTTGGGTGAGATATTATGCTTCCCCTGTATCCCCAACACCTGATTGCATAACCAGAAAGGTTCGGGAGTTTCATAGGTGGGAATTCTTGTAGCTCTAGTATTTCTTCCGCGGATATTTGGTTTGTGATTGGGTAATCCTCACCAAGTATTTGTTCATGTCCGTACCTTGTTGTTTTATTCTTCTACCTCTATCTAAGTGGCTTCTCTATTTATGGAAGTGTGACCATTTCTATTGGAATGCATTCGTTCATTTTGTTCGGATGTTAAGACTATATGTTGCAATTTCGATCTTTTTGATTCAGCCTGAATGTATGTCTTTCAAGATGCTAACGGATGTCACCCTCTCCAGGATGGCTCCTCCAACGTGTACGACTCCGAATCCTGATCCGCCACCACCACCTCCACCTCCATAGGCATGGCAACCTGTGATGGCCGCTACCAATGCAAACACGCAGCTGATCATGCAAATTTTGTAAGAGTGCAACCAAGGGAAAAATGGCCATGTCAACAATCAGAATCAGTTTGCTACAATCAACCAGTTCCTCGCTAACTAGCCAAAGACCTTCAGCAACTGTGTCGAGGCAACACACGCTGATGATTGGCGCGTGGATATCTGCAAGCATTTCGAGTGCAGCAACGTCAGGCCTGAGGACTTTGTCAAGTTTGCCTTGTTCCAACTCAAAGACCAAGCTACAAAATGGTTCAGCAATACAAAGATTCCAGAGGAGGCCGTGTGATTAGCTGGGATGAATTCCATCAAGACTTCAAAGCTCACCACATTCCTCAGAGTGTTGTTGAGAGCAAGCGTGAGGAATTCCGCAAACTGAAGCAAGGCAGCTTGTCTGTTTACCAGTATAACATCATGTTCCAGAAGCTCGCTCGTTTCGCCAAGAAGGACGTCCCTGACGAGAAGAGCATGATTTATCAGTTTAGGGGTGGCCTCAGAGAAGATCTCCAACTTGCTCTCGTGCTTTTCGAGCCTCAGAAGTACGATGAGTTTTACAACATGGCACTGAAACAAGAGACTGATCAACTCAAGTGCGATGCTTCCAAGAAGCGACTCAGAGATGCAACTCCTTCTTCCTCAACTCAAGTGGCTACTAAGCAGCAAAAGTATTGGTTGCCTCCTCCTCCTCCATTCCGTCAGCCTTATCAGCAGAAGAGCAAAGGTGGCAATGGATCTTCCCACCCACCCAACCCAGGCTTTCAGAACAAGACTTCGTCTCATGCTCCAAGATCAAGTGCTCCGTATCACCGTCCGCTCTCGGAGGTCACATGCAACAAGTGTCAGCAGAAGGGTCACTATGCCAACAAATGTTTCAATCAGAGGCGTCTTCCTCCTCCTCCTGTGAGATCTGCTAGCACTGCAGTGTTCAAGCATAACCCCAAGTCTGCTAAGATCAACATGATGAACGCAGCTCAGGCAGAGGACTCGTCAGAAGTTATCATGGGTAACCTTCCAGTTAATGATATTCCTGCAAGAGTTCTTTTTGATACTGGTGCATCTTTGTCATTCTTATCGAAGCCTTTTGCATCCATGCATGATGTGCATACTGTTGATTTGCCTAAGCCGATAGCGGTTTCTTGTCCGGGTTTGTTCATGAACACCAAAATGATGGCTCCGGATGTTACTATCACATTGGGCGACTATAAGTTTTTGTCTTCTCCAATGGTCCTTGGTAACTCGGATATTGATCTTATTCATGGAATGGATTGGCTTTCTAAGCACAAGGCTCAGCTTGACTGTGGTGTCAGGCAGATTCAATTGACACATTCGTCTGAGGATGTAATCGTCTTTGCCGCTCGGGATGATACCATCCGACTGTTTTCTCTCAATGAGAAGGGCGAGCTGGATGCCATCTCTTAGATTCTAGTCGTTTGCGAATATCAAGACGTCTTTCCAGATGATCTTCCAGGAATGCCTCCGCACCGGCCAGTTGAATTCGTCATCAATCTTGAGCCTAGCACGGAACTTGTTTGCAAATATCCTTACAAGCTTGGACCTGAAGAGTTGAAGGAGCTGAAGAAGCAACTCGATATTCAAGAGCGTATGGGTCTCATCCGACCTAGTTCTTCTCCATGGGGTTGTGGTGTTCTTTTTGTCAAGAAGAAGGATGGAGTGGACCGACTTTGTGTCGACTACCGTCCACTGAACAAAAAGACCATAAAGAACAAGTACCCACTTCCCGACATCAGTGAGCTTTTTGAACAACTCAAGGGTGCTCAAGTATTCTCCAAGCTTGATCTCCATATGGGCTATCATCAAATTCACATTCGTGAAGAAGATATCCCCAAGACAGCATTCAGAACAAGCTATGGTTCATATGAATAAACTGTCATGTCTTTCAGCCTTGTCAACGCTCCTCCAACAATCTCCCGCATGATGAACTTCATCTTCAACGCCTACACAAATGACTTCGTCTTGGTCTACCTCGATGACATTTTGGTATTTTCCAAGAACAAGGAGGATCATGCCAAGCACTTGCGTTTGGTGCTGGATAAACTCAGAGAACATCAGTTCTATGCGAAGTTCTCAAAGTGCGAGTTTTGGCTCGATGAGGTTCTCTACCTTGGACATATCATCACCGCCAAGGGCATAGCGGTTAATCCTGTGAAGGTGTCTGCAATTGTGAATTGGGAACCACCTCAGAATGTGAAGCAACTCCGCAGCTTCATTGTGCTCGCAAGCTATTGTCGAAGGTTCGTTGAGAACTTCTCAAACATCGCGAAGCCTCTTTCCAACCTTCTCCAGAAGCATGTGAAGTATGTCTGGTCGCCTGAATGTGACATCGCTTTCAACACCTTGAAAGAGAAGTTAGTCACTGCTCCAGTTTTGACTCCTCCTGATGAATCCAAACTGTTTGAGGTCTTCTGTGATGCTTCCCTTCAAGGTCTTGGTGCAGTGTTGATGCAAGAGAAGAAAGTTGTGGCCTATACCTCTCGCCAGTTGAAGCCCAACGAAAAGAACTACCCCACTCATGACCTCGAGTTGGCGGCAGTTGTCCATGCTCTTTTAACATGGAGACATCTCTTATTGGGACGAAAAGTGGACATCTTCACTGATCATAAGAGTCTCAAGTACATCTTCACTCAACCAAACCTCAACCTCAGGCAGACTCGTTGGGCCGAAATGATTCAAGAGTATAATGTGAGTATTGAATATACTCCAGGCAAGGCCAATGTAATTGCTGACGCATTGAGCAGGAAGGCTTACTGCAACAGTCTGATTATCAAGCCTTACCAACCAGAGCTTTGTGAAGCTTTCCGCAAACTCAATCTTCAAGTTGTTCCTCAAGGACTCCTTGCCAACCTCCAAGTCTCTCCTACTTTGGAAGATCAGATTCGTGAGGCTCAACTTCTTGATGCTATGGTGAAGAAGGTGAAGATTGGGATTGCCAAGAGTCAACCCAAGTACAAGTGCTATCGTCTTGATGACAAGGATACTCTATTCTTCGAGGATCGCATTGTTGTGCCTAAAGGTGACCTTCGTAAAGTCATTATGAACGAGGCTCACAATTCACTCCTCTCTATCCACCCTGGAAGTACAAATATGTACCATGACCTCAAGCAGTCGTATTGGTCGACGCGAATGAAGCGCGAGATTGCTCAGTTCGTGAATGAATGTGATGTCTGCAGAAGAGTGAAAGCGGAACACCAACGACCAGCTGGTCTCCTCCAACCTCTTGCCATTCCAGAATGGAAGTTTGACCACATTGAGATGGACTTCGTGAGTGTATTTCCAAAGTCCAAGCGTGGCAATGATGCTATCTTCGTTGTCATCGACAAGCTCACTAAAGTGGCTCATTTTCTTCCTATCAAAGAATCTATCACAGCAGCTCAGTTGGCAGAGCTATATACCTCCAGGATTGTCTCTCTGCACGGCATTCCGTAGTTGATATCTTCAGATCGCGGCAGCATCTTCACCTCCAAGTTTTGGGATTCTTTTCAGAAGGCCCTGGGCACCAACATTCGCTTCAGCACAGCTTTTCATCCTCAAACTAGTGGCTAGGTCGAGCGAGTAAATCAGATTCTTGAAGATATGCTCAGGGCTTGTGTCATCTCTTTCGGTATGAAGTGGGAAGATTGTCTTCCATATGCCGAGTTCTCCTACAACAACAGCTTCCAAGCGAGTTCGGGCAAGGCCCCATTCGAGATTCTCTATGGCAGGAGGGGTCGTACTCCTCTAAATTGCTCAAAAACTGGTGAACGCCAACTCCTTGGCAATGACTTGATCACAGAGGCTGAATAAATGTGCAAAGTCATTCGTGAAAATCTCAAAGCCGCGCAATCGCGCCAGAAGAGTTACTATGATAGCAAGCATCGTGACTTGGCTTTTGAGATCGGAGACCATGTCTACCTCCGCGTCTCTCCAATGAAAGGTACTCGTCACTTCGGTATCAAAGGGAAGCTTGCCCCTAGATACCTAGGTCCTTTCAAGATCATCAGCAAAAGAGGCGATCTCGCCTATCAACTTGAGCTTCCATCCAACTTTGCAAACGTGCACGACGTGTTTCACGTGTCTCAACTCCGCAAGTGTTTCAAGACTCCTGACCGCACCGTCAACTTCGAAGACATTGATCTCCAAGAAGACTTGTCTTATCATGAGCACCTAGTTGCTATTCTTGAAGAAACTGAGCGCAAGACTCGCAACAAGTCAATCAAATTCTTGAAAGTCAAGTGGTCACATCATTCCGACCGTGAAGCCACCTGGGAACGCGAGGATCACCTCCATTCTAAATACCCAGAGTTTTTCTAGTCCTAGATCTCGGGACGAGATCCTTTCGTAGTGGTGGAGTGTTGTAACCCCCCGTATGTAACCTGCCATATTTGTATTCCAACTCTTGTCGTTTCCGGCACTAAGTTATGATATTTCTTCGTTGTCGGGTTTTTGTTTCCGTGTGTTTTGTCTTTGTCATGCATCTCATATCATGTCATCATGTGCATCGCATTTGCATACATGTTCGTCTCATGCATTCAAGCATTTTCCCCGTTGTCCGTTTTGCATTCCGGCGCTCCCATGTCCTCCGGTGTCCCTTTCTACCTCTTTTCCTGTGCGGGTGTTAAACGTTATCGGATTGGACTGAGACTTGTCATGCGGCCTTGGTTTACTACCAATAGACCACCTGTCAAGTTTCGTACCATTTGGACTTCGTTTGATACTCCAACGGTTAACCAAGGGACCGAGAAGGCCCCAAGTGTGTTGCAGCCCAACACCCCTCCAAAGTGGCCCAAAACCCACCTAAACCTCCTCCATCACCTAGGTCGTTCGATCACGATCGCGTGGCCGCAAACCGTGCTCAATTTGGAGCCTCCTAGCTCCCTCTACCTCTATATATAGGTCCCTCCATGAAATTTCCGGATCAAAACACCCCTAGCCTAGCTCCTCTTCCACCGCGCCGCGCCGGACACATCTGTTTCCGGCCGGACAAGCTGCCGCCGCCAATCCCTGCTCGCCACGTGTCGCCACAGCAGCTTCCCCCGCCGCCGGCCCGCTCGGCCCGAGCTGGGCCCTCCTCGCCGCCCGACCCGGGCCGCGCGCCGCCTCCCAGCGCAGCCCCGAGCCGCCGCCTGCTCCGCCGTGCAGCCGCCGTGCCTACCCAATGCCGGCGACCGCCGCCGTCGTCTCTGGCACAGACCTCCGCCGCCAACCGCTCCGGTGACCAGCCCCGCGCCGCCCGGAGGCTGCCGTCGTCCGCCGCCTCATCCATCTCCCTCGGATCCGGCCACCCCGTCCATCTCCGGCAAGTCCTGCTCCAGCGACCCCCATCTCCGGAGAGTTCTTCAATCTCCGGCAAACCTCGGCTTCCGCGCCGCCGATCTTTATCCAGATCTGAAATTTGGCTCGGTTGACTTTCTCCCCGAAACCCTAATATTTTTGCTATCTTCTTTTGCGCATAACTTCATCACCGTTGCTCCCATTCATGCGTGTAGCATATCAAAATGTTCGTCTCGACGAGTACTTCATTTCATCTCAATGAATCATGTTCATTTGAGCTCATCTTGATGCCCTAAATTCTATTGGAAGAGGGCTATGTGATGTTAGTTTCAGATCTGTATCAGCATTTGCTCATTTGTCATTTTTGCCATGATTAATGTGTGCATGGTATGATCCTGAGCTCTGCATGTGTTTTGAAGTATGCCATGCCATCTTTACAGGGGTGTATGCCATGTATTTTTGTGATCTTTATGGTGACTAGCACAAGCATGCAAAGTAGCTTACTTAATGTTGCTAGTTTCAGGGACTTAGAATTTCACAGCCCTTTTCCTGCTGTAATTTTTATGCCATGTGTTCATGTTGCTACCAAGTGATCCGTGCCTCTTTTGAGCATGATCAGTAAGGATGTTTTGTAGATATTGTGGTGCTCTATCGATCCATGTCTTTGTTTGCATTTATGGAGCACCCTAGCTTGAGTCAATCGATCTCTACTTTTGCTATAAAATGTTCCTGGCAGATTGTTAACATGTTTAGCAATTTTGTGAGCTTGTTCTTATTGATCCGCGCATGCTATGTTCTTGTTCTTGTCATGTCTAGCTTCTATGCCATGTCTACTTGCTGGGTGTATGCTTAGTTTATCATGCAATGCCTTGTGGTGAGTGCATCGAGCTCGTAAACATGCCTACTTGATATCTGTTTTGCCATGTTCCAGTTTTTCACTAAGTCTGAATCTGTTAACGATAATTGCTATGTTCACATGGTTGCCATTGTATTTTCTGATCCCTTTTGGCTTATGGTCAGTAAGGGACTTTTGTTGTATGCTTTGAGTAGCGTCATGCCATGCCTTGCTTTGCCATGATATGTTCCTGTAGCATGTTGTTATCTTGCTCTAAAGATTGCTTTCGGATGTTAAATTCCTGACTTGTTAATTTCACTAAGTCTGTAACCTGTAATCTTTTGCACTTTTGCCATGCTTGTTTGAGCTTGCTATTGAGTGAATTAGTCGTAGCTCAGTGTTCATCTTTTGTCAAGCATCTTGAGTGGATCCCTGCCATGTATTTTTTTGCTATGTTAGAGTGCTGTAGCATGTTGTTCTTATGCATTTAGATGGCCTCGTGCTGTTAATTGCAGACCGGTGCCATATTTGTTTTGCTTGTCATTTCCAAACCATGCATCCGATTCCGGTGATCTTTATATCAATTTCGACCGGAATCAACTCCCCTTTCCAGTGGCACTCTTGGTTTTCCAAGTTGAGGCCAGGTTCAATCTTTCCTTTCCAAATCATGCATATGCATCGCATACCGCATCCCGCATATCATGACATGTTTTGCATCATGTTGTTTGTGCATTGCATGTGGTTGATTGTGTCTCCCTTTGCTTGTTGTTCTTGCTTGGGTAGAGCCAGGAGACGAGTACGTGATCAAGGAGCCCGTTGAGTACGCTTACGAGGATCAAGTCAAGTCGGAGAACTTTGCAGGCAAGATGACCATACCCTCGAAATCACTTCTATCTTTTCTTGCTAGATGCTCGCTCTTTTGCTATGCCTATGCTACGATGCCTACCACTTGCTTATCAGGCCTCCCATATTGCCATGTCAAACCTCTAACCCACCTTGTCCTAGCAAACCGTTGTTTGGATATGTTACCGCTTTGCTCAACCCCTCTTATAGCGTTGCTAGTTGCAGGTGAAGATTGGAGTTTGTTCCTTGTTGGAACATTGTTTATTGTTGGGATATCATTATTATATCTTGTTTATCTTAATGCACATATACACTTGGTAAAGGGTGGAAGGCTCGGCCTTATGCCTGGTGTTTTGTTCCACTCTTGCCGCCCTAGTTTCCGTCATACCGGTGTTATGTTCCTTGATTTTGTGTTCCTTACACGGTTGGGTTATAATGGGAACTCCTTGACAGTTCGCCTTGAATAAAACTCTTCCAGCAATGCCCAATAATGGCTTTACCATTCGCCACCTAGCCTTTTTCCCTTGGGTTTCGCTGACTCAAGGGTCATCTTTATTTTAACCCCCCCCCCCGGGCCAGTGCTTCTCTAAGTGTTGGTCCAACTGAGCGATGTCCGGGGCTACCAGGGGCAACTCTGGGCTGGCCTACCCGACGTCTTGCTTATCTGGTGTGCCCTGAGAACGAGATATGTGTAGCCCCTATCGGGGTTTGTCGGAACATCTGGGTGGCTTTGCTGGTCTTGTTTTACCATTGTCGGAATGTCTTGTAACCGGGATTCCGAGTCTGATCGGATTGTCTTGGGAGAAGGAATATCCTTCGTTGACCGTGAGAGCTTGTGATGGGCTAAGTTGGGACACCCCTGCAGGGATTTGATCTTTGGAAAGCCGTGCCCGCGGTTATGGGCAGATGGGAATTTGTTAATGTTCGGTTGTAGATAACCTGAAACTTAACTTAATTAAAATGAATCAACTGAGTGTGTGGCCGTGATGGTCTCTTTTCGGCGGAGTCCGGGAAGAGAACATGGTCTTATGTTATTCTTGAACGTAGGTTGTTCTAGGATCACTTCTTGATCATAGTTCATCGACCGTGCCTTTGCCTTCTCTTCTCGCTCTCATTTGCGTATGTTAGCCACCACATATGCTAGTCGCTTGCTGCAGCTCCACCTCATACCTTTTACCTACCTATAAGCTTAAATAGTCTTGATCGCGAGGGTGTGAGATTGCTGAGTCCCCGTGACTCATAGTTTACTTCCAAAACCAGATGCAGGGACCGATGATACCGCTCCAGGTGATTCGACTGAGCTCAAGTGGGAGTTCGATGAGGACTCAGGACGATACTATGTTTCCTTTCCAGACGATCAGTAGTGGTGCCCAGTTGGGGCGATCGGGGACTTTGTCGCATTTGGGGTTGTTCTTTATTTTGGTTCCGTAGTCGGACCTTGAGTGTAACTGGATGAATGTAATGATATTTATGCTATTTGTGTGACGTGGCGAGTGTAAGCCAACTATGTATCTCTTTCCCTTATGTATTACATGGGTTGTTGTGAAGATTACCTCACTTGCGACATTGCTTTCAATGCGGTTATGCCTCTAAGTCGTGCTTCGACACGTGGGAGATATAGCCGCATCGAGGGCGTTACAGATCAATACCCCAAGATGAAGTTTTTTCCTCAACAAGAGAAGTATGATCCTACTTCCTTCAAAGGGACACAAGCTCAAGATGATCTTCCACCACAAGACCACAAGGAAAAAGGCAAGGACAAGCTTCAAGAGGAAATTGATGCATTTGAAGAAGCTCCTAAGACCTTGGTCAAGTGGGTTCCCAAGACTACATCAAGTTCCACTTCATCAAGTACAACTACAACTCCAAGGATTCCCATCAAGATGATGTGGATCCGGAAGAAGAAGAACTAGAGAATTCTTGAGGGTGACTCCGCCAATATACTTCACTCTTATCATTTTGGCAAGAACAAGTGCAATCAACTTCCACATCTTGCACTAGTTCAAGGAGTCACAAACCCTCCTGTTGGTAAGACAAGGGACAAGGTAACCTAATGCTCTCATAGACATCATCTTGTGTGTGCATCACTCTATGTCTATGGATATCCTTGTTTGTTCCTTGCGGGACTAACCCGTGTAGGTATTGAAAGTGCAACTCACTCCAAAGGATAGCTCCGAATGATCTACATCAACTTAGAGCATCCACATCTTCAACACCTACATGAAGTCATCATCGACAAACCCCAAGGTTAGTTCATCCCTCTTAGGGGGCATCTCACATCTAGGGGAGCTTTACTCTAAGAATTGAGCTAAAGCAACTCTAATGGTGTGAACACAACAACGCTTTATGTAAAAGTGGTAACCCCACTTGTGCTTAAACGATGAGTATGACCTATGATCAAATCTTCTCATTTGACTCCTAAGTCAATATACTCATATATAGATGACCTAGTCATCACAATTGCTTGATAGATGCTAGAATTGTTTGTGCATGCTTTGCCACATATTTCATTTGTCATTTTATTGTGTGAGCATGTTGGTTGCATAATTTACTCATTCGAGGACATCCACTTGTTGTTTTGATTGGTTGGTTTCTTTTTCTCTTGACAAGTGGATGGACAAGAATGCCTAAGAACCTTCTCTAGCTATCTATGCTCTTCTCGTCTCAAACTCTATTCATGCTACATCACAAAGTTTGATCAAGTCAGATTCGAACCACTCTATGTGAGGAGCACTCGGAGTCCCCGATTCGCCATAGACTTAAACTTCCAAAACTTCTTTGTGCGTTTCGGTCTGACCGATTCATCCATTTCGGTCATACCGAGATCACTAAGTCGGTCTAGGTTTTTAATCTCGGTGCAACCGATTTGAAATTTTCGGTCACACCGAGTTGCAGTAACTGCTTGCAGTTATGCATCTCGGTGCCACCGAGTTGTTCCACTCGGTCACACTGATGACCCACAAGTATAGGGGATCTATCGTAGTCCTTTCGATAAGTAAGAGTGTCGAACCCAATGAGGAGCAGAAGGAAATGATAAGCGGTTTTCAGCAAGGTATTCTCTGCAAGTACTGAAATAAGTGGTAACAGATAGTTTTGTGATAGGATAAATTGTAACGAGCAACAAGTAACAAAAGTAAATAAAGTGCAGCAAGATGTCCCAATCCTTTTGTAGCAAAGGACAAGCCGGAACAAACTCTTATAATAGGCGAAATGCTCCCGAGGACACATGGGAATATCGTCAAGCTAGTTTTCATCACGTTCATATGATTCGCGTTTGATACTTTGATAATTTGATATGTGGGTGGACCGGTGCTTGGGTGCTGTTCTTACTTGAACAAGCATCCCACTTATGATTAATCTCTATTGCAAGCATCCGCAACTACAACAAAAGTATTAAGGTAAACCTAACCATAGCATGAAACATATGGATCCAAATCAGCACCTTACGAAGCAACGCATAAACTAGGGCTTAAGCTTCTGTCACTCTATCAACCCATCATCTACTTATTACTTCCCAATGCCTTCCTCTAGGCCCAAATAATGGTGAAGTGTTATGTAGTCGACGTTCACATAACACCACTAGAGGCTAGACAACATACATCTTATCAAAATATCAAACGAATACCAAATTCACATGACTACTAATAGCAAGACTTCTCCCTTGTCCTCAGGAATGAACGTAATTACTCACAAAGCATATTCATGTTCATAATCAGAGGGGTAATAATATGCATATATGATCTGAACATATGATCTTCCACCAAATAAACCAACTAGCATCAACTACAAGGAGTAATCAACACTACTAGCAACCTACTAGCACCAATCCCGGACTTTGAGACAAGAATTGGATACAAGAGATGAACTAGGGTTTGGAGATGAGATGGTGCTGGTGAAGATGTTGATGGAGATTGCCCTCTCCCGATGAGAGGAGCGCTGGTGTTGACGATGATGATGATTTCCCCCTCCCGGAGGGAAGTTTCCCCGGCAGAACAGCTCTGCCGGGGCTCTAGATTGGATCCACCAAGGTTCCGCCTCGTGGCGGCGGAGTCTCGTCCCGAAAAGTTCCTTGTTATTTTTTTCTCATCGAAAGACTTCATATAGGAGAAGATGGGCGTCGGAGAGCCACCAGGGGGCCCACGAGGTAGGGGCGCGCCCTAGGGGGGTGCGCCCCCCACCCTCGTGAGCAGGGTGTGGGCCCCCTGGCCTTCATCTTTGGCGAGGATTTTTCTTTATTTTTTTTAAGATGTTCCGTGGAGTTTCAGGACTTTTGGAGTTGCGCAGAATAGGTCTCTAATATTTGCTCCTTTTCCAGCCCAGAATTCCAGCCGCCGGCATTCTGCCTCCTTATGTAAACCTTGTAAAATAAGAGAGAATAGCCATAAGTATTGTAACATAAAGTGAAATAACAGTCCATAACACGATAAATATTGATATAAAAGCATGATGCAAAATGGACGTATCAACTCCCCCAAGCTTAGACCTCGCTTGTCCTCAAGCGAAAAGCTGATAACAATAAATATTTCCTCATGTTTAGAGGTAGAGGCGTCGATAAAAATAAAATACGGACATGAAGGCATCATGATTATTCTCGTCATATGATTACTTATGTTCAAGTGATGATCTATTCACAACGCAAAAGTATAAATCATAAACCTTATTGGGCTCCGACAAACTATAATCTCAGTCATTGAAGCAATTGCAATTTATCATAACATCGGAAAGAGTCTATTCAGAGCTAAAAATCAAGTCCACATACTCAACTATCATTTATTCCTCCATAATTGCTAACACTCACGCAATACTTGTGGTTACGGAGTTTTAATCGGACACAGAGAAAGATAGGGGCTTATAGTTTTGCCCCACAACTTTTTACCTCAAGGGTAATGTCAACAATAATGGTTCATGCTCCCCTACATCCAACTATATATATATATATATATATATCATGTTCTTTCCAACATGCTGAGCTTGCCAAAGGATAAAATGAAAAAAATAAAAGGTGAAGATCACCATGACTCTTGCACAAGGTAGAAGATAATAATAAAGGATAGGCCCTTCGCAGAGGGAAGCAGAGGTTGCCATGCGCTTTTATGGTTTGATGTATAAAATCTCAGTGCGAAAGAACGTCACTTTATATTGCCCCTTGTGATATGAACCTTTATTATGCAGTCCGTCACTTTTATTACTTCCACATCACAAGATCGTATAAAGCTTATTTCTCCCACACCAATCAATCATACATATTTAGAGTAATTTTTATTGCTTTGCACCAATAACAACTTACTTGAAGGATCTTACTCAATCCATAGGTAGATATGGTGGACTCTCATGGCAAAACTGGTTTAAGGGTATTTGGAAGCACAAGTATTATTTCTACTTGGTGCTGAGAATTTGGCTAGCATGAGGGGGAAAGGCAAGCTCAACAAGTTAGAGGATCCATGACAACATACTTTATCTCAGATATAAGAATGACATAACTCATTACGGTGTCTTCCTTGTCCAACATCAACTCTTTAGCATGCCATATTTTAATGAGTGCTCCCAATCATAAAAGATGTCAATGATAATATATCTATATGTGAGAACCTCTCTTTCCTTATTACTTCCTATTAATTGCAACAATGACCAAAGCTATGTTTTCCAACTCCCAACAACTTTTAATCAGCATACTCTTTTTATGTGAAGTCATTACTCTCAATAAGATCAATATGAACTCTTTGTTTCTTTTTATTCTTTTCTCTTTTCTTTTATTCACCCAAGATCATGGCAAAATAGTCAAGCCCTTGACTCAACACTAATCTTTATTATATATAGCTCATAGACTCGATTACATAGAGAGATCATAAAGCAAACTCAAAACTAGATCATGCCATAAACTTTATTCTACTAGATCAAGATACTACTAATAGGATCGAACTAAGAAAAACGGTAAAGATAGAAGTTGTGATGGTGATACGATACTGGGGCACCTCCCCCAAGCTTGGCAGTTGCCAAGAGGAGTGCCCATACCCATGTGATTATATCTCTTTTGTCAGTGAAGAAGGTGGAGGTGTTGTTGATGATGCAAGCTTGTCATCCATCTTCCAAGGCATAGGTTCACCATCATAGAAGGATGATCGAGTCTCCGGAATCCTCGAATCTACAGCCAAACTCATTCTTTTGAATCTATATTCATACTCACAGTTTTGGTTTTGCAGATCATAGATTTAGGCTTGGAGGTGCTCGATCTTCTCATATAGCTTGAAGATGGCCTCCTTGGTGTTCTTGGCGTCCGGCTTGTAGTTGTTAGTGAACTCCGCGAGCATCGTGTGGCTAGCGTTGATTCCACGCTCCACCATCCCATGGCACTTGAAAACTTGTTGCTCCATTGCTTCGAGCCTCGTCTCCACGCTTCCGGTTCCCTCTGGTCCCTCAACATCGCGGATGTGCAACAACCCATCACGCATCTCAATGGCTTGAGGGTGTCGCAGCACCTCCGCGAGGTAAGGGTTGATGACCTTCTCGAAGAACTTGTCCTTGGAAGCACTTGGGGACGTCATGAAAATCTAGATCTGTCAGAGAAACGGCTCGAAACAAGAATAGAGGAGGTTTGCGTGATACGGGAGTCAAATCCTTCGGGAGAATATATAATGATTTTTTACCGACCAAAATACGTATCATGCAAGAAAACGGAGTCCGGAAGGCACACGAGGTGCTCACGAGGCAGGGAGCGCGCCCAGGGGGTAGGGCGCACCCACCACCCTCGTGGGGCCCTCGTGTCCTTCCCGGACTGCTACTTATTTTTCTATTTTTCTAAATATTCCAAACGGAGAAATATTGCCTTAAAAATTGTTTTGGAGTCGGTTTACTTACCGTACCACATACCTATTCCTTTTCGGAGTCTGAAATGTTCCGGAAAGTGTCTCTTATGTATTCCTTCGGGGTTACGGTTTCAATAATATTGGTTTCAAAATTTATGGGATTACCTGAGATATGATGTTTAATTCTTTGACCATTTACCACCTTCGGATTTGTGCCCTCGAAGTTGTTGATCTTTATGGCACCGGATCAATAGACCTCTTCGATAACATAGGGGCCTTCCCATTTAGAGAGAAGTTTTCCTGCAAAAAATCTTAAACGAGAGTTGTATAGCAATACATAATCACCTACATTAAACTCATGCTTTTGTATCCTTTTGTCATGCCATCTTTTAACCTTTTCTTTAAACAACTTGGCATTTTTGTAAGCTTGGGTTCTCCATTCATCAAGTGAGCTAATATCAAATAACCTCTTCTCACCGGCAAGTTTAAAATCATAGTTGAGCTCTTTAATAGCCCAATATGCATTATGTTCTAGTTCGAGAGGTAAGTGACATGCTTTTCCATAAACCATTTTATACGGAGACATACCCATAGGATTTTTGTATGCAGTTCTATAAGCCCATAATGCATCATCAAGTTTCTTGGACCAATTCTTTCTAGACCTATTAACAGTTTTTTGCAAAATTAATTTGAGCTCTCTATTGCTCAACTCTACTTGACCACTAGACGGGGGTGATAAGGAGATGCAATTCTATGATTAACATCATATTTAGCAAGCATTTTACGGAAAGCACCATGAATAAAGTGTGAACCACCATTAGTCATTAAATATCTAGGGACTCCAAACCTCGGGAAAATAACTTTAAGCATTTTAATAGAAGTGTTATGATCAGCACTACTAGTTGGGATAGCTTCTACCCACTTAGTAACGTAATCAACAGCAACTAAAATATGTGTATATCCATTAGAGGCAGGAAAAGTTCCCATATAATCAAAGCCCCAAACATCAAACGGTTCAATAACAAGAGAATAATTCATAGGCATTTCTTGACGTCTACTAATATTAAAAATTCTTTGACATTCATCACAAGACAAGACAAACTTACGGGCATACTTGAAGAGAGTAGGCCAATAAAAACCAGATTGCAATACCTTATGTGCAGTTCTATCTCTAGCGTGGTGTCCTCCATAAGACTCGGAATGACACTTGCGTAGGATCTGTTCCTGTTCATGCTCAGGTACACAACATCTAATAACACCATCTACTCCTTCTTTATAAAGATGTGGGTCATCCCAAAAGTAATGTCTTAAATCATAGAAGAACTTTTTCTTTTGTTGGTATGTGAAGCTAGGTGGTATAAACTTAGCAACAATATAATTAGCATAATCAACATACCATGGAGTACTACGAGAAGTACTTATAACATTTAATTGTTCATCAGGAAAGCTATCATTAATAGGTAGTGGGTCATCAAGAATATTTTCTAACCTAGACAAGTTGTCTGCAACGGGGTTCTCAGCTCCCTTTCTATCAACAATACGCAAATCAAATTCTTGTAGCAAGAGAACCCATCTAATAAGTTTAGGCTTAGCATCTTTCTTTTCCATAAGATATTTAATAGCAGCATGATTAGTTTGAATAGTTACTTTAGAATCAACAATATAAGATTTGAACTTATCACAAGCAAATACAACTGCTAAAAGCTCTTTTTCAGTAGTAGCATAATTTCTTTGAGCATTGTCTAGAGTCTTACTAGCATAATGAATAAAATTTAATTTCTTATCAACTCTTTGCCCTAGAACAGCACCTACAACATAATCACTAGCATCACACATAATTTCAAAGGGTAAATTCCAATCAGGTGGCTAAACAATAGGTGCGGTGACTAGTGCTTTCTTAAGTATTTCAAATGCTTCTACACAATCATCATCAAAGACAAATGGTATATCTTTTTGCAATAAATTAGTCAGAGGCCGAGAAATTTTTGAGAAGTCCTTAATGAACCTCCTGCAAAATCCAGCGTGACCAAGGAAACTTCTTATACCATTGATGTCCTTGGGACATGGCATCTTTTCAATAGCATCAACCTTGGCTTTATCAACTTCAATACCTCTTTTAGAAACTTTGTGCCCCAAGACAATACCTTCATTAACCATAAAGTGGCACTTTCCCAATTCAAGACAAGATTAGTTTCTTCACATCTCTGCAAAACTCGATCAAGATTGCTCAAGCAATCATCAAAAGAGGAACCATAGACGGAAAAGTCGTCCATGAAAACCTCACAAATCTTTTCACAAAAGTCAGAGAATATAGCCATCATGCATCTTTGAAAGGTAGCAGGTGCATTACATAAACCAAAAGGCATACGTCTATAAGCAAAAGTACCAAAAGGGCATGTAAAAGTAGTCTTTGATTGATCTCTAGACGACACGGGTATTTGAGAGAAACTAGAATAACCATCTAGAAAGCAATAGTGTGTATGTTTGCATAATTTTTCTAGCATTTGATCAATAAAAGGTAAAGGGTAATGATCTTTCTTAGTATCTTTATTTAATTTGCGGAAATCAATTACCATCCTATAACCTGTGATAATTCTTTGTGGAATCAATTCATCTTTATCATTAGGAACAACAGTAATACCTACCTTCTTAGGGACACAATGGACAGGACTTACCCACTCACTATCAGCAACGGGATAGATTATACCTGCCTCCAGAAGCTTTAATATTTCTTTCCTTACCACTTCTTTCATTTTAGGATTCAAACGTCATTGAGGATCACGAACTGGTTTGGCATCTGCTTCCAAATTTATTTTATGTTGACATGGAGTGGGACTAATGCCCTTAAGATCATCAAGAGTATATCAAATAGCAGCACGATGCTTCTTCAGAGTTTTCAATAATCTTTCTTCTTCATGCTCTGAAAGGTTAGCACTAATAATAACAGGATATATCTTCTTTCCATCAAGATAAGCATATTTAAGATTATCAGGCAAAGGTTTAAGCTCAAAAATGGGATCACCCTTGGGTGGAGGAGGATCCCCTAAGATTTTAACAGGCAAGTTGTGATGCAGAATAGGTTCCTATTTAAAGAATACTTCATCTATTTCCCTTCTTTCATTCATGAACATATCATTTTCATGGTCTAGCAAATAGTGTTCTAAAGGATCACTAGGAGGTACGGCAATAGAAGCAAGACCAGTAATTTCATCCTTACTAGGTAATTCTTCCTCACGATGTTGTTTACTAAATTTAGAGAAATTAAACTCATGAACCATATCATCCAAGCCAACATTAACAACATTCTTTGTGCAATCTATGGTAGCATTGGCAGTATTTAAGAAGGGTCTACCAAATATAATGGGACAAAAGCTATCTTGTGGAGAAGTAAGAACAAGAAAATAAGCAGGATATTTAGTTTTCCCACACAAGACTTCAACATCTCTAACAATTCCAATTGGTAAAATAGTATCTCTATTGGCAAGTTTAATTGTGACATCAATGTCTTCTAACTCAACAGGTGCAATTTCATTCTTAATTTCTTCATATAAGTCAATAGGTATTACACTAGCACTAGCACCCATGTCACATAAGCCATGATAACAATGATCTCCTATTTTGACAGAAATAATAGGCACGCCTACCACAGGTCTATGTTTATCTTTATCACAAGGTTTAGCAATTCTAGCAGTTTCACCTTCGAACTGAATAACATGCCCATCAATATTACCAGAAAAGAGATCTTTAACAATAGCAATATTAGGTTCAACTTTAACTTGCTCAGGAGGTGTATAAGTTCTAATATTGCTTTTACGAACAACAGTTGAAGCTTTAGCATGATCCTTTATTCTAACAGGGAAAGGTGGTTTCTCAATATAAGAAGTAGGAATAGTAGGATCATTGTAAGTGACAGTCTTTTCTTCAACTTTAATAGGTGCAGCTACTTTTACTTCTATGGGAGGATGATATTTAAACCACTTCTCCTTAGGGAGATTAACATAAGTAGCAAAAGATTCACAGAAAGAAGCTATTATCTCAGAGTCAAGTCCATATTTAGTGCTAAACTTATGGAAAATATCGGTATCCATAAAAGATTTAACACAATCAAACTTAGGTGTCATACCTGACTCCTTACCTTCGTCGAGGTCCCAATCTTCAGAGTTGCATTTAATTTTGTCCAATAAATTCCATCTGAATTCAGTAGTCTTCATCATAAAAGAGCCAGCACAAGAAGTATCGAGCATGGTGCGATTGTTATCAGAAAGCCAAGCATATAAATTTTGAATAATCATTTCTCTTGAGAGCTCATGATTGGGGCATGAATATAACATTGATTTAAGCCTCCCCCAAGCTTGAGCGATGCTTTCTCCTTCGCGAGGCCAGAAATTATATATATAATTGCGATCACGATGAACAAGATGCATAGGGTAATACTTTTGATGAAATTCCAGCTTCAATCTTTTATAGTCCCATGATCTCATATCATCACATAGCCTATACCATATCAATGCGTCTCCCTTCAAAGATAAAGGGAAGACCTTCTTCTTAGAAACATCATCGGGTATACCTGCAAGCTTAAATAATCCACAAACTTCATCCACATATATTAAGTGCTCATCAGGATGCTTTGTTCCATCTCCTGTAAAAGGATTATCTAGAAGTTTTTCCATCATACCCGAAGGAAATTCAAAAGGAGTTTCATTTTCAATAGGTTCAGTAGGTTGAGGAGCAACTCTTTGCTCTACTGGACGGGGTGAAGATACCCCGAATAAGCCCCTCAGAGAATTACTTTCCATTGTAACAAGTGACAGTAAATTTCAGCACACTATATAAATTTTTCCTTACCAAATTCCACCTACCAAAGGCGCTACACTCCCCGGAAACGGTGCCAGAAAAGAGTCTTGATGACCCACAAGTATAGGGGATCTATCGTAGTCCTTTCGATAAGTAAGAGTGTCGAACCCAACGAGGAGCAGACGGAAATGATAAGCGGTTTTCAGCAAGGTATTCTCTGCAAGTACTGAAATAAGTGGTAACAGATAGTTTTGTGATAGGATAAATTGTAACAATCAACAAGTAACAAAAGTAAATAAAGTGCATCAAGATGGCCCAATCCTTTTGTAGCAAAGGACAAGCTGGAACAAACTCTTATAATAGGAGAAACGCTCCCGAGGACACATGGGAATATCGTCAAGCTAGTTTTCATCACGTTCATATGATTCGCGTTTGATACTTTGATAATTTGATATGTGGGTGGACCGGTGCTTGGGTGCTGTTCTTACTTGAACAAGCATCCCACTTATGATTAACCTCTATTGCAAGCATCCGCAACTACAACAAAAGTATTAAGGTAAACCTAACCATAGCATGAAATCTACTTATTACTTCCCAATGCCTTCCTCTAGGCCCAAATAATGGTGAAGTGTTATGTAGTCGACGTTCACATAACACCACTAGAGGCTAGACAACATACATCTTATCAAAATATCAAACGAATACCAAATTCACATGACTACTAATAGCAAGACTTCTCCCTTGTCCTCAGGAACGAACGTAATTACTCACAAAGCATATTCATGTTCATAATCAGAGGGGTAATAATATGCATATAGGATCTGAACATATGATCTTCCATCAAATAAACCAACTAGCATCAACTACAAGGAGTAATCAACACTACTAGCAACCTACTAGCACCAATCCCGGACTTTGAGACAAGAATTGGATACAAGAGATGAACTAGGGTTTGGAGATGAGATGGTGCTGGTGAAGATGTTGATGGAGATTGCCCTCTCCCAATGAGAGGAGTGTTGGTGATGACGATGGTGATGATTTCCCCCTCTCGGAGGGAAGTTTCCCCGGCAAAACAGCTCTGTCGGGGCTCTAGATTGGATCCGCCAAGGTTCCGCCTCGTGGCGGCGGAGTCTCGTCCCAAAAAGTTCCTTGTTATTTTTTTCTCATCGAAAGACTTCATGTCGGAGAAGATGGGCGCCGGAGAGCCACCAGGGGGCCCACGAGGTAGGGGGCGCGTCCTAGGGGGGCATGCCCCCACCCTCATGAGCAGGGTGTGGGCCCCCTGGCCTTCATCTTTGGCGAGGATTTTTATTTATTTGATTTAAGATGTTCCGTGGAATTTCAGGACTTTTGGAGTTGCGCAGAATAGGTCTCTAATATTTGCTCCTTTTCCAGCCCAGAATTCCAGCCGCCGGCATTCTGCCTCCTTATGTAAACCTTGTAAAATAAGAGAGAATAGCCATAAGTATTGTAACATAAAGTGAAATAACAGTCCATAACGCGATAAATATTGATATAAAAGCATGATGCAAAATGGACGTATCACACACCGACAGGGTCAGGCTATATATACCCACGGGCCAAAATTTGGAAAACTTCCCGAACCTCTTCGCCCGCGCTCAGCCTGCTTTGCCTCCCTGGGTCTCCTGATCGTCCTCCTCGTCGCCAGCCGCCTCCAGTCGCTGGTCCCCGCCGCCGTCAACGGGATCGTCTCCGCTGTTGCCGCCGTAGCAAGTCAATCGCCGAACTAGGGTATGGACTTGATCTTTGTGCTGATTCTCACTCTGATTCCCCAGCACATTGTTTTGACATGTATCTTGCCACGATTGAGATCACTCTATCCAGTGAAAACACTCCGTAGTTTAGCTGTGGATTGAAAATTTAGGGTTAGGTTTCCACCGAAACCATCTCGGACCGACCGAGTTGTTGGAATCGGTTCCACCGATTTGGCTCAGGCCATTGCACATGTCATTCTCGGTCTGACCGAGAATTGCAAATCGGTGTGACCAAGCTCGAGTCTTTGTGAAACCCTAGCAGTCTCGGTGCCACCGAACTGTGACTTGGTCTGACCGAGTTCACTAGTTTAGGTTCCAACAGCTGCTTCGGTATCACCGAGATTTCAAATCGGTAGATCTGAAATGCTTTCTGTGGAAAACTAAAACTAAGTTTTTGATTCATTCTTTTGCAAAAACCTCTGCACTTTGTGATACTCATCCACTCTACCTCATCTATAATCTATTCACAGGGTCTGCTGTCAGTGTTTGCATCATGTCAGATCAGAGTGACAGTCAGAACAAGTCTGAGGAGCAAGTGAACTTGAGTGAGGGCACTAGTCCCTCTAGTAGCTCAGATGATAGAAGGAGGAGCACACCCAGTAACTTGCCTAAGGCAGCCACCAGGACCAGAAAGAAGAAAACCTCAGATTCAAAGGATGAGGACTATGTGGCTGCTGAGGAAGAGGCCACCTCAAAGAGGAAAGTCCTGAAAAATGGATATGGCACAGTTGCTGCCACTAAGCCAGGGATGAAGCAAAAGGTTCCTGCCAAGAGAGCTCCCATGTCAAAAGCCAGAACATCCACTCAAGAAACTTTGGGATCTGCACCCAAAGAGCAGGTTGTGGCAGAAAAGAAAAGAAAGGAAAGGGTCAAGAAGACCACTGCCAGAGTGCTTGGGAGATCTTCAATAATGAAAGACTATGAAGAAGAGGAAGAGGAAGAGGATGCAGCACCAGCACCCAAAGCTCAAAAGCTTATGGGAGATGCTATAAGGGCAGGGGCTGTTCCATCTAAGCCTAAGACTGCTCCTAAGACTGCTGCTCCAGCTGCTCCAAAACCCAAAACTATACCCAAGAGGAGCACCAGGAACATCCCAGCAGCAGAGAAGAACAAGGCCCAGTGCCTGAAGCTGCAATGGAAGAAGAAGATGATGAGTCACATGTCTTGAGGAAGTTGAAGCCAAAAATTCCAGATCACAATGATGCTCATCCAGTAGCTGAGAACATGAAGATAAGGAAGGATTCAGGATTGAGGATATGGAGAGAGTCAGATCCATATTCCACCAGAAGGAGAACTGCGGTGGACTACAGGTTCCATACCAAGGGATAGCAGGACTTCTATGAGACTATCTTACTTGACAAGAAGCCCATAGTGTGTGACATGAGATGGGTCGATTGGACATTCATTGAGGAAAATGAGGATCACTTCCCTGGTGTATATGACAGCTTCAAGGCTTGTGGAGTTGATGATTTTGTGGCTCAGAAGCTCACAAAGTGGAATGATGAGCTCATCATGCAGTTCTACTCCACAGCTCATTTCTACCCAGATGGAAGGATTGTCTGGATGTCTGAAGGCACTAGGTACCAGTCAACAGTTGTAGAATGGGCTCAGTTGATCAATGCCCCAGAAGAACAAGAAGATGACTTGGACGTCTATGCTAAGAAGAAGAAGAAGAAGGATCACAACACCATGGCACACATGTACAAAGAGATCCCAGATGCTGCTCTTGAGACACACAAGTTTGGATCAGTACATTACCTTCTGTCAGGCTTGCCAACAATCAACTGGATCCTCAGGCACACTCTTTTGCCAAAGTCAGGTGATCACAAGATGATCACAGGTCACTCCATCAACTTGCTACATATTTTTGATGTTCCACAGAAGTTCAAGGTCATGAGCCTAATTGTGGAAACCATAAAGAGGACAGCTACAGATCAGAAGAGGGGTTGTGGGTATGCCCCACAGATCCAGGAGCTAATCAACTCCAAGATGGGCACTGGCAAATATCTGCTGGACAAGGAGCACCTGCCCATCTACCCAGACTTTGAGGACAACACTGTGGTGATGGATGAGAATGAACCATCTTCTGTGCACACACAAGCCAAGAAGGAGAAAGCAAGGGCTGAAAAGGCTGCAAAGATGCCAACCACTGAAGAGGCATCTCAGTATCTTCTGAAGAGCAAGCAAGATCAGCTTGGCTACTTTATTGCCTCCACTCTGAGGATTGAGAAGGGATTGGCCACCCTGACTCAAAACCAGGAGAGCTTGGAGAGGATCGTGCAGCAAAAGTTCTATGACTTAGATGTGAAGGTCACTAAGATCCAGCCAGTCGTTGAGCAACTTCAGGATGAAGTGCAGGAGAAGAAGGGCAAGACAACCACTGATGCTTTTGCTAGAGTGCCCAGAGGTCAGAGGTCTGCTGCTATGCCTGTTCCAGACAATAGAGCAACTTCATCTGCACCAGCTTCAGCTTCAGTGCCACCAACTCCAACACCTACTCCACCAGCTCCATCTACATCGACTGACGCCTTTGTCCTTGGAGTTCTGTCTACACCACCACCTGAAGACCAAGCCTGAGTGATGATTTAGCACTATGCATTTTTATGAACTTTTTGGTAACTTGTTGCCAAAGGGGGAGAAAATCTATAGATCATAGGCTTCGAGAGAGAGTGTTGCTTTTGTTCTCTCTTGCGTTTCTCCTTGGTGGTTGAACTTCGTTTATCTGCTCGTTTGAGATACTTTATGCTTGTGAGTGATACTTGGATGATCATGTGTTTGATCATATGCTACCTTAATGCTTGTTGGATGACATTATCCTTTTATATTCCATATGATCACTCACTTTGCTTGTTGATGAGTGCATGTATTTTAATTATTATCATTTTGAGCGCTCCACCAAGATGTATGTGACATGGAAGAGTAACCCATGATCCTAACTCTTTGTGCATTTGCAGTCCAAAGCAAATCTTAAACTATGCACAAATTTAGGGGGAGCTCTTGCTTTTCACATACTTCTCAAAGCGACAATGTTTTTCACTCTTATTATCATTTGTCAAAGCTTTGATCTATATGTTGTCATCAATTACCAAAAAGGGGGAGATTGAAGGTGCAACTATCCCTAGGTGGTTTTGGTAATTCCTAACAACATATAGCTCATTGAGCTAATGCTATTTCAAGATTAATATCTCAGGAAAGCTCAGTGATTGGCATGGCATGGATGAGAAAAGTGGACCCCTCAAAATGCTAAGGACAAAGGATTGGCTCAAGCTCAAAGCTCAAGACTCTACATTTTCCATTTTAGTGATCCAAGATCACATTGAGTCTATAGGAAAAGCCAATACTATCAAGGAGGGATGAGGTGTTGCTTAATTAGGTTCTTGCTCAAAATGCTTAGTGATATGCTCCAAAACCCTCAACTACTTTCTCACATCCACATATGACCTAAACCAAAAGTCAAGCTCGGCCCCACCGATTCTTCCTATCCGGCGCCACCGAGTTTCAAATGTCATAGCCACTGCCACAAACCCTAGGCAAATCGGTCTCACCGATAGGGATCTCGATCTCACCGAGATGGGGTTGTAATCTCTCCGTTTCCCTTCATAACATTTCAGTCTCACCGAGATGAGCGATCGGTCCCACCGAGATTGCAATGTAAACTCTCTGTTTTCCCTTCGTAACATTTCAGTCTCACCGAAATGAGCAATCGGTCCCACCGAGTTTACCTGACCAACTCTCTGGTTAGCTTATTACCAAAATCGGTCCCACCGAGTTTGTGTAATTGGTCTCACTGAGATTACGTTATGCCCTAACCCTAATCATATCGGTCCTATCGAGTTGCATGTCGGTCCCACCAAAAATCCTAACGGTCACTAGCTTTGCTGAATCGGACCGACCGAGTTTAACCATTCGGTCCCACCGAGTTTGGGAAGTTGTGTGTAACGGTTAGATTTTGTGTGGAGGCTATATATACCCCTCCACCACCTCTTAATTTGTGGAGAGAGCCATCAGAACGAACCTACACTTCCAACTTACTTTTTCTGAGAGAGAACCACCTACACTTGTGTTGAGACCAAGATATTCCATTCCTACCATATGAATCTTGAGCTCTAGCCTTCCCCAAGTTGCTTTCCACTCAAATCTTCTTTCCACCAAATCCAAATCCTGTGAGAGAGCGTTGAGTGTTGGGGAGACTATCATTTGAAGCACAAGAGCATGGAGTTCATCATCAACACACCATTTGTTACTTCTTCGAGAGTGGTGTCTCCTAGATTGGCTAGGTGTCACTTGGGAGCCTCCGACAAGATTGTGGAGTTGAACCAAGGAGTTTGTAAGGGCAAGGAGATCGCCTACTTCGTGAAGTTCTACCGCTAGTGAGGCAAGTCCTTCGTGGGCGATGGCCATGGTGGGATAGACAAGGTTGCTTATTCATGGACCCTTCGTGGGTGGAGCCCTCCGTGGACTCGTGCAACCTTTACCCTTCGTGGGTTGAAGTCTCCATCAACGTGGATGTACGATAGCACCACCTATTGGAACCAAGACAAAAATATTCGTGTCTCCAATTGCGTTTGAATCCTCCAAACCCTTCCCTTTACATTCTTGCAAGTTGCATGCTTTACTTTCCGTTGCTCGTATACTCTTTGCATGCTTGCTTGAATTGTGTTAAGATTGCTTGACTTGTCCAAAGTTGCTAAAATCTGCCAAGAACTAAAATTGGGAAAAGGCTAGATTTTTATTTGGTCAAGTAGTCTAATCACACACCCCCTCTAGACATACTTTCGATCCTACAATAAGTCTTGTACCTAGACCAACTCAGCGCTGCGACATAAGATTCTCGCCTTTTCGCTGCCCTGTTGCGGCAACATCGCCTCCCTTTCCCATCCTTAGGTAGCTGCTTGCACGCTAAAGGGGACCTCTCAAGCATCGCGCCTCAGGAACTCTTACTGGACCTTGGGCCGCTCACCTCCTGGCCTTGACCATGGCATCGTGACCTGGCATACAAGCGACGGCTGCAGCCTGCCTGGGGACCGGGACCTGTCAGCGTAGAGCACCAAGCTGTTGTGGGATTGGAAAGGGGGAGACCGAGCCTCAGCAGGACATGTGCTCGTAAAAATTTTGCGGTAAGGATAATATCAACAAAAGGCATTACAGACGCTTTACACACCCCCGTGGGGTCCGTTTCGATTCCTCATAGGGAACAAAAGGAAGGGAATTCCTAGGAGCTCTATCTACACGCGCCGGACATCGTCGACGCCATCATCAACAGTGGGCCATAGAAGGCCGGCGCCAACCCCATCCAGATCAACGGCAGTGGCGGCCAGACGTGGCGACCTTGCTCCGGGCCCGACGAGAGCTCGGGGGCACGTAGCTATCATCGCTCGTCTCCGGAGACTCCACGAGCTCGGGAGAGTCGCTGGACCACCAAGAGTCACCGCTGTCGCTGGAGAAGCTGCAGGCTGGGCCAGCGTCAGGCCTGGCGCCTGCTGATGCGCCGTCCTGGTGACCCCCTTCAGGGCAGCACTCCAAGCGGCAGCCTTCCTCATCGAAGACCTTGAAGAACGGTGTGGAGGCGTCGTCGTACCCAAAGTCGATGGCGAGGGCGCCGTTCGCACGGCAGGCTCGGGCGACCTCGCCCCGGCCTCGAGTCATGAAGATCCTCCCGGAGGCAACGGCTTCAACTTCCGCTCCAGTCATCGGGGCGTCGTAGTCGGCGTGCTACAGCCAAAGCTCGAGAGGGCCCCTCGGCGGCATCTCGGCGGTGAAGAACTGCGGAAGGCGAATCCAAGTGCTCGGGGGCATCATCGCCCACAACACGAACTCGCGCGAGGTGTCCGCGACATGGACCCCTGGGGCGACGGCGTGCGCCTCCCCGGCACGGCGGCCACGGCCCTGGTGCGGGCGGCAGCGCTCATCGCTCCTCCCTTCGGAATCATCGGCGTGAGCATACAAGGGCAATGGGTACCCAGGAGGTGGCCTTTTGTACCACGGCCGCGACACCACCGGCCTCACGACCATCTCGTGACCATGGGCCCTCCTCTTCTTCGGCAGGAGCAGCTCGGGCTCATTGAGAGGAGTCTTGCCCTTCTCCGCGACTGAGAACCTCTGAATCGCGCCATGACTACACCAGCAAGGAGTGGAGCAAGGAAGGAGAAGAAGCGGGAGAAGCAAGGAAGAGACGGGTGATGGGAGCTCCGCCCCCCCCCCACTTCCTATTTATAGCCAAGGGGAGGCCAACCGCCGGCCTCCATGATCTAAGATAATAATGATCTTTTTCCTGCATGCAGCAAGGACCCGTCAAGTCGGGTAGTTGCCGAGGCTGCGTGGGGAAGCGGAGACGCCCACATCCAATCAATCGCCATGCGTCGACCAAGGCCGCAGGCTGTTGGGGCCTGCGGCGCTCCGCACTTGCCCTTTGGCTTCGCCTCGAAGCCAAGCCCGAGCGTGCCTTGGGCCCGGGGGCTACTATCGGTGTTCTGGGAACGGGGGTCCCCAGACTTGCCTGCATGCGGCCCGCGGCGTCGCTCCTCCAGCGGCCCCGTACGGCCCATCTTCACCAACAAACATTCAAGACCCTCGCGAGGGGCCAAGCCTCGCGAGGTGGATGATGCAAGATCTCCTCAGGGGCGGCCTCACCAGGCTGGCTCGCGAGGGGTGGAGAGATCAAGGCAAGGCAAACCTCGCGAGGTTCCAATGATGCAAGCCATGACGATCAAGGTCAGGCGAGCGCCAGCGCGCATAGTGTCCTCGTTTCCTCTTTGGTCTTAAGGAGGCAAGCGTAGGTGAGGAGTTCCGAGGCATCAGGCAAAGGTTTCCATATCGGTGCAACAAGACCAAGACTAGCAGCACGATAGGACATAGGTCACCGTGGAGCCCAAGACGGCGTCACCACTAGAGCCTTTGGCAGGCGAAGACTACTGTTGTCAAGATAACTTGTACTAGTTGTCTCCCTTTGAATTTGGCCGTTGTGGGATCCCTTCCTGCTCAATATTTGGGGAGAGGACCAGGGCCTCTATAAATAGGACTAGCCACCACCATAGCTAGGGGGGCGGATCATCCTGATCATCCTCGACCACACAAGCTCACCAAGCACAAGAACACCTCTCCTCAGGAGGCTGTTCTCCCCTTGTATCTGTTCATCCAGAGCCCAAGAGGCAATCCACCACACCACACTGGAGTAGGGTATTACACCACAACGGTGTCCCAAACCAGTATAAATCTTGTGTCTCATGTGCTTTGGGTCCGTCAAGCTAGGCCGTGAGATCGTTGAGTGTGCGAGCTAGAGAGGGGGAGATCTTCGTGCGCACCCTAGTGTTCGAACCTCGAGGGTTTTGCCGGAACCCGAAATCCGACAGCAGCTTCCACATGTCTTCGTGCTTCGTGCCGAAGAACCGCTGCAGGGTCCGAGGACCGGCCGGGTTGAACTTCCACATGGGCTCATGATACGCCTGACAGGGGAGAATCTGGTGGAAGAGCATCACTTGGATCACGTTGGCGAGGCTGGTATTTTTATCTACCATGCTCTTGATGTGCTTCTCTAGCATCGTTACCTCGTCAGACGATGCCCAGTCCAGGCCCTTGTTGAGCTAGGATGTCAGCCGCATTGGGGGTCCAGACTTTAACTCCGTAGGAGCAGCGCATGTGGAGTCACGGGGCTCTGTGACATAGAACCACCCCTGCTGCCATCCCTTCATGGTCTCCAAGATGGTGCCCCTGGGCCAAGTGACATTGGGTAGTTTACTCACCATAGCACCACCACAATCCGCGTGCTGGCCGTCCACCACTTTTGGCTTCACATTGAAGACCTTGAGCCATAGGCCGAAGTGGGGGGAAACATGGAGGAATGCCTCACATACGACGATGAACGCCAAAATGTTGAGGAAAGAATTCGGGGCTAGATCATGAAAATCTAACCCGTAGTAGAACATGAGGCCATGGACGAAAGGATGAAGGGGAAACCCCAGTCCGCGGAGGAAATGAGGGATGAAAACTACCCTCTCATTAGGCTTTGGTGTGGGGATGGTCTGCTTTTTGTCCGGGAGCCGGTGGGCGGTCTCCTTGGCCAGATACCCCGCTTCCCGGAGTTCCTTGATGTTCTTCTCCATGACGGAGGAAGCCATCCACTTGCCCTGCGCTCTGGATCCGGACATGGCTGGTGTACTTTCTGGGAACGGAGAGAATTGAAGCATAGGCACTGGAGCTTGAGGGGGGATGGGCTGAGGAAGGGGAAGGCGTGGGGTAAAAAGGGGGAATCTTGTCTCCTAACAAAGGCAGTGAATATCATGTGTCCCCCCACGAGCCTTAAAGCTCACCTATTTCCAAGGGGTCCTGCGAAATGGCACGGTTGGGTTTCCCAAACCCGTATTGATGAGAATCCCGTAATAAGGGGGCACGATCTTTGTTTTAACAAGACGTGCCATCGGTGTTTGCGTCTCGAAACGCGAAACGGGAGGCCAAAAAGCGGTTTGAAATAATAAAATGGTCGGACGTAATGTCTCGCCAGTAAAATCTTCGGAGGACAAGGCTTATTCGTGTTACCCTTGTAATTCAGATGTATGACTGTTGTATAGAGCCGGATATAGTACTGATGATCAACTACTTTGAAGTATTCGGAGGAGGAACCTGCCTTGCAATGCCGAAGACAATCTGCACGCCGGACACATCGTCATTGAGGACTGGTTCAGGGGCTACTGAGGGAGTTGATACGTCTCCATCGTATCTACTTTTCCAAACACTTTTGCCCTTGTTTTGGACTCTAACTTGCATGATTTGAATGGAGCTAACCCGGACTGACGATGTTTTTAGTAGAATTGCCATGGTGTTATTTATGTGCAGAAACAAAAGTTCTTGGAATGACCTGAAACTTCACAGAGATTATTTTTGGAAATAATAAAAAATACTGGCAAAAGATCAACACCAGGGGCCCCACACCCTAGCCACGAGGGTGGGGGCGCGCCTGCCCCCCTAGGCGCGCCCCCTACCTCGTGGGCCCCCTGGAGCTCCTCCGACCTCAACTCCAACTGTATATATTTGTGTTTGGAGAGAAAAAAATCAGGGAGAAAGATTCATCGCGTTTTATGATACGGAGCCACCGCCAAGCCCTAAACTCTCTCGGGAGGGCTGATCTGGAGTCCGTTCGATGCTCCGGAGAGGGGAATCTGTCACCATCGTCATCATCAATCATCCTCCATCACCAATTTCATGATGCTCACCAGCGTGTGTGAGTAATTCCATCATAGGCTTGCTGGACGGTGATGGGTTGGATGAGATTTATCATGTAATCGAGTGAGTTTTGTTAGGGTTTGATCCCTAGTATCCACTATGTTCTGAGATTGATGTTGCTATGACTTTGCTATGCTTAATGCTTGTCACTAGGGCCCGAGTGCCATGATTTCAGATCTGAACCTATTATGTTTTCATGAATATATGTGAGTTCTTGATCCTATCTTGCAAGTCTATAGTCACCTACTATGTGTTATGATCCGGCAACCCCGAAGTGACAATAATCGGGACCACTCCCGATGATGACCGTATTTTGAGGAGTTCATGTATTCACTATGTGTTAATGCTTTGGTTCGGTACTCTATTAAAAGGAGGCCTTAATATCCCTTAGTTTCCACTAGGACCCCGCTGCCACGGGAGGGTAGGACAAAAGATGTCATGCAAGTTCTTTTCCATAAGCACGTATGACTATATTCGGAATACATGCCTACATTACATTGATGAAATGGAGCTAGTTCTGTGTCACCCTAGGTTATGAATGTTACGTGATGAACCACATCTAGCATAATTCTCTATCACCGATCCATTGCCTACGAGCTTTTCATATATTGTTCTTCACTTATTTACTTTTCCGTTGTTATTGTTACAATCACTACAAAATACCAAAAACATTACTTTTGCTATCATTACCTTTTGCTACCGTTACCACTACTACCATATTACTTTGCTACTAAATACCTTGTTGTAGATATTAGTTTCCAGGTGTGGCTGAATTGACAACTCAACTGCTAATACTTGAGAATATTCTTTGGCTCCCCTTGTGTCGAATCAATAAATTTGGGTTGAATACTCTACCCTTCAAAATTGTTGCGATCCCCTATACTTGTGGGTTATCAAGACTATTTTCTGGCACCGTTGCCAAGGAGCATAGCTCTATTCTTTGAGTCACTTGGGATTTATATCTGCTTATCATTATGAAGAACTTGAAAGATCCAAGAACCAAGATTTATCCCTCAACTACGAGGGGAGGTAAGGAACTGCCATCTAGCTCTGCACTTGATTCACCTTATGTTTTGAGTAAGCTTGCGACACCTAAACCTGCTTCTGCTATTAATTCTGATATGTCGCATATTATTGATGATGCCACTTCTGCTACGCATGATACTTATGATGAAACTACTTCTATGCCTGATACTACTATGCCACTCGGTGAATTTCTTGATGAACAACTCGCTAGGGCTAGAGAGAATGGAATTATTGAAACTGATAATACTAATGAAAGTGATTATGAAGGCTCTCCTAGTAAATATGAATTACCTGTTGTGCCTGAGGGCTATGTTATGGATGAAGAAACTAAAAGAGACTTTCTTGCTTGCAATGATAGAAGTGATCTTAAGAAATTATTAGCTCAGCTTAACCAAAAAACTCTGAATGCTAGAATGAAATATGATCCTGCTTATGCCACTTCACCCATCTTTGTTACTGATAAGGATTATGAATTCTCTATTGATCCTGATATAATTACTTTGGTTGAATCTAATCCTTTTTATGGCTATGAATCTGAAACTGTTGTGGCACATCTTACTAAATTAAATGATATAGCCACCCTGTTCACTAATGATGAGAGAACTCGCTACTTTTATATCCTTAAAATATTTCCGTTCTCATTAAAGGGTGATGCTAAGATATGGTTTAATTCTTTTGATCCTGGTTGTGTGTGTAGTCCCCGGGATATGATTTATTACTTCTCTGCTAAATATTTCCCTGCTCATAAGAAACAAGCTGCCTTAAGGGATATATATAATTTTGTACAAATTGAAGAAGAGAGTCTCCCACAAGCATGGGGGAGGCTTCTCCAATTACTTAATGCTTTGCCTGATCATCCTCTTAAGAAAAATGAAATACTTGATATCTTTTATAATGGACTAACTGATGCTTCCAGAGATTACCTGGATAGTTGTGCTGGTTCTGTTTTCAGGAAAAGAACACCGGATGAAGATGAAATTTTATTGAATAATATGTTGACAAATTAAAATAATTGGACACTTCCTGAGCCATCTCCTAAGCCTATTCATAAACCAACTCCGACGAAAAGAGGTGTTCTATTTCTCAGTCCTGAAGATATGCAAGAGGCAAAGAAATCCATGAAAGAAAAGGGTATTAAAGCTGAAGATGTTAAGAATTTACCTCCTATTGAAGAAATACATGATCTTAATTTACCTCCTATTGAAGAAATACATTGTCTTAATTTACCGCCTATTGAAGAAACACATGGACTTTATAACCCGACACAGGTAGTAAAGGTAAGTTCTCTCTATAGATATGATAAAGCTGAAACCCCGTTCACCAAGTTTGCTAGCCCATGCTTAGATGAGTTTGATGAATTTATGGTTAAGCAAGAAGACTTCAATGCTTATTTTGGTAGAGAATTAAAATGCAGTGTTGATATGCTTGAACACTTGGGTGATTATATGGCTAATGTCAAAGGTGAACTTAAACTTATTAGTAAACATGCTTCTATGGTTACCACTCAAGTAGAACAAGTACTTAAAGCTCAAAATGATTTGCTCAATGAATTGAATAGTAAGAATAAGGACTATTCTATTAGAGTGGCTACTAGAACTGGTAAAATGACTCAGGAACCTTTGTATCCTGAAGGCCACCCTAAGAGAATTGAGCAAGATTCTCAGAGAAATAATATAGATGCACCTAGTCCTTCTAAAAGGAAGAAAAAGAAAAATGATAGGACTTTGCATGCTTCTAGTGAACCTATTGCTGAAACACCTGAGAATCCAAATGATATTTCTATTTCTGATGCTGAAACACAATCTGGTAATGAACCTGAAACTAGTGATAATGTTAATAATAATGTTCATGATGATGCTCAACCTAGCAATGATAATGATATAGAAATTGAACCTGTTGTTGATCTTGATAACCCATAATCAAAGAATCAATGTTATGATAAGAGAGACTTTGTTTGCTAGGAAACATGGTAAAGAAAGAGAACCATGGGTTCAAAAACCCATGCCTTTTCCTCCCAAACCATCCAAGAAAAAGGATGATGAGGATTTTGAGCGCTTTGCCGAAATGATTAGACCTATCTTTTTGCGTATGCGATTAACTGATATGCTCAAAATGAATCCTTATGCTAAGTACATGAAAGAAATTGTTACTAATAAAAGAAAGATACCGGAAGCTGAAATTTCCACCATGCTTGCTAATTACACTTTTAAGGGTGGAATACCGAAGAAGTTAGGAGATTCAGGAGTACCCACTATACCATGCTCCATTAAAAGAAATTATGTTAAAACTGCTTTATGTGATCTTGGAGCCGGTGTTAGTGTTAAGCCTATCTCTTTATATCGTAGACTTGATTTGAATAAGTTGACACTGGCTGAAATATCTTTGCAAATGGCTGATAAATCAACTGCTATACCTGTCGGTATTTGTGAGGATGTGCCTATTGTGGTTGCAAACGTTACTATTTTAACGGATTTTGTTATTCTTGATATTCCTGAGGACGGTAGTATGTCTATTATTCATGGAAGACCCTTTTTGAATACTGCAGGAGCAGTTATTGATTGCACCAAAGGCAATGTCACTTTTCATGTTAATGGTAATGAGTATACGGTACACTTTCTGAGGAAACAACCTCAAGTTCATAGTATTAATTCTATTAGAAAAGTTCCATCAATTATTTTTGGAGGTTTTGAATTTCCTCTTCCTACTATCAAGAAGAAATATGATATTCTGATTATTGGGGATGTGCATATCCCCATTGAGGTAACCTAGTGTTATTCAAAATTTCTCCGGTTCCATGTTATTCGGAATGAGTTTGTTAACAAGACTTGATCAACCTTGTTAATGGATTCCTTCTGATGATCATGAGATGGATGAAGTTAGAAAGCACAACCTTCTGTACCCTCCTTTCACTTTTTGTTATTTATATTAAATAAAGTAAAAATGGTTTTTCTGTCTGTTATCTGAATTATCCGTGCAATATAAAAATACCCCGAAAATAAAGGTTCTCCAAATGCCCTGAAATTTAAATATGATTTTTTTCTGGAATATTTGAGAATATTTGGCACTGAGAACACAGCAGGGGGCATCCACTTGGCCACGAGGGTGGAGGGCGCGCCCTACCCCCTGGGCGCGCCCCCTGCCTCGTGGGCCCACGGTGGCACTCCACCACTTATTCCTGCACCCACACACTCCTTCTTCCTCCCACAAACACCATTATCCATCTCAAGCACGAGTTCTAGCTCATTTTGCTGCGATTTTCAATCTCCTTGCTCAAAGCACCTCTCACAAAACTGCTTTGGGGGATTGTTCCTTGGTATGTGACTCCTCCGTTAGCCCAATTAGTTTTTGTTCTAGTGCTTTATTCATTGCATATTTTTGCTGCTTAGGTGACCCTGTTCTTGAGCTTGCATGTCAAATTTATATGGTTCCAAGTAGTTCTAATGCATGATATAGGCTCTAGGCACTTGTAGGAGTAGTTGCTATAAATATTGTTGAGTTTGGTTCACTTTTATTTGAAGTTACTAAAGATTTCAGAATTTTTCAGAAAATAATGAAGAGATTTTTGAGGGGCTCATCGTGCCGAAGCTCGAAGGAAAAGCAAAATGAAGAAGCAGAGAGGCGCAAATATAATCTGCCTCGCACCGCGGAGGTTCGGCCGTGTGAATGGCCTTCCGATGATTTCTTGAGAGCAACCGGGATTTATGAAGATTTTTATGAATTGGCTAAGAATGCAGGCCTCACTGACTTCCTCCGCCACCAACGCGAACAGTATCTCTTACTCACCAATACTTTTGTGCAAAACTTCTACTATTATCCTAGGGAATCACCTCCTTCGGTAGAGTTTCATTTATATGATGTGGTTAAGAAGATGTCACTATATGAATTTTGCAGGGTTTGCAAAATACCTTTCAAGGGTAGCTTAGAGGAACCACGTCGTAGAGATGTGGATGGGTTTATTGACACTATCACTGTAGGGCAAACTAGGAAAGTTTCTGATGCAAGAATCACTAGCATACATTTTCCTGTTTTACGCTACTTTGCAATATTTGCTAGTCGTTGCTTAATTGGTCGCGGAAACTGTGGAAACCTTAGTGTTCCTAATATTTTTATTTTGTTCCATGGTTTATTCCGTGACGACTCCGTTAGTATGGGTGGTATTATTGCTAAACGGTTAAGTCTGAACCGTACAAAGGGCCCCATCTTTGGAGGTATCTATGCTTCACGCCTTGCTGCATACTATAACATACCTATTAGGCACTATGAAAAAGAAGAAAAATTGCTACCTACTGTTTATTTAGATTATAAGAGTATGGTAGCGCATGATTTTATTGTGAAGAATCGGGAAGGGGAGCTTAAATACAAATTGTTCTTTGATAAACGTCATCCTAAGACTATCACCTAGCCTGCTCCTTCCTTGTTTGATTTATCTACAGGCCAGTACCTCGTCTCGCCGGAGGCTATTCACGCCTACCGGAACCCTACATCAGCCACAGAGCCAGAGTCGGAACCACAATTTGATCCTCCACGACAGTCTAATTACCAGTGGGATCCGGAGATGATTGCCAACAAGTGGCAATCAGAGTCTTCTTCTTCGCATACGACCCCAACTATTACTTTGGATATTCGCCAGGCCATCCATGGCATTAGACCAACTTAGGCCAAAAGCCTAAGCTTGGGGGAGTATGTATTTCCCACCAACATTACATTCATGTTCACACACTCATTGCTAGTTGTCGGTGCTCATACTTTTTCATTGTATTATCCATGTTAGTTTATTTTCTCTTTTTTATGCTTTCTTCTTGTGTGTTTGATAAACCTTAAGAAAAACAAAACAAAAAAATTAGTTGTAGCTTTTAATTAGTTTACTTCCCATGTTTGTAGTAGTAATTAAAAAGAAAACCCAAAAAGATTTTCTTGTTCTTCTTTTTGCCTGTTGGGAGCTTTCCCGTGTATATAGTTTTATTTTTTTTCATTTCTTTGGGGGTCGATAGGAGAAGATCATGATTAAACTATTAAAGTGGCTCTTATATGCATTATTGTTGATCTGACAAAAGAGCCCATATTGCCTTGTCTTCTCCTGTCTATTGAATGCTTGCAGATTCCAGCTTAGTCCAATGCATGTGCACTATTATTATTATCCACATCGTTCGGTCGTGCAAGTGAAAGGCAATTATGACGATATATGATGAACTGATTGAGATGGGAGAAGCTGGTATGAACTCGACCTCTCTTGTTTTTGTAAATATGATTAGTTCATCGTTCCTGATTCAGCCTATTATGAATAAACATGTTTGCAATGACAATTAGAGATCATAGTTTCTTATGCCATGCTTAATTAGCTAGGGGCTTATAATGGTTTACCTTGCGTTCCAACATGCTATTAAAATGGTTGTGAGTATGTGGTATGATAGGGTGGTATCCTCCTCTGAATGATTTAAGTGACTTGACTTGCACATGTTCACGCATGTAGTTGAAACAAAATCAACATAGCCTTCACGATATTTATGTTCATGGTGGATTATATCCTACTCATGCTTGCACTCAATGTTCATTGACTTTAATGCATGTTCATGGTTGTTGTCGCTCTCTAGTTGGCCGCTTCCCAATCTTTTGCTAGCCTTCACTTGTACTAAGCGGGAATACTGCGTGTGCATCCAGTTCCATAAACCCCAAAGTTGTTCCATGTGAGTCCACCATACCTACCTATATACGGTATCTACATGCCGTTCCAAGTAAATTTGTATGTGCCAAACTCTAAACCTTCAAATAAGTATCCTATTTTGTATGCTCGAATAGCTCATGTATCAACTAGGGTTGTCTGTATCTTCCATGTTAGGCCGGTTATTCTCAAGAGGAGTGGACTCCGCTCCTCACTCACGAGCAAATGGCTGGTCACCGGGATGCATAGTCCCATGCTTTATGCAAATCAAATCAAAATAATTGCAAACAAAACTCCCCCTGGGACTCTTGTTAGTTGGAGGCACTCGTTGTTTCGAGCAAGCCATGGATTGATGCTTGTTGGTGGAGGGGGTGTATAAACTTTACCATTCTGTTTGGGAACCGCCTATAATGTGTGTAGCATGGAATATATCGCCATCTCTTGGTTGTTATGTTGACAATGAAAGTATACCGCTCAAAATATTATTCATCTCAATTTCAAAACCGAGCTCTGGCACCTCTACAAATCCCTGCTTCCCTCAACAAAGGGCCTATCTATTTACTTTTATGTTGAGTCATCATCCTCTTATTAAAAAGCACCAGTTGGAGAGCACCGCTGTCATTTGCATTCATTACTGATTAGTTTACATCGAGTATGACTTGACTGGATCTCTCTTACCATGAATTACAATGTCTAGTCAGTCCTTGATCTTTAAAGGTGCTCTGGATTTATGTTTTGCGGTCTTAGAAAGGGCTAGCGAGATACCATCTTGTTATATCATATTATGATTGTTTTGAAAAAGTGTTGTCACCTGAGATTTATTATTATTGCTCGTTGGTTGATTATGCCATTGATATCAGTAAACATGAGACCTAAGAGTTATTGTGAATATGGTTAGTTCATAATATTTGATGAAAACTTGAATGCTGGCTTTACATATTTACAACAACAAGAGCAAACAGAGTTTGTAAAAGTTTTTCTTTATCACTTTCAGTTTGTCAACTAAATTGCTTGAGGACAAGCAAAGGTTTAAGCTTGGGGGATTTGATACGTCTCCATCGTATCTACTTTTCCAAACACTTTTGCCCTTGTTTTGGACTCTAACTTGCATGATTTGAATGGAACTAACCCGGACTGACGATGTTTTCAGCAGAATTGCCATGGTGTTATTTATGTGCAGAAACAAAAGTTCTCGGAATGACCTGAAACTTCACGGAGATTATTTTTGGAAATAATAAAAAATACTGGAAAAAGATCAAGACCAGGGGGCCCACACCCTAGCCACGAGGGTGGGGGCGCGCCTGCCCCCCTGGGCGCGCCCCCTACCTCGTGGGCCCCCTAGAGCTCCTCCGACCTCAACTCCAACTCTACATATTCGTGTTCGGAGAGAAAAAACAGGGAGAAAGATTCATCGCGCTTTACGATACGGAGCCGTCGCCAAGCCCTAAACTCTCTCGGGAGGGCTGATCTGGAGTCCGTTCGGGGCTCCGGAGAGGGGAATCCGTCGCCATCGTCATCATCAACCATCCTCCATCACCAATTTCATGATGCTCACCACCGTGCATGAGTAATTCCATCGTAGGCTTGCTGGACGGTGATGGGTTGGATGAGATTTATCATGTAATCGAGTTAGTTTTGTTAGGGTTTGATCCCTAGTATCCACTATGTTCTGAGATTGATGTTGCTATGACTTTGCTATGCTTAATGCTTGTCACTAGGGCCCGAGTGCCATGATTTCAGATCTGAACCTATTATGTTTTCATGGATATATGTGAGTTCTTGATCCTATCTTGCAAGTCTATAGTCACCTACTATGTGTTATGATCCGGCAACCCCGAAGTGACAATAATCGGGACCACTCCCGGTGATGACCGTATTTTGAGGAGTTCATGTATTCACTATGTGTTAATGCTTTGGTCCGGTACTCTATTAAAAGGAGGCCTTAATATCCCTTAGTTTCTGCTAGGACCCCGCTGCCACGGGAGGGTAGGACAAAAGATGGCATGCAAGTTCTTTTCCATAAGCATGTATGACTATATTCAGAATACATGCCTACGTTACATTGATGAATTGGAGCTAGTTCTGTGTCACCCTAGGTTATGAATGTTACGTGATGAACCACATCCGGCATAATTCTGTATCACCGATCCATTGCCTATGAGCTTTTCATATATTGTTCTTCGCTTATTTACTTTTCTGTTGCTATTGTTACAATCACTACAAAATACCAAAAACATTACTTTTACTACCGTTACCTTTTGCTACCGTTACCACTACTATCATATTACTTTGCTACTAAATACCTTGCTGCAGATACTAAGTTTCCATGTGTGGTTGAATTGACAACTCAGCTGCTAATACTTGAGAATATTCTTTGGCTCCCCTTGTGTTGAATCAATAAATTTGGGTTGAATACTCTACCCTCGAAAACTGTTGCAATCCCCTATACTTGTGGGTTATCAGGAGTCCAGGATTATGGGGTCCTCGAGCGTCCGGGCTATGTGACATGGGCCAGACTAATGGGTCATGGAGGTACAAGGCGGAAGACTTTCCCCCGTGTCTGGATGGGACTCTCCTTGGCGTGGAAAGCAAGCTTGGCATACGGATATGATGATTCCTTTTCTGTAAACCGACTCTGTACAAACCCTAGTCCCCTCTGGTGTCTATATAAACCGGAAGGTTTAGTCCGTAGAGGCAATCATAATCATATAGTCTAGACATCTAGGGTTTTGCCATTACGATCTCGTGGTAGATCAACTCTTGTAACCCCTATACTCATCAAAGTCAATCAAGCAGGACGTAAGGTATTACCTCCATCAAGAGGGCCCAAACCTTGGTAAACACTGTGTCCCCTGTCTCCTGTTACCTTCGATCCTTAGACGCACAGTTCGGGACCCCTACCCGAGATCTGCCAGTTTTGACACCGACAATGGCCTCAAGCCATTTTGCGGAATCTAGGCTCGTCATCACTTCCTCATAGTTTGTAGGTTCGTCATGGTCAAGTAACATGACCTTCAGAATAGGATTACCATACCACTCTGGTTGACCTATGAGGTTCGGTAGTAACTTGATCAGAAGTTTCATGATCATTATCATTAGCTTCCTTGCTGATTGGTGTAGGAATCATCGGAACTAATTATGTGATGAACTACTTTCCAATAAGGGAGTAGGTACAATTACCTCATCAAGTTCTACTCCCCCCCCCACTCACTTCTTTCGAGAGAAACTCCTTCTCTAGAAAGAATCCATTCTTAGCAACAAATATCTTGCCTTCGGATCTGTGATACAAGGTGTACCCAACAGTTTCCTTTGGGTATCCTATGAAGACACATTTCTCCGATTTGGGTTCGAGCTTATCAGGTTGAAGCTTTTTCATATAAGCATCGTAGCCCCAAACTTTAAGAAACGACAACTTGGGTTTCTTGCCAAACCACAATTCATATGGTGTTGTCTCAACGGATTTAGATGGTGCCCTATTTAATGTGAATGCAGCCGTCTCTAAAGCATAACCCCAAAATGATATCGGTAATCAGTAAGAGACATCCTAGATTGCACCATATCTAATAAAGTGTGGTTACAATGTTCGGACACACCATTACGTTGTGGTGTTCCACGTGGAGTGAGTTGCGAAACTATTCCGCATTGTTTCAAATGAAGACCAAACTCATAACTCAAATATTCACCTCCACGATTAGATCATAGAAACTTTATTTTCTTGTTATGATGATTTTCCACTTCACTCTGTAATTCTTTGAACTTTTCAAATGTTTAAGACTTATGTTTCATCAATTAGATATACCCATATTTTCTGAAATCATCTATGAAGGTCACAAAATAACGATACTCGCTGCGAGCCTCAACACTCATCAGATCGCATACATCAGTATGTATTATTTCCAACAAGTCAGTTGCTCGCTCCATTGTTCCAGAGAACGGGGTCTTAGTCATCTTGCCGATGAGGCATGGTTCTCAAGCATCAAATGATTCATAATCAAGTGATTCCAAAAGCCCATCAGCATGGAGTTTCTTCATGCGCTTTACACCAATATGACCTAAACGGCAGTGCCACAATTAAGTTGCACTATCTTTATTAACCTCATATCTTTTGGCTTCAATATTATGAATATGTATATCACTACTATCAAGATTCAACAAAAATAGACCACTCATTAAGGGTGCATGACCATAAAAGATATTACTCCTATAAATAGAACAACCATTATTCTCCTATTTAAATGAATAACTGTCTCGCATCAAACAAGATCCAGATATAATGTTCATGCTCAAAGCTGTCACCAAATAACAAAATTATTTAAAACTAATCCTGATGGTAGATGTAGAGGTAGCATGCCGACGGTGAGCACATCGACTTTGGAACCATTTCCCACGCGCATCGTCACCTCGTCCTTAGCCAATCTTTGTTTAATCCGTAGCCCCTGTTTCGAGTTGCAAATTTGAGCAACAAAACCAGTATCAAATACCCAGACGCTACTACGAGCATTAGTAAGGTACACATCAATAACATGTATATCAAATATACCTTTCACTTTGCCATCCTTCTTATCAGCCAAATACTTGGGGCAGTTCCGCTTCCAGTGACCAGTCCCTTTGTAGTAGAAGCACTCAGTCTCAGATTTAAGTCCAGACTTGGGCTTCTTCACTTGAGCAGCAACTTGCTTGCCGTTCTTCTTGAAGTTCCCCTTCTTCCCTTTGCCCTTTTTCTTCAAACTGGTGGTCTTGTTAACCATCAATACTTGATGCTCCTTCTTGATTTCTACCTCCACAGCCTTTAGCATTGCGAAGAGCTCGAGAATTGTCTTATCCATCCCTTGCATATTATAGTTCATCATGAAGCTTCTGTAGCTTGGTGGCAGTGATTGAAGAACTCTGTCAATGACACTATCATCGGGAAGATTAACTCCCAGTTGAGTCAAGTGGTTGTGGTACCCACACATTCTGAGTATGTGTTCACTGACAGAACTATTCTCCTCCATCTTGCTGTTATAGAACTTATTGGAGACTTCATATCTCTCAATTAGGGCATTTTCTTGAAATATTAACTTCAACTCTGGGAACATCTCATATGCTCCATGACATTCAAAACGTCGTTGAAGTCCCGATTCTAAGCCGTAAAGCATGGCACACTGAACTATCGAGTAGTCATCAGCTTTGCTCCGCCAGACGTTCACAACATCCGGAGTTGCTCCTCCAGCGGGTCTTGCACCTAGCAGTGCTTCTAGGACGTCATTATTCTGTGTAGCAATGAGGATAATCCTCAAGCTACGGACCCAGTCCGTGTAGTTGCTACCATCATCTTTCAACTTAGCTTTCTCTAGGAACGCATTAAAATTCAAGGGAACGGTAGCACGGGCCATTGATCTACAACAACATAGACATGCAAATACTATCAGGTACTAAGTTCATGATAAATTAAAGTTCAATTAATCATATTACTTAAGAACTCCCACTTAGATAAACATCACATGCAATCAAAATAAGTGAGATGATATGGCCATCATCATCTTGTGCCTTTGATCTCCATCTCCAAAGCACCGTCATGATCACCATTGTCACCGGCTTGACACCTTGATCTCCATCGTAGCATCGTTGTCGTCTCGCCGACTATTGCTTCTATGACTATCGTTACCGCTTAGTGATAAAGTAAAGCAATTGCATGGTGATTGCATTTCATACAATAAAGCAACAACCATAAGGCTCCTGCCAGTTGCCGATAACTTTTACAAAACATGATCATCTCATACAACAATTTATATCTCATCATGTCTTGACCATATCACATCACAACATGCCATGCAAAAACAAGTTAGGCGGCCTCTACTTTGTTGTTGCAAGTTTTACGTGGCTGCTACGGGCTTCTAGCAAGAACCGTTCTTACCTACGCATCAAAACCACAACGATTTTTCGTCAAGTGTGCTATCTTAACCTTCAACAAGGACCGGGCGTAGTCAAACTCGATTCAACTAAAGTTGGAGAAATAGACACCCCCTAGCCACCTGTGTGCAAAGCACGTCGATAGAACCAGTCTCATGAACGCAGTCATGTAATGTCGGTCTAGGCTGCTTCATCCAACAATATCGTCGAATCAAAGTAAGACGTTGCTGGTAAGTGGTATGACTATTATCGCCCACAACTCTTTGTGTTCTACACGTGCATATAACATCTACGCATAGACCTGGCTCGGATGACACTGTTGGGGAACACCGTATTTCAAAAAAAAATCTACGATCACGCAAGATCTATCTAGGAGATGCATAGCAATGAGAGGGGAGAGTGTGTCCACGTACCCTCGTAGACCGAAAGTGGAAGCGTTTAGTAACGCGGTTGATGTAGTCGAACGTCTTCGCGATTCAACCGATCCTAGCACCGAACGTACGATACCTCCGTGTTCAGCACACGTTCAGCTCGATGACGTCCCTCGAGCTCTTGATCTAGTTGAGTAAGAGGGAGAGTTCCGTCAGCACGATGGTGTGGTGACAGTGATGATGAAGTTACCGGCGCAGTGCTTCGCCTAAGCACTACTATAATATGACAGAGGTGTGTAACTGTGGAGGGGGGCACCGCACACGGTCAAGACAATTGATCTTGTGTGTTCTAGGGTGCCCCCTGCCCCCGTATATAAATGAGGAGAGGGGGAGGCCGGCTGGCCCCTGTAGGGCGCGCCAAGGAGAGGAGTCCTACTAGGACTCCAAGTCCTAGTAGGATTCCACTTGGTGGAAGGGGGTAGGAGGAAGGGAGAGGGGGAAGGGAAGGAAAGGGGGTGCCGCCCCCTTCCCCTAGTCCAATTCGGACTGCCAGGGGTGTGGCACGGCCAGCCCCTTGTGCCCCTTCTCTCTCCCCACTAAGGCCCATTAGTTCCCCCGAGGGGTTCCGATAACCCTCCGGCACTCCGATAGTTACCCGGTACCTCTTGGAACTCATCCGGTGTCCGAATAACATCGTCCAATATATCAATCTTTATGTCTGACCATTTCGAGACTCCTCGTCATGTCCGTGATCTTATCTGAGACACCAAAAAAACTCCGGTCAACAAATCACATAACTCATAATACAAATCGTCATCAAACGTTAAGCGTGCGAACCCTACGGGTTCGAGAACTATGTAGACATGACTGAGACACATCTCCGGTCAATAACCAATAGCGGAACCTGGATGCTCATATTGGCTCCTACATATTCTACAAAGATCATTATTGATCAAACCACATAACAACATACGTTGTTCCCTTTGTCATCGGTATGTTACTTGCCCGAGATTCGATCGTCGGTATCATCATACCTAGTTCAATATCATTACCAGCAAGTCTCTTTACTCGTTCCGTAATGTATCATCCCGCAACTAACTCATTAGTCACAATGCTTGCAAGGCTTATAGTGATGAGCATTACCGAGAGGGCCCAGAGATACCTCTCCGATACACTGAGTGAAAATTCCTAATCTCGATCTATGCCAACTCAACAAACACCATCGGAGACACCTATAGAGCATCTTTATAATCACCCAGTTACATTGTAACGTTTGATAGCACACAAGGTGTTCCTCCGATATTTGGGAGTTGCATAATATCATAGTCAGAGGAACATGTATAAGTCATGAAGAAAGCAATAGCAATAAAACTAAATGATCATCATGCTAAGCTAACGGATGGGTCTTGTCCATCGCATCATTCTCTAATGATGTGATCATGTTCATCAAATGACAACACATGTCTATGGTCAGGAAACTTAACCATCTTTGATTAACGAGCTAGTCAAGTAGAGGCATACTAGGGACACTCTGCTTGTCTATGCATTCACACATGTACTAAGTTTCCGGTTAATACAATTCTAGCATGAATAATAAACATTTATCATGATATAAGGAAATATAAATAAAAACTATATTATTGCCTCTAAGGCATATTTCCTTCAGATATGATGTTCATGCTCAATGCTGGCACCAAATAACAATTATTCAGGTCTAAAACTAATCCCAAAGGTAGATGTAGAGGTAGCGTGCCGATGGCGATCACTTCGACCTTGGAACCATTTTCGACGCGCATCGTCACCTCGTCCTTAGCCAATCTTCATTTAATCTATAGCCCTTGTTTCGAGTTGCAAATATGAGCAACAGAACCAGTATCAAATACCCAGGCGCTACTACGAGCATTAGTAAGGTACACATCAATAACATGTATATCAAATATACCTTTCACTCTGCCATCCTTCTTATCCGCCAAATACTTGGGGCAGTTCCGCTTCCAGTGACCAGTCCCTTTGTAGTAGAAGTACTCAGTTTCAGGCTTAGGTCCTGACTTGGGCTTCTTCCCGGGAGCAGCAACTTGCTTGCTATTCTTTTTGAAGTTTCCCTTCTTCCCCTTACCCTTTTTCTTGAAACTAGAGGTCTTGTTAACCATCAACACTTGATGCTCCTTCTTGATTTCTACCTCCGTAGCCTTTAGCATTGTGAAGAGCTCGGGAATTGTCTTTTCCATCCCCTGCATGTTATATATCATCATGAAGCCTTTATAGCTTGGTGGCAGTGATTGAAGAACTCTGTCAATGACACTATCATCAGGAAGATTACCTCCCAGCTGAGTCAAGTGGTTATGGTACCTAGACATTCTGAGTATGTGTTCACTGACAGAACTGTTCTCCTCCATCTTGCAACTATAGAACTTGTTGGAGACTTCATATCTCTCAACTCGGGCATTTGCTCGAAATATTAACTTCAACTCTTGGAACATCTCATATGCTCCATGACGTTCAAAACGTCTTTGAAGTCTCGATTCTAAGCCATAAATCATGGCACACTGAACTATCGAGTAGTCATCAGCTTTAGTCTGCGAGACGTTCATAACGTCCGGAGTTGCTCCTGCAACGGGTCTTACACCTAGCGGTGCTTCCAGGATGTAATTCTTCTGTGCAGCAATGAGGATAATCCTCAAGTTATGGACCCAGTCTGTGTAGTTGCTACCATCATCTTTCAACTTAGCTTTCTCTAGGAATTCATTAGAATTCAAGGGAACGGTAGCACGGGCCATTGATCTACAACAACATAGATATGCAAAAACTATCAGGACGAAGTTCATGATAAATTTAAGTTCAGTTAATCATATGACTTAAGAACTCCCACTTAGTTAGACATCCCTCTAGTCATCTAAATGATCACGTGATCCACATCAACTAAACCATATCCGATCATCACGTGAGATGGAGTAGTTTTGAATTGTGAACATCTCTATGTTGATCATATCTACTATATGATTCACGTTCGACCTTTCGGTCTCAGTGTTCCGAGGCCATATCTGCATATGCTAGGCTTGTCAAGTTTAACACGAGTATTCTGCACGTGCAAAACTGTCTTGCACCCATTGTATGTGAACGTAGAGCTTATCACACCCGATCATCACGTGTTGTCTCGGCACGATGAACTGTCGCAACGGTGCATACTCAGGAAGAACACCTATACCTTGAAATTTGGTGAGGGATCATCTTATAATGCTACCGCCGTACTAAGCAAAATAAGATGCATAAAAGATAAACATCACATGCAATCAAAATATTTGACATGATATGTCCATTATCATCTTGTGCCTTTGATATCCATCTCCAAAGCACCGTCATGATCTCCATTGTCACTGGCTTGACACCTTGATCTTCATCGTTGCGTCATTGTCGTCTCGCCAACCATTGCTTCTACAACTATCGCTACCGCATAGTGATAAAGTAAAGCTATTACATGGCGATTGCATTTCATACAATAAAGCGACAACCATAAGGCTCCTACCAGTTGCCGATAACTTTTACAAAACATGATCATCTCATACAATAACTTATATCACATCATGTCTTGACCATATCACATCACAACATGCCCTGCAAAAACAAGTTAGACATCTTCTACTTTGTTGTTGCAAGTTTTACGTGGCTACTACGAGCTTCTAGCAAGAACTGTTCTTACATACGCATCAAAACCACAACGATTTTTCATGAAGTGTGCTATTTTAACCTTCAACAAGGACCGGCCATAGTCAAATTCGATTCAACTGAAGTTGGAGAAACAGACACCCGCCAGCCACCTTTATGCAAAACAAGTTGCATGTCTGTCAGATGGAACCGGTCTGATGAACGTGGTCATGTAAGGTTGGTCCGAGCCGCTTCATCCAACAATACCGCTGAATCAAAATAAGACGTTGGTGGTAAGCAGTATGACTATTATCGCACACTACTCTTTGTGTTTTACTCGTGCATATCATCTACGCATAGACCTGGCTGGGATGCCATTATTGGGGAACGTAGCATGCAATTTCAAAAAAATTCCTACGATCACGCAAGACCTATCTAGGAGATGCATAGCAACGAGAAGGGGAGAGTATGTCCACATACCCTCGTAGACCGAAAGCGGAAGCGTTAGGTTAACGTGGTTGATGTAGTCGAACATCTTCATGATCCAACAGATCTAGTACCGAACGTACGGCACCTCCGAGTTCAGCATACTTTCAACTCAATGACGTCCTCAAACTATTGATCCAGCAGAGGGTCGAGGGAGAGTTTCGTCAGCATGACGGCGTGGTGACGGTGATGGTGATGTGATCCGCACAGGGCTTCGCCTAAGCACTACGACGCTATTACCAGAGGAGTAAACTGTGGAGGGGGGCACCACACACGGCTAAGAGAATAATTGATGTGCTTTGGGGTGCCCCCTGCCCCCATATATTAAGGAGGGGAGGAGGAGGCCGGCCACCAAGGGGCGCGCCAAGGGGGGGAGTCCTACTAGGACTCCACTCCTAGTAGGATTCGCCTCCCCCCTTTCCTTTCTCATCATAGGGGAAAAGGAAGGAGATGGAGAGGGAGAGGGAAAGGTGGCCGCGCCCCCTCCTCCTTGTCCTATTAGGACTCCCTTGGAGGGGGGCGCGCGCCACCCCTTGCGGGCTCCTCTCTCTCTCCCCTAAGGCCCATGTAGGCCCAATACTTCCCCGGGGAGTTTCGATAACCCCTCGGTACTCCGAAATATACGCGAACCTTTTTGAAACCATTCCGGTGTCCTAATATCATCGTCCAATATATCAATCTTTACCTCATTCCTTTTGTCATCGGTATGTTACTTTCCCGAGATTCAATCGTCGGTATCTTCATACCTAGTTCAATCTCGTTACCGGCAAGTCTCTTTACTCATTCCGTAATGCATCACCCTGCAACTAACTCATTAGTCACATTGCTTGCAAGGCTTATAGTGATGTGCATTACCGAGACGGCCCAGAGATACCTCTCCGATGCACGGAGTGACAAATCCTAATCTTGATCTATGCCAACCCAACAAACATCTTTGGAGACACCTGTAGAGCATCTTTATAATCACACAGTTACGTTGTGACGTTTGATAGCACACAAGGTGTTCCTCCGGTATTTGGGAGTTGCATAATCTCATAGACAGAGGAACATGTAGCAGTCATGAAGAAAGCAATAGCAATAAAACTTAACGATCAATATGCTAGGCTAACGAATGGGTCTTGTCCATCACATCATTCTCCTAATGATGTGATCCTGTTCATCAAATGACAACACATATCTATGGTCAGGAAACTTAACCATCTTTGATTAACGAGCTAGTCAAGTAGAGGCATACTAGGGACACTTTGTTTTTCTATGTATTCACACATGTATCAAGTTTCCGGTTAATACAATTCTAGCATGAATAATAAACATTTATCATTATATAAGGAAATATAAATAACAACTTTATTATTGCTTCTAGGGCATATTTCCTTCACTAGGACCGCCCACGACGGCCATCACCTGCTCCAAGGGATGTACTTACGATGTCCCTAGCATCAAGGGCCCAGATCGGACGCAAACTGGCTCACGCTGGCGCCATCACGAGAGCACTGTCGCTCACCACACAGACCACGGGTGGCCTAGCGCTTCCTGCTCACTAGGAAACTCCCTCCTAGCAGAGCTATCGCAACGCCGCCGCCAAACTTGGTCGGTGGCTCACGCCGTTACCTCCAGCATGCCGTCGCGCCTGTCCGCCACCACCACACCACTGCCCGTCTTCTTGAGGACCGCCCCTCCACCACGCCTCCTATTGTGCGCACTACCTCGCCGTGGACATCACATCCGCCAATGCTACCATGGCGCCAGTGGCAGCAGAGCCACGGGGACACCACGCCACGCAAGGTTGTTAGAATCGTGATTCTGTTATATGATTCTATGACTTTACGATCCAAACTTACCCATCTGATTCTACGATTTTAGTTCATAAAATCTACGTTTCTACGATCCTGGTAGTGAAGATTCTACGATTTACGATTCTACCATTAGAGCTTCGATCCGATACAAAATCACGATTCTGATAACCTTGACGCCATGCCTAACAGTGGTCATAGCCCCAAACCCCGCCACTCAGATCCAGCCAGCGTGGATCTCGAGCCCCGGGCTGCACTGGCCGTGGAGGTAGTACCACCACCAGCAGGCGCCCCGCCACCACCGGCTCCGAGGAGGGACGCCACCGTGCTTCCACCGTGCGACGCCGCCAAGGGCACCAATGGCTAGATCCAAGTTGTCGTCGAGGGAGGGAGGGAAGAGGAAGCTGCGCCGAGGAGATGCCCCACCGCTGGCACTGCCAGGGGTTTTCCCCGTAATGGCCCACGGCAGCGACGAAGGAGGGAGGCGGAGAAGGGAGCACCAGCGGTGAGGAAGCTAGGGTCCCCCCATGCCGCCTCAGAGAGGGACGCGGGGGGTCGGGGTCAGGAGGTAAGAACTCTACCATTTCATTGCATTGATTATTAATACGTCCATTTTGGATCGCCTTTTCTTATTATATTTTACTCTTTATCAATGCTAATTTACACAATGTTGCTCAATTTTAATGCCTTTTTCTATTTAATTCGCATGAAGCACACAAAGAGAGAAATTCTCGGCAAATCACCAACAACAATAATACATGAGCAAAAATGTACCAAAAGAAAAAGTTATTTTCTGGAGCTTCAAAAGTTCCAAAAAATCTTCCAAAAGAATAGAAGCCATGAGCTAGAAGATGGGCCACAGGGGGGCACATGGCCTCCGTGCGGCTTCTCCTCCCGGCCCGGGCCGCATGGAGCCCCTAGCCGCCTCCTCACAACACCCTTTGACCATTTTTTCTTTGACCTAAAACTTCATCAGGAATAATTCTAGATTTTTTTTCGTCGCTGCTACGAGGCAGAACCAAGGCGAAGAACTTTGGCCCTCTGACAGACTGATTCTGCCAGAGAACCATCCCTCTAGCGGGGAGAATTCGAAGCCATCATCATCACCAACACTTCGATCATCATCTTCATGAACACCGTCTTATCCATCAACTCCCCCACCCTAGCTTTCTGATCTATGGACTCTTACCCCAAATCATTTGTCGGGTATAGTTTGTGGTGTTGGTTACTCCTTGTAATGACTTATAGATTCTTACTTTTTTCTTATTTAAAATAATTTAGTATTTGAACTTTTTAAAATCAAAATAAATAATGAATTTTGAAAAAAGTTTGTGTATTAAAAAATCATGGACTTAAAAAATATTCACAAATTCAAACAATGTTCCTGATTTCGTTAAATGTTCGAGAAGTCATGAAAAATTAGCCAGATTTATTCATGTATTTAAAATATGTATTTTGAATTAAAAAATGTTCACGGAAAACATGTTCATGTTTTTAAAAATGTTTCTGAATTCAAAAAAATATTCAAGGATTTTGAAATATGTTCGCGACTTTCAAAAAATTGTTCGAGAATTTTTAGAAAATTTCATGAACTTAAAAACTGTTCATAAATAAAAAAATCACAAAATTTTAATTTTTTTGTGAATTCGAAAATTGTTTGTGAAATAAAAAACTGCGAGTATGAAAAATGTTCACAAGTTTCACAAAAGTGATCTGGAAATTAATAAGAAAAATGGAAAAAAAGGAAAGAAAAGAAATACAAAAAAGAAAAGACGGTAAATGAATAAAAAGGTGAAAACCCTACAGAATAAGACAAAAACGGTTTAGGAAGGTTTTAGAACCTTCCCAAAACTTGTGGGAAAAAATCAGTATGGGCAGGCCCATACAGAGAACGTGGCGCGTGTGGAGGTTATGGCTGGGTTGCTATCCAGCGACCTAGGTACCACACAAGAATCGCTGTGAAGTGCACTAAAAAACTGTACAACTTGCAAATAATAGTTTGCCTTTACGCCATAAACTAATTTTTTTAAAAGAAATATATTAATATCGCGAAGATACCAATTACACCCGGCCTTTGCACCAACAAGATATCGAAAGACATCACGGATGCATACAGCCAAAAACAAAAATAATAAAAAGAGAAATATAAAACAAATACCCCGTCACATGATGAAAACTCGCAACAGCGACACTCTAACCACCACCGAAGACAACGCCCGGACAACAGAAGAGGTTCTCCAAAAACGACGCCTCCAAAAAGGAAACAGTGCTCAAGCATTGTCGTCGTCCAATCAAGAATCTTGAGTGTTTCACCCTGGAGAGAGTCCGAGATCCCAAAAACAATGCCTTCGCAAGATCATTGCTAGGTACAACCAGTGAAGGCAAATTTGTTGTCCACCTGTGTTGCCGCCCCCTCCTGCCAAGGTCGTCGCTGTAAGTCCTCAACACCTGACACACAGGAACATGTGCCGCCATTCTTCAACACAACCAAAACTCCTCTCCACCATTACAAGTCTCCGACCGTAGGCACCATGACTTTCTTCACCACTGTCAACGCCGTGGAAATATATACTTAGACATGTCCCATGGCACCGGCAAGACAGCGAAGCTTCGTGCCACACCCACATGAAGCCTCTTTGGTCGAAGTTGAGGGCGCGCCATACTGGATCAATTCCGATCTAGACATCCGGTGGCGCCATGCACCAAAAGCTAAGATCTCTCAAAGGAAGACCGGAACCCTTTGGTGTCCAGATCGAGGAGGCACACATGAAGCAGATCAAATTTTTGGAGAATGAAGAACAACTGGGTCGACCACCGCGGGACTCCTTTGGGTCCCGACAGGCCGGATCTGGGCAGTGCACCCACCAGCCGCCGCCAACCCAGGCGAGAGTCGCCGCTGCGACCAGCGCTCCACGACCAGGACAAAGACGAAGACCGTCCGTCTCCGAGCTCCGCCCAGCGCCGCCACGCCCTTAGCCCAGCGACGCGCCCCCACCCGGGATCACCGGCCCGCGCCAAGCCCCCACACGCGAAGAGGAGAGAGGGCCCCGCCACCGCCAGCACCAGCGAGGCTTTGCCCGACGGCGTGGATCGGTGGCGGCGAGGGGAGGGGATGGAGGCGGAGAACTCTTCTACGGCAGCGAGTGATTAATCTCCCGTGACGCACACGCGGGGCGCGTCGCGGGAGCGATCCCCTTTTTGCGGCCCCGTCACAAGGCCACACCACAAACTAAGAAGAGGGGTTGATGTCAACCCAAAATGCCATGTCTGTAACATTTATTACGAAGATGGAGGGCACTATTTTTTCAAGTGCAAGCAAGCTAAGCAGGTTTGGAGGGCTGCACAACTGGAGGAAATGAGGGCACTGCTTGCAGAGTGCATCAACCCACAAGGTGCTCTTATGGAAATTTTTAAGCGCAAAGAAGAGGTGATCTCCAAGATTGGCACACTCCTATGGTTGTTGTGGTACGAGAGAAACAGAGAAAATGCTGGAGAATGTTCGAGAAATTGCATAGAAATCGTATCTTTAGTTGAACAACATAGAATGGAGTTCTTGGAATATAACAAGAAGGGGAAATAGAATAGGATTGTGGCTGAACAGAGTAGATGGATACCCGCACATAATCCCTATCTGAAGATAAATATTGATGAAGCTTTTAAAGCGAAAAATCATACAGGTGGTTGGGGCTATATAATCAGGAACTCGGAAGGGTTGGTTGAAGTTGCTGGAATAGGGAAGCTGCAGAATTTATCGGATACTCTTCATGCAGAAACCACAACACTAATCATGACGGCAAGACGAGCCGGAGAGATAGGGTGCAGTCGGGTTATTTTTGAAACTGACGCTTTATTACAAAAGCAAGCTGTGTTGGGTGTTGAATATGACCTCTCTTCACATGGTGCTCTGTTCTTGGAAGCCAAGTATTTACTGAGTCTGTACTTTGATGATGTAATTGTAAAATGGTGCTCAAGATCATGTAATTCTATTGTACATACACTCGCGTCTTATGGCGCAGGTTTGGAGGCTGAAAGCCAGGAGATTGGATTTTTCTACCATGCACGGGAGGTCCCGTGCATGGTCTAGTTGGCACTCTTTGTAGAATATCCCATTCATACGTCTAAAACTATTCATCAACATTAAGTGATACATGGGCCCAGTAATGCAAATTAAATGTCATCCCTATGCGGAACCAGTCTATCTATACAAAAGCTAGCATTTTATTTTCTTGTGAGATATTAATTCATCAATATATTTTGAATATTAATTCCATATTAAAATATTTTAAAATATTTGAATTCCTAACGAGATGCTCTTTAAAACAAGGTTAATATTGGATATATTTCAATTGAATTTCAATTTCATCAACATATTTCACTCATTTTTTAAAACTGATTTGACTCATTTTAAAAAGCATATTCCAGTCATTTAAAACAATTGCTTATCTCAAAATGTTGACTTTACACATTCCAAACAATGCTTTTACTTAGTTGGAACAAACTAATTTTGCTTAATTCAGAAAAACGATTTCACTAATTTCAATAAAATAATTTCACTCAATTTTTATTTGTATTTCACTCATTAAAAATCATTTCAATAACTGATTTAATCATTAAAAATTTCTAAAGGTTGAAATTATAACGTGTTTAGAATCTATCCAAGGTTGATCTTGTTCTAAAGGTCTTGATGTGATGAGTTCGAATATATAAAAACTTCCAGAAAAGGAATTTTGGTTTCAAAGATATTAGGTTTTGTAAAGGAAACTAAAAATGATGGATTCTGAGAGGAAGAGAGGAGATGTTGTCAGCCATGCATGTGTCATAGTTTGTGAGCAGAGAGAGAGCGACGCATACATGCATTAAGTGGACTGACATGATACAATGCTATATTAATGCGAATGGCATACTCTATACATATACGTGAAGCATAGTTTGCATGCACTCGGATCTTCAGCATAATCCAGCGATGGATGCATGCACTGGACCTCCTGTGCATGGGAGAATCACTTTTCTCTAGAAGCCAGCACCACTGGCTTACAGAACTCTGAGACTTTGTATCATGCGCAGTTGCTGGTGATTTAGCCAGCCTGTGAAAATAATGTAATCTTAGTGTTCCTTCTAAAAAAAACTTGTGTGTTACTTTTTTTTAGAACATAGACGTCAGGGACGTCCGGCTTTAAGCCCACAACATAGGCAGCGTATGACAACCACATGACCAACACACGGCACTAAACAAAAAACGAACAGGTCTTGGAAACAGCAACCGGAGGAGGAATAAAGTACGTTACAAGGCACGGCCGGCCTAGCGAAACGAGCACGCAGGCTCGGCTGAAACTACAACCAAAAGGGGCTGCCCATCCCTATGCGACAGCAGACGGCGCGGGCGACTGAGTGCGGGACTCGGCGTAAACTAAGCGAAGACGGCAAAGAGCTTGGCGATGAAGATCAGAGTCCTGTTGTCTGCCCAGCGGTGCCCATTGCTACAAGAAAACGATGCATTTGAAAATAACGTCAGCGGGATGCGAGGGAAATATGCCCTCAATAGTAAACTTGTTACGAATATGCCAGATAGCCCATAACATGGCCGCCGCACACGTCCACATGACCCGACGAGCCGGGCCATGAACCAATGACAAAGAAGACACTAGCGCGGCTCGGGAGCGGGGATCCCAATCCACCCCCGCGGCCTCACGGACCGCGCTCCAGGCAAAGCGCGCCAAAGAGCACCGGAAGAAAGCGTGGTCAGCATCTTCCGGAACCCCACACAGAGCACAAGGGCCGGAGGCGGGGCCGTTGCGCTTAGCAAGGTTGATAGAGGTAGGAAGGCGATCTTGGCGTAGTTGCCAGAGGAAGACCTTGATCGAGAGGGATTTTGGCCTTCCAAAGCCCCCTGGTTGCCGAAGGGACCTGGCCGCGGGTAAGCTCTCTGTATAGGGAATTGACAGTGAATTTGCCAGAGCCCGAAAGTCTCCAAGAGACCGTGTCCGCGGAGTCCGACAGGCGAACATCGGTGATCAGATCCCGGAGGCGGTCCCACTCCGCCATTTCCGTCCCCGATAATTCTCTTCTGAAGTTGATGTAGGGTGGGGAGGAGCTAAGAGCCGAAGCAACCAGTTGGTTGGGCTCGACTGCAATGGAGTAGAGTTGGCGAAACTCCGACCATAGGGGTTGGTGGCCAATCCAAAGGTCTAGCCAAAACCACGTGGAGCACCCGTTGTTAACCCCAAATTTCGCGCCCCTAGCGAAGAAGGGTTTTAGGGCTTGAATGGAGTTCCAGAAGGGGGACCCACGAGAGGCCGCCTCGAAGAAATTCCCGTTCGGGAAGTATTTCGCACGGAGGAGATCGATCCAGAGGCCAGTCTCACCCTGAGACATCTTCCAGATCCATTTGCACATGAGTGCAATATTCATCAGCTTGGAGTTGATGATCCCAAGGCCCCCCTGGGCTTTAGGTCTACAAACGGCCTGCCATTTGACCATATGGTATTTCCGTTTGGGTCCCGCTCCTTCCCAAAAGAAACGGGACCATGGGGTATCCAACTTAGTGTGTACCCCATCCGCCAGCAAGAACAAACCCATGGCGAACATAGGTAAGGATGAGAGGCTGGAGTTGGTTAAGATTAGTCTAGCCCCTGAAGACATAAATCTACCTCTCCACGGACACACCCTGCCCGCTACCTTGGAGGTGAGAGGTTCCCAATCAGCGATCGAACATTTCTTCGCCGCGATCGGGAGGCCGAGGTAAGTGAATGGAAACTGGCCAAGTTTGCAGTTAAGCAAGTTGGCTACCCGCTGACTTTCGGCCACATCCATCCCCATGGACACCACTTCACACTTGTGGAAGTTGATTTTAAGCCCTGACATGAGTTCAAAACACAACAGAATGGCCTTGACCGATGCAATACTGTGTGTGTCGGGCTCGAAGAGCAGGAGTGTGTCGTCCGCGTATTGCAGGTGTGACACTCCCCCCGGGATCAGGTTGTCCACCACTTCCCTGATGTGGCCAGCCAAACGGGCTCTGTCGAGCATGGCGCCCAAGGCGTCTGCTACAAAGTTAAACAACAACGGCGAGGCTGGGTCCCCCTGACGCAACCCACGCTTGTTGCGGAAGAAATTCCCTACTTCTCCGTTCACCGCAATCGCCGTTTGGCCCCCCGAGACCAACTGCATCATGCGATGAACCCAAACCGACGAGAATCCCCGGTCCAGGAGGACCTGGCGGAGAAACTCCCAGTTCATGCGATCGTACGCCTTCTCGAAGTCTAGCTTCAGGAGAATCGCGGGCTGGCGAGCGCATTTTAGGGAGTGCACAATCTCCTGGAGGGCCAACGGCCCCTCTAAGATGTTGCGCCCCCGAATAAAAGCCGATTGGTTCCTACTAATAATACGGTGAGCTATCGGAGACAAGCGAGTCGAACAAGCCTTAGCACAAATTTTAAACGGAACATTAATCAACGCTATGGGACGAAAGAGCCTAATATGATCCGCGCCCGGAACTTTGGGGATCAGAGAGAACCCCAAAGTTTAGGCAAGAGATATCTACCATACCCCGCATAAAACCATTGCAAACGTCAAAAATAGGCCCTTTGAGCACTTGTCAAAATCTTTTGAACATCGCCACCGGCCACCCATCCGGCCCGGGTGCGGTGTCGGATTTCATGCCAAGGGTCGCCTTGTCAATCTCCTCTGGGGTGAAGGCCAATCCTAGGCCCTCGTTTTCATCGTCCGTGACCCGCAACGCAGGGTCCCACACATCTGCCCTAAGCTGGGCCCGGGATTCCTCCCTGGAACCCATGAGTTGGATGTAGAACTCGTAAATGTGACGGACGATATCCTGTTGCCGCAAAAGGAGCCCCTGATCAGATTGCAAGCGCAAAATGGCGCATTTGCGGCGACGGCCATTAGCATAGGCGTGAAAATATTGAGTGTTCGCGTCACCCTTGAGCGTCCACTTGATACCACCGCGTCTACGCCAGTACTCCTCCTCAGCTCTAAGGAGGGACTCGACCTGGGCCTCAAGCGCGTAGCGCTGAGCCCAGTCTTGCTCCGAGAAGGTCTGCACATCCGCCACAGCATCCATCTGAGCGAGCTCCGCGGTCAAACGCGATCGAAGCAGCTTATCTTCGTGCCCCTGGTTAGCCCCCCACCCTTTGAGGGCCGCACGCAAGCCCGCTCCTGCAGCAATCCAGAACTCCATCGGCCCCCGCGCGCGCCTGACCCGGGCGACGCAATTCTCCCATTTCGAAAGGAAGATTTGCTCAAAGTCCGGAGACTCTAACCACGCGGTTTCGAAGAAAAAACGAGGGCTGCGTTTTAACCTTTCCTCCCCCGAGGAGAGGATGAGGGGGACGTGGTCCGACCCTATCCTCGTTTCGGCATGCAAAGAGCACAAGGGAAACATCACCTCCCACTCCGAGGACATGAAAACCCTGTCCAAGACCGACCGCACCGGCGTTAGTTGTTTGTTGGTCCAGGTGTAGCGTGCCCCCACGCGAGCCACTTCCCTAAGGGCCATGGCTGCGATTGCATTATTAAACATGGACACCCTTGTCCAATTAATAATACCGTTGTTTTTATCCGCTCCCGAGCGAATTAAGTTGAAATCCCCTCCCACTAGCAGAGGCAAATTTCGCGTGCCCACAGACGCAACCTTCGCCTGGAGTTCTCCCAAGAACTCCAGCGAGAGCGAGTGGTCGGCCGGGCCGTAAACCACAATCACCTCCCACTCTTGGAGAGTTGCCCGGTGGCGCACGTGGGCCGACATGAAGAAACGACCGGCATCCCACGCCACCACCTCGAAGCAAACTAGGTTGATGCCTAGCAGCATGCCTCCCGAGTGCCCGACCGCCGGCACCCAATGCCAAACAAAGCGCTCCAGCGGATCGATAGCTAGCAGGTCCCGATGATTGAAATCGGCCTTGATAGTTTCCTGCAGGCCAACTACGTCGATCGCCTCGTTCCGAATGAACTCTTTTAACTGGGTCCGCCTCCCAGCGTGGCCGAAGCCTCGGATGTTCCAGAATATGTACCGCATTAGATAATGCGATTGCGGAGGCGGATACCGCGAGCGGTCACCGCGTTGGCCACGCGCCGTGTCTTGGCAGGACGACGGTTGGAGGTGGACGACGCAGCCCCTGCTGCTATGTCCTCCTGATCGTGCCGCGTAACAGTCATCAGAGAAGCCCCTGCTTCTTCTGCTGCTGGCGCAGCGCGGGCCAGCGCTGCCTGAGCTAGCGCGGCCTGCGCGATTTCCTTAGCACGAATAAGAGAGAGCACTTCGCGCGCTTCCCCCTCGTCGGACATCACCACCCCACTATCTTCTAAGATACCCCCCAAGCACTCATCAGAATATTCATCAAAGATCTTAAAGCGGGGCATGGGGTTACCTTCAGTTTCCAGGTTCTTCTGGGCCTGCAGGAGTTGGGCGCGTTGGAGGGCTGGAAGGTTGCCCTTGGCGCCCTTCGGGCGGGAGCTCACCCGCTCCTGCGTCGCCGTGGACGCCACCACCGCCTTGAAGCGCTTGGCCGTTGAAACGGGCGCCACCTTGGCCACCTCTGCGCGGAGCACGTCAGAAGTTGGAGGGGAGATGACCGACGAGGTGCCACCAGTCGGACCCCCAGGAGAGGCCAGCGCCATCACCACCGGCCGCTGCGGAGCAGGCGTGCCCGCATGCCCCGAGGGAGGGCTCCCCGGTGCCACCAAGGGAGTCTTGCGGCCTGCCGGCTTCTTGTGGAGCCTCGTCCCACCGCCACCGAGGCCAACCGCCTTGGGTGAGCGCACCGTGGCAGCCCGAGGCTCCCCCACCACCGCAGCCATCGGGGAGACGAGCATCGAGCGACCCTCCGAGTCGCAGGACGCCGAGACCCCCTTGTCGATGTCGAGGCCCAACGTCATGTTGGAGCCGTACTGGTTGAGGCCCATCTCGTTGCTTCCCACCACCACTTGCCGTTCCTCCTGGTCCTTCGCAGCGCCCGCCGCCGGGGGCGCGTCCTGGGGATCCTTGTCCTTGAGGCCAAGCTTGTCCCAAGTGGCGGTGTCGATGGAGTCATCCCCCATGCTCGCGTCGTGGTCCTTGTCTTTGTCATTTGGTCCCTTGTCCACGCTGGCTGATGGAGGGGAAGGGGGCGCCGCACCCTGTAGATCACCCACCTCGGCCTCCAGATGAATGGTGAAGCCCTCGCTGTTGAACCACACTTGGACGTAGCCCTTGAGCTTGGCAGGCGATCGACACGCGAAGCGCATCCGGACTGGGCCGCGCCCCGGCAACGACGCCTGATCCACCTCCATTAGACGCCCAATCATCACCGTCCCTGCCATGAGGCGGTCCACGCGGCGGTGCTTGGGTGGCACACCCCACAGCTTGACCCACACGTCCGGCATGATCTCGGCCTTGGGTTCCTCCTGGCTCAGTTCCTTGATATCTGCCATGATGTCGTTGAGGGAGAGGTAGAGCTTGCCGCTGCGGGTCGCCATCCGCAGCATGGCCTTGTTAGGGAAGACGACCGAGAACTGGTCGACGCCGATGGCCGTCACCTGCCAATCCCACACCCCCTCGAAGAGGTGAGGGAGCTCCGCCTCCAAGATGGGGATCGACAGCGTGCCGGGCGCTGCCGAGATGATCGCCGCATCCGCCACCAGCGGGGCCTGGACCTCCTCGCCCTCCATCTCCACGAAAGGGAGGCAGAAGAATCCCTCTCCAGGGATGGCGTTGCCCATGATCTGCAGCAGAAGAGGCTGCCCCTGGGTGGGGCAGTACGCCGACGCGTTCCCTTCCTCGTGGCAGACGACGCACAGGGGCTTGAAGTGGCACACATTTTGGTAATGCCCCACCCTGCCGCACTTGAAGCACTCCGGCCCGTCAGCCTCCTCCACTGGGATCGGAGCGTCAGCCGAACCCTTCGAAGCCGCCGACCCCCCCCCCTTTTGCTTCTGCTTCTTGGCCACCGGATCCCCGCTCCGCTCACCGCCCGGAGGGAGCTGGGATTCCTTCCTCTTGAGCTCTTTCTTCTGCTCCAGCCCGCGGCGCCGATATTCCTCCTTCTTCTTCTTCTTGCGCTCGCGGTCCTCTTGCTGCTTCCACTCTTGCTCCGCAAGCCACCATGGAGGCGGCGGCCCCCAGCCCCCGTCCCCCGCGGCCTTCGCCGACGCCTTGGAGAGCGCCTTCGCCCGCAGATCGTGCTCGCGTTGTCGATCCGCCGCCGGGATCGGAGGCGACATGGGAGGCTTGTCGCCGCGGCGGGAGCCCATCCTCACAACAGTGGCGAACGAGCAGGAAAGAGGTGGGGGAGGGGCAGAACGTAGGAGACGACGGGTAAGGTGCCCGAAGCGCCGCACCTGAGAGTGGGATGCAGGAAACCCTAGAGACAGATCTAGGGTTCCTTTTGGTACCCATAGCCACCTATTAATAGGGGCGGACGACCGCTCAGCCTTCTCCGCACTGGGCCCGGGCCTAAGCGCAGGCTCACAGCAGGCCACCGGGCCAGGCTGGTCAGGCCCAAGCACGGAGGGGCGTCCCTGCACCCCCACAGGCCGAGAAGCGGGCTGGATCGCCGATGGGCCCCCCAGCCCAATTCCTGGAAGGCTGGGCCACTCCTCCTGGCCCAGCGGGGAAACGAGCCCGACCGTCGGCTCCCCGGAAACCCTAGCCAGGACCCGCGGATCCCCGACACTGGCGGCTCCGCCGTTGCCGCCGCCGACCCCTGTCGGCTCCGACGAGCTCACTGGGACCGGAGGAGGCCCCTCCAACACCAGATCGCGGCAAACCACCTCCGACAGGGCGCACGAGCGGCCCTCAGGACCTGCATCCACCCCCTGCGGCGGACGCCAGATCCGCGGCGCCGGACGACGCCCGCCATGTCCACCAGGGGCAAAGGCTCGCCGGCGACCGGCCACGAAGGAGCCCCCAAGCTCCTCCGCACGGGCGACAAAGTCACCCACCGAGCACCCCGCACGGGGCCTCGACGAACCACCACCACCATCACTTACCTCGCTACTTACCTCATCGTCGTCGCCATCGGAGTTGACCCCCTCCAGAGCCCAGAACCTGCTGCCGGAGAAGGACGGGGCGAGAGGCCGCCCCCCAGACGGCGCGCTCCACCGCGCGCACCCCTCGTCAGGCCGCACCTCCGTCTAGCCTTCCGCCTCCGCCGCGGGGCAGCGAGCGGCGTCGCCCGAGGAATCGCCCCCCGAGTCGCCAGACCGAAACGCTAACATCCTGGATTCTCTCGTCCCTGTGTGTTACTCGGCCAAGACGCACGGTTGCCATCCTCGTACGTGCTGTGCACGGTGGTTAACCGGTAGAGTTAGTGGTGCGCACACGTCCTATGCATCGGTTTTGCTACTACTCCTACTACATCCGATCAATGGCCAAAGTGTGTTGAATGAAGTACGCTCTCTCTCGTTCGCATTCGATCAATGGTAGTATGTTCACGTCGCATCAACCGAGAGCGGAAGCCCAGCAGCCGCAGCCGCTTCGTCCTCGAAACCGCAAGAGACGAGATCACAGGCGTGCTGCGCGCTATCTTGGGCAGAGGCACGAGGTTGGTGGTTGCATGCACAGCAAACTATGCATGCTCAATCAATACTACTGTAGTCCAGAACCAGTCCATAGACTATGAAGAGTACGGTTTACACATACGCACGCACGGGGAGCGGCAGTGACCCATCACGGTGAAGGGCTGAAGGCCACATCGATTGCCGAGATGGGGAAGAAAGGTGGAGCGAGGAAGAGGAGGAAGGGGCAGGACGACGACGACGAGCTCGTCAACCTCATCTTCTCCTGGTCCCTCCAAGACGTCGCCAACCAGGACCTCTTCAGAGACAAGGTATGCAATTGGATCGATCGCATACGCCCGATCACCATTTTCCCAGCTTGGATCATGCCATCATGCAGAGCACCTGACGACGGTGAATGTGATGTGCATCTCTTTGTCACAGGTGAACACGATACCTGACAGGTTCTTCGGCCTGAAGAACTACCTGGATTCGTTCAGGGCCCCGTTGCTGGAGGAGATCCGCGCGGAGATGAGCTCCGCCTTGGACCCGCAACCCAATGGCTCCAGCCCCGTGCAAATACGGTCGCTGGTTAGCCTCGTTCCAAAGGGAGCCAAGGGCGTCAAGAAGATCACCCCGTTTTACCGCGTCACCGTCTCCGGCCGCCGCGGTGCTTGTTCCCCATGCATCGGCGACATCGTCGCGCTCTCGGCGGCGACGCCGCTTCGGCCTGGCAGCCCCTACTGCCTCGCGCACGTCAAGGACGTCCCCAACAAGTGTAGCTTTGTGGTCAGAGCGTCCAAGGTAATAGAAGATGTAACCTGCTACGCGTTTGTTGTCAGCTTGCTCAGCTTCATACCCTACGCGCGCATCTGGCGGTGCCTCAACTACGAAGCAGCCGTCGAGAGGAATGCAGACCTCGTCAAGGTCATCGCCGGCGATAACACCATGCAGGCAAGCAGTTCTGCTTCTGCGTAATTAATTAAGCTTGGTGTACATCGATCGTTGCATGAATTGGGAGTTGGTTTCTATGGTTTTCTCATGTCATGTGAATGATCCTCTGATCGGCATGCACCATGCAGGGAACTTCACTGACCGGCGGCACCGGCGTTCTACTGACGGCCGGCACGCTATCTCCGTTCGAGCTCAACCAGTCGCAAGCCGACGCCATTCTGAGCTGCATTTCGGCGGTGCAGTGCGGCGGCGCGAGCAGCAAGTTCAGCCTCATCTGGGGTCCGCCCGGCACGGGCAAAACAAAGACCATCAGCGTGCTCTTGCTGGCGGTGATGACGATGTCGATGACGACGAAAAGCCAGAGCAAATTCCGGGTCCTGACGTGCGCGCCGACCAACACAGCCATCTGCCAGGTCGCGTCCCGCCTCCTGGCGCTGAGGAAGCAGCACCCGAATGCCGGCGCCGGTGGGTGCCACGGCGATCTGCTGCTGTTCGGCAACAGGAAGCGCATGGCCATCGACAACGACCTCAACGAGATCTTCCTGGACACTCGCGTCAAGCGGCTAAGCAAGTGCTTCTCGCCGGCGACGGGCTGGAAGCCGGGTCTCCTGTCACTGGAAGTCTTTCTGACAGATCCGATAACCCTGAAACACCAGTATCAGTTAGCACGCGAGAAGAATACTAGCACAAATTTACCCGAGTCGTCCTTCGTCAGGTCAAGGTTCCACGAGATCTCCCAGAAGCTCAGCGCGTGCTTCAGAACAATCATGTCGCACGTCCCTAGAGACATCGTCCTGGGGAAGAACTGCGAGAACATCGCTTCGCTGACCAAGATGCTCGGCGACTTCGGCAAACTACTCGGCGGGAAGAACGCCGGGAACGAAGTCGTGAGGGACGCGTTCATGCGTACGGCGACGGGAGAGCAACGCCATGGTTCAGGGACAGCTCGCGCCCTGAGGCGGAGCATGGCGGCGATCCTGGGCGTCACGAGAGCTCTGGCGCGAGACCTTAAGCTTCCTCGCACGCGCCATGGCCCCGCGATCAAGAAGTTCTGCCTTCGAAGCGCCTCCCTTGTTTTCTGCACCGTGTCTGGCTCGGCGAAGCTGAACGAGCAGAAGATGGACTTGCTGCTGATCGACGAGGCTGCGCAGCTGAAGGAATGCGAGTCCCTCATCCCCTTGCAAGTCTCCGGGCTGAAGCACGCAGTTCTTATCGGCGACGAGTGCCAGTTGCCGGCAACCGTGAAAAGCAAGGTCTGTATCAGTTCAGTTCTCCGTTCAAATTGAAATGCAGCTCTTGTTATGTTTATCCACAAACTTGAGCATTATTACTTGTTGCAGGTTTCAGATAGTGCATTGCTGGGTAGAAGCCTATTTGAAAGACTAGGTTTACTCGGGCACAGGAAGCACCTCCTGAACATGCAGTACAGGATGCACCCTTCCATCAGCGTCTTCCCGAACATCAGTTTCTACGACAGGCAGATCTTGGACGGCCCCAACGTGACGCAGACGACGCACGAGCGTAGCTACCTCCCAGGCGCGATGTTCGGGCCATACTCGTTCATCAACGTCGACGGCAGGGAAGATCGCGGCCGAAGCAAGAGGAACATGGCCGAGGTGGCCGCCATCCTGAAGATACTGCGCAGTCTCAAGCAAGGTGCGCCCGCATGGCCTGCCACTGAGTTTTTCTCTGAACATTTGCATGCTCCCAGCTCATGCCGTGCGGTTTACCGTGCAGCTTGTGCCAGTGCGGGGCAGGTGGTCAGCGTGGGCGTCATATGCCCGTACGCCGCGCAGGTGGAGGCGATTCAGGGGAGGATAGGGGACGTGAGGGCGATGCGCCCCCTGATTCTTCGCGTCAACTCCGTGGATGGGTTCCAAGGCAGCGAGGAGGACATCATCATCCTCTCCACCGTCAGGTCCAACGCCACGGGCTCCATCGGCTTCCTCTCCAACCGGCGACGCGCCAACGTCGCCCTGACGAGGGCAAGGCACGCCGAGACCTGGATGAAATGTACAGCTACCTGAACTTGGAAAACGACCTGATATCTCTCGGTTTGCTTACTTCTGGTTGCAAGCATTGCCTCTGGATCCTGGGCAACGCGACGACGCTGAGCGGCAGCGGCTCCATCTGGGGCGAGCTGGTCCAGGATGCCGTCGAGCGTCGGTGCTTCTTCGACTGGGACGATGGTGGCGCGGGCGCCTCTCCGGCCATTTCTCACGGCGCTCGCCTGATCGGGCCTGAACGCGGTGGAGCAACTTCAACTTTTGACACGCAGTTGGTGGGGTGTGAAGCAGACCGTATCTGTGGCGCGCTAGGTTCCCTGCGCCTAGCTTAGCGAATGCACCACCGGTGGAGGCGTGGAGCGGTGGCGATTTGTTCTGTTTTGGTCCTTTGGGCGTGCCTCGGCGTAGTGGTGAATCGATTGTGTATGGACGGCAACCTTTTTCTCCGGCTCACTTGAGGAATATGTACCAGCTAGGTAATTACCTGTACGTTGCAATGGGATACATTATTAAAACGTTGTCATGTCAGTGAAGACAAGTCATTAGCTCTAGGCGAAATTCAAAAAAATAAAATTAACTCTAGGCCATGCTCGGTTAGTTCAGATCCGTTGCTTGGACGCTTTAGTATAGGCCCTATAGTCGTGGTTTTGCTAGCTCGCCACAACCTTGGCCGGTTGGCTGCTTAGGCCACCTCACCCTCGCCCTAGACCTCCGTTGTCGCTTTGCACCACCACTCATTGCAAGTTTGCAACTTTTTTCGGCCAGTGTGGGTAAAACTTGTTAATCACACGCGTATTTTCTCTCATAGACATCATATGAAGTGTATTCAATTCCATGATGACATCATCTTCTACTGCAACCAAGTCAAACTCCTTTCATACGATCATACAACAATGGTTCCTATTAATAGTATAAACATGCCTTCATCTTTAGAAGAAAATACGTATCTCAATGTTGGGACCGATGTCATCCATCCATGTCAAAAGCAGCTAGATAGTAAATGTGTAGCCATTCCTTGTCCCAAAGCCAACCTCAAGTTCTTGAGTTGAATCACCAGCTTGTCCACTTGTAGTCGCTTGTTATGCACTTCAGATAAGTTTGTCTTAAATTCATCGGGTTCTTCAACCTCCAACGCATACCACGACTCAACAGGTCGTAACACCTCATTCAACGTGCACAACCTTAGATGCCATCTCACTTGCATTCTAACAACGAAATCCTTTCCCAACTAAGAAGAAAAGAAAGATGAATGCTTACTATAAAATAGCAATACCGCCATGCCTTTGTTCAAACTGCAGCAGAAACACACTTGAAGCATCATTAGTTTCAAAACACACATATAAATTGAAGCCGCAAGGAATAGAAAAAAGCTAGTTCGATTACCAAGTCTACGAAACCAACGCGCATGTATGAATCATGTCTGCAGTTGCGGGTGTGATTGGAGAAGCAAGGGATGACGAGAAATCGAACATGATGTGCTCTAGGTGGCTGGAGTGAGCTCTGTCTAACGAAGCGTGGACACACGCAAGAAAGGAGGAACCTGTTGGCTGTAGAGGGAGGACGATGCAATCAGAGGTAGCGGCGACCGTGGTGATGGTGGTATGCGACATCACAGTCCGTGTCGAGCTGCACGTTCGTCTACCCGACGCTATTGGCAAAGCACGAGACGCTGCTAATACGTGCGTTGGCATAGTAACCACGGGAGGACACGAGGAAGGGTGTGTTGGGCCAAGCGATGAGGACCTTGCCCCTGCACGTTTGCCCACTAGTTGCCAGATCGTAGCGTGTCGTGCAATGCATGGGCTCAGAGTTGTAGCTATGGCAATGACGAGCAAAAGATGCAGTGATGGTACTCACCATCGCAAACCCATCACTTGTGGATGCTCCACAACACCGGCAAGTAGAGTCGCGAGACGGCAACACCAGATTGGGAAGAGGGAGTTGAGGGTTGGGAGGAGGCGAGGTGGGGTCAAATCAAGGGGAATTGTGTCTCGATAACTGTGGGGTCGATGTATGTCGCTTTTCTTTGTCTGTGATCCGTGCAAGGGGAAACTCGAGTAGTTTTGCGGAGTCAAACGACATGGGCCGATGAAGGAATGCGGAACGGGAGGGCGGACGAAGGAGAGCGAAAGAGGAACACCATGATTTTTTGGATAAGGAGAGACTTAAGGGGTTGAGTGCATATACATGGCTGTTGTCAGGGTGTGGGCTGATATATGTAAGTTGAACCGTGTTCCTTATACAATGCTAACTGTGTGCATATTAACGGTACGTACACCAGGGTCCAATGCGGGGCAAGGAAGCCATCTTGGAGTACAAGGCAAGCAATCCTCGGCGGGAGGCCGATTAGACACCGTGTAAACCCTAGCCCTCGTCCCCTATATAAGTCGAGGCTAGGGTAGCCATCCGCATCTACTCATTGATCCATATTCTCAGTGGTCACAATCACATCATCTTGTAACCCCCTCGTACGAGGTGCCCCCCACCCCATCAATACAAAACACAAAGATGGACATAGGGTATTACCTCACCATGTGGGCCCGAACCTGGTTAGGTACTTCCGACCATGTTTGCCGCCGTACTGAGGGTACTGGCGGTTTCCAGCACCATTACAGGTGTCAATGTGTGTGCTTGTTCATCTTGGCCAGGGCAGGCAGCAAGACTCGCGGTGGGACGAAATGGTACATCCCCGACCTCCGACCGGCGAGCCTACTGGTCTACCGGTGGGGGCCATTCTCATGAGCTGGGTCACATAATAAATATGCGTGCCTGTCACATAGGGAGGTTTTTGTACCATGTGACACGGTGCATTCCCATGCCCACCTGGCGCGGCTCGATGACGCGATCAGAAGTGGCGCGGTGCTCACCTTGATCCTCGGGCATGATGATGAGTGGGGATTTGAAGACGCATCAACTCCTCACCGACTGCAAGGTGTGCGCCCCCTCGCATTCACAGCCAGTGAGTCCCACCTACACTCTCTACTAGATCCACTTTTCCCCACTTCGAGTGACTCGGCTGACGACAATGGCGACGGGGGAAGAGAAGATAGTGATGCTCGCGGGCGGCGATGCATGGAAGCTGGTGCGACTCCATGAGATCTGCTTGTGGTGGAAGACCAAAAGCGATCTGAACTAGGAGGCGATGGCTGTGGTTGAGGAGGTGAACGAGGAGGAAGAGGCTCATCTGTTCTAGGGAGGCAAGGCAAGGCATCTGCTCGAGGTCTTGCTTTGGGCCATGGATGAGGCGTACTTGGAGATTCCTGCACAGCAAACCACCACTCGGCACGCCTCGCTCGGGGCACAAATTAGGATCCAATCTGGCTAGCAACCGCTTTTGGGTGCTAGCCGGAGAGGATTCCGATGACGGCTCCTGTGAGGGGGCTGCTGGCTGGTCAGAATCCAGCAAGTCTCCTTCATTTTCTCGTTATCTTCATTCTACTATACATTCGAGTGTTGGATTGAATGAATTATCTTATAGAAAACGTCGTCATACTAGACGGGTTATGCGCAATCTAGAAAGGACATGAATGAATATGTGTCTAGTTTGTTTCTCAAAAATACGAACGGACACAAAAATGATGATGACGACAGTATAATTTTGTCCTCTGCTTTGCCATATCTCCCTTCAATTAATTCCCCTGCTTGGGGAAAATATCATCATGAGGCTAACATGGATAATGCTTTGATTAAAATGAAATCATCTACACCAAGGAACTGTGTAGAGGTTCATTGGGAGATGAGAACTTTGAAATTCACAAAATTAAAGTGGATGACATGAAGTAGTAATAAAATTCGCAAAAAGAGATATAGAAGTTGATAAAATTACCAAGATGCTTTCCTGAAAAAACTGAGCGCAATCGGCGACCAAAGTCGTGGATGGACATGCTCATCGCCGGTGGCCACCCGTGACTCGCGAGTATGGGCCACCGGCCAAGTACAGCAGCGAGGCTTCCCAAGGAAGGGAAGGGCTACAATTACATTTTTGATTTTCACTTTCCCCTCACTTTTCCGTTTTCCTTCACATACCCCCCCTCCCTCTCTCCTTCCCGGCTTTCCCGGGCCTTCCTCTTCCGTCTCGCCACAAAGGCTACCGCCAGCCTCGCCACTCCGCCGCCGCCGCCGCCCGGGACAAGCAAGGTCGATCCCGACTCCCGAGGCCGCGGCGCACTGGCGGAATGACCAGGAAGAAGAAGGGCGCCCGCGGTCGTCGGCCGAGGAGGGAAGCCGGCGACGAATGGTGGCCCAGGAGGTACGCCGACCAGGAGTGGCCGCACCTCGTCGACATGGTGCTGTCTTGGCGCCTCGAGGACGTCATGGACGAGGGTCTCTTCAAGCACAAGGTGGGTTGTACTGCTGCTCCGTTGGTTTTCTTGGGCTGTTCTTCGCGTGTTGGTTGCGCCGTACTCCCGTAGGGTTTAGTTCAATCTACCTACTCCCGTAGGCTTTGGTTCGATCTAGTACGAGGTGTTGTGGTTTTCCCTTTGGCTACTCTGATGATAGTCCTCCAGATAAGTTAATTTAAGCTGCTCTGACCTTGGAGATGTTTCATCTCCAAATTCTAGCAAGGGGCTGGCCGGAACATGGTATTTCTCGGTAAAGTTTTGTGATTTAAGTCAAATTTGGACTAAATATCTAAACTTTATCAATAAATACCCTCAATCCAAACAGGCCCCAATGGGTTTGATGCCAAGTGCGAAATATAGAAGAAGTTTGAGAACCTTCTGACCAATTTTGGGTCTTTAACTATTTATATACTCTGCCTGAAGAGGATTTGAGCATTATTAAATAGTGTTACATTACATTTAGAAGAAATCATGGATGCATTAAATATGAAGTAACACAAACATGCCAAATTTCATATTCCAATCCATCACTAGCACCATGGACCAAAAAAAGACAATCATTACTGTACAAATGGGTGCAAGTGCAATGCAATGTCCATAACTAACTGCTTGTCTTTTTTTTTCTTTATTCTCGATACCAGCAGTTTCGCATTAATTGGTGTTTTTTTATATCCGTGAATTTCTGTCATCAAGTTCTAACTATGAGGCTTCAAATTGCAGCTGAAAATGATACCGTCCATATTCAATGATATCAAGAGCTACTTAGGATCCTACACATCTCCACTGTTGGAGGAGTTGCGAGCTGACATGTCGTCCAGCTTGGAAGCCATCTCCACCGAGTCTTTTGTCAAAGTAGCATGGATCGAGCAAACAAAATATAGTGCAGTTTATAACATTGCTTTTGAGGATTCTCAGAATACAAAGTCTTGCAACAAACCTGAAAGCAATGGCCGAAGTGTTGGTGATATCATTATCCTGTCTGATGTGAAGCCAGAAAACACATCTGATATTACTTGCAATGGGAGGCCGTACTGTATTGCCTTCATTACTGATGGAGCGGATGAAGATGACGACTCACCTCCAGCCAGCTATGCAGTAACAGCATCAGGAAAAATTGATGCTGCAGACGAGGTCAGTGAAGATGGGAAGAGGAGCCCACTTTTTGCAGCTCATTTGCTGAATATCGTGACCTACATCCGCATATGGCGCTGCCTTGACTACACAACAGTCAGGAGAAACCCAAACCTCATACAGGAGATGGTACACTATCCACTGGTATGTATGCTCTTATACTCTCAATGACATTGACAATGATGCGAGTTTGTTCCTCAGATCAGATCATGAAATGCTAAATAGAGAAAAAGAGAGAAGTTAATTTTGAAATCATCGCCCACATTTCCTTACTAAAGAATATACATGTATGTAAAATTTCTGTTTATCGCATAGGAAATGCTCCAGCTATGTTCACATCATAATGAGAACAGATCACTAGAGGCTTTTGGGCAGCTCTAAAGAAACATTAATTTGCTTAGCTCTTTTCTGGTGTTTGCAGGTTGCAAATATTCTCCCAAAAAATACAAAGGGTGTTGCTTCAGTCGACAGCATGGAAATATGGAGTGAATTGTCTACAATGAATCTTAACAACTCACAAAATGATGCCATCCTGAACTGTATTTCAGCAATGCTCTCCAACAGCAGCAGCAGTTTAAGCCTTATCTGGGGACCTCCTGGCACAGGAAAGACTAAAACAATCACTGTACTCTTGTGGTTAATGAGGAAACAGAAAAATGGTACACTTACATGTGCACCGACAAACCTTGCTGTTAAACAAGTTGCTTCATGTTTCTTAAGGTTGAGCAAAGAGAACCCTCTGGATACAAGTTGCTTAGGAGATGTTCTGTTGTTTGGCAATAAACATCGCATGTGTGTTGAAGATGATCTGAAAGAGATTTACTTACATGATCGTGTAAGGAAGCTTCTTGTTTGCTTTGCACCATTGACTGGATGGAGACATTGTCTGTCTTCCATGTACGATTTTCTTGAGAATGGTTACTCCCAGTACCTTCGATATTCTGAAGAACAAAAGGAGGAGAATAAACCTTCCTTTTTGCATTACACCAGGAAAAAACTTGATGTTATTTATCCTGAGCTACGAAGATGTTTCAAACAGCTACTATTCCATGTCCCAAAATCTTGTATTTTGGAGGTGAATTACAATAACATCATTTCACTTCTCGAACTGCTTGAAGATTTCAATACACTCCAGAGGAAAACTACCGGGGTTGAGATAAAGGAAGTTTTCTTGTATAAAGATGTTCCAAGGAAATCCAGCATGGGCATTCTTCCCAAGACAGTGATAACCATCGGCAAAACCAGAATTAAATGCCTTGAGCTGCTAAAGATGCTATTAAGTTGCTTGAAACTTCCTATAACATCCTCCAAACGCACCATCCGAGAATTCTGTATGGAAAGTGCCAGCATAATTTTCTGCACTGTTTCTAGCTCTTCCAAAGTAACAAGCAATAAAAAACTAGAGTTGCTTGTTGTCGATGAGGCTGCTCAGTTGAAAGAATGTGAAACATTGATCCCTTTGCGTTTGCCTGCATTGAAGCATGCTATCCTCATTGGTGATGAGTGTCAACTACCAGCAACAGTTGTTAGTAAGGTTAGTTCTTGATCTTATATTCTTGTCTCGTGTCTACTAATCTGTCAAGCATAAGATTCCTCATTTGTTTTGTTAATTTTGTGTCATGTCATCTCAAGTTGTGATCCCTGTAGGTTTGCAAGGATGCATTATTTGGGAGAAGTCTCTTTGCGAGGTTGAGTTCACTGGGGCATGAAAAGCATCTGCTTAACATGCAATACAGAATGCATCCATCCATTAGCATTTTTCCAAACAGCAGCTTCTATGGCGGGCAACTCTTGGATGCTCCTAGTGTCATGCAAAAAGAACACCAAAAGAAGTATCTTCCAGGTTCTATGTTTGGTACTTACTCTTTCTTCAATATTGAAGATAGTTGGGAGGATGTCGATGAACTTGATCATAGCAGGAAGAACGTGGTTGAAGTTACCATTATCCAGGAAATCTTGCAAAATCTCCGAAGAGGCATGTGTTCTGTCATCATGCTGTTTTATTACGTGTGAAATTTATCTATTTTTTCTACCTTACGTTGTTACAAGAGTATTGGATTTATTTCTGAACCATTTATTTGTAGTTTTCAGCTGGACTTAAATTGATGATTGAGCATGTTTATTATGGAAATATGATCATTAAACATAGATTTTTAATTAACAAGTCCAATTAGTTTCATGGTATGATATTAGGTTGTTATGTTCTATTTAGGAAGGTTGCATATATTGTTTAGCACACACCAGTAACAATGTTTCTGTTTCTGGAACTTTAAAGCATGTCCTTTTGTTCATTCCAGAAAAATTGGAAACATAAATAATGATAGTGTGACGCCCAATAGAGTGTTGAAACAACATATAGTCAGGGTGATTTCCTTTTGCTTTGTTCTTTATAGCATGGATATCAGGGCACATGCTTACTATACATATTTCACCGTGCAGCTTGTTCTAAGACTATGAAGAAGGTCACAGTTGGTGTCATATGCCCATACTCTGCTCAAGTTCTAGCAATTCAAGAAAAACTGAGGAAAATGAAGTTTGGCCCCTTGTCAGTAAAAATTAGTTCTGTTGATGGCTTCCAAGGTGGCGAGGAAGACATAATCATTTTATCAACTGTCAGGTCCAACTCTGATGGGGTGGTAGGGTTTGTTTCAGACCGACAACGTACAAACGTAGCTTTGACAAGAGCAAGGTATCTTATGTTGCGATGTCACGTTCCTTTTGTGATCGGTTTTGTCTATCTTCTCAGTGCGTTACTTATTCCACTTTGAATACAGACATTGCCTTTGGATTTTGGGAAATGCTGCAACCCCATCCAGGAGTGGTTCTATCTGGGCAGATCTAGTGCGCAATGCCAAGGAACGGCAGTGTTTCTTCAATGCAAAAAGTGATGGGGCTATTTCTCGTGTGATTGCTAAGCATGAGAGTGAGCTCAGTTCAGTTAAAGACAAAAGTGTTACACCTTTACAAGTTATAGATAACACTGTTCGGGCATTGACTCGCTGGTCCCTTTCCTCTACTACCTACGAGTTATCTAGAATTAGTTTTCATCATTTCTCATGTTCAATTTGCCAAGTGAAGCATTCATGAATGTGCTAGTATTTATTTGTTTTAAACAGAAACATGTGTTGCTAAATAGATTACCTGGAACTTGTTGTAGACTTATCTTGTGCTAATGGCCCTATTTTTTTAGGTATGGGTATGGGATTATCTATTTTAGTGCTATGGAATCATATACTAGGTCAATTTTTCAGAACTAAGCTACTCCCTCTGTAAACAAATTTTAATGACTTAAAACGTATTACATTTGTTTACAGAGGTAGTATTTCACTAGTTAGGAATCCATCTTCATATTGCTCAAACTTGAAAATGCAGCAACAAGAGAACACAAGCTGTGATTAAATGCCTTAATTATTAGACCAACTATGTAACTGTGCTACTATCGGTACAGTCAATAACTTGGTAGAAGTAACTCAATGTATTGCGTGCAACATTTGTTATGGATCACATGCTAGTTTACTTATCGCTGTGACAAAGTCCTATCAACGAAGTTCATGAAATAATTATGGACTTTGAAGCTGTTGCCTTGTGTAACTCATAATTCTGGTGTCCATTCAGGCTCAGGCACCATCTCGAACTCGAAAGGGGCGGAAACGTCAACGACAGCCTTCTTTGAAATGTGGTCCATCTGATGCTGGGAGTCGTCAACAAGGCGGTGTCGCTTCCGGTTCTGATCCGCATCGCCGAAAGGATAAAGGGATCGCCGAAGATCTCACTGCTTCCTTCAGCAATCTTAGACTGCGTTGAAGAATCTTCACTCTTGAGAGCCAAGTTCTTTTTGGAGACGAGCTAAGACCATGATCTACTATTTCTAAACGCTCACGCCTACAAAATTGGCAGCAGAGTGACGGCATGCTGTACAAGCTCATTGGCCAAACCATGCTGTGTTGTAAGCCAACGGCCCATAAATTTTCTATTTTGGCTCGCACGACTCTGCAATTCTTGTGTTGAGTGGAGGTTTGCCCTGCTTTGGAATTGCTGTTCAGTTTGGATGTCCAGACTGTAGCCAAAATGCTCTTGAACATACTACTGCCAGCGTGAGTGCCGAATTTCCGAGGTTTGGAGTGTCGGCTGTGCTCCTGATACTTGAAGATGACACTGTATTATCGATTACTACTGTGCTAGTACTATACCATGCCTTTGTTTTGCTGTACTACTGTATCAGTATGCCTTTGTTTTGCTGGACGAAAAAGGAAATTTATCAGCAGCTAGTAGTACCAGTATATACCATGCTTTTGCTTTAGATCGTCCAATTTTATTGATTTGTCGTAGTTCATCCAATTTGAAGTACTGCTATAGTAGCCTACAAAAATGTTTCCTATTTTGAGACGGTGGTAGTAGTTCTTGTATGATTATGCAAGATATAAGTATCGGGAAGTGAGATGGTTCACGCACTGCTGGGTGTTCAGTTTGGATGTTCAGTCAATAGGCAAGATGGTTAGTTCTTGGGCTTTGGGTGCCGAGGGGTTGGATGGGCTTGCAGGGGACGGGCAGCGTGCCCTGCTTCCTGTAGGAACAGGGCCGGCCCTGCATTTTGGGAGGCCCTAGGCGAACTCGACGACATGGGCCCTCTAAGTCCTAAGACCATATATATATGTATATGCTTGCGTGATACATATATATAACTTTATTTGCATAATACTAAAATTAACTTTCAACCAAACATCTTTAGTTTGAAATTTAAGTACAATAGTTGTTGGACAATGCAAAAAAAAAACATGACATGATTATCTCAAATAGGAAACAAATTTATTTGCTCCTCTGTATACTTTCACAATCTTCATTGACCTTAACATCTGAATTTTCATGCTCGGGATTAGTTCCTTGCCTATGTTCTTCACTGACATCAACAATACTTGAAGATGTAAAATACTTTGTCAAAGAACCCTTCAGTGGTTGAATTTTCAGATGTATTTCTTTCTTTCTTTTTCTTTTTTCAGCACCCGACAAATGCTTCTTAGGCAACATGGCATGCTAATGTCCTAATATTACGAAGCAAAGAGTAGACAACGGATTAGAAATTTATAGATCAGATGATTAGAACCCTAGACATGTACACAGAATGACAAAAAATTAGGATGATTGAATACATACTATGAAAGATTGAATTAGAAAATTATACATCAAAAATTAGATACTTCATGGGATGAATCATTGATGAATAGTTTAATATACCTACTAAAGAAACTACTGAAATTGGGGATGGACGAATGGATCAGGAACATCCGAACATGGATATTGGCTACGGACCTGCGTTCGCATACATATGTATCGCCGTATTGCTGGAAGGCCGAGTTGTCGGATTGCTGCGTGCCGTGGCGGCAACGAGCGGCTGAGGCACCGAGCGAGGAACGACAGAGCGACGGGCTGATGAGACGACGAAGAAGAACCGACGAGCGACCGACGAATGGGAAAAGTCAGATTTTTTTATTTTTGAAAAGAAAGGAAAAGCCAGACATTCCCATTGATTTGTTTCACACGTACGTGTGCATCGAGCAGCTGTGACTTGCGTGCACGACGCTTCGCTACGCATTACCAGGCGATCCGATGGGCCGAGCCCATCTTGTTTTCTTCCTCTCATAATTTTTCCCTTGTCTATTTTTTTCTGGGCTATACTATATGGGTACTACATCATGGGCCCCCCTCCGGCCTGGGCCCTGGGCCGTCGCCCCTTTGCCCATGCCCCAGGGCCGGCCCTGTGTAGGAAGAGGGAGCTAGTATATCACCCTAGCTTTTCTTGTAAGCAACGGAGGACCTTTCAGGCCTCCTCAAATCTAGAGATTAATCATCACAAATTGGTGGAATTCAGGTGGCCCCTTCGGCGCCTCCAGTTAACCACCTCACCTCTTATTTGATGATGATAGCCTGCTGTTTTTTAAGGCTACCGGTTTGGGAACGATAGATGTGTCAAACTTACTGAATTCTTATGATCAATAATAAGTCCTCGGTGTTCTTCAGTAAGGGATGTCCAGAGATCACCAGGCAAGAGTTTAAGGGCATACTCAATGTGCAAACTGAGACACTCAATGAAAAGTATTTGGGCACGCGGTCTAATATTGGGGTTAGTAAGACAGGGGCTTTCAAATATCTAAAAGATAGGCTCCGGAGCAAGGTGAAGGGATGGATTGAGAAAGCAATCTCTGCTGCAGGAAATGAGATCTTATAAAGTAGGTACACACAGTCCTTGTTTGTCATATTTTAAGCTCCCAAGAGGGCTATGCGAACACTTAAACAAGCTTATTCAGCAATTCTTTTAGGGCAGCAAAGATGGGCAGCACAAGTCCCACCGGGTCTCATGGAAAGCTATGACCCAACCAAAGAAATGCGGAGGCCTGAGTTTTAGAGATCTTGAACTCTTCCATCTTGCACTATTGGCACGACAAGCTTGGCAGTTCTTGACTATGCTTGGCTTTTTTTGTGCCAGGCTACTTAAAGCAATTTTATTTTCTTGATGGGAGTATTCTGGATGCTACTTTGGGATTGCACCCATCTCAGGTGCGGCGGTCATTGGTTGAAGAGAGACGTGTTAACTCAATGTCTGATTCGAAAAATAGGATTTTTTTTTTTGGAAAAGGAGGCTCGCCTCTAGCCTCTGCATCGGAACGATGCATGCGGCCATATTATTAATAAAAAGGTTCAAAAAAATAACAAGACCTTAGCTCCATTACAGCACGCAAGAGGAGCGAAAACATAAAAAAGGGCTCGAAGCCACAACCGGCAAAGAGCTCAAAGCCACAACCGGCAGGATGATAGGATTAGAACACTAGACGCCTATCCTATTATGCGACCGCCATCCAAACCGGTTGAATATATCCTGTGCTAACATCTTCCACTGGATGCACTCAGTAACCAACGGTTCCCTAATTCGAAAAATAGGTGACGGTAACGCAACACAGATTTGGACTAAGAACTGGATCCTGATGGATGCTGAATGAAGTCAATTACATGTCTTGAGCAGAACCCGCCGATGCTTGTGTCAAAGTCGATTGACACGACATCTGTGCGTGGCGAACTGATGTTCTTGAGAAATTTTTCTTGCCAATAGATATTACAACTATCAAGAATATACCGTTGTGCACTAGTCCTATGTCAGATTTTTGGGCCTGGCAGTTTGAGAAGAAGGGAAGTTTCTCGGTCAGATCAACTTACAAATTGTTAGTGGAAACAAAGAACAGAAGAGGTGATATGCTTGGGGGTAGGGCCACATCCTCAATTTTTTCAATGGAGGAGAAGGGGTGGACTACACTATGGAACACTAAAATCCCTTCCAAGATTAGAATGTTCTTATGGAGACTAGCTAGGAAATGTTTGCCTACAGAGGATGTCAGAAACACAGACATATGAGTACCATGGACAATTGTCAACTCTTTGGTAATAACGACTCCTGGAAACTATGCTCCATGGCACAATGTGTATGGCACTAGCGGATGAAGAAATCGTGTAAGTGATGGCCGAAGTGAGAGAACCGAGTGCTAAACACACTGGTTATTTCATGTCCAAGAATCGTTATCGTATGCACAATTCGTGGAGGCGGTGGTCACTTTATGGGCAATCTGGACTGCCCGACGTAAGGCGATTCATGAGGGTGTTTTTCAGAGCCCACTGGCGATGTGTAGCTTCGTGAAACACTTCATCTCAGAGCTGGAGACAATCAAGGTGTTGGCTCGTGCATCAACGAATATATCACCTATACACTTGGCCGCTCAACTGACCTCAACATGGAGGCCACCCACGATGGGGCAAATGAAAATAATTTTGGATGGTGGGCTTGTCGGGGAACATAGTGAAGGAAATATGCCCTAGAGGCAATAATAAAGTTGTTATTTATATTTCCTTATATCATGATAAATGTTTATTATTCATGCTAGAATTGTATTAACCGGAAACTTAGTACATGTGTGAATACATAGACAAACAGAGTGTCAGTAGTATGCCTCTACTTGATTAGCTCGTTGAATCAATGATGGTTATGTTTCCTGACCATAGACATGAGTTGTCATTTGATTAACGGGATCACATCATTAGAGAATGATGTGATTGACTTGACCCATCCGTTAGCTTAGCACGATGATCGTTTAGTTTGTTGCTATCACTTTCTCCATAACTTATACATGTTCCTATGACTATGAGATCATGCAACTCCCGAATACCGGAGGAACACTTTGTGTGCTACCAAACGTCACAACGTAACCGGGCGATTATAAAGGTGCTCTACAAGTGTCTCCGATGGTGTTTGTTGAGTTGGCATAGATCGAGATTAGGATTTGTCACTCCGATTGTCGGAGAGGTATCTCTGGGCCCTCTTGGTAATGCACATCAATATAAGCCTTGCAAGCAATGTGACTAATGAGTTAGTTGCGGGATGATGCATTACGAAACGAGTAAAGAGACTTACCGGCAACGAGATTGAACTAGGTATTGATATGCCGATGATCGAATCTAGGGCAAGTAACATACCGATGACAAAGGGAACAACGTATATCGTTATGCGGTTTGAACGATAAAGATCTTCGTAGAATATATGGGAGCCAATATGAACATCCAGGTTCTGCTATTGGTTATTGACCAGAGATGTGTCTCGGTCATGTCTACATAGTTCTCGAACCCATAGGGTCCACACGCTTAACGTTCGGTGACGATCAATATTATGAGTTTATATGTTTTGATGTACCGAAGGTTGTTCGGAGTCCCGGATATGATCATGGACATGACGAGGAGTCTCGAAATGGCCGAGACATAAAGATCGATATATTGGATGACTATGTTTGGACATCGGAATGGTTCTGGGTAAGTTCGGGCATTAACCGGAGTACCGGGGGTTACCAGACCCCCCCGGGGAGTATATGGGCCCTAATGGGCTTTAGGGGAGAGAGGGAGGGGTTGCCTAGGGCAGGCCGCGCGCCCCTGATGACCCACAAGTGTAGGGGATCTATCGTAGCCTTTTCGATAAGTAAGTGTGTCGAACCCAACGAGGAGCAGAAGGAAATGATAAGCGGTTTTCAGCAAGGTATTCTCTACAAGCACTGAAATTATCGGTAACAGATAGTTTTGTGATAAGGTAATTTGTAACGAGTAGCAAATAATAAAAGTAAATAAGGTGCAGCAAGATGGCCCAATCCTTTTTACAGCAAAGGACAAGCCTGGACAAACTCTTATATGAAGGAAAGCGCTCCCGAGGACACATGGGAATTATCGTCAAGCTAGTTTTCATCAGATCATTTGATTCGCGTTCGGTACTTTGATAATTTGATATGTGGGTGGACCGGTGCTTGGGTGTTGTCCTTACTTGGACAAGCATCCCCACTTATGATTAACCCCTATTGCAAGCATCCGCAACTACAACAGAAGTATTAAGGTAAACTTAACCATAGCATGAAACATATGGATCCAAATCAGCCCCTTATGAAGCAACGCATAAACTAGGGTTTAAGCTTCTGTCACTCTAGCAACCCATCATCTACTTATTACTTCCCAATGCCTCCCTCTAGGCCCAAACAATGGTGAAGTGTCATGTAGTCGACATTCACATGACACCACTAGAGGGATGACAACATACATCTCATTAAAATATCGAACGAATACCAAATTCACATGACTACTTATAGCAAGACTTCTCCCATGTCCTCAGGAACAAACGTAACTACTCACAAAGCATATTCATGTTCATAATCAGAGGGGTATTAATATGCATAATGGATCTGAACATATGATCTTCCACCAAGTAAACCAACTAGCATCAACTACAAGGAGTAATCAACACTACTAGCAACCCACAGGTACCAATCTGAGGTTTGGATACAAAGATTGGGTACAAGAGATGAACTAGGGTTTGAGATGAGATGGTGCTGGTGAAGATGTTGATGGAGATTGACCCCCTCCCAATGAGAGGATTGTTGGTGATGATTTCCCCCTCCCGGAGGGAAGTTTCCCCGGCAGAACAGCTCCGTCGGAGCCCTAGATTGGTTCCGCCAAGGTTCCGCCTCGTGGCGGCGGAGTTTCGTCCCGTGAGCTTGCTTATGATTTTTTCCTCGACAAAAGACTCCATATAGACAAAGATGGGCATTAGAGGGCCACCAGGGGGCCCACGAGGCAGGGGCGCGCCCAGGGGGGTAGGGCGCGCCCCCACCCTCGTGGACGGTGGGTGGCCCCCTCTGGTACTTCTTTCGCCCAATATTTTTTATATATTCTGAAACGTGCTCCCGTGAAGTTTCAGGACTTTTGTAGTTGTGCAGAATAGGTCTCTAATATTTGCTCCTTTTCCAGCCCAGAATTCCAGCTGCCGGCATTCCCCCTCTTCATGCGAACCTTGTAAAATAAGAGAGAATAGGCATAAGTATTGTGATATAATGTGTAATAACAGCCCATAATGCAATAAATATTGATATAGAAGCATGATGCAAAATGGACGTATCGACTCCCCCAAGCTTAGACCTCGCTTGTCCTCAAGCGAAAGCCGGTATCGAAAAATATGTCCACATGTTTAGAGATAGAGGTGTCGATAAAATAAAATACGAACATGAGGGCATCATGATCATTATTATAATAGCAACATACATATATATTGTCATATGATCTCTTATGCTAAAGTAAAAATTCAATCACAATTTCAAGTATGAATCATAAACTTCATTGAAAACTAACAAACTATAATCTTAGTCATTGAGGCAATTGCAATTTATCATAACATAGGAAAGAGTCAATAAGAGCTTTTCAGCAAGTCCACATACTCAACCATCTTTTAGTCTTTCACAATTGCTAACACTCATGCGATATTTATGGTTATGAAGTTTTAGTAGGACGCGGAGAAAGATAGGTGCTTATAGTTTTTCCTCACAACCTTTTACCTCAAGGGTAATGTCAGCAATAATAGTTCATGAAAACTCACATCCAATTAGCTATATATATCTGGATCTTTCCAACACATTGTGCTTGCCAAAGGATAAAATGTAAAAAGAAAAGGTGAAGATCACCATGACTCTTTGCATGAAGTATAAGACAAGAATAAAAGATAGGCCCTTCGCAGAGGGAAGCAGAGGTTGTCATGTGCTTTTATGGTTGGATGCACAAAATCTTAATGCAAAAGAACGTCACTTTATATTGCCACTTGTGATATGGACCTTTATTATGCAGTCCATCGCTTTTATTTCTTCCACATCACAAGATCGTATAAAGCTTAGTTTCTCCGCACTAATAAATCATACATATTTAGAGAGAAATTTTTATTGCTTGCAACGATGACAACTTACTTGAAGGATCTTACTCAATCCATAGGTAGATATGGTGGACTCTCATGGAAAAACTGGGTTTAAGGATATTTGGAAGCACAAGTAGTATCTCTACTTGGTGCTAAGAATTTGGCTAGCATGAGAGGGAAAGACAAGCTCACATGTTGGATGATCCAAGACAATATAATTTATTTTAGATGTAAGAAAACATAACCCATTACGTTGTCTTCCTTGTCCAACCTCAACTCTTTAGCATGTCATATTTTAATGAGTGCTCACAATCATAAAAGATGTCCAAGATAGTATATTTATATGTGAAAATCTCTCTTTCTTTATTACTTCCTATTAATTGCAACGATGACCAAAACTATGTTTGTCAACTCTCAACAACTTTTATTCATCATACTCTTTATATGTGAAGTCATTACTCTCCATAAGATCCATATGATCTCTTTATTTCTTTTTTATTTCTCCTCTTTTATTCTATTCCCTCAAGATCATAGAAAAATAATCAAGCCCTTGACTCAACACTAATCTTTATTATATATGGCTCACGGACTCGATTACATAGAAGGATCATAAAACAAAACTCAAAACTAGATCATACTAAAACTTTATTCTACTAGATCAAGATATAACCAAAAGGATTGAACTAAGAAAAAGGTAAATATAAAAGTGTGATGGTGATACGATACCGGGGCACTCCCCCAAGCTTGGCAGTTGCCAAGGGGAGTGCCCATACCCATGTGTTTATGTTTCCTTCCTCGGAGGTGGTGATGATGGAGTTGTTGATGATGTAGGCTTGTCGTCCATCTTCCAAGGCATAGGCTCACCGTCATAGAAGGATGATCGAGTCTTCGGGATCCTCAAATCTGCAGCCAAACTCATCCTCTTGAATCTATATTCATACTCACAATTTTGGTTTTGCAGGTCATAGATCTGGGCTTGGAGGCGCTCGATTTTCTCGTGAAGCTTGAAGATGGCCTCCCCAACGTTCTTGTCATCCAGCTTGTGGTTGTTGGTGAACTCCATGATCATTATATGATTGGAGTCGAGTCCATGTTCCACCATCTCCTGGCACTTGAAAACTTGTTGCTCCATTGCCTCGAGCCTCGTCTCCATGCTTCCGGTCCTCCTTGGTCCCTCAACATCACGGATGTGCAGCAACCCCTCATGCATCTCAATGGTTTGAGGGTGTTGCAGCACCTCCACGAGGTAGGGGTTGATGACCTTCTCGAAGAACTTGTCCTCGGGGGTGATACGTCCTTTTTGCATCATGCTTTTATATCGATATTTATTGCATTATGGGCTGTTATTACACATTATGTCACAATACTTATGCCTATTCTCTCTTATTTTACAAGGTTTACATGAAGAGGGAGAATGCCGGCAGCTGGGATTCTGGGCTGGAAAAGCAGCAAATATTAGAGACCTATTCTACACAGCTCCAAAAGTCCTGAAACTTCACGGAAGCTATTTCCAGAATATATAAAAACTAATGAGCGCAAGAACTTCCAGAGGGGGGCCACACCCTGGCCACGAGGGTGGGGGCATGCCCTACCCGCCTGGGCGTGCCCCCTGCCTCGTGGGCCCCCTGGTGGCCCTCCGATGCCCATCTTCTGCTATATGGAGTCTTTCGTCGAGGAAAAAAAATCATAAGCAAGCTTTCGGGACGAGACTCCGCCGCCACGAGGCAGAACCTTGGCGGAACCAATCTAGGGCTCCGACGGAGCTGTTCTGCCGGGAAAACTTCTCTCTGGGAGGGGGAAATCATCACCAACGCTCCTCTCATCGGGAGGGGGTCAATCTCCATCAACATCTTCACCAGCACCATCTCATCTCAAACCCTAGTTCATCTCTTGTATCCAATCTTTGTATCCAAACCTCAGATTGGTACCTGTGGGTTGCTAGTAGTGTTGATTACTCCTTGTAGTTGATGCTAGTTGGTTTACTTGGTGGAAGATCATATGTTCAGATCCATTATGCATATTAATACCCCTCTGATTATGAACATGAATATGCTTTGTGAGTAGTTACATTTGTTCCTGAGGACATGGGAGAAGTCTTGCTATTAGTAGTCATGTGAATTTGGTATTCGTTCGATATTTTGATGAGATGTATGTTGTCATCCCTCTAGTGGTGTCATGTGAACGTCGACTACATGATACTTCACCATTGTTTGGGCTTAGAGGGAGGCATTGGGAAGTAATAAGTAGATGATGGGTTGCTAGAGTGACAGAAGCTTAAACCCTAGTTTATGCGTTGCTTCGTAAGGGGCTGATTTGGATCCATATGTTTCATGCTATGGTTAGGTTAACCTTAATACTTCCATTGTAGTTGCGGATGCTTGCAATAGGGGTTAATCATAAGTGGGATGCTTGTCTAAGTAAGGACATCACCCAAGCACCGGTCCACCCACATATCAAATTATCAAAGTACCGAACGTGAATCATATGATCGTGATGAAAACTAGCTTGGCGATAATTCCCATGTGTCCTCGGGAGCGCTTTCCTTCATATAAGAGTTTGTCCTGGCTTGTCCTTTGCTACAAAAAGGATTGGGCCATCTTGCTGCACCTTATTTACTTTTATTATTTGCTACTCATTACAAGTTACCTTATCACAAAACTATCTGTTACCGATAATTTCAGTGCTTGCAGAGAATACCTTGCTGAAAACCGCTTATCATTTCCTTCTGCTCCTCATTGGGTTCGACACTCTTACTTATCGAAAGGACTACAATAGATCCCCTATACTTGTGGGTCATCAAGACACTGTTCTGGCGCCCTTGCCGGGGAGTGAAGTGATATGTCTCTGTCGTATCTACTTTTCCAAACACTTTTGCACTTGTTTTGGACTCTAACTTGCATGATTTGAATGGAACTTACCCGGACTGAAGCTGTTTTCAGCAGAATTGCCATGGTGTTATATTTGTGCAGAAATAAAAGTTCTTGGAATGACCTGAAAATCAACGGAGCATTATTTTGGAATATATAATGAATATTGGAAGGAAGATCCACGTCAGGGGGTGCCCCACCTGTCCACGAGGGTGGGGGCGTGCCTGCCCCCCTAGGCGCGCCCCCTGCCTCATGGGCCCCCTGACGCTCCACCGACCTCAACCTGGACTCCATATATTCACTTCCGGGGAGAAAAAATCAGGAGAGAAGTATTCATCACGTTTTACGATACGGAGCCGCCGCCAAGCCCTAAACTCTCTCATGAGGGCTGATCTGGAGTCCGTTCAAGGCTCCGGAGAGGGGAATCCGTCGCCATCGTCATCATCAACCATCCTCCATCACCAATTTCATGATGCTCACGGCCGTGCATGAGTAATTCCATCGTAGGCTTGCTGGACGGTGATGGGTTGGATGAGATTTATCATGTAATCGAGTTAGTTTTGTTAGGGTTTGATCCCTAGTATCCACTATGTTCTGAGATTGATGTTGCTATGACTTTGCTATGCTTAATGCTTGTCACTAGGGCCCAAGTGCCATGATTTGAGATCTGAACCTATTATGTTTTCATCAATATATGAGAGTTCTTGACCCTATCTTGCAAGTCTATAGTCACCTATTATGTCTTATGATCCGTTAACCCCGAAGTGACAATAATCGGGATACTTACCGATGATGACCATAGTTTGAGGAGTTCATGTATTCACTATGTGTTACTGCTTTGGTCTGGTACTCTATTAAAAGGAGGCCTTAATATCCCTTAGTCTCCGCTAGGACCCCGCTGCCATGGGAGGGTAGGACAAAAGATGTCATGCAAGTTCTTTTCCATAAGCACGTATGACTATATTCGGAATAAATGCCTACATTACATTGATGAACTGGAGCTAGTTCTGTGTCACCCTAGGTTATGACTGTTACATGATGAACCGCATCTGGCATAATTCTCCATCATCGATCCATTGCCTACGAGCTTTCCATATATTGTTCTTCGCTTATTTACTTTTCCGTTGCTATTGTTATCATCACTACAAAATACCAAAAATATTACTTTTGCTAGCGTTACCTTTTATCACCATTACCATTACTATCATATTACTTTGCTACTAAATACTTTGCTGTAGATATTAAGTTATCTAGGTGTGGTTGAATTGACAACTCAGCTGCTAATACTTGAGAATATTCTTTGGCTCCCCTTGTGTCGAATCAATAAATTTGGGTTGAATACTCTACCCTCAAAAACTGTTGCGATCCCCTATACTTGTGGGTTATCAAGACTATTTCTGGCGCCGTTGTCGGGGGGGGGGGCATAGCTCTATTCTTTGAGTCACTTGGGATTTATATCTGCTTATCATTATGAAGAACTTGAAAGGCGCCAAAACAAAGATTTATCCCTCAACTATGAGGGGAGGTAAGGAACTGCCATCTAGCTCCGCACTTGATTTACCTTCTGTTTTGAGTAAGCTTGCGACGCCTAAACCTGCTTCTGCTATTAATTCTGATATGTCGCATGTTATTGATGATGCCACTTCTGCTACGCATGATACTTATGATGAAACTACTTCTATGCTTGATACTACTGTGCCACTTGGTGAATTTCTGGATGAACAACTTGCTAGGGCTAGAGAGAATGAAATTATTGAAACTGATAATATTGATGAAAGTGATGATGAAGATTCTCTCCCTAGATATGAATTACCTGTTGTGCCTGAGGGCTATGTTATGGATGAAGAAACTGCTAGAGATTTTCTTGCTTGCAATGATAGGAGTGATCTTAAGAAATTATTAGCTAAGCTGAAACAAAAAACTCTGAATGCTAGAATGAAATATGATCCTGCTTATGCTACTTCACCTATCTTTGTTACTGATAAGGATTATGATTTCTTTGTTGATCCTAAGATAATTACTTTAGTTGAATCTGATCCTTTCTATGGTTATGAATCTGAAACTGTTGTGGCACATCTTACTAAATTAAATGATATAGCCACCCTATTCACTAATGATGAGAGAACTCGCTACTTTTATATCCTTAAGATATTTCCGTTCTCATTAAAGGGTGATGCTAAGATATGATTTAATACTCTTGATCTTGGTTGTGTGCGTAGTCCCTAGGATATGATTTATTACTTCTCTACTAAATATTTCCCCGCTCATAAGAAACAGGCTGCTTTAAGGGAAATATATAATTATGTGCAAATTCAAGAAGAGAGTCTCCCACAAGCTTGGGGAAGGCTTCTCCAATTACTTAATGCTTTGCCTGATCATCCTCTTAAGAAAAATGAAATACTTGATATCTTTTATAATGGACTAACCGATGCTTCCAGAGACCACATGGATAGTTGTGCTGGTTGTGTTTTCAGGGAAAGAACACCAGATGAAGCTGAAATTATATTGAATAATATGTTGACTAATGAAAATAATTGGACACTTCCTGATCAAATTCCTGATCCAATTCCTGAACCAACTCCTAAGCCAACTCCGAAGAAGAGGGGTATTCTATTTCTCAGTCCCGAAGATATGCAAGAGGCAAAGAAATCTATGAAAGAAAAAGGTATTAAAGCCGAAGATGTTAAGAATTTACCTCCTATTGAAGAAATACATGGTCTTAATTTACCACCTGTTGAAGAAATACATGGTCTTGATAACCCGACACAGGTAGTAAAGGTAAATTCTCTCTATAGATATGATAAAGCTGAAATCCCATTTACTAAGTTTGCTAGCCCATGCTTGGATGAGTTTGAGGACTTTATGGTTAAGCAAGAAAACTTCAATGCTTATTTTGGTAGAGAATTAAAACGCAATGCTGATATGCTTGAACACTTGGGTGATTATATGGCTAATGTTAAAGGTGAACTTAAACTTATTAGTAAACATGCTTCTATGGTTACCACTCAAGTAGAATAAGTACTTAAAGCTCAGAATGATTTGCTCAATGAATTAAATAGTAAGAAGAATGATAATGTTGTCAGAGTTATGACTAGAGGCAGTAAAATGACTCAGGAACCTTTGTATCCTGAGGGCCATCCTAAGAGAATTGAGCAAGATTCTCAGACAAATATTATTGATGCACCTAGTCCTTCTAAAAGGAATAAAAAGAAAAATGATAAGACTTTGCATGCTTCTAGTGAACCTGTTATTGACACACCTGAGAATCCTAATGATATCTCTATTTATGATGCTGAAACACAATCTGGTAATGAACATGGACTTAGTAATAATGGTAATGATGATGTTCATGTTGGTGATCAACCTAGCAATGATAATGATGTAGAAATTGAACCTGCTGTTGATCTTGATAACCCACAATCAAAGAATCAACGTTATGATAAGAGAGACTTTGTTGCTAGGAAGCACGGTAAAGAAAGAGAACCATGGGTTCATAAACCCATGCTTTTTCCTCCTAAACCATCCAAGAAAAAGGATGATGGGGATTTTGAGCGCTTTGCTAAAATGATTAGACCTATCTTTTTGCGTATGCGTTTGACTGATATGCTTAAAATGAATCCTTGTGCTAAGTACATGAAAGATATTGTCACAAATAAAAGAAAGATACCGGAAATTGAAATTTCCACCATGCTTGCTAATTATACTTTTAAAGGTGGAATACCTAAGAAACTAGGAGATCCCAGAGTACCGACTATACCATGCTCCATTAAAAGAAACTATGTTAAAACTACTTTATGTGATCTTGGAGCCGGTGTTAGTGTTATGCCTCTCTCTTTATATCGTAGACTTTATTTGAATAAGTTGACACCTACTAAAATATCTTTGCAAATGGCTGATAAATCAATTGCTATACCTGTCGATATTTGTGAGGATGGGCCTGTTGTGGTTGCAAACGTTACTATTTTAACCGACTTTGTTATTCTTGATATTCCCGAGGACGATAGTATGTCTATTATTCTTGGAAGACCCTTTTTGAATACTGCAGGGGCTGTTATTGATTGCACCAAAGGCAATGTCTTTTCATGTTAATGGTAATGAGCATACGGTACACTTTCCAAGGAAACAACCTCAAGTTCATAGTATAAACTCTATTGGAAAAATTCCATCGATTATTTTTGGAGGTTTTGAATTTCCTCTTCCTACTGACTAAGTTGACAAAGCCCTCCGTCCCCGTCAACTTAGTAGGCCCACAAGTCAGCCTGCCACTATACTGGGTCCCAGCTAACAGGGGGAGTATTCATTTTTTTGTGCGTAATAAGGAGGCACTTCCTTGCATGCGAAGATATAGCTGGTGGGTCTGAGCTGTCAGCGGCGGTAATGTTTTTTTCGCGAAATACAGAGGCCCTTTCGGTGGGTCCCTGATGTCAGGTGGAGGAACCATTATTTTGTGCGTAATAAGGAGGCATTTCCTTGCGTGCGGCCGTGGACCCAGCTATCGGCCTCTCCACATACAGTCCACTTCAGATGCATGTCGGTCGTTGACCACGTTGACCAGGCCGCGCCAAGAGCACCAGGGCGGTGGACGACGGCGAGGCCTAGGAAGGGAACGACACGGAGGCATGGAAGACTCGGCAGTTGTTTCCCACGCGGAGGGGAGTACGACTGTACGAGGGTTTACTGGTTCGTCTGCCGTCGCCGAAGAATAACAACAGGTGTGGGTGAGTAGAGGGATGGCTATGCCAGCGATGGGAGTACAGTGGGGCGGTGAGGCCTGCGCGGCGGCACAGCTGGCCGCGGGGAGGAGGGAGCAGGCAGTCCCGCTGGCGCTTGTTTGAGCGGCTAGAGCAGGAAGAGCAGAGATTGAAGAAGCACGACGGCCGTTGGATGGACATCCAACAGTCAGTGCTTGTGCGTCAACCTTTTTTTAGGAAAGCCTCAAATCTGTGGAAAACAGCATATAGCCCATCTGCCATTATTTCTAATAATTTACAACCCATTTGCTAATTCTTAAGTTTTTTTGGAGCCCATATTCTTTTTGTTAGCATTACAGCCCCTATTGTGGCCTCGGTTAAAACATTATACGAAATTTTGCATATTTTGGTGCGGTCCGAACTGTTTCTAATCCTGAAATTTGGACTCACACTCAAACTGATTTTAAAAATAAATGTATATCAATATAAAATCCAACAAATTCTCCACGCATAAAAATTAATGTAATTTAAAATCTTGAAATGAAAAAAAAAGATATTTGAAACTAATTGCTGGTTTGATGTGTTTTAAAAATGTACAGCCCATTTCTCATTACTGATGGGCCATTTTCTCGGCCAGCCGAATGAAAGCTCTCCTCGTCTTGAAAGATTTGCAGCCCAACAGGCCCGACAAAGTGACTTGGCAAATCACAAAAAAACTGGGCTATGGCCGTGGACCCAGCTGTCAGCCTCTCCACGTACAGTACTCTTCCGATGGAAGTCATTCCTTGACCACGTTGACCACGCCGCGCGGAGAGCACCATGGCGGTGGACGACGGTGAGGCCTAGGAAGGGGACGACGCGGAGCCGGGGAAGACGCGGCAGTGGAAGCCCGCGCGGAGAGGAGTACAAGGGTTCACTGGTTCGACTGCGGTGTGAGGCTGCCGTCGCCGTAGGGCCTGGCCAGCGGTGGGAATAGTAGGGGGCGGTGAGGCCTCCGCGGTAGCACAACCGGTCATGGGAGGCAAGAGCATGCGGCACGACCAGCGCTGCTTTGGGCGGCTGGAGCAAGAAGACCAGAGGATGAAGAAGCACTACGGCCGTGGGATGGACATCATACGGTCACTGGAGGTAGAATCGTTCATATTGACTAAGTTGACAAAGCCCTCCGTCCCCGTCAACTTAGTTGGCCCACAAGTCATCCTCCCACTATGGTGGGTCCCAGCTAGCAGGGGGTATTCATTTTTGTGTGCGTAATAAGGAGGCACTTCCTTGCGTGCGAAGATATAGCTGGTGGGTCTGACATGTCAGCGGGGGGGGGGGGGGGGGACATTTTTTTCGCAAAATACAGAGGCCCTTCCGGTGGGTCCCAGCTGTCAGGTGGAGGAATCATTATTTTGCGCATACATTCCACAACCGATGGATGTCGTTCGTTGACCACGTTGACCAGGCCGCACTGAGAGCACCATGGCGGTGGACGACGGAGAGGCCTAGGAAGGGAACGACACGGAGCCGGGGAAGACTCGGCAATGGTTGCCCACGCGGTGGGGAGTACGAGGGTTTACTGGTCCGGCTGCCATCGCCGGAAAATAACAGGAGGTGTGGGTGAGTAGAGGAATGGCCTGGCCAACAATGAAGTAGGGTGGGGCGGTGCGGCCTGTGCGGCAGCACAGCCGGCCACGGGAGGCGGGAGCAGGCAGTCCCACCGGAGCTGGTTTGGGCGGCTGGAGCAAGAAGATCAGATATTGAAGAAGCAGCACGGCCGTTGGATTAACATCCAACGGTCACTGCTGCTATAATCATTTGTGGACTAAGTTGACAAAGCCAAAGTACACGTCAACCTAGTAGACCCATAAGTCAACCTCCAAATCTGTCCCAAACAGCATATAGCCCGAAATTTCTAGCCAGATTCAAATTAATTTTGAATCTAAATATACCTTAATTTAAATTCAATGAAATTGTACCCGCACAAAAACAATGAAATTTAGAATATCAAAATCTGAAAGAAAACAGTATTTTGGAACTAATTGCATGTTTGCTGTATTTTTTCATTTTACAGCCCATTTATTATTACTTATAGCCCATTTCTTATTACTTATAGCCCATTTTCTGGGTAAAATGCATCCCTCCTCGTCTTGAAAGATTTCTGGCCCAGCAGGGCGTAGAAAAGCAAGTAGGCCTACGTTGGTTATTCTGCAAAAAACAAAATAGCTGGCTAGCCATTTTCAGAAAGGAAAAAACAAACTGGGCTGGTCATGTGCTAAACATATGAAATAAAAGCCTGGGCTAGACGGGCCACGGGTCCCGCACAACCTAGTTGATACCCTTCTCCGTCCCGAAAAAACAAAATTACTACGCGCGCTACTGGGTCCCTACTGTCATCCTCACCATGTACAGTCATCTCCTTATTCCTCTCGGTTGTTGACCATGTTGACAACACCGGAGGGCGGCGCCGCGGCGGGCGAACCAAGGCGGAGGACGATGATGAGGCCTCGGACGGGAACGAACAGGTGCCGGGGAAGATCACAGCCAGCCGTGGGAGGCGGGAGCAGGCGGTCCCGCCGGCGCTGGTTTGGCTTTGGAGGCTCGAGGAAGAAGAGACTGAAAAAACGCGATAGATGTTGAATGTCAATCCAACGGTCAAGGTTGGCACAATCTTTTGTTGACTAAGAGGACACCAAGTAGCATACTTTTTTATATATAGGAAGAAAACTGCGAGGAAAATGCGTTCGTCTGCCGTCCTCCTCACAGGGAACGTTCGCCACATAAGTGACTAGCACCCTTGGTTTTCAACCGAGAGGTCTTGGGTTCGAGTCCCAGGAACTCTCAATTTTGTCCTCCTTCCTTCCTCGCAAAAAGGGAAAGAAAATCAAAGACTTGGGAAGGCGTACAGAACAAGCTAGTGTACCAGTAATGAGACGTTGCCGAGTTTTAGAAAAAATAAAGACGTGCTCCTGTAGCTGGTTCGAATCCAAACCTAGACTATGACTATATATGGTGCTATGCTATTCTGCAAGTAATGAAACTGACATATCCAATGTTCGCTTCTCCTCTTCTCTACTTACTCTGCCTATCATCAGAAGCTCTGGCCGCATCAACCATGTCCGTTGGCTGCTCGTCCACCTGCTCTTCGGCAGGCAACAACCAGATATGCGCCAAGTCGCCACCCGTACCATCGCCTGTGGGTCTCATCACACCCGCGCCGGCACGTGCACCGCAGCCGATTACTCATCGCAACCCGCTGCCGTTGGTGTGGTGCCACTGCTGTAAATCACGCAGAGTCATCCGTCGCGTCTCAACCACAATCCGCAACCCTGGCCGAGTCTTCTACAAATGCCCGAATCATGGGGTAATAATATGTTTAAGTGTTGCTCTGCTGCTTTCAGTTGCTGGGTTTTTTTAATAGTTTGGTTGATGATCTTCCAATTTGATTCGTGCAGAAAAGGGAAGATTCGTGTGATTTGTATTTCTGGGAAGTTGCTGATGTGGGGGAATGCAACTACGCTGATTATTTGGTTAGCCAAGGAATCCCAATACCAGCAGGTTGGGGTGTTGGACAAGTAACTGAAGGAACGACAGAAGAGGAAGATGCAGAGCAGAAGGTTAAAGATGCAGTTCCTCTAATCATGGCCAAGCAACAGCTGCTGAACGGCCTTGACAACAATGAGGAGATGAAAGAGCTTGTGAAGATAATGGGCAAAATCGATGTGCTATGTAGGATGATTGTCTCTTTATTTGCAGTGTATGTAGCACTTGTGATGTATTCAGTGGCTACAACATGAGCACTTTGCTGAAACTAGTAATGAATGAAACCTGTGTAGCAGGCTGGGCGTAGTGTTGTGAACATCTAATTATTTCTATTAATAGAAATCAGGGGGTATCCCCATTTGCTCATACTAGCACATATGCCCGTGCGTTGCAACGGGACAATTTTTTTGACGTGTATATAAAATTAACCAAATATGCACTGCAAAATTCAATCAACTATATCATTCAAGTAAGTATATATTTGAATTTCAAATGTTGCAATTTACAAATTATTATGGGTGGAACAACTCATGTGGATGTGCAGCTGGTCATCCAGTGTGTATATTATATATTCTTAGAAAAGAAAGTTAGCAAAAAAACACATTGACCGTCCAGGGAGATGTGGATGTGGTTATAGCAGGAGCATGGGCTTCAAACATCAAAAAAGTTACAAGGCAACATGAAAGTGCGTTATATCGACTAGAGGGGGGGTGAATAGGCGATTTTTATGAAAGTCTTCAAAACGTGGAAGTTATGAAGACAAACAGCAGAGATATGCCTATTACTATGCAGCGGAAGTTAGATTACACTAGACAAGCCATGGTCAAGTATTCAATAGAGTGAAAGCACAATGACAAGTAGCTGCAGTGTAATAAGGATCAGGTAGGAAGAAGTTATGAAGCCAAACAAATCATACAGTTACGTTGTGAAGACAAAGGGTATAGCAGGCATGTAATGGCTTCACAATGAGTAACAGTAAGTAAAAGGAAGTGAAGATGAAACCGGTGACTCGTTGAAGACAATGATGTGTTGGACCAGTTCCAGTTGCTGTGACAACTGTACGTCTGGTTGGAGCGGCTAGGTATTTAAACCTTAGGATACACAGTCCCGGACACCCAGTCCTGAACACGTAGCTCAGGACACCAAGTCCTCACCGTATTCTCCTTGAGCTAAGGTCACATAGTCCTCGCCCAATCACTCAGGTAAGTCTTCAAGGTAGACTCCCAAACCTTCACAGACTTCGTTCACTGGCAATCCACAATGTCTCTTGGATGCTCAGAACGCGACGCCTAACCGTCTGGAGGATGCACAGTCCTCAAGTGTAATAAGTCTTCAGATCACTCAGACAAGAAGACTTAAGTGATGCCCAATTTACTCTGGCTCTGGGTGGTTAGGGCTTTCTCTTCGCTAGGAATTTTCTCTCAAAGGCTTCGAGGTGGGTTGCTCTCAAACGACAAAAGCCGTGCACTGAAATCTGAGCAGCCAACCGTTTATGGTTGTAGGGGGTGGGCTATTTATAGCCACTTGGCAACCCGACCTGATTTGTCCGAAATGACCCTGGGTCACTAAGGAACTGACACGTGTTCCAACGGTCAGATTTCAAACTCACGCGACAACTTTACTTGGGCTACAAGCAAAGCTGACTTGTCCGGCTCTGGACAAGATTCACTCTCATTGTCTTCACTCGAAGACATAGGTTTTTGGTTTAGGCATCACTTCAGTCATTCAGACTGGTTCTCCTGGACCCCACTTAACAGTACGGTGGTTCCTATGACTGAACACAAGAGAAAAAGAACCACGAAAGATCTAAGTCTTCGAGCTCCATAGGCTTCATAACGTGTCTTCTTTTGTCATAGTCTTCAATGTGAATATCTTCATGTACCACCTTTCACTTCAATGTCTTCATACATTTTTAGGGGTCATCTCTGGTAGTAAAACCGAATCAATGAGGGACTTCTACCTGTGTTATCCTGCAATTCTCACAAACACATTAGTCCCTCAACTAGGTTTGTCGTCAATACTCCAAAACCAACTAGGGGTGGCACTAGATGCACTTACAATCTCCCCCTTTTTGGTGATTGATGACAAACTAGTTGAAGTTTTCAACGGGGAATATAGTCTGTGAAATTGTAAAGGATAAGGAATTGTCTTCATAAGTTGCAAGGGCTCCCCCTGAAGATGTGCATATAAGTTAATTTGCTTTTGGAATGCAAATGCACATGGCAGGTTGTACTTGTGGAGATCCACTTCAGCTTATGATGACAATCCACTATGCATGTGAAAGTATATGAAGATAATGACATGCATAATGGAAAATGGACGTCTGCAGAATGAGCTAAGTGCGGAATTTATCGTCGCACATGCGGAATTTATCTTCGCAAAACAAGGTGGCAAACAAGTAGCAGGCGACCATCTAGTTTAAGTGTTACAACTCATAAGAACCAAATGTTGCAAAAAATGAGAGTTGTAAGCACGAAGCAAAATATAAGGTACCCGCCCATATGAACCCGCTTGAGGACTATCAATATCTCATATGCTTCTCCCCCTTTTGTCAGTAATGACCAAAAAGGTTTGAAGACATAGAGTCTCTACTCGTTCCCATGAGGAGTAGGTGAAGTAGCAGGGTTGTTGGTGTTGGTTGGCGGTGCAGAAGAGCTTGGAGGTGCTGAAGCATATGGTGGTGAAGTAGCATCGTCTTCTTCCTTAATGATTCTAGCAGTGACTGTGGCGGCAGAGGAAGAGAACTCAGAATCTTCAAGGGATGGAGTTCCCAGCAGCACAGCTCTTCGAGGAGGTGTGGAGTCAAACTTGAATCTTTCAGTGAAGCCATCCTCTTGAAGATCAGCTTCAGAAAGCATCATCGTTAGCCCTTTCCATGTGCGGCGACAGGTTTCATGTGCAACGAATGCATTCTTGGTGGCAAGATTTCGGATGCAATTTACATCCACTAAGAGGCTTTTCATCTGTCTCTTCAACCAGTCATGATGTGGTGCACGTGTAGTGCCAGCCAAAGGATACACCCTGGAGATGGCTTCAACACCTTCAACGCTTTGAGTGAAGCTCTGGTGTTCTGCATTCTGAAGACTCAGAGGTTGCTTGGCAGGCTCAGGATATATAGCTTCAGCAGAGGTATCCACATCTGGCAAGAAGATCCGATGGTTGCGGGCTGAGGGCTGATATGAGATTGCAGAGTGAAGCTTGATCAGTCTCATTACCCAAGGAGCATAGAACTTTAAACCAAACAGATCTAAGCCTGATGCAGCTAGTTGGCGTATGAAGAAATCCTGTGCGTTGAAGCATTTGCCATGAAGGATACAGAATATCAGAGTCTTCATTGCACCCTCGATCTTGGCATTTGGAGAGTTCCCTTTGATAGGCCAGAGAGTCCGCCGGATAATGTGATAGATGGTTCTGGTCAGGTACTCAAAGTCTTCAACTAAGAACTCTGTTGGATAAGGAGCATCGTGGGGCAATGGCTTCATCATGGAGAGCATCTGACTCATATTCGGTTCAGGCCTCTGGAATATGCTCTCAAGAGCTTCAGTGTGTAGTGGACAGCCTTCCTCGAAGAATTCGCCAGGAGTGGGCAGGCCGGTGAGCTCAATGATATCAAATGCATTGGCTTCGTGATGGACATTGCCGGTCATCCACTCCAGGGCCCAAGTCTTTGGATCTCTGTTGTATCCTTTGATGTGGAGGGTGGCATAGAATTGCAGCAGAATCTCTTCATTCCAGTGCTCTTCATCAGTTACAAACTGCAGCAGACCCACTTGCTTGAAGCAATCCAACGCATCCTCTAAACAGGGCAGACCAGCAATAGCTTCAACATCAAGGCGCTTGTGCGGGAAAATGCGACCTTGGTTGTATAGGATGCATGAATAGTAGCTGCGCTGAGGATAGCTCCAGAACCTATCTGATGAAATCCTTTCCCTTGAATAGGGGTTCTTGGAGCTGTTGAAGAACGTATTATCTGCCTTGAAGCTATTGATGTTAAAGGAGCCAGGTGCTGATGCAGGACCTGGGAACCTCGACAGCCTTGGGACTGGCTTCTGGACATGAGGCCTGTGCTCAACATGGTAATCAAATTGAGGACCTGCAGCAGACTCAGGAACAGAAGTGTCTGGATTAGTAGCTTCGCTGTCTTCTGAAGCTTTTGGTGGGGAGGGCTCCACATTGGCTTCAGTGTTGGTTGTGGCAGCCTCAATATTTTTAGCCTCCGCTTGACTAGCTGGAGGGTCGGTCACACGCACGTTCTCCTGGAGAACTACTTCTTGGTGGAGCATAGGAGTGGGCTCTTGTGGTGCTTCTTCTGCGGCTGATGCAGCCGGAATGTCTTCAGCATAGACTTGAGGCCTTGGACCTTTGCGAAGCCTGCGGAATGCAGATGACGCCTGTGGGGTTGGAGTGGGCTGGGCCTCATTGTCTTCTTCCTCTTGAGGGCGATCCGCCCATGAAGCATCCTGTGCAATTGGCGTCAGTGGACGACCAATGCTGATGAGTTTGCTGTGTTCTAATTGAGGAAGGTCTGCATCATCTTCTACACTGTCACAATGACCAATGTCTTCAGCAGCGATGGGATCAGCTGCTGGAATGTCTTCAGGAACAGGAGCCTCTGTGGAAGCAGGCTCATGCACCGTCAGTTGACGTTCTGCGTCAGGGTGAACCATAGAAATAGGTTCAACTATCAAGGGCTCTGTGGGAGCAGCCCGAGATTTCTTGGTCTTTCTCTTTTTCTTGCTGGGGGCAGTAGGAGAGGCTTCAGAGCTTTTCCTCTTCCTGGCTTCAGCCTCAGCAGTTCTTGTCTTCTTGAGCTCTGAAGCTGTTGACCGGCTCTTTGGCTTCGAGCCAGTCGTTGCAGTTGGGAAGACAAGCGGAACTGCTTCCTGCCTTGGTGCCTCTTGTTCAGCTGGAACAGTCTTCTTCTTTTTCTTTGCGGCCATCTTGGGGTCGATGCTAGGACGCCCAAGTGCCTTGCGCTTCTCAGCCTCATTGTAGGCCTGCACACATCTGTCTGCCAGAGTCTTCATCCGCTCACGTGAACCCTGAGCTTCTGCACGCTTCTTCAGAAAGTTTTCCTTTAGCTCATGCATCATTGTCTTGAAGTTCTTCACTTCCTGCACGCTGAGCTTGGCCATGTGCTTCTTGAACTAAGCCTTTTCATGATCAATTTTCTGCTTCAGTTCAACAATGCGCTGGGCAATTGCAAGTTCTGAAGCAATAGCGCCTTGGAAGGCGACGCTGAGGCCAATGGGCAGCTGCAGATCTTCGAAGCTGATGTTTGGTGTGGCAAACCATTCGTCGATGAAGTTGTGGATGATGGCGACATCAAAGAGAGGCAAATTGTTGAAGATTTCAGCTTCTTCTTTGCTCTTGATGAGCTGCTCGAGAGCGTCATCTCCAAGATCTTCATCACTTGACAGATCAATGGCTTCGCTGCGCAGAATGCCAGCAGCTGTGAGCTCTTTGCTGGTGTGTGGCTGAGGCATCTTGGCCTTCTGGTGCTTGGAGACGCGGGATACGTCTTCAGACTGCACACTGTCTTCAGGAGGTGCAGTTGCCAATGGCTTCGCCCTTGAGATTTTTGGTGAAGGGGCCGGCTTTGAAGCTTTTGGCTTCTTTGACTGCTTTGGCTTCGGTACAGCAGGAGCTTCATCAAACTCAGAGTCAGCTGGAGGGTCATTCACGGCAGTCCCTTGGACTAAGATGCGGGTGATGAGGCCCTCAAGGTTGGCATACGGACCGATGATATTGGGTTCTGCGTCGCGTGTGCCATCTGCCCTTGGTGCTGAGGGACCAGGGTTGAAGTCTAACCCAAATTTCTTCTTGTTCTTCTTCGCTGAGTTTTGGGCAAACTGGAAGTTGCGCTTGAACAGATTGTCGTCACGACACCAGAGTAGTGACGACGGATGTGCATCATCAGGCTGTGGCCCACGAACCATGCATGGATAGAAACTTTGGGCAATAGCTTCATCTCTGGACCTGGGTACAAGGTTCTTGAATAAGATGTCTCCCCACGGTCTTTTGATGGCACTCTTCTCAGCATACTCTTGGGTTGTGAAGCGGTACTTGAACCATTGTTCTGCCCAATAGCGTCGAATGCATTGGATTCGGGTCTTGCGCTGACCATAATTCTCTTCAGGATCTGTTTTATACATTTCTGCCAGTTCATCAGGCAGATCTTTGGATGTTCCTCCACGTCGCTGTCTGCCCCCCTTCCTTGCTGCTGTTTCTGAAGCCATAAACCTTAACTTGGAAGGCTTCAAGACGTTCAAAGGCTTCAAAGGCTTTCTTTTGCTGGACCAACAGGAACTGGCTTCAGGAGAATTTATGTGATGCTGTAAGAACTCTGCAAATGAATGCAGACTATGAGAACCAAAGGATTCTCCCACGGACATGTACCTGTGACAGCATTAAGGTGCGAGGGAAGGGGAAGAGGTCATGTGCATTCTCAGAAGATTTTGAAGATAAATCAGTTTAGAAGACATTGACCTCATCGTGCGAAGACATTCACTTATAGATAAGAAGTTGGTTCCAGATTTGTACGAATCCACAGATCAGTACAAGTGAGGAATCTAACTACTTTGTGAAGCACAAGTGAATATACTAGGCATGTTATGAGATGCAGTTTGAAAGAGATCTAGTTTGTGTGAACAGAAACTACTTGTGGTAGAAAGTGACAGATCAATAGGATCAATGGTGCTGTAAAAAGGGAGTTTTATTTACCACACTGAGAACTGGTAGACGGAGTGGGAGATGAGGCTGAGCAGTTCACTCGTCCGTGCCCTAACTTGGCGACGGAGGAGACCTACGGTGACGGCGGAGAGGACGATGTCCGCGGTCGGCGTGAAGACGGCGTCGGAGAGGTTGCGGCAGCGAAGCGCTTCGTCGCCGGCGTCGTCGAGAGCTAGCGGTGGCGCTAGGGTTCGTGCGAGGGTAGAAGAAGAGATAGTTACCGCTGTAAGTGTGTATTTATAGGCACAGGGGCGGCACTGTGCTATTACACAGGTGCCCCTGGCGATTCGCATTTGAGTAATACGTGCCCATCATGCGGTATTTTGGGGGCAGTTCCACGTCCCACGCATGCCTGGATTGTCAGGTGGTCGTTCCTACTTCTCCGGATTTCATGTGGAGGAATGAGCATTGAAAACGGACTTAATGGTTGTCTCTGTATCTTCTGCTGACAAGGACGCAGTGAAGACATTCGACAGTTTCAATAGAATGCATATGACTTGGAGAGATAGAATTTTGAGATAGAGAGCATAGAGAAGTTTGGGTCCGATCACATTCACTTAGTTCAAAAGATTCAACAGGAAGACATAGCTATAAGTGAATGCTGTAGAGGACAGAACACCAGTATATATATATATCTATATAATCAACATAGTGAAGATAATCATGAAGACATGTTGAGATTGAAGCCAAACCAAATGTGAAGACATTGCAAGGTAACGCCATGAGAGAAACACTTCAAAATAGAACGTTTGGTGGTGGCGTTACCCACCGTATAGGAAGTATTAGACCCAGACATGGCGCACAATTATCATGGCGCTCCAAAGTCAAATTCCATATTAATGTATTCACACTTAGAATGTATGTCTTCATTGATTGAAGATATACTTCACTTCGTGTGTTGCACATCTAAGTCATCAATATGCATAAGGGTTAGGATGTGTGCCTGATCACAGGACATTTGAGGATTCCATGATATTTAGCTCACACCGTAACTTGCAAAACCTCTTCTCATCCAAGGGCTTGGTGAAGATATCTGCCAATTGCTCTTCAGTGTTGACGTGTATGATATCAATGTCTTCCTTCACAACATGATCTCTGAGAAAGTGATGACGAATTTCAATGTGCTTTGTCTTCGAGTGCTGAACTGGGTTGTTGGCAATGTTGATGGCGCTTTCATTGTCGCAGTAAAGTGGCACTTGCTTCAGATGAATGCCATAGTCCTTGAGTGTTTGCTTCATCCACAGAAGCTGAGCGCAGCAAGATCCAGCAGCAATGTATTCAGATTCAGCAGTGGAGAGAGATACACATTTCTGCTTCTTTGAAGACCAACATACAAGTGATCGTCCCAGAAAGTGACAAGTGCCTGATGTAGACTTGCGATCAACTTTGTCACCAGCATAATCAGCATCCGAGAATCCAACCAAATCAAACTCTGAGCCCTTTGGATACCATAATCCTAGAGTTGGGGTGTGAGCCAAATATCGAAGAATTCGCTTCACAGCTAAGTGATGCGACTCCTTTGGTGCCACTTGAAATCGAGCACACATGCAAACACTAAGCATAATATCTGGCCTAGATGCACATAAATAAAGTAAAGAACCAATCATGGAGCGGTATACCTTTTGATCGAACTCTTTACCATTGTCGTCAGGACCCAGATGATGTTTGGCTGGCATGGGTGTTATGAAGCCTTTGCAGTCTTGCATACCGAACTTCTTCAGGCAATCTTTGAGATACTTCTCTTGAGATATGAAGATGCCATTGCGTTGTTGTCGTATTTGAAGACCAAGGAAGAACTTCAGCTCCCCCATCATGGACATCTGATATTGCTCTTGCATCATATATCCAAACTCTTCACTGTAATTCTGATTGGTGCAGCCGAAGATAATGTCATCCACATATATTTGGCACACAAACAGTTCACCATCATATGTCTTCATGAAAAGAGTGGGATCTAGGGAACCAGGTATGAAGCCTTTGCTCTTCAGGAAGTATTTGAGTGTGTCATACCAGGCCCTAGGGGCTTGTTTGAGGCCATACAGTGCCTTGTTGAGCTTGTATACCATGTCAGGATGTTTTAGATTTTCAAAGCCAGGCGGTTGTGCAACATACACTTCTTCTTCAATCTTGCCATTGAGAAAGGCACTCTTCACATCCATTTGATATAGAAGTATGTTATGATGATTTGCATAGGCCAGCAGTATGCGTATGGCTTTAAGCCTAGCCACAGGAGCAAATGTTTCATCGAAGTCAATGCCTTCCACTTGAGTATATCCTTGAGCAACGAGACGAGCTTTGTTTCTGACAACTTGACCATGCCCATCTTGCTTGTTGCGATATATCCATTTGGTGCCTATTATGTTGTGCTTCCGTGGATCAGGACGCTTAACTAGTTCCCATACATTATTCAGCTCAAACTATTGAAGCTCTTCTTGCATAGCTTGAATCTATTCAGGTTCCATGAAGGCTTCTTGAACTTTCTTGGGTTCTGATATTGAGACGAATGCGAAGTGCCCACAGAAATTTGCTAGCTGAGTTGCCCTTGAACGAGTGAGTGGACCAGGTGCATTGATGCTATCAATTATTCTTTCAATCTGCACTTCATTGGCAACGCGAGGATGTACAGGGTGAAAACTTTGCTCTTGCTGTTCATTGTCGTTGTTGGAAGGAATGTCTTCAGGCTGAGCATTGTCTTCATGTTGATCAGGTGCTGAAATGATAAGTTCTTCTTCAGGATGAGCTTCAGAAGGTATAATTTCTCCAGTTCCCATTAGCTTGATTGATTCACTGGATGGAACTTCATCTAGCACACTTGGCAGCTGTTCTCTTTGTGATCCGTTGGTCTCATCGAACCGCACATCCACTGTTTCAACCACTTTGTAATGAAAGAGATTGAAGACTCTGTAGGAGTGCGAATCCTTTCCATATCCAAGCATAAAACCCTCATGTGCTTTTGGTGCAAATTTTGAGGTGTGATGTGGGTCCTTGATCCAGCACCTTGCGCCAAATACTCTGAAGTAACTGACATTTGGCTTTTTACCAGTAAGGAGCTCATAAGATGTCTTGTTCAGAAGCTTGTGAAGATAAACACGACTGATTGTATGGCATGCAGTGTCAATGGCTTCAGTCCAAAATTTTCTTGGAGTCTTGTATTCATCTAGCATCGTTCTGGCCATCTCAATGAGTGTTCTGTTCTTGCGTTCGATGACGCCATTCTGCTGTGGCGTGTACGGAGCTGAGAATTCATGTGCGATGCCCAAGGTATCAAGATATGTATCAAGGCCAGTGTTCTTGAATTCAGTGCCATTGTCACTTCTGATGTGCTTTATCTTGGCGCCGTAATTGTTCATAGCTCGATTGGCGAAGCGTCTGAAGACATCCTGCACTTCAGTCTTGTAAAGGATTATGTGCACCCAAGTATATCTAGAGTAATCATCAACAATGACAAAGCCATAGAGGCAAGCAGTAGTAGTAAAAGTTGAGTAGTGAGTGGGACCAAAAAGATCCATGTGAAGCAGTTCGAAGGGTCGAGTAGTGGTCATGATTGTCTTCGAGGGATGTTTTGCCCTCGTCATCTTCCCTGCTTCACAGGCACCGCATAAGTGATCTTTCTTGAACTTGACTCCCTCGATGCCTATGACATGTTTCTTCTTCGCAAGGGTGTGGAGGTTCCTCATGCCAGCATGCCCAAGCCTCCGATGCCATAGCCAGCATTCTGAAGCCTTTGCTAGAAGACATACTGCAAGCTGTGGCCCTGCTGAGAAATCTACCACGTACAAATCATCTTTTCGATACCCTTCAAACACTAGAGACTTGTCAGATTCCATTAGTACAAGGCAACGATATTTTCCAAACATTACGATCATGTTCAAATCGCAAAGCATTGAGACAAACATTAAGTTGAAGCCAAGGGATTCAACAAGCATGACTTTATCCATGTGTTGATCCCTTGAGATTGCAACTCTACCTAGACCCAATACCTTACTTTTACCAGTGTCAGCAAATGTGATGTGGCTCTTGTCGGATGGACGTAAGGTTGAGTCCATAAGAAGACTTCTTTTACCCGTCATGTGATTTGTACACCCACTGTCAATAATCCATTCTGAAGACTTTGAAGACACTGGTGTCGTACCCTACAGTGCAGTTAGGGGGATAGGCTTCACGAAGAGAATTGTGAAGCAAAAACATTTGACGAACCAGTGGGTTATGAAAACTTAGATCCAGATTAGGACTAATAGGGAGAGTAGCATGCGATTCACGAACGAAGTACATAATGATGCCATTCGGGCATTTTATCTTGCGCCCTACAAGATTTTTAAGGTCCCCAGCAATAGCGTCAGAAGATTTTGTTTTTCTGCTGGAGACCTTTTCCTGCAAAAGAGAGTTAAGCTTTCTTAACCACCCACATCTTCAAGGGTGGCTTAGAAGCAATAAGTCTAAGTGCAGCATCTGAGAATTTTGGTTTTGGAGCCCTAGCAAACAGTCTAGCAGGCGGACAATAGTACTCATAAGAATAGGCAGAATAATTTTTGGTCATATGAACATGACGGTTTGATGAACCGCTCTCATATTCATATGCCTGAGTATGGTTTCCCTGCAAAACATTTGCGTTAGTGTGACTCAGGTGAGTCCTCTGTCTGCATGAAGCCTTTGGACTGAGGTTTGTCTTCTTCATGTGAGGTGTCATGAAGACATTCACAGGAAGATTTTCCAGACACATTTTAGGAACCCAGATCTTCTTCATAGGCGGTCCATTCCTGCAGTTAGTACCAATGTACCTGGCAAACACTACACCATTCTGATCTTTAAACAGTACATAGTTTGCATCAAAGGATTCATCAATGATAATGGGGTTAGCACAGGTGAAGCCAGATAAATTGGATGGATCTGCTGAAGGTTCCTTTGCAGCAACCCACTTGGTTTTGGGGGTACTGCTCAGGTTTCCAGTAAGTGCCATCTGCATTTATTTTCCTTACAAACCCTACACCCTCTTTCCTAGGGTTTTGGTTCAGAATCTGCTTTTTCAGGACATCACATAGCGTCTGATGCCCTTTAAGGCTTTTGTACATCCCTGTTTCAAGCAATGTCTTCAACCTAGCATTCTCATCAGCAATAGCAGTGGTATCCTCAGCAGAGGGGTTAGTTACCACATCAACAGTTGAAGATATTGCAACAGCAGTAGCAGTGGAACATTCAGCAACAGAAGTAGCATTATCACGCTCAATGCATTTAAGACAAGGTGGTTCAAATCCTTCCTGAGCGGAATTGATCTGTTCGACGCGAAGTGACTCGTTTTCCTTTTGAAGATCTTCATGAGCCGCTCTCAATTTCTCAAGTTCTTGTTTCCTTTGAAGATAATCATAGGAAAGCTTTTCATGAGTTGTTGAGAGAGTATCATGACGTTCTTCAAGTTCCTGATACTTAACATGAAGATTTTTTATGTCTTCAATTAAGGATTCAGATCGAGTCATTTCAGCACCAAACAGATCATCGCTTCTGTCTAACAGTTTTTGAATATGTTCCATGGCTTTCTGTTGTTCAGTTGCAATTTTAGCGAGTGTTCTGTAACTGGGTTTTGAATCACAATTAGAGTCATCGTCACTAGATGTTTGATAGTGAGTAGTGCGTTTGTTTACCTTGGCACCGCGTGCCATGAAGCAGTAGGTAGGAGTGGAGTAGTCCTTGTCATTTGCATCCGTGTTGGTGATGAGGTCATTGTCTTCAGTGTTGAAGATGGACTTGGCGACGTATGCTGTAGCCAGACTTGCAATGCCAGAATCAGACTCCTCCTCAGACACCACCTCTGCCTCCTCAGAAGCGGACTCCTCCTCTGAATCCATTTCCTTGCCAACAGACGCACGTGCCTTGCCTGATGAGCTCTTCTTGTGTGATGAAGACTTTGAGGAAGACTTGGAAGAAGACTTTGAGTATTTCTTCTTCTTCTTCTTGTCGTCAGAGTCATATTCCTTGCTCTTCTTCTTCTTTTTGTTCTCATTGTCCCACTGTGGACACTCAGAGATGAAGTGGCCAAGTTTCTTGCACTTGTGACATGTTTTCTTCTTGTAGTCATGAGCAGAAGCTTCATCATTCCTTAAGCTTGATCGTGAAGACTTTCTGAAGCTTTTCTTCTTGGTGAACTTTTGAAACTTCTTCACAAGCATTGCAAGTTCCCTTCCAATGTCTTCAGGATCATCAGAACTGCTGTCAGATTCTTCTTCAGATGAGGAAACAGCTTTTGCCTTCAAGGCACGTGTTCGCCCATAGTTTGGACCATAGATTTCTCTTTTCTCAGAAAGCTGAAACTCATGTGTGTTGAGCCTCTCAAGTATGTCAGACGGATCGAGTGTCTTGAAATCAGGACGTTCTTGAATCATCAGGGCTAGGATGTCAAACGAACTATCAAGTGATCTCAGCAGCGTCTTGACGATTTCATGTTTGGTGATCTCAGTAGCGCCGAGGGCTTGAAGCTCATTTGTGATGTCAGTGAGCCGATCAAATGTGTGCTGGACATTCTCATTGTCATTTCGCTTGAAGCGATTGAAGAGATTGCGAAGAACGCTGATTCTCTGATCTCTCTGGGTTGAGATGCCTTCATTGACCTTGGAGAGCCAGTCCCAGACCAGCTTGGATGTCTTCAAAGCACTCACACGGCCATACTGTCCTTTGGTCAGATGACCACAGATGATGTTCTTGGCAGTAGAGTCCAGTTGAACGAATTTCTTGACATCAGCAGCAGTGACGCCTTCTCCAGCCTTGGGAACGGCGTTCTCGACGACATACCATAGGTCGACGTCAATGGCTTCAAGATGCATACGCATCTTATTCTTCCAGTAGGGATATTCAGTTCCATCGAAGGCGGGGCACGCAGCGGAGACTTTAATTATCCCTGTAGTCGACATAGCTAAAACTCCAGGTGGTTAAACCGAATCACATAGAACAAGGGAGCACCTTGCTCTGATACCAATTGAAAATGCGTTATATCGACTAGAGGGGGGGTGAATAGGCGATTTTTATGAAAGTCTTCAAAACGTGGAAGTTATGAAGACAAACAGCAGAGATATGCCTATTACTATGCAGCGGAAGTTAGATTACACTAGACAAGCCATGGTCAAGTATTCAATAGAGTGAAAGCACAATGACAAGTAGCTGCAGTGTAATAAGGATCAGGTAGGAAGAAGTTATGAAGCCAAACAAATCATACAGTTACGTTGTGAAGACAAAGGGTATAGCAGGCATGTAATGGCTTCACAATGAGTAACAGTAAGTAAAAGGAAGTGAAGATGAAACCAGTGACTTGTTGAAGACAATGATGTGTTGGACCAGTTCCAGTTGCTGTGACAACTGTACGTCTGGTTGGAGCGGCTAGGTATTTAAACCTTAGGACACACAGTCCCGGACACCCAGTCCTGAACACGCAGCTCAGGACACCAAGTCCTCACCGTATTCTCCTTGAGCTAAGGTCACATAGTCCTCGCCCAATCACTCAGGTAAGTCTTCAAGGTAGACTCCCAAACCTTCACAGACTTCGTTCACTGGCAATCCACAATGTCTCTTGGATGCTCAGAACGCGACGCCTAACCGTCTGGAGGATGCACAGTCCTCAAGTGTAATAAGTCTTCAGATCACTCAGACAAGAAGACTTAAGTGATGCCCAATTTACTCTGGCTCTGGGTGGTTAGGGCTTTCTCCTCGCTAGGAATTTTCTCTCAAAGGCTTCGAGGTGGGTTGCTCTCAAACGACAAAAGCCGTGCACTGAAATCTGAGCAGCCAACCATTTATGGTTGTAGGGGGTGGGCTATTTATAGCCACTTGGCAACCCGACCTGATTTGTCCGAAATGACCCTGGGTCACTAAGGAACTGACACGTGTTCCAACGGTCAGATTTCAAACTCACGCGACAACTTTACTTGGGCTACAAGCAAAGCTGACTTGTCCGGCTCTGGACAAGATTCGCTCTCATTGTCTTCACTCGAAGACATAGGTTTTTGGTTTAGGCATCACTTCAGTCATTCTGACTAGTTCTCCTGGACCCCACTTAACAGTACGGTGGTTCCTATGACTCAACACAAGAGAAAAATAACTACGAAAGATCTAAGTCTTTGAGCTCCATAGGCTTCGTAACGTGTCTTGTTTTGTCATAGTCTTCAATGTGAATATCTTCATGTACCACCTTTGACTTCAATGTCTTCATACATTTTTAGGGGTCATCTCTGGTAGTAAAACCGAATCAATGAGGGACTTCTACCTGTGTTATCCTGCAATTCTCACAAACACATTAGTCCCTCAACTAGGTTTGTCGTCAATACTCCAAAACCAACTAGGGGTGGCACTAGATGCACTTACACAACAGAAACCCCGCCGAGCAAGTTCAGCCAAAGCTAAGCAACATTTGTGCGAGGAACCATCACCCTTGGGTATACAAAATGCACAAGTTATTTAATTAAGTAATTCACTAACTAAGAAATGTTACAATTTGGAAAGCCAGAAGATGAAACTGTTAATATCTTCAAACAAACAAAGGACATTTTAAAGTTTACAACTCACAAAGGGACCTCGGTAAAAAGCTGCAAGATTGCTGATTAAAAACTTCTTCAGACAGAGGAATAAGTATTTACTTTTAGCTTGAGGGCTACACACTTCGGGTAAATGAAAATATGAAGACTTCACGAAGTGTATCCCTGCAAGAAAAAGGACGTCGCCAGAAGTAAAAAGGCTGTAAGATTGATGATAAAAATTTCTTCAGACAGAGAGGAATAAGTATTTACTTTTAGCTTGAGGGCTACAAACTTCAGGTAAATGAAAATATGAAGAGTTCACAAAGTGCATCCCTGCAAAAAAATCCACAAAGCGTCTTTCAGTATAAAAACTCCATCGAAGACTATAGTGCTACGCGCGACATCACATATTCGGATAGAACATAAATACTTCCCGAGAAAATATTTACTTTTTGCAAAGATTCAATCATTGTTGTAGATAATTTATCTGACAGGAAGAAAAAAAATGACTTTTTGAAGCATGTGCACACTTCATATGATAATGAAACTTAAGCGTACACCAATGCCCATGAAATTTACTTTATATGTGGCAACAATGGCAATAGAGCATCATCTTCTAGCAGAAACATTAAACCATGGCAGTCCAGACAAACAGCAGCGTCGCAATTGTATGCAAAGCGACATCTAGCAACAGCCATATCTAGCAACAGTTCATTAAAAATAGCAGTAGCAATCCCCACAGAGAGCTCCATTTGACCAGTGTGTGCCTCTTCTCCACACATCACCATCGCTCCTTCTCCCTTGACCTTGTCCACCAGCCAGTGCCGCTCATCCTCTTCTCCATCCAGCCTACGAGCTGCCTCGCTCCCAGCTTCTTCCAACCTACGGCCGGTCATGCTCCATCCCCATGCCACGACGTCCCCCCGTGTTCCAGCCACACCCATAGCTCCGTTCCTCTACCCCGACCGTTGCCAGGGTGATTGCTGCCGCACGATCCCCGTGCTCCCCCCGCCCGCCCGTGTTCTAGCCACACCCATGGCTCCGTTCCTCTTCCTCGACCACGGCAAGGGCAATAAATGCCGCCGATCCCGCCGGACTCCGTCACCGGAGCAACCACACCGGTCGTCCCACCATCTCTCCTCTTCCTCCTTCCCTCGGTACTCTATCATGCGCCTCACTTCTCCTGCTCCTCGTCCTCTCCTTCCCTCCAGTCTCTCTCTCTCCCATGCATCTCTCTTTCTCTCAATCCCTCTCTCTGGTTTGGCGCATACCTACAGGAGCTTGCCCCTGCCGGAAACCTCGCCCGGTTCCCCCTGCCCCATGCACCGCGGTGTGGGAGGGATGGGGGCGTGGTGGCGGAGGCAACCCAAACACCAGGCGTCTCGAGTTATCTTGCGGAAGACACAGGGATTGTTGAATCGTGTTTTTTTGCAGAAGAACATCATGGAGTGCGGGTTAATTCCAGGGAATACCAGGAGCTTTTTTGCAAAAGGTGCACGACGGTGAACCCGGAGACTCAATCCGTGCTTTATTATTAGGGAGAGATAAATAAATAAATAGCAGAGGCCCTGTCGGGTCAGCTTTGTTCTCATTCGAAGACGTTGAGCAAATTGCAGTCCAACAGCAAACTATGTCATCAAATTCAAGTTTCACAGCCAAATATGAGTACAACTAAACAACAATGTCATCATGTTTTAGTTGTCATACAATCACCAAACACAAATCAGCATACATAACAAGTGATGTTCTCACAGCAAAAATACTAAACAACATGTTCATCAGGTTTCAGTTGTCATAGCAAACACAATTTCACATAGTAGATAAAAAAACATCTTCTGACAGGAAAATACGACAAAAGCAATGTAATCATCATCCGCAGCAGAAGCGTCAACATCTTCGCCATGTGTATCAGTCTGAATCGTAATTCCCCATGGTGTCATCTTCTTCTTCGTCCTCAACGTTCTCGAACGTTGGCTTCTTCTTGATCAACTCTTGTATGTCCACAACACGACAGGCAATCTTTTCGCCGGCGTCATTGATGTGATGGTTCTCAAAGATATTAGGAACATCTGTGTTATCTTGTACATCGGGAGCAGTGTAAGCATCATCTTGTTGTGCAACTTCATTAAACGAATTCCTCTGCTCAAACCTTTGCAATACTCTCCAGTCATCGCTACGTGCAAATGTGTCTTCCAAGAAAAAAGATATGTGTTGCTTGATTTTCCAAAATAAAAGGCTCGTTGGTCTGGTACGCCGCCTTGACATTGATAGATTTGAAATAATCATCTGCTCTGGGTTTTGCGATCTTGGAAAACAGGTTATACCAACGACGACACAACAAAACCACACACCGATGATCCTCGAAACTGGAGATATACTACAACTAAACAATGTCTGTTATGTTAGCATACATTTCAGTTGTCTCTTTGTCATACGTATCCGTGCTCATGATGGCACTGTTTTGTGTCTTCCTGCCTTCGTCTCATGCAAGGGTGTTGTAGCGCGCATCTCCAACAACGCAAGATTCATAATGTCTTACCCGAGTATCAGGACCCATTGCTAGTGAGTAAAGGGCATCATCAATTGCCTGCCCATCCTCCCGCATATTCTTAACCTATGGTTAGAAAATAGACAAGCTGATCATCTTATGTACTCAATATATTAAAAAAACTGACAGTGCACTTCAAAAGCTTACATGGTTCTTGAACCATTTCGCAAATCCTACCATAACCACTTTGTTAATGTTTCTTAGATTTTGCGGCAGTAACTCCTCTTTGTAGATGCTGCACAACATAGTGACCGCGTCAAACATCTAAATATATAAGAATGTGCTGCAAGTTTAGTAGATTACGATGTATAAGCTGCAGTACTGCACTTACTTGATATAAGGTAATATCTCAGGACAGTTATTCAACACATACCAAACCATTTTGTCCAAATCTTTAGGTTTGTCCTATTGTCGACTCTTCCCTGTAACTCGAACAGAATAATCGAAAACATTGAGCCCGGGATTGTCTTCACCCACCTCTTTGCTAAGCTGATCAGCTGTTTCAATGTATTTTGAGCAGAATGTCAATGCTTCTGTAGCAATGTAGGCCTCTGCAATGGAACCCTCGGGTCTAGCTCTGTTCCTAACATAGCCCTTGAAAGTGCCTAGCCGCCTTTCAATAGGGTACATCCAGCCATACTGTACTGGACCTCTAAGTAGTGCCTCATCAGGTAGATGAACAACCAAATGCACCATCACATCAAAGAAGGCTGGAGGATATATCTTCAAAAGGTCGCATAGGATAGTTGGTATCTTGTCTCTAAGATGCTCCAAAGCATCTATCCTGATATTCCTACTGCAGAGTTCCCTGAAGAATTGTCCCAACTCTGCAACTGCTCTGTATAAGTCAAGGCGGCCCAATCCTCTAAGGATAACAGGTAAAACCCTTTGAAGTAGGACGTGGCAGTCATGAGTTTTCAACCCTTGTACCTTGTTTCCATCTGCACTGACTCTCCTTTCAGGATTGGAAGAAAATCCATGTGGGAATCTCACACGTGACAGGACCTCGCAGAATTCTTTTCTTTTTACATTGTCCAAGACGTACACAGCTGGTGCCATATCCCGTGGTTTACCTTCATCTTGCACCTGCAAATCCTTTCTGATACCCAGGTGTTTCAAATCAATCCTAGATTTTAAGGTATCTTTCGTGTTGCCTTCAATATTAAGAAGTGTGCCGATAATGCTGTCACATATATTTTTCTCGATGTGCATCACATAAAGATTATGCCGCAGATCCAAATCTTTCCAATACTCCAAGTCCCACAAAGTGGACCTGCGGGTAAACAATAATCTCTCTTCTACCCTGCCACGCTTCCTTTTCCCGCTACCATTACCAGGATGGTTTCCTGGTGTAATATGCCCGACCTTCTCTAATTCCACTTGCAACTCATCGGCAGTGAGCCTCTTTGGCGCATCACGGTTTTCATGCTTTGCATTGAACACATGTCTTCGGTATTTTCTAGGATGCGGCTTGTCCTTGGAAAGGAAACGACGGTGTCCAATGTAACAGATCTTGCTAAGTATTGCGCATGACAGTGGATTCCTGCCACAGCGAACACATGCATTGTAACCATGTGTCGTTCGCCCTGACATAGTGCCCAAAGCCAGATAATCATGGATGCACCAAATTATAACAGCACGCAGAAAGAAATCAGCTGGTGGGCTGCTATATAGGTCTCAAGTGAGAACACCCTTCCATAGCTGTTGAAGTTCCTCCACAAGAGGCTCCATGAACAAATCAAAATCCTTTCCAGGACTTTTTGGACCTGGGATGAGAAAGGCCATCATGTAGTTTGATTCTTTGGTGCAGACATTTGGAGGCATGTTGTAAGGGATAACAAGCACTGGCCACATGCTATATGTGGTGCTCTGGTGGCCAAATGGGTTAAATCCATCTGAAGCTAAGCCAAGTCTAATGTTTCTCGGGTCAGCAGCAAACTCTTTGTGTTTATCATTGAAGCTTTTCTACTCACTACCATGAGATGGATGGTGTCAGGACCCCGATTCCAAGTCACGTCAATCTAGTCGGTAACACCTCATATCACTTTACGGCCTCATGCACGGTATTCCCACGGGTGTCGCCTTACCATGGCCCGGGACCGTTTGCGCCTTTTGGCTCACGTATATGATAGTGTCGCTAGCATCCATATGACAGAGAACCCAGGCCGACATGGCTAGTCGTGAAACCAAAGCGGCACCAACCTATGAGGACAAGCATACATGAATCACATCGAGCATGTCGGTCAGCAGCGTGTGAATCCGGGCTGTAGCACTGGGCTAATAGGACTCCGGGAACCCGGGCTGTAGCAGGCTAGGCAGGACTCCGGATGTGACCGCGTGACCCAAAGGGACAGACACATGAACGAAGTGAAACACATGCCGGCCAGTCAAGTGTCCTGAGCAGTAGTGCTGGGCTAGCAGGACTCCGGTGAACCGGGCTGTAGCGGACTACTATGGCTCATGGAAGCACTAGACTACATTTCCCCATAAGAGAGGTTGCCAAGGATAAACAACTAGATTGTCGGATCCCACACATACCAAGCATTTCAATCATACACACAATATGCTCGATATGTTTAAATACAACATGGCATCACAACATAACTCTACGACTCAAGTATTTATTCATTAGGCTCCGAGGAGCGAGAAATTACAAACATGGGTCTCATGACCCAACAATCATAGCATACAAATCAAAGCACATGCGGAAGCTTAACATGTCTGGGTACAGACATCTACAAATGAAAAAGGCTGAGAAGCCTGACTATCTACCAGATCCTGCCGAGGGCACAAGATCGTAGCTGAGGTATCAAGCTAAACGTCGAAGTCCACATGGAACTAATAGCGATACTGATGTCTCTCTGCAAAACATAAAATAGGCAAACGTGAGTACAAATGTACCCAGCAAGACTTACATCAGAACTAACTACATATGCATCGGTATCAACAAAGGGGTAGTGGAGTTTAACTGCAGCAAGCCAGCCTTGACTCAGTGGCTAACCTGAACTACGAATGCTAGCAACTCTTTTGAGGTGGCGCACACGAGTCCACATATTCACCATATCAATACACCACTATGGGTCCGCTTTCGTCTCCTTACGAGAACGCCATCCATAGCACTCACGCTTATCTTGCGCATTTTAGAGTATCCACTTTCACTTGTTTATAAACTGTATAGGCAACCAAGCAGTCCTTTACCGCGGACACGGCTATTCGAATAGATGATGTTAACCCTGCAGGGGTGTACTTCTTCACACACGCTCTCACCACTTACCGTCATTTACACGACATGTACTCGGCAACCTTCAAGCGGAATCCCAACGAGGGTGTCGGCCACGGCCTACCTAACACTCAAGTCTCTAGTCCAGGTTTATCGCCTATCCAGGTTCCATCCGCAGGGAGTCCGGCCGAGGTTTCCACATACGGCCCCGAATGATGTGTACAGGGTTCCGAGACACCAAACAGGCGCACGGTATACCCGGCCACGGTGTATCTACCGCATCATAGCCCACCCCTAGGGTCAGCGCTACGCACGGCCGCCAACACATATCCTAATAACACGAGAAACTATTTGCAACTCCTGGACAGAGGACCAGGGTGGTTAAGAAGCCAAGAGGGTCAATTAAGGATCCCAATGCATTGGTAGTAACTGATTCTTAAATCACACATACAGATCTCGGTGCTTAAGGACGGTTCCAATGAAACAACCCACCATGTACTCCTACATGGCCTCTCATCGATACCTTTACCAAATCGTGTTCAACACACTTAGCTCACACACAGTAGGACATGTTCACAACTTTCATTCATCCCCGATGAATCAGACCTGACACAACTCTAAGCAATAGCAAGCATGACAAACAAGCATGAATGAGTAGGCACATCAGGGCTCAAACAACTCCTACTCATGCTAGTGGGTTTCATCTATTTACTGTGGCAATGACAGGTCATGCAGAGGATAAGGGGTTCAACTACCGCAACAAGTAACAGATGAATCGTTGTTGTCCTAATGCAGTAAAAGAGAGCAAGAGCGAGAGAGTGGGATTGTATCGGAATGAACAAGGCGGTTTTGCTTGCCTGGCACTTCTGAAGATAGTATAGTTCTTCATCGGTGTCATCGATCACATCCTCGGAACATCGTCTACTGAAGGGGGACAAACACCAGCAATAGAGAAGAACACAATCAATGCATATGCGACAATATGATGCATGATCATGACATGGCAATATGCTGTGATTTGAGCTAATGCATCTAGTTATGATTTAAATGAAGTTGGTTTGAATACATGATTCAAATTCCAACTCCATATATGATTATTTAAATGCCCTTTATTTGTTTTGTCCAAAACAGAGGACAAATATTGTTCAAACATGTATTAAAATGGTACGGATGGATTCCTTGAATTTTTCTGATAATTTTTCATATATAAATCTTTTCATTTGGAGTTACGGTTGAATTTCTATGATTTTTAGAAGTTTGGGGGTAATTTCTGAAAATAATAAATCATTTAAGATTTATTTAAATTCCAGAAAGGAATTATTGCGTCAGCATGACCTCACAGTGACGTCAGCAGGTCAACGGCTCGGTCCAGGTCAAACCTGACGTGTGGGGTCCACACGTCAGTGACACAGTTAACTAACAGGGTTAATTAAAATTAAACTAAACCTAATCTGGTTTAGTTAAGGCCTGGGCCCATATGTCAGTGACTCTAGGGGGTTAGTTAGGCGCTAATGACGGTGCCACGTCACCAACCACCGGAGTTGGACGCCGGTGACCAAACCTGGCGGCGGAGGATCGCCGGAGTTGCCCGGGACGGCGCTACAGGGGTCGACTCGATGCGCTGGAGGCACCAGAGGGATGCCCATCCTTGCGCGCATCCAGGGGTGGCGGTGGCTGGAGCAGTGGTGGTCGGAGATTGCCAGAACGGAGCTCGCGGCAGTGGCCGAAGTTCGGGCGCCGATGAAAATGACGACATCATGCACGGGAGGGTCAACGGGTAGCACCTAAGGTTTCTACGGGCTCTCACAAAGCTAACGGGCATAAGAACAGGACCGATTGGCCACCGGAGCCTCGTCGGCGACGAGCTTGTGCGGCGGCGTGCTTCGGTCATCAAGGTGGCGACGGCTACGGCGATCAAACGGAGCGGGGAAGAGGGGGAAACAGTGGCGGAGCTCACAGTGATCACGAAGAGGGGCTCGGCTTGCTCAGGGACGGCTTGGCAACGGCGAATCCATCGATGGAGTCCGGCGGCCGTGCTCGGGGAAGACGACTCGTGGCGGTGATGTGGGGCTCCCGCGGTGGCGTGGCTCGGGGTGGAAGAAAGAGGGGGTCGAGGTGGACCCTCTTGGCGCGTCGGCAAGGCGAGGTATGGCCGGTGGGCGTGTTTGCGGCGACGGCGACGATGAGCACGCTCGGGTGCGTGGAAGGGAGAGAGCAGAGGTGGGGGGAGGAGCACGAGGGGGAGGCCGAGAGGGTTCCACGGGTTGCGTGGCGTGCGTAGGGCGTCGGGGAGCTAGCAGAGAGGCAGGAGGTGGCCAAGCGCGTGCTCGCGTGCTGCGGGCACACGCCTCTCGTCTTTCTGGCGAGAGGAGGGAGATGACTGGCAACTGGGCTCTGGTGGGCTGGCTGCTGCTGGGCCTCTCAGGTAAGGCCAGGTAAGTTTGTGTTCTGTTTTATTTTTCTGTTCTCTTTTCTATTTTTCTGTAATTGTTTTTGACTTAAATAAAATGCTAAGGCATTTTCAAAAACCCTGAAAATAATTGTGGGCACTTTTGAAAATATTTCCAATAGCCCTCAACCACTTTCAGAATTATTTGGGCATTTTAAATTATCTATAGCAATTAAATGCCCAAATTCAAATACTTTATGAATTCATTCAAAAATCCAAAGTGACCTAGGAAGATGTGCACCATTTTTGGCAGAGGTTCTAGACCAATTCAAAAATGATGAACTTTTCCAAAGGAATTTTGGGATCATTGAAAATGATTTTTTTTATTTGAACCTAGTTGGATTCATCTGTGCTAGGGTTTCAACAGTCCCCAATTCAAATTCATAAGAATTCAAACATGATGCAACACATGACTAGCTAGCTCATAGCATACTAGAACTAGGGATGTGACAACTCACCCCCATTAAAACAAGAATCTCGTCCCGAGATTCAAGAAGTGAAGTAAGAAGACAGAGGGGTCACAAAACTATCACAGTCTTCTCGATCCAACTGCCCTTCTCAGAGATGTTGATTCATCGCTTCAAATTGATCTTGACGTCTTTGATTTCGAGATCTTCATCCAACATGATGACAAAAGGGAAAGGAAATTCTACCACAGTCGATCTCCTCGAAGATCGAACAACTCAGGATCAAATCATGAAATGATACATAGCAACATCTCTCGAGCTGAGACACGAAGCATACATCTAGAGGGATGGAGTGAAATAGATGACGAAGGGTCACTAGGTAGACAACAATTCCACACTTAAGAAGTGGTGAACGGTTGTCAACGTAGCGAGGAGTTAAGTTGCCATGATACCATAACGGGGCACCTCAGGAAAAATGACTCGTAGAATTATTACCTTAAGTGGCAAAAAGAATTACTTTTGATATAGAGATCATTGAGACTCTCTATGCCAGCCTAAGGCAAATCTCGAGTGATCGTTTGGAGGGGTTTGGTAGAATGGCATACTTGGACTAGTATGGATGATGTGGATTACCTTGTTGAAGACAACGCAAGGGATGATTTTGCTTATCATCAGAGATGGGTGGAATCCATGGCAGGTCCACTTTGAAGATAATCCTGAGTAGTAACTACCGAGAGGGCAACCCATGGTAGGATTGGCACAATGACGGTGCAAGCTGGGAACAAAATGCACCTATTGGGAATGTTCCAACCATCATATCTGCCTGAGATTCAGATCTGGTTAGAAACATGATACTTCAGACTCACATGTCTGAAAAGAAGATTTGCAACACAAATCGACGAGATAACGTTGTGAGACTCTCGGGAGATGAACTACGATAGCAAGCTTCAAAACATGAGCTGGTTCTGCTACACACCTGTGAACACACTGTCCTAGACAAGCATGACCACACGGTAGTCTTATAAAAAACACTACCGAGTTCCGATTAGGAACCATCATCGAGGATATTGAGGTCCTTGCATAAGGCATGCTCTTAAGAAGGAACTTCCTTTCCTTAAACCAATCAATCAGTGGCTTGGTGTGCTAGGGGATACATATGGAATGAAGATGATCAGTCTATCAGACCATAGAATACTTCGCACATGCATGACCGACTTGGGATGATTCCAGAGGAAGCAAAACAAACTTTCTCGGATTCACGGCGGCAGCTTACATAAAATGCACATGAATCAAAGGAGGTCACTTCTTTCATCCAAACATATACTTCATGAACGGGGCATGAAGAAAATGCTTACACAAGTTTCCAACACTAGCTGGATGTTCAACACAAATCATGGAGGAGACAAAATGCCGCTGATGGGCTCAACAGCGACTCATCAGAATTTCCATATCACTGGACTTCCACCATTATGTGAACACGGCGATAGCATTGGTCAGACCAAAAGATGTAATGGTGTATGCTCAAGGGATCAACCACGAGTAAGACAACATTACGAACATCATTGGTTCTGGCTTGATTTGACGATAGCCCATACTCAAGTCAAAGTTTTAACAAGGCAATAGATCCAACAACTGATCACAAGGACCAATCGATGGAGATATTATCTTTCTTCAACGCACACACAAAAGATATCCCTTAACATGGACTAAGTCAGACAAGCTTTTATCTACCAACTCTCCAAGTTGTTGTCTAGCTCAACCAACTAGCTCAGGGATATCCAACACAGATTCTTGGAGAAGGAGTGATTTATTGGAAAACCAACTTGATCACGAACTCAACATATCAGTCAGGGGACCTGGTAATGCTTCCGAGAAGATATTCGGAAAATCACGAACCACCGATATGTTACTAAGCTCAAGAACAATCTTGCTTTTCAGAGCAAGACGATATGATCAAATAAGCAAGGATTGACACTATCCTAACTCATTGATCGAAAAGTGCACCGGAAGTAAGGACTAGGTAGCACGATCAAGCTCAGAACGATGGTTCAGTAACCAGCACGCTAAGGATGAGAATATTGTCCTTTAACTACCAAGCAACGAAGTTGCTAGGAGTATTGATTTCACACATCACGATTCACTTGTCGGCATTCCGGTTATGATAACACAGGAACTGAGGAATGAACAACGATGGCGAGGAGTATCACTATATCAAGAATTCATGAGAGGTTGTGCAATTCTCATGACATTCCTGGCATAAGACGGTAATACTTTAGGGTAGAATAGAATCAAAAGCTGGATTGGCATTTTGATCTGCGGAGCACAACTATTTTGACCCAATCCTGGATATGGATGAGGTACTGGAGTTTGTTTCTCCTATTCATTCCGAGATAGAATGGCTTAACGGACCACAAGAATAATAAGCATCGATAGCACGAATGCATAATTACTCCTGACTATCAATTGATAGACGAAGGTCGGAATACAACTGGAAAGGGACAACTCAAAGGAACATATCACTTTCTGAGTTGTTGATGCATAGGTTAGCATGTCGAACGAGTTCAACATAATTCTTCCGGATAACCCATGCAGAAAGGTAGAACTGGCAGAGTCACAATTTAGAACGGAGAACTCATCGAGAGCACTCTTATTGTGATTTTTTGATCCAACAAACTTCTGCCATAAGTGGTTCGTAGTATTTGGAAGAAGGAAATACCATGGACCTCGAGGACTAATGCAAAGGTTACTAATATCCTAAAGGAACTAGCAACACTATCAACATGAGGTAAGTAGGGTGAACCTCGGGTTCAAGAACCCAGAAATAGAGTACCTACTATTAAATGGCATCACGAGATGCTTTCAAGAATGGGGGCCAGAACCATCACATTGGGAACACAAAACACGTCTAGATTACTAGGTGACTCCCTAAAACACCTAGGGTCATAATAATAGTCCCAACATATATACCGAGGCAATAGAGTACCTCAACACACCGGTTAGTGTGCTTATTCCGACCCAAAAGGACATCAGGAATGGAAAGAAAGGATTTGCAAATGCATCAGACTATTTAGAAACCTAGGATGACTCGGACAGCATAACGGCTGTAAATGCTCAAAATGATTTGAGACATCCTGCAAAATGGTGGCATAACCACTCAACATCACAATATCAAGGTTCCGAGACCAACTATGAACACACAGAAGTAGTAGAAACTGAACTGAGGCTTGAGACCAACAATCCTACGAGTCTACGGATTAGTAACACGTCATCCTGATAGATAGATGAGAAGGCCTAGTTCTTAATCCCCGTAGCAGAGAAGAGGTTAACTCAGATCAGAAGGTCATGAGGTATAAGGAGTAAAAGAGCCTTACGTTCCCTTCCACAATCAATTCCCCTACATAACTAAATCATTTCTAGACACAACTTCGACCAGTTTGGCTTGGTAATCCTACAGGCAGTCAGGCTCTGATACCAACGTTGTCAGGACCCTGATTCCAAGTCACATCGATCTAGTCGGTAACACCTCATATCACTTTGCGGCCTCATGCACAGTATTCCCACGGGTGTCGCCTTACCATGGCCCGGGACCGTTTGCGCCTTTTGGCTCATGTATATGATAGTGTTGCTAGCATCCATATGACAGAGAACCCGGGCCGACATGGCTAGTCATGAACCCAAAGCGGCACCAACCTATGAGGATAGGCATACATGAATCACATCGAGCATGTCGGTCAGCAGCGTGTGAATCCGGGCTGTAGCACTGGGCTAATAGGACTCCGGGAACCCGGGCTGTAGCAGGCCAGGTAGGACTCCGGATGTCACCACGTGACATTTCCCCAAAGGGACAGACACAGGAACGAAGTCAAACACATGCCAACCAGTCAAGTGTCCTGAGCAGTAGTGCTAGGCTAGCAGGACTCCGGTGAACCGGGCTGTAGCGGACTACTATGGCTCATGGAAGCACTAGACTACATTTCCCCATAAGAGAGGCTGCCAAGGATAAACAACTAGATTGTCGGATCCCACACATACCAAGCATTTCAATCACACACAATATGCTCGATATGTTTAAATACAACATGGCATCACAACATAACTCTACGACTCAAGTATTTATTCATTAGGCTCCGAGGAGCGAGAAATTACAAACATGGGTCTCATGACCCAACAATCATAGCATACAAATCAAAGCACATGCGGAAGCTTAACATGTCTGGGTATAGACATCTACAAATGAAAAAGGCTGAGAAGCCTGACTATCTACCAGATCCTGCTGAGGGCACAAGATCGTAGCTGAGGTATCAAGCTAAACGTCGAAGTCCACACGGAACTAATAGCGAGACTGACGTCTCTCTGCAAAACATAAAATAGGCAAACGTGAGTACAAATGTACCCACCAAGACTTACATCAGAACTAACTACATATGCATCGGTATCAACAAAGGGGTAGTGGAGTTTAACTGCAGCAAGCCAGCTTTGACTCAGTGGCTAACCTGAACTACGACTGCTAGCAACTCTTTTGAGGTGGCGCACACGAGTCCACATATTCACAATATCAATACACCACTATGGGTCTGCTTCCGTCTCCCCACGAGAACGCCATCCATAGCACTCACGCCATCCATACCTTTACCAAATCGTGTTCAACACACTTAGCTCACACACAGTAGGACATGTTCACAACTTTCCAATTCATCCCCGATGAATCAGACCTGACACAACTCTAAGCAATAGCAAGCATGACAAACAAGCATGAATGAGTAGGCACATCAGGGCTCAAACAACTCCTACTCATGCTAGTGGGTTTCATCTATTTACTGTGGCAATGACAGGTCATGCAGAGGATAAGGGGTTCAACTACCACAACAAGTAACAGATGAATCGTTGTTGTCCTAATGCAGTAAAAGAGAGCAGGAGCGAGAGAGTGGGATTGTATCGGAATGAACAAGGCGGTTTTGCTTGCCTGGCACTTCTGAAGATAGTATAGTTCTTCATCGGTGTCATCGATCACATCGTCGGAACGTCGTCTACTAAAGGGGGACAAACACCGGCAATAGAGAAGAACACAATCAATGCATATGCGACAATATGATGCATGATCATGACATGGCAATATGCTGTGATTTGAGCTAATGCATCTAGTTATGATTTAAATGAAGTTGGTTTGAATACATGATTCAAATTCCAACTCCATATATGATTATTTAAATGCCCTTTATTTGTTTTGTCCAAAACAGAGGATAAACATTGTTCAAACATGCATTAAAATGGTACAGATGGATTCCTTGAATTTTTCTGATAATTTTTCATATATAAATCTTTTCATTTGGAGTTACGGTTGAATTTCTATGATTTTTAGAAGTTTGGGGGTAATTTTTGAAAATAATAAATCATTTAAGATTTATTTAAATTCCAGAAAGGAATTATTGCGTCAGCATGACCTCACAGTGATGTCAGCAGGTCAATGGCTCGGTCCAGGTCAAACCTGACGTGTGGGGTCCACACGTCAGTGACACAGTTAACTAATAGGGTTAATTAAATTTAAACTAAACCTAATCTAGTTTAGTTAAGGCCTGGGCCCATATGTCAGTGACTCTAGGGGGTTAGTTAGGCTCTAATGATGGTGCCACGTCACCAGCCACCGGAGTTGGACGCCGGCGACCAAACCCGATGGCGGAGGATCGCCGGAGTTGCCCGGGACGACGCTACAGGGGTCGGCTCGACGCGCTGGAGGCACCAGAGGGATGCCCATCCTCGCACGGATCCAGGGGTGGCAGCGGCTAGAGCAGGGGTGGCCGGAGATTGCCGGAACGGAGCTCGCGGCGGTGGCCGGAGTTCGGGCGCCGATGAAAATGACGACATCGTGCACGGGAGGCTCAATGGGTAGCACCTAAGGTTTCTATGGGCTCTCACAAAGCTAACGGGCATAAGAACATGACCGATTGGCCACCGGAGCCTCGTCGGCGACGAGCTCGTGTGGCAGCGTGCTTTGGTCATCAAGGGGGCGATGGCTACGGCGATCAAACGGAGCGGGGAAGAGGGGGAAACTGTGGCAGAGCTCACAGCGATCACGAAGAGGGGCTCGGCTTGCTCGGGGACGGCTTGGCGACGGTGAATCCGTCGATGGAGTCTGGCGGCCGTGCTCAGGGAAGATGACTCGTGGCGGCGATGTGGGGCTCCCGCGGTGGCGTGGCTCGGGGTGGAAGAAATAGGGGGTCGAGGGGGAGCATCTTGGCGCGTCGGCAAGGCGGGGTATGGCCGGTGGGCGCGTTGGCGGCGACGGCGACGATGAGCACGCTCGGGTGCGTGGAAGGGAGAGAGCAGAGGAGGGGGGAGGAGCACAAGGGGGAGGCCGAGAGGGTTCCACGGGTTGCGTGGCGTGCGTAGGGCGTCAGGGAGCTAGTAGAGAGGCACGAGGTGGCCGAGCGCGTGCTCGCGCGCTGCGGGCACACGCCTCTCGTCCTTCTGGCGAGAGGAGGGAGATGACTGGAAACTGGGCTCTGGTGGGCTAGCTGCTGCTGGGCCTCTAAGGTAAGGCCAGGTAAGTTTGTGTTCTGTTTTATTTTTCTGTTCTCTTTTCTATTTTTCTGTAATTGTTTTTGACTTAAATAAAATGCTAAGGCATTTTCAAAAACCCTAAAAATAATTGTGGGCACTTTTGAAAATATTTCCAATAGCCCTCAACCACTTTCAGAATTATTTGGGCATTTTAAATTATTTATAGCAATTAAATGCCCAAATTCAAATACTTTATGAATTCATTCAAAAATCCAAAGTGACCTAGGAAGATGTGCACCATTTTGGCAGAGGTTCTAGACCAATTCAAAAATGATGAACTTTTCCAAAGGAATTTTGGGATCATTGAAAATGATATTTTTTTGAACCTAGTTGGATTCATCTGTGCTAGGGTTTCAACAGTCCCCAATTCAAATTCATAAGAATTTAAACATGATGCAACACATGACTAGCTAGCTCAGAGCATACTAGAACTAGGGATGTGACAGATGGCTCATTACATTCTGATCTCTGTACTCCTGGTTCCTAGAATGCCACAGTACATCCTCTCTTGTTTCAGCATCATGAAACAACCTCTGTAATCTTGATGTAATTGGAAAATGTCTCAGAACATTATGAGGAATCCTCTTCACAACATCGCCATCTTTCCATCTTGATGATTTGCATTTCGGGCATTCACTTAAGTTGGCATAATCCTTTCGGAACAGAACACAATTATTCTTACAAACATGGATCATATCATATCCAATTCCAACTGCATGAAGGAAATTCTTCATTTTACTATAGGTGTGTGGCAGCTAAGACGCATCTGGGAAAGATTTGTGGAAAGCAGCCAGCATCGCATTGAATGATTTGTTGGTCATCCGCTCAGATGTCTTCACCTGAAGAAAGGTGACCATAGCTGAGAATACTGACAGCTTATTTCCTGGGGTGACAACAATGTTGCATTGTTCCAACATGCGAGCACACCGTTTTTCTTCAGCAGGTGAAAGTTCATGGAATGCACGAGCATTTCATAGCATTGTTTCAATGTTGGTCAAACTCACTGGCTCCACCACCACCACCTCCTCCTCCTCTTCCACCTGAGCATCAGGCAGATCAAGATGGTGATATGCTGCTTCCACGTAGTCAATAACATTGACGTTCACAGCTTCACCATGATGAACCCACCTAGTATATGTGACCGACATCCCATACAAGTGTAGATGATTTTACACAGTTGACTGGGGTCTTGTAACTGAATTCATACAACTGCTACACGGGTAGAGCACATCTGATTTTAGACCACCGTACTCAGCTCTGATAAAGTTCATGAAGTTTTCAACCCCCTCAACATATGCAGCGGAGAATCTTCGAGCAGAAGTTATCCAAGTCTTGTCCATCTGTTAGACATACAAATTAGTTCTTCTACTAGATATTACAGGAAAAACATATATATGCTTTTTTATGAAGTCCAGAAAAAATACCTAGGTCGATGTCTAAAGCTATGGCAAGATATTTGGATGAGCATATCTAAGTAACAAAATATATGTAAAGCTAATTCAGCAAACATATTTGAGTGCCAAATTATGGCAGGCTGTTTCAGCAGTCAATGAGGCCGAGCACACAGCCATCGAACTATCGAAGGCCATCGCAGCAATAAAGATCGAGTATAAAACGGTGTAGAGCTATTTCACCTAACAAATTGGCTACTAGACCATGGCAATCTACGTCACAATAAATATATGGCAGGATATTTTAGCAACTAATCGGCCTTGGCATGCCATCTCAGCTATGCAGATTGAGTGCAGAACAGGGCAAGGAAGCTTCTTAAGCAGAGCATATTGACAGTAAACTACTTCGGCAAACAGTGAGATTAACAGCGTCTATCAGCTAACATTCAGTGCTGCACCGACATGAACGGGGCCTCAGTCTAGAATGCGCGTACCGTGGGAGAAGCTGACCGCCGTGCGTCTCCACACGAACGTCGCAAGCGGTGGCGGCGCTGACCGCCGTGCGCCTCCACAAGAACGTAGCCAGAGGTGGCGGCGCGGCTAGAGGACGGCAGTCTACAAGAGCGTACTGTGGGAGCGAGAGGATTGCCGAACCGCGGTGCCGACGTATCAACGCGGCAGGGAGGGCGGCTTTAGCGGAGCGAATGGAGTGGAGGGGGACAGGGGGGAGGGGGGTTTGGGTAATATTATTAGCTAGTTGGCCGAAGGGCGGTTGAATCGGATTTGGGGGGAATTTTTGGGTGTGGGGGGAAGGATTTTCGCGCGGTGAGCGGGGGGAGTTTGGCACATGGTCGGTTTCTCCAAGTGCAGTCCCATGTGTCAGTGAAAAGGCAAGCCGAAGCGCGTTCCGTTTGCGTGAGCCGTGTGCAGGACCGAACGTGTGTGGGGTGCAATGCGACTGCGACATGAATGCTATGAGTGTACCACCTTTTTCCCTTTTAAACTAGGTGCTTCGCCCCCTCAAAAAAATTGTTGCTTCGCGCGATCCATCGGTACTACTACTAGTAATCCGGTAATCCCGACTAAAACGGCGCGGCCGGGTCTTTTCCCGCGCGATATGCTGGGAAGTTGGCTTAGTTGGGTTTTTTAGGACGAGTAATGCTACACCTACGTAATCCCAGTTACGTAATTAACATAATGTGAAACGTGTGAGCTGTTGACTGTAGATTGGGGAGAGGGAGGGGCCCACCACCATGAAAATCAGGGGAGAGAGAGAGGCAATTTACGTTAACCCTTTCGTAGATTCCCGTAGATGTAGAAAGACGCGAAATGTGTGAATGTGTAGTGGACGTACTATTGGAGTGCCTAAGATAATTTGTGTATGTATAGACCCTATGTGTTTATTTTACTTCGCATGTTAGATTTGTCTTGGTTCAATAAAAAGCAGAGTTGGTGATGATGGTGTGCGTGTCATCCTGCAATATAGGTCATCCGATCTATATCTAACGGATAGGAACAAAACTATGACAATTTACCCGCACTCCTCTCCACATTTGCAGATAAGGCTTTCCCTCGTTCATCCTTTTCTCCCACGGGATCTTGATCTTCCGTGCAACGCACGGGCATCTTGCTAGTACTCCTACAATATGTATATTATTGTGAAAGTTCATATACACCGGCCGAGATTAATGCAAACACGACAGATTTTCATTACATTTCAAACTTTTATAGGACAGAAAAATAAAACAAACCCGACCCTAAACCTATTCTACGGCGGCGACCGACGTCCTCCATCTGCGATCTCTATGTACGGGGGCGGGGTTCAAGACCCGTGAAGTGAAGGTGCGGTCTCCGGCGAGGAAGAATAGAACACGGGATACGGACCAGCCAGTTGGCACACCATGCCCTGCCGCCTCCCATGCCCTACTCATCCTCGGAGGAGTCCCCGACCTCGGCGGTGCTAGACGTTGGACGGCGACAAGTAGGACGCGTGGCTGACGGTGCTCCCGTCGTCGGCCGCCAGCGTGGCCACCGCTTGTGCGGTCATGTCCGCGTCCGGCTACGCCGCTATTGCGTCGCGAGAGGCGACTTGAGCGAGGGCGGCGACCTCGAGCTTCGTCCCTGAAGACAAGCTCTCCCGCAGAGCGTTTGCACTTGCGGTCATGGCGGATGTGGTGCCAGGTAGGAGGACGATGCGCTATGGTGTGGAGGTTAGCTGGGCGTTGCCGCTTTAAGTAGCACATTCCAGTTAGGCCAAGCATCCGGGTGCGTCATTAAGTCGCCGGAGTTGGTTCCTCGGGCACCGAGCCTCTTAAGGACGACATACGAACGGACGGCATGAATGCGGGCAGCTGGCACCGGCTGGCAACGCACTGTGGACGGCGCGAGGGACAAGGGTTTTGGTGTGCCAGGGTAGTCAGCTGCGGTCGTGGAAACGTTGGAGATGCCCTTTGCTCACATGCGATCCCCACATGTCATTGAAAAAGCAAGACGACCCAGCATGGTCTCAGGTCCAGAGGATGCAGTTGGCCGCGCTACACCACTCCGCGGACGCGTCGCGGTGCCCCGTGCATCCTCGACGAGCTGGGTGTTGGGGTGTGTTCGGATTGTGGCCAAAGTGCACCTTACCAAAATTTTGGTCATGACCCAAAGATTGGTCTTTGTTTGGATGGTTGAAATTTTTTTGGCATGCCAATGAACTCTAGCCAACTCTAGTTCATTTTTCTTGCCAATGTCGGGCAAATCATGGGCAACCAATACCTCAACCAAAATTTTGGTCATGACCCAAAGATTGGTCTTTGTTTGGATGGTTGCCATTTCTTTGGCATGCCAATGAACTCTAGCCAACTCTAGTTCATTTTTCTTGCCAATGTTGGCCAAATCATGGGCAACCCATACCTCAACCAAAATTTTGGCTACCCAATGCTTTGATGGGGCAACCTTGGGCACAAACCAAACATACCGTTGGTCGTGCCACGGCACTAACACCACCCTCGGCACACTGAAACCGATCGTGTCTAGCGACGATATGAGCGTGTCGCTCACCGCGGTCGCCATGTCCAGAGGCGGTGCTGGAGCTCCGCCCCGTTGTTGGCCCCAACGACCCACATGAATGGTTGTCGGTGGCGAGGAGGTCGTGGGCCAGCTCCTCCATTGGACTAGTCTGCGCTACATCGTCCTGACGGGTGTGCCCCACATGTCGGTTTCCCTGTTTTCCCGGCCATATTCGAGCGTCAGTGCTCCGCATTGCGCATTAGGCCTTTCACTATGTTGGCCAAGTGAGACAACTTATTGTTTATTTGAGCCATTCAAGTATAATCATGTGGCGTTTTCTTATTTCTCATTCCTCTCCAACCCTCTTCTCCATCGATCATGTCGCCCTCCAATCGAGTCCATCCTCCCGCATTCCTCATTTGAACATCCCGCCGAGTATCATTCGCATGAACCCACCCTAGTCCTCTTTCAATAGATCTCCGGACTCCGAGATGAAATCAAGAGGGAATGAGTGGGGGCACGTGATACCTAAGGCGGATTCAAAATTTTGAACCGGTGATCATAGCATCCGCAAATCATATATAAAGGGTATTCAATGTTCGTTTCGTTTTTGAACGTACACTATACTCCCTCCTATCCTTTCTAGTTTACATATAAGTTTTATGTGTAGTCAAAGTATCTCTACTTTGATCAAAAAGGTATCAACATTCAACAAGGTCCAATCAATATTGTTAGATTCGTACATACTCCTAGATTTGTACTCGAGATGGTTTCCAATTTGACTATTGACAAGATTAATAGTACATGAGATGTATAATGTGAAAATTATATCATTGGAAACTCCTTTCACATACGAATTTGATCGTATGCTTTGTGTAAGTTGCATGTCATATATTATTACTCTAACATTTGGTCAAAGTTAGCCTCAAAAAACGCATTAGACCATGTATGCTTTGTGTAAGTTGCATGTCATATATTATTACTCTAACATTTGTGTAAGTTGCATGTCATATATTATTACTCTAACATTTGGTAAAAGTAGTATAGTGGAAGTGGATCCTCTGACATAGGTATCCCTGCGTTACCCTCCCTTTCGGTCACTTACTGGCGGACCCCATGCTTGCTAGGCCCCGCATGTCAGTTACTCAATGGGTTCGGCCACGTCAGGGGATCCTCGTCCGTAGTATACTCCCTCTATTTTTATTTACTCCGCATAAAACAGAGGAAGTGGTGGTATAATAAATGACGCGGGCGGGGGAGGGGTAGGGACGTCGGTTTGCTCTCAACTGCGGTCCCACAAGCGAGCAAAAATGCAAGATGAAGCGCGTTCCATTCAGTGAGCGACGTGGAGGGTTCAGCGTGCCGGGCTGCAACCGAACGCGACAAGAGCGATGTACAGTCAAAACCGATTGACCGATCGTCACTGGAACCACTATTCACACCAGAACCTTCACTTCTCGGCCTATGCCAACCACTGCCCTAAAACCACACCAAATCTCCAGCCCATTCCCCCACCTTTCGATCCCCTAGCCCGCATCAAGCGTCCCCTAGTTCGCCGGAAAGCCATGGTGCGCCGCAAGATCACTTACTACAAGATGCTGACGCCGAAGCGCCGCGCAGAAATCGCAGCGGCGGTCGGCGCCATAGACCTCTATTCCCAAGCTCGGTTCGTGGCGGGCCAATCCCCGAGTTCTCAGGAGCCAAGCTACGAGGAGGAGGAAGCCGATCCAATGTTCATGGCGGAGGTCCCGGCGCAGAAGGCCCCCGATGGGTATGAGACGATGGAGGTCGACTTCGTGCCGGCGTCCAAGTCCCCTGTGGTGCAGGCGGACCAGCGGTTCAACATGGCGATACTAAAGGAGGACCGGGAGGCAGAGGCTCAACTCGACGCGGAGCACGCGCATGCCGCTGCCATCGAGGCTCTCCTACAGGCGGAACCGGTTGTCGTGGATGTCAACCGGGCGGCGGAGGCTCAACTTGACGCGGAGCGCGCGGATGCCGCTGCCATCGAGGCCCTCCTGCAGGCGGAACCGGATGTCCTGGACTTGAACCGGATAGCAAAGGCTCGACTCGACGCAGAGCGCGCGGATGCCGCTCTCGTCGACGCCCTCCTGCAGGCGGAACCAGACGTCCTGGACTTGAACTGGGCGGTAGAGCCTCGACTCGACGCGGAGCGCGCAGATGTCGCTGCCATCGAGGCCCTCCTGCAGGCGGAACCGGACGTCCTCGACTTGAAGCGGGTTGTGCTCTCGTCCGTGCAGAGCGCCCGCACACTCCGCTTGAACGAGTAGCTGGAGGTCGAGGACAACCACGGTGCGGAGACACACGTCGGCAGCGACGGCTGGTTCGCGCCAGCAGCCAAAGATGACGAGGTCGTCTCTTTCCGCGAGCAATGGTAGTTTTTCTTTATGTTGTTGTTTTTATGGGTCTTTTGCTATGTAAAAACATATATTTGTTATGCAAGTCGCCTGACTTGGGTCAGTCTACCATTTTAGGCGGTTGGATGAATATCCTATGTCTCCTAACCCTTCTTTCCTTCTTCCTCACCTCTTCTTCTTCCCCAACAAACCACCGCACGGGCCATACGGATACTCCCCAACATGCGATTGGATAAACATACTCTATGAACGAAAATTATGTGTCAGCGATAGGATGGCTGAGTTTGGTTTGTTCACATGCGACAACACATGTCAGTGATGGTGTGTTCCCTTGGTTGGGTTTGCGGCGTGCAGGAGCGACTGTGTGAGGGTGCGGTGCGACCGTGGCGTGCAGGAGCGACCGTGTGAGGGTGCGGTGCGACCGCGACAACCGTGCGCAAGTGTACCTCCTTCTCATTTTGAAAACTTTAGGCAAGCTTGGCAAAAATGTGTGGCGAAGTTTGGCAATGCAAGTCCTAGACCCAAACCGGATAAGTACGTACGTACTAGGAGTACTAGTGTTAAAAAAGAAAGGTGGGGTTTTCCTTCATGGGATTTAATCGATACAAATCCTCGTTTCACGTGTCAATTAATGCGTATTTTTTTCTCCAAAGACCAAAGAGCTAACCATCTCACTCCTTGTCGCTTGATTAATGCAGCGCCATGCAAACCAACCTTCTCACTTCCGCATGCATGCAGGGGATATTAATGTCCTTGGTTGCTAACCCCATCAATTTTGCCTCGATTAGTGTTAGTGACCCTTTGCAAATTGTAATTTTGATATACTGGCCTTGTGTACAAAAAAATGGAGGTAGTAACTATATTTGACTTCCTTCCCCATTGCGGTGACGTCGACGATATCTTTTTTTGTGGTTTGGCTAAGTGCGTTCGACGGAGAACACCATTGAGGGAGACCACGGTAAGTCGTTCGCAAGTGCCGCCTGCAAGCCGAGACAACATTATTTGCATCCAGGAAGTCCTTTACTAGTACTACTAGGAGTACTAGTGCGATGAGATGGTTTCTCGAAGAAGACGATGGAGAAGCGGAGTCAGCGAAGAGTGAAATGATGGTTGCTTCATCCGTGCTTTTGTGATTTGACGCCTCACTACTTTGTGATTTGTGATAGAAGGGACAGGGGAGTAGACTCTGTGCTCTATACTGTACTACATGAGTCCAAGCATGGGAGAAAGAGGAGAGATGTTGCATTTTTCTATTCCTTCAATCAATCAATTAGGGAGCTCTGGTTTCATCTTTTTGGCTTTGGCAACACCATCCACAATGGTTCCCACGATGCCCAAAGCTATTTTCACATTTGGCTACACATTGTGGATGCCCTTAACCGTACCACTTGGTTTTGCTCCTGTGTGCTATCTATACAAATCTCAATTATAGAATCAAGATTAGTAAAAAGGAGGTGATTTTGCCGCGCGGATGGCGGGGGAGGTTTCTTATTTGAGCAATGCTACATCCACGTAATGGTTTACGTAAAGTTATGAACTGATGTGATGTGGGACTATTTGATTGGATTAAAGGAGAGGACTAGGCCCACCCCACCTGAAAATCAGGGGGGGCATATATAGATTAGATGGAAAGTATACATAGCAGCTACGTAGCCCTTTGTAAGTCTAGGATTAGGCTTCTTATTTTCGGAGGACGTTGTCCTAGCGGTTTGCTAACAAGCAGTCCCATGTGTTAGTGCTTTAGCAAGCCGATCCGCGTCCCACATGAGGCAGAACAACGGCAGAAGCAACACGTGGTTAAGCTGAAGAATATGAGGGAGAAGCGGATTCAACAACGAGTGAAATGATGGTTGCTTAACCGCGGGAAAGGTGCAACTTTGTGATTTGACGCCTCATTGCTCATTACTACGCCGGTGCCATGACTGGGGTGCTTCACCCCTGCTACTCTGCACTGTATTCTGGTATGGCACATGGACCCGGTAGCTTGATGTCCCACATGTCGGCGAAAGGGACTAGAAGATTTATGAAAGCGAGCGCTCCACTCTTACGACGGAGGAGTAGACAACACGACGACCCAGTGAACTATCACTTGTACTATATAGTACTATAGTTTTGCTGTTTCGCACGATCCATCGATACAAACCCGATTAAATAGGAAAGGGCGGGATTTTTCCCGCGTGGTAGATGATACTGGCCATACATTTCAAAGGCAATTTTAATGTATGCAAACTGAATAATTATAAGTAACAATATGATATCTAGTAAAACTAAAAACACATATGATTTATTGTGTTAGAGTATAGTAGTAGTGCTGTATTGCATAGTTGTTAGATGTAACATGCGAGAACGTGTAGAGATGTAGTTTTGGAGGGCCTACAGAGAGAAAAGCGTAATACGGTCACCGAACTTCAGAATAAGCTGATTACGGTCACTATATACGTTTTGCGGTGATTATACGGTCACTTGCTCACAGTTCAGCATCGGATTGCACTCTGTTGACCGGCCAAATAGTCTGCATGGCGCCATGTTGACTAGTTAAATTGACCATGTTCCTTGTGGGTCCGACCTGTCAGTTCGCATAGGCAAAAGGTCAGATAAACACAAATTTACGCAGGTGCGACAAGGCTCCAACCCATGCACGGGAATCACCTGGTTGTGTATGTGTCTGTCAGGGCCTGATGTGTGCACATGCACGTGTAGGTTGAGCACTTGAGCGTGAGAGTGTGTATTGGTCGTGTGGTGTACTGGTGTGTGCATACATGCGTGCATGTGTGCGTGTGAGTTTTGCGTGCGTGCGTGGGTGCATTTGTTTGTGTGAGTGTTGCGTGGATGTAGTTCGTGTGCATGCATGCGTGTGTGCATAATCACCACACCAACTCATGTGTGTTAAAACAGACGGCTCAGCATACCAATACAAGGCCACCTTGTCCGTTGTGCCCGCGGTCATGACTTCGAACCACCGTCCAAATATTTTTTTGTCGTTTGTTTTCATTCTTACTAGCAAGATGCCCGTGCGTTGCACGTAACATCAAGATGCATTTGTATGACTTTTTTATCTTGTGAGAGAAAAGGATAAACGAGGGAAGGCCTTATTTGCAAATGTGGAGAGGTGTGTGGGTACCTTTTTGCAAAATTGCCATAGTTTCTTTCCTATCCGTCAGATATAAATCGGACGGCCTATATTGCAGGATGGCAGGCACACCATCATCACCAACTCTGTTTTTATAAGAGTGTATTTTATGTATTTTATAAGAGTGTAGATGTAGAGTAGATACAAGTCGACAGGTGGACACGATGGTAGTGATACAACACTAGAGGTGCCACGTGGAGCGTTTAACTGACCAACTAGTCATGTCATGAGCAAATATAGAGTTGTACGGTGAGCCCGTGACTGTATAGTAACCACTAAATGTAAATGGTGACTGTAATGAGTGGATTCTGAAGTCCAATGTATGTATCGTGCTTTCGCTTCAAATACAATGATCGTCATTGCATATATCGCGAGAGAAAGATGAAACATGCGTGAATTTTCTGGGGGCTTACTTTTAGAGGACCTGGAGATAGTTTTGTGTGCATACGTGAAAGGGGCGTACAGGGGGGTATGCGATGGAGAGAGAGATGCTCTTCGTTTCTCTTTATTATGACTAACTTTGTATATAGTATAAAAATATACAAATTCACAGTGTGGGATAAATATCATTGTGGGCACCATGCAATGCAAATTAGCGTTCGTACTCCTCCATATAACTTTGTAATGTTGTATATATGTAGAAACTCTAAATTATTTTTTGGTCACACTTTATTTAAAATGAATGTTGTATGCGAAATAAATGTGAAGAGAGGGCTTTTTAGATCAATGGGGTACATGATGTAACATGCGTGAATGTGTAGTTGATGCATTTGGCGGGGCCTAGAGAGGTATGTGTGTGTATTACGTATTCGAGAGAGGCATGGATAGAGGGGCCGACGGGGGGCGTGGGAGAGATAGCACGAGAAATGAGAGTGGTCTAGAGAGAGAGACAAATATGACGTCACGACAAGAGATTCCATTCCCTTGAGTGTGTATATGCAAGGGGGGAGGGAATAGAGGCACCAAGAGAAATTTTCTATGTGTGTGGTGTTTGTGTTGGTATGTGTGGGTGTGAGAAGATAATGAGACATGGGGGCAGAGGGTGTGTCACCGCGTGAGGTCCGGTGGGTCGAGGTGAGGCCCTTTGTTCGGTTCCGTCCTGCGCCACATTGGTCGGCCCGTGACGCATTTAGGAAGACCCATGGATGACTAGTCATACAAGACAAAGATAGCATAATTGTGAAGGACTCTGTGTCCACTGACAAAGCCGGCTAGGATTTGTAACCCTAGGTTCTCGGACTAAGCTAACCACTTTATCTCTGATATTACTACTCATCCAACCTAACTTTAAGGGGCATCCTACAGAATGCTCTGCTAGAATCATACTCCTCGATTAGGAAGAGAGGTGTGAGACAATGCGTGAGAGACAGGCGTAAAGATAATGTGCGTACATGAGACACGTAGGCAGGTCCATGTATATAGAAAGGGTCGATGAGGATTGTGCGTGTGTATGTTTGCGAGAGGAAGAGTGCTTGTGATAAAGGTTAGTGAAAACAGTTGTAAATGGTTACGAGAGGGAGGGAGGGTTATATCTAGAGCATGTGTGCGAGAAAGACACCTCGGGAGAGAATGTGTGAGCATGTGTGAGAGACCACCGATGGAGAGTGAAACTACACGTAAAAGACTGCTCTACACATTGATTAAAGATATAAATTGTATCCAAATATTAGGATGGGATCATGATATTTGCGATTCGCGTAAGGAGCGGTCATTGATCCATCAGACATCTAGATTCTATCGAATTTGAGCATGTCTATGTTATTATTCAACACAATTGATCCACATAGTTAGTATTTTGAACTCCAGACAATGCATCGCTTTAGCAATCGAATATAAACATGAGTATAGTTCATGTTGTGTGTGTAAAGCACATTATACATACGAAAGTTACACAATGGACATTATAAATAGCTACCTATGAACTAGCATACATTTGAATTCAACTAAGGTGGTTTAAAAAAATCGAATTCAACATGAAGTCCATTCAATTATTTGAATTTGATATCATGGCATTTGTAAACCATACCTAAATTATGGGGGCACCAATCTTTGCTCTGATTTTGTACATAATAGCATATGTAGTCGTGTACAAAATAGATTCAAATTTAGCTCCTCCATTCCAAAATAATCGTAGTTATAGGATTTTCAAGTGTCAAAATTTCAAAAAGAAGCAGATGATTTAATGAGGATTTGAAACATACAAGGTCAAATATAACGTTGTCTATTTAGGTCAATCCTCATAGTTCAAGAGTACTCTAAACGTGAATGCTTGTGTTTCAAAATTTTGAATGAAGCGCCAAAAGAGCCTCTACTCACCCGAAACCGCGTGAGACCAATGTTTGGTAGTACAAGGAAATTACTTTTCTAATAACTCCGACCCGTGAAACCTACCGGCTCGACGTCCAAAGGTCTAAACCGGGGTAGGTTTGTAGCTTCATCTAGACGCCACGCAACCGCATCCTAAAAACATTCATACACAATGGCCGCCTAAGCACACATGCGCGCGGCCGAAATCGCTCCCGCCCACTATTTGGGACACCTGGGATTACCATCCTACCCCGACCCGCAGTAGGTCCTAAATTTAAGAGGGGGGCAAAGTTGGTACTTTCCCCAAATTTCAAACAAGTGCGTCCCATCTTCTGTTCAAAAAAGCCAAAAACAAGCGCGTCCTAGACCGAAACATGGTTCACCCCACCCATCCAATTCCCCATTCGTACTCCGTGGGCGCCAAAACTACCTCTCCACCAGCCGCGAAACCCCGGCATCCTCCGTCCGCCACCCCATCCCACCCATCAACCGCCGCCCTCCTCCATCACGCCGGAGCCGATACCCCGACGTCGTCGTCCACCGCAACCTCAACCGCAACGCCCTCCACGGCTAGTAGTTGAAGCCGAGGCCGAGCCGTCCGTACCCGAGCCAGTTCAACCACGCCGTCCTGCGCCTCACTACTGCCGCTCCAACTTCTCCACCCTCCACCGCACCGGGGCTGTTCCTGCTACGCCGTCCTTCACCGCCTCGGATTTGCTTCCCCTCGCTGACATACGGCCACGGCAACACAATCAACAATTTGGCCATGGGTTCGTCCAAGCCTGCACCCTCCAGAACATCGGTTTCCCCGGTAAAAAGAAGAAGATCGGCGCGACATGTGGAGGTGACCACACCGGCAACCGAAAAAGGTACTCCTCTTCCCTTATTCGTGCAAATCTTACGTCTCTGCTTGCACGGTATTCATCCCACAGAAGACACTAGTTGACTGCTTCTTCTTGATACTAGATGTTCCTAGTAACTCGCGATGCACAAGGTTTCTCCTCATATACTATTTCACCTTAGCTAGAGGTCCGTCGCCCCCCTGAATTTCAATTTCTGGCCAGTTGATTCCCAATTAACGGAAGCATTCCCCGGCGTAATAGGCGCTAGTATGCCTATTACGCCGGGGAAGCAGTGCCTTGGTGTTTATCTTAGGGGCGTGTGCGGCCTAGAGATACTAGCGCCCGATCTGGAGGTTGGCCGGGAATAAAGGGATGGCCTGGGAGCGCTGCCAAGCACGGCGGTGGTGTGAGGTCGATGGGAGGGCGGGGCGGCGGAGGCAGGGGTCTGGGCCTGTGGTCGCTGGCGGTTCGAGAAAGATCGTCAACAGTGACTGGCGGGAGGTAGACGAAGGCCATCTGCCCGTTCCTTATAGATCGGACGGTTCATTAAAAAAATCGACTGACCTATTTATTTTCAGTCAACTGTTATCTTAGATATGACCACATGTGGTGGTGTGCTGGAGGAGTACCTGCATTTCCTATGCTCATATATTAGAAAATCATACGGAGTAGAATCTAATTTTGTTTGCCATGCAATGTTGTAGAGCTATCATATGTCTCCTGTCATTTATTTTTCAGCCACCTGCTATCTGCTACTTTTACAGTGCACTAGTTCTGCACACACTTCACCCTTACTCTCACTATTGTGTTTTTATGCAAGGGTATTTCAGACCCTGCTGCCATGAGAGAAGCCAAAAAGAAAAGAGAGAAGTCACTCCAGCTTCGTATGCGGGTAGGCAAGACACGTTACACTACTATAAAGGGTGCAGTGTCAGCAGATGGAGACGGTAAACGTAGCTCTGGAGTTAATGACCTTGCTCGCAATGAACCACCATCCCAGGTGCTTGCTTTAACTTCGCGGTGTCATATGTGGTTGCATGTTTCATATGGTGTCTAGCTTGTATTCGAAAGGCCGAAGTCAGTAAGATAAGGAAAGATTTTTTTTACATGAACCACCATCCCGTGAGCACCAGAAGACAAATAGCTAGTCAGGGCACTGGCCGAGCCAGTGACAAGCCCAGCAAAGATAGGCATCACCTGGAAGCCAACTAAAAAGTTGCGATGGTGGCGAAGCAGCACGCCTCCCACCAGGCTCTCAGGTCCTAGATGATCATGCTCACCACTCCAGCCGGATGTCTAGCTTGTATTGCTTCCAATTTGGTTAAATTGCATCTGCTTAGCTTAGACATTATACCTTTGAATATGACATGCCTTTCTGTTTTTGGTACATACTAGTACATCTGTGTATTAACCATGTTCTTACATCAAACTAATGTTCTTGTGTATCCCTCATCAATCACTTATGACGAGGCAGGCAGGCAAGGGGACTACTCCTCATTTAAAGAATGCAGCGCCAGCCTCCCGACATGATTCTCAAGAAACAGAAATGCTAGATGAAGATAGTGAACGTAGCTCTGTAGTTGATTACAACATTTCCCCTACACTAGCATCGCAGGTGCTTGCTCTAACTTGGCAGCGTGATATGTGGTTGCATGTTGCATATGGTGTCTATATTGTAATTCTTCCAATCTGGTTAAACTACATGTGCTACTCTGCTTAGCTTATACATTATACATGTTAATGTGACATGCCTTCCTATATTTATTACATAGTACATCTGTCTATTAAGCATGTCCTTACATAAAACTATTGTTTTTTGGTATCCCGCATCAATCAACATGACGAGACACCTTTAGTATATGCAGTGCGATATTAGTTGCATCTTTCATATGATTTATAGCATGCGCTGCTTCTAATTTGTTGAAATTCCATTTATGATGGGACGCTTTTAACTTGGCAGAGTCATATTGGTTGCATCTTTCATGTGGTGTCTAGCTTGCATTTCTTCTTATTTGCTGCAATGGTTTCTGCTTAGTTTACACAAACAGTTGTGAACATGCCATGTCGTCCTGTTTTTCATACATATTCCATCCTGGTATCATGTGTTTGCCTTAAATCAAAGTAGTGATTGTCAGTATCATGCGTGAATGAGTTCTGAAGAGAGAATTTTATTGCTTTTTCTTGTTGGTTTTACTTGACAATTCAAAATCAATAAAGCGGAAGGAAGTTAGCAAGGCAGTGGATAAAGGTGCTCCTTCCGAACGGAGGGCCTCTATAGTTTCTACTCCTCCACACCCCCAAGATGATTTCCAAGACAACACATGCATAGACACTCAACAAAGCTGTGTTTATGATGAGCACGTCTCCCCTAGTGCAGCATCACTGGTGCTCCCTCTAACTTGGCACTGTTATATGTGGTTGCACGTTATGTGTGATGTCTAGCTTGTATTGCTTCTAATTTTGTTGAATTCCATCTGCTTACTTTACACATTATACTTGAATAAGACACGTGTTCCTGTTTCTAGAACATACAATATCTGTCTATCACACCATGTTCTTACATCAAATTACTACTATTGTGTAACCTGCAACAATCACTTATCATAAGACACGTTTGACTTCGGAGTGTGATATAGGTTACATCTCACATTCTTTTCTAGCTTGTACTACTAATTTGTTGAAATGGCACTTATGACGAGATAGTTTTAACTTGGTAGAGTGATATTCATTGGATCTTTCATATGGTGTCTAGCTTTCATTGCTTCTAATTTGCTGAAATGCCTTCTCCTTAGTCTACACATCGTAAGCTGTGAATATGCAATGGCACTAATGACGAGAAACCTCTAACATGGTAGTGTGATGTTGTTTGCATCTTGCATATGATTTATTTCTTGTACTGCTTCACATTTGTTTAAACTCCATTTATGATGAGACACTGTTAACTTGGCAGAGCGATATTTGTAGCATCTTTCATATGGTGTCTACCTTCCATTGCATTGCTTCTAATTTGGTGAAATGTCTTCTTCTTAGTTTACACATCATAGTTCTGGTTATCTCTTTCGTCCTGTTTTTCATACATATTACATCCTCCTATCATGTGGTTGTCTAACATCAAAGTTCAGTTCGTCTGCATCACGCATCAATTTGTTCCGAAGAACTAAATTGTTATTCGTTTTTCTTGTCGGCTTGACTTAACATGGCACAGAGAAAGTGGAAGAAACACAGAATGGCAGGGAATGAGAAGCGGATGAATCTTGCAGATTCTGCTGGTACTAATGGTGCAATAGAAGGTCAAAGTCCAGCGGAAAATTCTACAAACACGGCATCCCATGCTACACGAGTTGCAAAAAAGCCAAACAGAAACAAATAGCTGCCACCAAACAAGCAGAGACAACCCTAGTTCTTGCAACACCTACCACAGTACTACTAGCTGCACGACTTACTCGTGTGTCAACTGAGCTAGCAGCACGTTCCCAAGCTCCCTTGCCACCTGACACTACTTCCCAAACACTCTTGACACAAGATGAGTTGGCAATATCAGATGAACCTTGTGAGTTTCAACAGCAAGAAGATAGTTGCTGGAGTCAAGTTACAGTTGCATGCTTCTTTATATGTAGTCTCACAGTTTGATGTACACTAACACTTCCTATGTTCGTTGTTGGACTAGCACCTAGGCGCAAGAGGAAACAAACATCAGGGGTAATGCTCGATAGGTTAACTAAATCTAGAGGAGGAAGAATGGAGATCCGTTTTGAGGTAGGTTTAAAAAGGCCACGTCATGCTACAGAGTCAGCCAAGTTAGTATCAGAGGCAGCGGTTGCCATTAGGTGTCCTGTAACACCCTTGATGCGACTATATCTCCCATGTGTCGAGGCACAACTTAGAGGCATAATCGCATTGAAGGCATATGTCGCAAGTTAGGCAATCTTCACAACATCCCATGTAATATAAATCATAAAGGGGAGATAACATAGTTGGCTTACACTCGCCACGTCAATCAAGTACATAAATAACATTACATCAACCAAACACTCATGGCCCGACTACGGCGCCAAAATAAAAGAGAACCCAACATGCAACAACGGTCCCAATCACCCCCAACTGGGCACCACTACTGATCATCGGGAAAGGAAACATAGTAACGTTGAGAGTCTTCGTCGAACTTCCCACTTGAGCTCATACGCATCTGCTGGAGCGAATTCATCAGGCCTGCATCTGGTGTAATAGTAATCTATGAGCCAAAGGGACTCAGCAATCTCGCACCTTCGCGATCAAGACTATTTAAGCTTGTAGGTAAGGCAAGGTAAATATGTGGAGTTGCAGCAAGCGACTAGCAAGTATGGTGGCTAACTTATTCGCAAAAGAGAGCGAGAAGAGGAGGCAAAGCACGAGCGAGAAACTAGAGACAACCTGCGCAAACATTACTCCAACACCGTGTCCACTTCCCGGACTCCGCCGAGAAGAGGCCATCACGGTAACACACTCAGTTGATTCATTTTAATTAAGTTAAGGTTCAAGTTATCTACAACCGGACATTAACAAATTCCCATCTGCCCATAACCGCGGGCACGGCTTTCGAAAGTTCAAATCCCTGCAGGGGAGTGCCAACTTAGCCCATGACAAGCTCTCACGGTCAACGAAGAAATAGAACTCCTCCCAAGACATTCCGATAAGACTCGGTAACTCGGTTCTTCAAGACACTTCGACAGGTTAAACAAGACCAAGCAACACCGCCCGAATGTGCGACAAATCCCGATAGGAGCTGCACATATCTCTCTCAGGACACACTCAGATAAGACACACTACGAGTAACCAACCTCAAGTTGCCCGAGGTGGCCCCGCAGTCTACTCGGTCGGACCAACACTCAGAGGAGCACTGCCCGGGGGGTTAATAAGATGACCTTGGGCTCCGGAACCCAAGGGAAAAAAGGCTAGGTGGCGAATGGTAAAACCAAGGTTAGGGCATTGCTGGAAAAGCTTTAATCAAGGCGAACTATCAAGGGGTTCCATTATAACCCAACCGCGTAAAGAACGCAAAATCGGGAACATAACACCGATATGACGGAACTAGGGAGGCAAGAGTGGAACAAAACACTAGGAGAGAGGCCAAGCCTTTCCACCTTTACCAAGTATATAGGTGCATTAAGATAACAAGATAATATAATGATATCCCAACAAGAAAATAAATATTCCAATAAGGAACGGCCTCCGATCTTCACCTGCAACTAGTAACGCTATAAGAGGGGCTGAGCAAGCGTAACATAGCCAATCAACGGTTTGCTAGGACATGGTGGTTAGAGGTTTGACATGGCAATTAGGGAGGCTTGAAAGCAAGTGGTAGGCATCATAGCATTGGCATAGCAAAAGAGCGAGCAAACTAGCATAGCAAAGATAGTAGTGATTTCGAGGGTATGATCATCTTGCCTGCACAGTTGTCAGAGTTGACTGGATCCTCGAAAGCAAACTCAACGGGCTCCTCGTTAGCGAACTCGTCTCCCGGCTCTACCCAAACAAGACAAACAAGCAACAAGGATACAATCAACCATGTGCAAGACCAAGCAATATGATGCAATGATGATATGCTATGCGGAATGCGATGCGGGATGCAAAATGCAAGATATGACAGGAAATGCATGAACCTGGACTCAACTTGGAAATCCAAGTGTGCCACTGGAAAGATGAGACGAAATCGTTTGAAAACTATATAAAGAACGCCGGAATCGGAGTTGCGGTTTGGAAATGGCAAGCGATTCAAATATGACACCGGTCTGCGATTAACAGCAAGTAGCCAACTAAATGCAATGAGATGAACATGCTACAGCAACCAAATATGACAACAAAATACATGGCAGGGATGCACACAAGATGCTTAACAAAAGTCTAGCACTGAGCTACGGCCAATTCATCCATTAACAGGTTCAAACAAGCATGGCAAAAATGCATATGGAAAACAGATCTCAGACTTAGTGAAATTAACACTTGTCTGGAATTTCAGATCAGGTAGCCCTCTTTGGAGCCACAAAACTACATGCTACAAGACCTGAACATGGCAAAGTAAAACATGGCATGGAGCTACTCAAAGAGCTTAACAAAAGTCCCTTAGTGACCTTGAGCCAAAAGGGATCAGAAAATACAATTGCAAGCATGTGAACATAGCAAAAACATAATCAGTTTTCAGACTTAGTGAAAACTGGCACATGCTGAAATATAACTCAAGTAGGCATGTTTATGAGCTCGATGCACTCACTACGGTGCAAGTCATGGCAAGACAAGCATACATCCATCAAGAAGGCACAAAATGCAAGCTATACATGGCAAGAACAATAACATAGCATGCACGGATCAATTAAACAACACCGACAAAATTGCAAACAAGTTGACAATCTGCCCAGATTCACAAAGTAGCAAAAGTAGAGCTCGATTGACTCAAGCTAGGGTGCTCCATAATTGCAAACAAAGACATGGATGGATAGAGCACTACAATATTAACAAAACATCCTTATTGATCATCCTCAAAAGAGGCACGGATCACTAGGAAACAACAAGAACATATGGCATCATGAGATAAACAGCTCCAGGACTTAGTGCAATTGCTAAGTCCCTGAAAACAGAATTACTAAGTGCACCACTTTGCAAGCTTGCACTAGTCACCACACACATCACAAAAATACATGGGTTGCACCTCTGGAAAGATGACAAAACCCTTAACAAAACACATGTAGAGCATCAGGGCATATCATGCACACATTAATCGTGGCAAAAATGACAAAAACCTAAACGGAGCAGCAGATCTGACAATAATCTCAAGTAGCCCTCTACTAATAGCATTTCGGGCATCAAGATGAACTCAAATGAAAATGATGCAATGGTATGAAATGATGTACTCTCTGAGATGAACATTTTGATATGCTATATGCATGAATCGGAGTTACGGATGCAAAGTTACGGAGCCGTGAACATGAGCACATGGACTGAGATTTTCTGGACTTAGACGAAATTTACCACCGGATCTAGGGTTTGACCCGGCACGGAATCCAAGGACGGCGGCGCGCGCACTGTTCACGCCGGAGTTGACGGAGCTCGCCGGAGCAGGAAGACGGCGGCGAGGTGCTCCCGGGCCGGATCCGGCCGGCGGGGAGCCGGAGAGGCGGCGGGGCGGCGGCCACGGCGCGGCGGCGGCGGTTGGAGGCGGCGGGCGCGGACGCGGCGGCGGCGGCGGCCGGAGGCGGCGGCCGGGCGAGGCGGCGGCGGCGGCAGCTGGGCGAGGCGGCGGCGCGGGGCGCGGCGCGAGGCGGCGGCGGCAGCTGGGCCGCGGGGGCCTCACCTAGGCCGGGCGGGCCGGCGGCGGTGGGAGGTGGCGGCTGCCACGTGGCGGCTTCGAAGTGGCGCGGCGGCTATGTCCGGCCGGGTCGGACAATGTACGGCGCGGCGCGGGGGCGATTTAGGGTTTCGGGGAGAGGGGATCCGGGACATTTCGAGGGGGACCTATTTATAGGCATAGGAGGAGCTAGGAGAGTCCAAATGAGGTGCGGTTTTCGGCCACGCGATCGTGATCGAACGCTCTAGAAGATGGAGCAAAGTTAGGTGGGTTTTGGGCCAAATTGGAGGGGTGTTGGGCTGCAACACACACGAGGCCTTTTCGGTCCCTCGGTTAACCGTTGGAGTATCAAACGAAGTCCAAATGATACGAAACTTGACAGGCGGTCTACCGGTAGTAAACCAAGGCCGCTTGGCAAGTCTCGGCCCAATCTGGAAATGTTTAATCCCCACACACGAAAGAAAGCTAGAAATGGCCACCGGAGGAGAACGAAGCGCCGGAATGCAAAACGGACAACGGGGAAAATGCTCGAATGCATGAGACGAACATGTATGCAAATGCAATGCACATGATGACATGATATGAGATGCATGACAGCGATAACAACACACGGAGAAAAAGACCCGAACCCGAGGAAATAAAATATCTTAACGCCGGAAATGGCAAGGGTTGGAGTACAAATTGGGAAAGTTACATCCGGGGTGTTACAACACTCCACCACTACGAAAGGATCTCGTCCCGAGATCTAGGACTGAAAGAACACCGGGTACTCAGAACGGAGGTGATCCTCGCGTTCCCAGGTAGCTTCACAGTCGGAATGGTGTGACCACTTGACTTTGAGAAATTTGATTGACTTGTTGCGAGTCTTGCGTTCAGTCTCTTCAAGAATAGCAACTGGGTGCTCACGATAGGAGAGATCTTCTTGGAGCTCAATGTCCTCGAAGTTGACGGTGCGGTCAGGAGTCTTGAAGCACCTTTGAAGCTGAGAGACATGAAACACGTCATGAACATTTGCAAAGTTTGAAGGAAGCTCGAGTTGATAGGCAAGGTCGCCTCTCTTGCTGACAATCTTGAAAGGTCCCACGTATCTAGGGGCAAGCTTCCCTTTGATACCGAAGCGACGAGTACCTTTCATAGGAGAGACTCGGAGGTAAACATGATCTCCAATCTCGAAAGCCAAATCACGGTGCTTACTATCATAGTAGCTCTTCTGGCGGGATTGGGCTGCTTTGAGGTTATCTCGAATGACTTTGCACATTTCCTGTGCCTCTGTGATTAAGTCATTACCCAAAAGCTGACGTTCACCAGTTTCAGACCAGTTGAGAGGGGTACGGCACTTCCTGCCATATAGAATTTCAAAAGGGGCCTTGCCCGAACTTGCTTGAAAACTGTTGTTGTAGGAGAATTCAGCATAAGGAAGACAATCCTCCCACTTCATGCCGAAGGAGATCACACAAGCCCTGAGCATATCTTCAAGAATCTGGTTGACACGCTCGACTTGACCGCTAGTTTGAGGATGGAAAGCTGTGCTGAAGCGGATGTTAGTGCCCATGGCCTTCTGAAAAGAATCCCAAAACTTCAAGGTAAAGATGCTGCCACTGTCTGAAGAGATCACTTGTGGAATACCGTGCAGAGAGACAATACGAGAGGTATAGAGTTCCGCCAATTGAGCTGCAGTGATCGACTCTTTGATAGGCAGAAAGTGAGCCACTTTGGTGAGTTTATCGATGACAACGAATATAGCATCATTGCCACGCTTGGACTTTGGAAACCCAGTCACGAAGTCCATCTCAATGTGGTCAAACTTCCATTCTGGAATGGCAAGAGGTTGGAGGAGACTAGCTGGCCTTTGGTGTTCTGCCTTCACTCTTCTGCAGACATCACATTCATTCACGAATTGAGCGATCTCGCGCTTCATTCGAGTCCACCAATAAGCTTGCTTAAGGTCCTGATACATCTTCGTGCTCCCAGGGTGGATGGAGAGGAGAGAATTGTGAGCCTCGTTCATGATCACTTTACGAAGGTCACCTTTGGGTACAATAATACGATCCTCGAAGAAGAGAGTGTCCTTGTCATCAAGGCGGTAGCACTTGTACTTGGACTGACTCTTAGCAATCCCAATCTTCACCTTTTTCACCGTAGCATCAAGAAGCTGAGCTTGGCGAATCTGGTCTTCCAATGTAGGAGAGACTAAAAGGTTGGCGAGGAAACCTTGAGGAATAACTTGCAGATTAAGTTTGCAGAAAGCTTCACAAAGCTCGGGTTGATAAGGCTTGAGAATCAGACTGTTGCAGTAAGCTTTCCTGCTCAATGCGTCAGCAATCACATTAGCCTTGCCTGGAGTGTACTCGATACTCGGATTATACTCTTGAATCATTTCGACCCATCAAGTTTGCCTGAGGTTGAGATTAGGCTGAATGAAGATGCACTTGAGACTCTTGTGATCAGTGAAAATGTCCACTTTTCTTCCCAATAGAAGATGTCTCCAAGTCAAAAGAGCATGCACAACTGCCGCCAACTCGAGATCATGAGTGGGGTAGTTCTTCTCATTAGGCTTCAACTGGCGAGATGTATAAGCAACAACTTTCTTCTGTTGCATCAATACTGCGCCAAGACCTTGGAGAGAGGCATCACAAAAGACCTCGTACGGCTTGGATTCATCAGGCGGAGTCAGAACTGGAGCAGTGATCAATTTCTCTTTCAAAGTGTTGAAAGCAATGTCACACTCCGGAGACCAAACGTACTTGACGTGCTTCTGGAGAAGATTTGAGAGAGGCTTCGCGATCTTAGAAAAGTTTTCAATGAATCTTCGGCAATAGCTTGCGAGACCGAGGAAGCTACGGAGTTGCTTCACGTTCTGAGGAGGTTCCCAATTCACAATTGCAGACAACTTCTCAGGATTCACGGCAATGCCCTTGGCAGAGATGATATGACCAAGATAAAGAACCTCATCAAGCCAAAATTCACACTTGGAGAACTTGGCGTAGAACTGATGTTCTCTGAGCTTATCAAGAACCAAACGCAAATGCTTGGCATGATCTTCCTTGTTCTTCGAGAAAACCAGAATGTCGTTGAGATAGACCAAAACGAAGTCATTGGTGTAGGCGTTGAAGATGAAGTTCATCATGCGAGAGAACATCGGAGGAGCATTGACGAGGCCAAAAGACATGACAGTGTATTCATATGAACCAAAGCTTGTCCTGAAAGCCGTCTTGGGAATATCTTGCTCACGGATTCGAATCTGATGATAACCCATACGGAGATCAAGCTTGGAGAATACTTGAGCACCTTTGAGTTGTTCGAACAGCTCATTGATGTTGGGAAGTGGGTATTTGTTATTTATGGTCTTCTTGTTCACTGGACGGTAATCAACACAAAGTCGGTCCGTTCCATCCTTCTTCTTCACAAAAAGAACACCACAACCCCACGGAGAAGAACTAGGCCGGATGAGACCCATTTTCTCTTGAATATCGAGTTGCTTCTTCAGCTCCTTCAACTCTTCAGGTCCGAGCTTGTAAGGACGCTTGCACACAGGTTCCGTGCCAGGCTCAAGATCAATAACGAATTCAACTGGCCGATGCGGAGGCATTCCTGGAAGCTCTTCTGGAAAGACGTCTTTATATTCGCAAATGACTTGAATTTGCGAGATGGCATCCAATTCACCCTTCTCATTGAGAGAAAACAGACGGATGGTATTATCCCGAGCGGCAAAGACAATAACATCCTCAGACGAATGAGTCAATTGAATCTGCCTGGCAGCACAATCAAGATGTGCCTTGTGCTTAGAAAGCCAATCCATTCCGAGAATAAGATTAATATCCGAGTTACCAAGAACCACCGAAGAAGAGAGAAACTTGTAATCACCCAATGTGATAGAGATATCGGGAGCAACCAAACTAGAAGTCAAAAGCTTGCCAGGAGAAACAACTTGCATGACTTTGGGCATGATCTCGGTATCAACATTGTGCTTCGATGCAAAAGGACATGACAAAAAGGAATGCGATGCACCAGTGTCAAAAAGAACTTTTGTAGGAACATCGTTAATAGGAAGGTTACCCATGATCACATCTGACGAGTCCTCTGCCTGAGCTGCATTCATCAAGTTGACCTTGGTGGGCTTGGGGTTATGCTTGACCATAGCTGTACTTGCCGATCTGACAGGAGGAGGAGGAGGAAGACGCCTCTGGTTGAAACACTTGTTGGCATAGTGACCCTTCTATTGGCACTTGTTGCACGTGACCTCTGAAAGCGGACGGTGATACGGAGCACTCGATCTTGGAGCTTGAGACGAAGTCTTGTTCTGAAAGCCAGGGTTGGGTGGGTGGGAAGAACCACTGCCACCTTTACTCTTCTGCTGATACGGCTGATGGAACGGAGGAGGAGGAAGCCAATACTTCTGCTTCTTGGCCACTTGAGTAGAGGAAGAAGGAGTAACATCTCTAACTCGCTTCTTGGAAGCATCACACCTCAACTGAGCAGCCTCTTGCTTCAATGCCATGTTGTAGAACTCATCGTACCTCAAGGGCTCGAAGAGAACAAGAGCTAGCTGAATTTCTTCTCTGAGACCACCCCTGAACTGGAATATCATGCTCTTCTCATCAGGGACGTCCTACTTGGCAAAGCGGGCGAGCTTCTGAAACAACTTGTTGTAGTCATACACAGACAAAGAGCCTTGCTTCAGATTGCGGAATTCCTCACGCTTGCTTTCAACCACGCTCTGAGGAACATGATGAGCTCGGTAATCTCGATGGAAATCATCCCAAGTGATAACACGTCCACCTCTGGAATCCTTGTACTGCTGGAACCATTCTGCAGCTTGATCTTTGAGTTGGAAGGAAGCGAACTTAACAAAGTCCTCAGGCCTGACGTTACTGCACTCGAAATGCTTGCACAGATCCACAAGCCAATCGTCAGCATCGGTTGCCTCAACACAATTGCTGAAAGTCTTTGGCCCGTTAGCAAGGAACTGGTTGAGTGTAGCAAAGTGATTCTGATTGCTGCCTTGATTCCCTTGGTTGCCTTGATTGCGCTCTTGGAGAATTTGCATGATCAACTGTGTGTTTGCATTGGTTGCGGCCATCACAGCTTGCCATGCCTCTGGAGGAGGTGGAGGTGGTGGCGGATCAGGATTCGGAGTCGTGCGCGTTGGAGGAGCCATCCTGAAGAGGTTGACGTCCATTAGCACATTGATAGATAAATATTGAAGCTGAATCCAACAGAATGAAAATTGCAACATATAGCCTTCACATCCGAACAAAATGAACGAATGCATTCCTCTTGAAATGGTCACATATCCATAAATTGAGAAGCCACGTAGAATTAAGGTAGAGAAATAAATCAACAAGGTATGGATCAAGAACGAATAATCGGTAAGAAATCCCAATCTCAAACCAATATCCGTGGAAGAAGAACTAGAGCTACTAGAATTCCCACCTATGAAACTCCCGAACCTTTCCGGTTATGCAATCAGGTGTTGGGGATACAGGGGAAGCATAATATCTCACCCAAACTAGCAAATCCTACATCCAGCTGTATCCATCCTTCAACACATAACCAAGAAAACTTCGGAAACCATCTACCTCGACCTTCGAAAAGCATCCGTTATACAAGTTATGGCGATACTCCCGAACTCCCAACCCAGTACTGGGTGGCATCGAGGTTATCTCACCAACGAACTACATAAAAGAGATTTTCGATGTCGGCGTACTAAACTCAGGTATTCCAGAACTGCAACGATAAAATTATGATGACAACACCTCAGAGCTCAACTCCCCGAGACACTTCCACTAAACCCCTGACAGGAGGCACCAAGACAATGTTCTCATCATAAAGCCATCGGAAAGATTCCAAGATACCCGCGTGATCCTAAAATTTTTTTAGTGAAATTTGAGAAGAGAAGAGTCAAAACTCTACACCGGGATGCCTTACCAGAGCGATGAGGAGACTGGGAAGTAAAAAGAATTCCTAAACTCTCCGATACATAATTCCTAAATGACTCAAAACATTTTTCTAGACATAACTCGGCCACTAAAAACGATCAAGAAATGGGGCTCCTAAGGTCGGGGAAGGCTCTGATTACCAACTTGTAACACCCTCGATGCGACTATATCTCCCACGTGTCGAGGCACGACTTAGAGGCATAATCGCATTGAAGGCATATGTCGCAAGTTAGGCAATCTTCACAACATCCCATGTAATATAAATCATAAAGGGGAGATAAAATAGTTGGCTTACACTCGCCACGTCAATCAAGTACATAAATAACATTACATCAACCAAACACTCATGGCCCGACTACGGCGCCAAAATAAAAGAGAATCCAACATGCGACAACGGTCCCAATCACCCCCAACTGGGCACCACTACTGATCATCGGGAAAGGAAACATAGTAACGTTGAGAGTCTTCGTCGAACTCCCACTTGAGCTCATACGCATCTGCTGGAGCGGAATCATCAGGCCCTGCATCTGGTGTAATAGTAATCTATGAGCCACAGGGACTCAGCAATCTCGCACCCTCGCGATCAAGACTATTTAAGCTTAAAGGTATGACAGGGTAAAAACATGTGGAGCTGCAACAAGCGACTAGCAAATATGGTGGCGAACTTATTCGCAAAAGAGAGCGAGAAGAGGAGGCAAAGCGCGAGCGAGAAACTAGAGAACAACCTGCACAAACATTACTCCAACACCGTGTCCACTTTCCGAACCCCGCCGAGAAGAGGCCATCACGGTAACACACTCGGTTGAATTCATTTTAGTTAAGTTAAGGTTCAAGTTATCTACAACCGGACATTAACAAATTCCCATCTGCCCATAACCGCGGGCACGGCTTTCGAAAGTTCAAATCCCTGCAGGGAGTCTCAACTTAGCCCATGACAAGCTCTCATGGTCAACGAAGGAATGGACCTCCTCCCAAGACGTTCCGATCAGACTCGGTATCTCGGTTACTCAAGACACTTCGACAGGTTAAAACAAGACCAGCAACACCGCCCGAATGTGCCGACAAATCCCAATAGGAGCTGCACATATCTCTTTCTCAGGACACACTCAGATAAGACATCCTACGAGTAAAACCAACCCTCAAGTTGCCGCGAGGTGGCCCCGCAGTCTACTCGGTCGGACCAACACTCAGAGGAGCACTGGCCCGGGGGGGTTAAATAAGATGACCCTTGGGCTCCGGAAACCCAAGGGAAAAAAGGCTAGGTGGCGAATGGTAAAACCAAGGTTAGGCATTGCTGGAAAGGCTTTAATCAAGGCGAACTATCAAGGGGTTCCCATTATAACCCAACCGCGTAAGGAACGCAAAATCCGGGAACATAACACCGATATGACGGAAACTAGGGAGGCAAGAGTGGAACAAAACACTAGGAGAGAGGCCAAGCCTTCCACCCTTTACCAAGTATATAGGTGCATTAAGATAACAAGATAATATAATGATATCCCAACAAGAAAATAAATATTCCAATAAGGAACGGCCTCCGATCTTCACCTGCAACTAGTAACGCTATAAGAGGGGCTGAGCAAAGCGGTAACATAGCCAATCAACGGTTTGCTAGGACATGGTGGGTTAGAGGTTTGACATGGAAATTAGGGAGGCTTGAAAGCAAGTGGTAGGCATCATAGCATTGGCATAGCAAAAGAGCGAGCAAACTAGCATAGCAAAGATAGTAGTGATTTCGAGGGTATGATCATCTTGCCTGCACAGTTGTCAGAGTTGACTGGATCCTCGAAAGCAAACTCAACGGGCTCCTCGTTAGCGAACTCGTCTCCCGGCTCTACCCAAACAAGACAAACAAGAAACAAGGATACAATCAACCACGTGCTAGACCAAGCAATATGATGCAATGATGATATGCTATGCGGAATGCGATGCGGGATGCAAAATGCAAGATATGACAGGAAATGCATGAACCTAGACTGAACTTGGAAATCCAAGTGTGCCACTGGAAACATGAGACGAAATCGTTTGAAAACAATATAAAGAACGCCGGAATCGGAGTTGCGGTTTGGAAATGGCAAGCGATTCAAATATGACACCGGTCTGCGATTTATAGCAAGTAGCCAACTAAATGCAATGAGATGAACATGCTACAGCAACCAAACATGACAACAAAATACATGGCAGGGATGCACACAAGATGCTTCACAAAAGTCTAACACTGAGCTACGGCCAATTCATCCGTTAACTGGTCCAAACAAGCATGGCAAAAATGCATATGGAAAACAGATCTCAGACTTAGTGAAATTAACACTTGTCTGGAATTTCAGATCAGGTAGCCCTCTTTGGAGCCACAAAACTACATGCTACAGGACCTGAACATGGCAAAGTAAAACATGGCATAGAGCTACTCAAAGAGCTTAACAAAAGTCCCTTAGTGACCTTGAGCCAAAAGGGATCAGAAAATACAATTGCAAGCATGTGAACATAGCAAAAACATAATCAGTTTTCAGACTTAGTGAAAACTGGCACATGCTGAAATATAACTCAAGTAGGCATGTTTACGAGCTCGATGCACTCACTATGGTGCAAGTCATGGCAAGACAAGCATACATCCATCAAGAAGGCACAAAATTCAATCTAGACATGGCAAAAACAATAACATAGCATGCACGGATCAACTACAACAACACCGGCAAAATTGCAAACAAGTTGACAATCTGCCCAGATTCACAAAGTAGCAAAAGTAGAGCTCGATTGACTCAAGCTAGGGTGCTCCATAATTGCAAAAAAAGACATGGATGGCTAGAGCACTACAATATTAACAAAACATCCTTACTGATCATCCTCAAAAGAGGCACGGATCACTAGGAAACAACAAGAACATATGGCATCATGAGATAAACAGCTCCAGGACTTAGTGGAATTGCTAAGTCCCTGAAAACAGAATTACTAAGTGCACCACTTTGCAAGCTTGCACTAGTCACCACACACATCACAAAAATACATGGGTTGCACCTCTGGAAAGATGACAAAACCCTTAACAAAACACATGTAGAGCATCAGGGCATATCATGCACACATTAATCGTGGCAAAAATGACAAAAAACTAAACGGAGCAGCAGATCTGACAATAATCTCAAGTAGCCCCCTTCTAACAGCATTTCGGGCATCAAGATGAACTCAAATGAAAATGATGCAATGGAATGAAATGATGTACTCTCTGAGATGAACATTTTGATATGCTATATGCATAAATCGGAGCTACGGATGCAAAGTTACGGAGCCGTGAACATGAGCACATGGACTGAGATTTTCGGGACTTAGACGAAATTTACCACCGGATCTAGTGTTTGACCCGGCACGGAATCCGAGGACGGTGGCGCGCGCACTGTTCACGCCGGAGTTGACGGAGCTCGCCGGAGCGGGAAGACGGCGGCGAGGTGCTCCCGGGCCGGATCTCGCCGGATCCGGCCGGCGGGGAGCCGGAGAGGCGGGGGGGCGGCGGCCACGGCGCGGCGGCGGTGGTTGGTGGCGGCGGGCGCGGACGCGGCGGCGGCGGCGGCCAGAGGCGGCGGCCGGGCGAGGCGGCGGCGGCGGCGGCTGGGCGAGGCAGCGGCGCGGGGCGCGGCGCGAGGCGGCGGCGGCAGCTGGGCCGCGGGGGCCTCGCTTGGGCCGGGCGGGCCGGCGGCGGTGGGAGGTGGCGGCTTCCACGTGGCGGCTTCGGAGTGGGGCGGCGGCTATGTCCGGCTGGGTCAGACAATGTCCGGCACGGCGCGGGGGCGATTTAGGGTTTCGGGGAGAGGGGATCCGGGACATTTCGAGGGGGGCCTATTTATAGGCATAGGAGGAGCTAGGAGAGTCCAAATGAGGTGAGGTTTTCGGCCACGCGATCGTGATCGAACGCTCTAGAAGATGGAGCAGAGTTAGGTGGGTTTTGGGCCAAATTGGAGGGGTGTTGGGCTGCAACACACACGAGGCCTTTTCGGTCCCTCGGTTAACCGTTGGAGTATCAAACGAAGTCCAAATGATACGAAACTTGACAGGCGGTCTACCGGTAGTAAACCAAGGCCGCTTGGCAAGTCTCGGCCCAATCCGGAAATGTTTAATCCCCACACACGAAAGAAAGCTAGAAATGGCCACCGGAGGAGAACGAAGCGCCGGAATGCAAAACGGACAACGGGGAAAATGCTCGAATGCATGAGACGAACACGTATGCAAATGCAATGCACATGATGACATGATATGAGATGCATGACAGCGATAACAACACACGGAGACAAAGACCCGAACCCGAGGAAATAAAATATCTTAACGCCGGAAACGGCAAGGGTTGGAGTACAAATTGGGAAAGTTACATCCGGGGTGTTACATGTCATGTACGTATCCTCCCAACATGGATTCAGTACAGGAATGACAAAGACGAAACCCAGTTCAACACCTTCCTCGACCATGTATCTGTAAGTATGGTTATGTATGGAAACTACTAATATCGTCTTGTTCTGTCCCATACTTTCTAGGTTGCTGATAATGAGACTCCCATAATTTTCAACAGATGAGGTTCAAGTTGGATAGCCAAGATGATGCAACCAGACAAGCTTGCACCCATGTTTTCAAGTCTGCTCTGCGACAGTATCGGTATAACTTGAGGAAAACTCACTTTGAAGGCAAGGCTAACAGTGAACTTTCCCAAACATCTCCGGTGGAAAATATATCGGATGAAGACTGGAGGGGCATTGTTAAACACTGGTCTGATCCGAAGTATCAGGTACATTATATATATATGTGATCAGATCACATGTTGAAGTCCTATTTACGCATGTGCCACACAAATCTATCTTCTTGTAGGTAAATTGTTCAAAGAACAAGGCCAACCGTACGAAAGTGAAATTCCAACAGACGACAGGATCTCGTAGCTATATTGCACACTGCGAGGCTCTTGTAATTAGCTGATGTTTCACTCTTTCCGTTATACCATATTATCATATCTATATTGACTTGTTCGAAATGCAGAGGAAAGCCCGCAAGGACCAAAAAGTACCTAAACCAAATGTCGTGGAAATCTTCAAGGACTGTCACACCAGCAAGAAGAAGGGCATGACTACACCAGTCAAAGCCGCTGTTGTAAGTCCTTAATCCTCATTCCTTTTAACTACTACTTACTCTGACTTGTGCCTTGAACTGCATGGTTTACAGCCAATGTCTATTACTCTTTTCAATTTTATACACAATTGTCTTAGCATATCATTGCACCTTACAAGGTTTAAAAGAAATGAGTGATGTTCCTTTGATCTTGACCCGTAATCTAGTTCCGTGCTGGACTTGCCCACACAACGTTACAATTGCATGTTTGTCTGTTCTTAGTTGTTTTGTGATATGAATGATGTCATACTATGCTTACCGTATTATAAACTTCGTCTCTTTATCCTTAGCCCTCAATACAATGTGAAGAAATAGACAATACATTAGCGATGGTACATGGTCATATGTTTGGAACCTGGTTTTATTATGTACTTTGCAATAAAATACAACTAATATTTACATGGGTTCACCAGAATAAGTTCTGTATATAGACCAAAGCTATTTTGTTTGGTTTTGCTGCCTCCTTAATATCTTCTGTTCTGGTACTACTAATGTAAAACCTCAACTTTTCAGCAAGCTATGGAAAAAAATGGTGGAACTGCCACCTCTTGAAGGTGGCGAGGCAACTATAACCGCAATGTCAACTCTTGCTGCAGTGGGTTAGTACATGTCCACTAACAGTGCCAAAAGCACGTTCCTGCATAATACTGGGTTGGTTGTTAAGGCAATATCGTCCAAACTGCCTCATGATCAAGATATGCAAGCTCAAAGCAATGTTGTATCTGCGCTCCAGACACAAGTCCATTCCCTAACAGAGACCCTTTGTGAAACAAGGAGAAACATTGCTCAATGTCGTCAAGATATGCATGGTTTTGAAACCGACTATCAGACATTTGTTATGTTGTTTAGGAGCCTAGGGGAAATAAAGGCGAGGGTTATGGTGCTCCATCGGACAATATATCATGAAAACGTAACAGTCAGGTCAAATGAACTGAGCTTCTGAACTTCTGGTGGTGCATTTATCTGCTAGCCTGTTAAGTTTTATGCCAACCTTCCTTTTGTTATATAGTTGTAATTTGTTTTGGTGTGATACAAAATTTATTCTTAACGTGCAGCCACCGGCTGAAGAAAACAGCAAGCCATTTTTGTATAGTGTAGGGTGTTCCCTATATTTGCACTGGTGGCGATCTTTGATGCCGAGTGGATGTAATCTGTGCAATCGCCTTAATAGCCTAGAGTTAGTTTCGGCCTTATTTATTTCCTAGTCTTCTTTTTCCCTGGTTTGCTAGTGGTTGCAACTACCATGGGCCATATACGGGCCGTAGGATTCATGGGTCTCCTATGGGCCGTCGATAAATGGGCCTGTAATCGGTGTGCCTCGGGCCGTCGGATAAATGGGTCTACATGGGTCGTAATCAGGTGTAATTGGTATCGGCCCAGCATGGTAACAGGACGTTAACAGGCCGTAGGACAGCAGAGGCTTAATTCTGTCATAGGCATAACGGGTCGTTAATGGGCCAGAATATAGGACGGGCTGGAAACGGCGCAACGGGTTAACAGGCCAGAAACGGGCTGACTCTTGCCATGGGCCAAATTTGGCCCATTAGGGTAACAGGCCAGTAACGGCCGACTTGCCATGGGACGAATTTGGCCCATTAGGGGAGCAGGCCAGTAACGGGCCGACTCTTGCCATGGGCCGAATTTGGCCCATTAGGGGAACAGGCCAGTAACGGGCCGACTCTTGCCATGGGCCAAATTTGGCCCATTAGGGGAACAGGCCAGTAACGGGCCGGAAGTAATCGAGGGCCAAAAAGGAGCCCAAGAATGTATGGGCCATCAATAGGCCGAAAGCTAACACGGGCTGGAAACGGCCCATGTAAATCACGGGCCGTTAACGGGTATAAAGAAAATTACTGTTCATTACGGGCTAGAGTCACCGTGGGCCTGTAAAGGGCCAAAAGATACGAAGGCCTCATATGTGCCGAAAGACGTCATGGGCCATACATGGGCCGAAAGTGAAATGGGCTGGTGTTATATTCGACGGCCCACATGATATTGTTGGGCCGATTTCCTTTAGGGCCTAACGGGCCGTAAGTTAACGGGCCGTAAAATGGGCTATTTGCGAAGAGACCGTTAACAGGCTTTTCATGGGCCAGCCCATTAACTTTTGGCCAAGTCAAATGGGTCGTATTTGTAAGCTAAATGGGCCAGTGGTGGGCCGTGGCACGTGTCGACATATCATAGGCGCCTATCTGACCCACTGACGAGCTGACATGTGTTTTGTCCGGCCAATAAGAATTTTACACGTGGAAATTTCCCATTGGTCGGGGCTGTTAACGGGTTATCGGAACCAAAACCTGACCCGATAGCTTAACGGCGTTCCGTTACGGTGGATGCCACGTGTCGGTCACCCTTGACGAAAGCACTTCTGTGACACGAGATTTATCGTCATGGAAGTGGACACTTCCGTGATGATAATTTTGGCAATGTCATGGAACACTTCTACGACAGCACAGGTATGACTATCTTGATTCTGTCATAAAATCGTCATGGATGTACATGCATGACAAAAAACGCGACCTACTATGACAAACACGTATCATCACGAAAGTGTATTTTTTTTGTAGTGTGACTATCAGCAATGGGATAAATTATACCTGCCTCAAGAAGCTTTAGTATTTATTTTCTTGCCACTTCTTTCATCTTAGGATTTAACCATCATTGGTGATCAACAGCTGGTTTAGCGTCCTTCTCCAATTTTATTTTGTGCTGGCATAGAGTGGGACTAATGCCCTTAAGATCATCAAGAGTATATCCAATAGCAGCACGGTGCTTCTTCAGATTTTTCAATAATTTCTTTTCTTCATGCTCTAAAAGGTTAGCACTAATAATAACAGGATATATCTCTTTCTCATCAAGATAAGCATATTTAAGAGTATCAGGTAAAGGTTTAAGCTCAAACACGGGATCACCTTTAGGTGGAGGAGGATACCCTAGGATTTCAACAGGCAAGTTGTGTTTCAAAATAGGTCAGTGTTTAAAGAATACTTCATCTATTTCCCTTCTTTCATTCATAAACATATCATTTTCATGGTCTAGCAAATATTGTTCTAAAGGATCACTAGGAGGCACGGCAATAGAATCAAGACCAATAATTTCATCTTTACTAGGCAATTCTTTATCATGGGGTTGTCTACGAAATTTAGCAAAATTAAACTCATGAGACATATCCCCTAAACCAACAGAAACAATATCCTTATTGCAGTCTATCTTAGCATTAACAGTATTCAAGAAGGGTCTACCAAATATAATGGGACAAAAGTCATCTTGTGGGGAACCAAGAACAAGAAAATCAGTAGGATATTTAACTTTCCCACACAAGACTTCAACATCTCTAACAATCCCAACTAGTGAAATAGTATCTCTATTGGCAAGCTTAATTGTAACATCTATCTCTTCTATCTCAGCAGGTGCAATATCATGCATAATTTCTTTGTATAAGGAATGAGGTATTGCACTTGCACTAGCACCCATATCACATAAGCCATGATAGCAGTGATCTCCTATTTTAACAGAAATAACAGGCATGCCTACAATAGGTCTATGTTTAGTTTTAGTATCAGGTCTAGCAATTCTAGCAGATTCATTGCAGAAGTAAATAACATGCCCATCAATATTATCGGCCAATAGATCTTTAACCATAGAAACACTAGGTTCAACTTTAATTTGCTCAGGGGGTTTAGGTGTCTTAATATTAATTGTGTTAACCACAGTTGAAGCTTTAGCATGATCCTTTATTCTAACAGGGAAAGGTGGTTTCTCAATATAATCAGTAGGAACAACAGGATCATTATAAGTGATAGTCTTTTCTTCAACTTTAATAGGTGCAACTACTTTTAGTTCAATGGGAGGATTATATTTAAACCACTTCTCCTTAGGGAGATCAACATGAGCAGCGAAGGATTCATAGAAAGAAGCTACTATCTCAGAGTCAAGTCCATATTTAGTGCTAAATTCACGGAAAGCATCGGTATCCATAAAAGATTTAACACAATCAAACTTAGGTGTTATACCTGACTCCTTACCTTCGTTGAGGTCCCAATCTTCAGAGTTGCGTTTAATTCTTTCCAATAAATCCCATTTGAATTCAATAGACTTCATCATAAAAGATCCAGTATAAGAAGTATCAAGCATGGAGCGATTACTAAGAGAAAGCCGAGCATAAATTTTTTGAATAATCATTTATTTTATTTTGAGAGCTCATGATTGGGACATGAATATAACATTGACTTAAGCCTCACGCAAGCTTGAGCAATGCTTTCTCCTTTGCGAGGCCAAAAATTATATATATAATTACGATCACGGTGAACAAGATGCATAGGATAAAACTTCTGATGAAATTCCAATTTCAATCGGTTGTAGTTCCATGATCCCATATCATCACATAGCCTAAACCATGTCAATGCCTATCCCTTCAAAGATAAAGGGAAGACCTTCTTATTGATAACATCCTCGGGCATACCTTCAAGCTTAAATAATCCACAAACTTCATCCACATAGATTAGGTGCAAATCAGGATGTAATGTTCCATCTCCTGTAAAAGGATTAGCTAGCAGTTTCTCTATCATACCTGAAGGAATTTCAAAGTAAACATTTTCAGTAGGTTTAGTAGGTTGAGGAGCAACTCTTTGCTCTACTGGTCGGGGTGAAGATACCCCGAACAAGCCCCTCAAAGGATTATGTTCCATAGTAACAAGTGATAGTAAATTTCAGCACACTACATAAATTTTTCTTTACCAAATTCCACCTACCAAAGGCGCTTCACTCCCCAGCAACGGCGCCAGAAAAGAGTCTTGATGACCCACAAGTGTAGGGGATCTATCGTAGCCTTTTTGATAAGTAAGATGTCGAACCCAATGAGGAGAAAAAGGAAATGATAAGCGGTTTTCAGCAAGGTATTCTCTGCAAGCACTGAAATTATCGGTAACAGATAGTTTTGTGGTAAGGTAATTTGTAACGGGTAACAAGTAATAAAAGTAAATAAGGTGCAGCAATATGTCCCAATCCTTTTTGTAGAAAAGGACAAGCCTGGACAAACTCTTATATAAAGGAAAGCGCTCCCGAGGACACATGGGAATTATCGTCAAGCTAGTTTTCATCACGTTCATATGATTCGCGTTCGGTACGTTGATAATTTGATATGTGGGTGGACCGGTGCTTGGGTACTGCCCTTACTTGGACAAGCATCCCACTTATGATTAACCCCTATTGCAAGCATCCGCAACTACAACAGAAGTATTAAGGTAAACCTAACCATAGCATGAAACATATGGATCCAAATCAGCCCCCTATGAAGCAACGTATAAACTAGGGTTTAAGCTTCTGTCACTCTAGCAACCCATCATCTACTTATTACTTCCCAATGCCTCCCTCTAGGCCCAAACAATGGTGAAGTGTCATGTAGTCGACGTTCACATGACACCACTAGAGGGATGACAACATACATCTCATCAAAATATCGAACGAATACCAAATTCACATGACTACTTATACACTACTAGGGAAAACCTTATACACAGAATATTACCAAAAGCGCTTTTCAAAATACGACGCTACTGCTATTTAGCAACAACGTGTGCCGGAAAAACGCGCTACTGAAAGAAAAATAGCAGTAGCGCGTCATCTCTAAACCGCGCTACTGCTCTAATTGCCAAGACCTCGCCGTCCAGCTAGTTATAGCTGTAGCGCCTTACACCGTATCGCGATACCGCTATTCTCCTTACCTGTAGCGCTTTTTCATACCCGCGCTACTACTAACCCTACCTTATCACCACGCGGCCGACCCTCTCTCTCACCCTCTCAGTCACTCTCGCCCGCGCCGATAACCATTGTCGTTCGTCGTCGCCGCCGCCGCCGTCGTCCGCCCGCCACCGAGGTACTCCCTCCTTCCGTCCCTCCTCCTCCCACCGCGCCCTCCACCCTCCTCCTCCCACCGCGCCCTCCTCCCTCCGCATGCGGCTGCCCCCTCCTCCCTCCTCCGCCGGCAGCCCTCCTCCCACTGCCCCTTCCTCCTCCTCCTCCAGCCGGCCCCCCCCCCCCCCCCTCCGCCCCCCCCCCCCCCCCCCCCCCCCCCCCCCCCCCCCTTGTCTCTGTTTTTGCAAATCGTAGGTAACTAGTTTATTTAGCAAGTGATTAATATAACTAGCCTATTTATATTAAGTGCTTAATGGACCTAGTTTATTTAGTAAGTGCTTAATAGAACTAGTTTATTTAGTAAGTAGTTAATAAAACTAGTTTATTTAGTAAGTAGTTAATAAAACTAGTTTAATTAGTGTTAGGATTATATATAAGATATTTTCGATTTTTTCATATTTTGAACCATTGAAATGCAATGACCATCGATAAGTGGCCTATGTTTTGCCGGAGTGTTGATTAATTTCCGTTCTGGCAAATTTCAGGCGCTTGATGTGTCCTTTTTTAGCAAAGGTCATGCCGGATTTTTTGGGTTTTGCTGTCGAGTTATAATCTCTGAATTTTGAACACAGCAGATGTCTGATGACGATGGAATCCCGGAGTTTGGGTACTGCTATGATGACCGGGGTGTGTGCGACAGGTTTCCTCACCTGCAAAATGATAGATTTTTCACCGTGAAGCTGGAAGAGACCTTCGATGTTTGTACGGTATGCAACGACAAGCATTTCATCGTAATTAATATCATCACTTGTGGTTCTTTTGTTCAACATGTAATTTATGGATTTTTTTTCAATTCGATTAGTACATCCCGTGCCATGCTAGACCATATGTATTGGAGAAGCTTGGTTTTGGTTTAGATGACTTTGAGAATGTGGAGACGAGGAGGGCTCACTTAAGAACTAGACATGGTTACGAGTTTCTGGTTAAGTTCTACAATGCGGTCGATCGCTCCCATTTCGGTTGCTCTAATTGGGAAGCTCTCTGCAAGGCATATGGATTTGAGGAGGGAATGCGAATAAGATTTGATATTCGTCCCGAAGATTATGATGATGATGATGATGATGATAATATCGACATCTGGGTGGATGTGGATATGCCTCCAGTTTTGCCTAGATGTGAGTTTGTCAAACTAATTTGTTAAGTTCAGTAATTTATGTTGATAATTTAAAAATATTTGGTGTTCGTCCATACTAAACTTATTTATTTATAATTTTCAGCTTATTTCTTATCTTCAAGAAATACTCGGAAGGTAGTAGACAACACATACTACAGCTATGACTCCAAGCTTAATTGTGAGGAGAAAGGTTATCTTGTCTCATTCATAGAAGATGCTGAGGCCTTCAAAACCAGTCACTCTATTAGCCAAAATTATACTAGATACGTGCCACTAGTCCATACATTGCTTGATGATAACTTCATTTCTAAAAACTTGGTAAGATTTTGTTAATGATGATAACTTCATTGCATACATTATTCTTAAATAAACCATTGCTAACTATATATGTTACTATTTTGTTTTTGAACAGAGGCTCCCGAAGCAGGTTGTGCCTGACATGCTATTTACCGAAGGTGATATAAATATGGTTAGCTTATGACCACCTCCTTCGGAGGCTTACCATACTTCATGCTTGATTTCTTCAAACGATGGAAGGCTCAAAATCAAAGAATGGAGCAAAGTGATGAATGCGCACACGCAAATAATTGGAGACAAAATGAATGTGCGCAAGCCACAAGTTAGAGATAGGTTTATGTCCATTCTTCATTATGGTGAAGGACCGGTTTATCTGTTTTATGGTATTTTAGCTAGGAGAGAGGAGTAGGTCCTAAGTATTAAGAACAATTAGTTAGTGTTGATTATATATGACTCCAATGTCTTAGACTTGATGGTGATGTTGAGTAGGAGTAGTGACTATGAGTACTATGATGATGATGAGGACGAGTTGTTATTATAACTAGTGACGAAGTTGTTATATGATGTCCCATCATGGACGAAAATGATGATTATGAGGAGTTATATGACAATGATATATTATGATGATAAGTTGTTAATGATATTATGATGATGATGAGAAGTTATTATGTCATTTGGTGAAAGAACCGCCAATTAGTTTCAAATGGATGGATCCAAGGTGACCATTGGTTACTTTGGATACATGCACTTGAAACTAATCCAAGGTTATTTCACCTAGTGATTTAATAACTCATTACGATGTAAAAACAATCTCTAAATTGCTACTGTATGAAAAATTGTATACAGGTATATGAATACGACCTAAAATTCAAAAGAAATGGAATAGGGAATAATAGTAATAGCGGTTGTTTTCGAAAGCGCTACTAATAATTAGCAGTAGCGATTGACTTGGAAAGTGCTACTACTAAGTAGATATATCAGTAGCGAGTGCCAGTAGGCGCTACTGCTAAGCATTAGCTGTAGCGCCTTATCAGTAGCGCGCTTACCCACGCTACTGATAGGCCAAAAACCAGCGCTACTGCTAGGCTTTTCCCTAGTAGTGATAGCAAGATTCTCCCATGTCCTCGGGAACAAACGTAACTACTCACAAAGCATATTCATGTTCATAATCAGAGGGGTATTAATATGTATAATGGATCTGAACATATGATTTTCCACCAAGTAAACCAACTAGCATCAACTACAAGGAGTAATCAACACTACTAGCAACCCACAGGTACCAATCTGAGGTTTAGATACAAAGATTGGGTACAAGAGATGAACTAGGGTTTGAGATGAGATTGTGCTGGTGAAGATGTTGATGGAGATTGACCCCCTCCCATTGATAGGATCATTGGTGATGATTTCCCCCTCCCGGAGGGAAGTTTCCCCGGCAGAACAGCTCGGCCGGAGCCCTAGATTGGTTCCGCCAAGGTTCCGCCTCGCGGCGGCGGAGTTTCGTCCTGTGAGCTTGCTTATGATATTTTCCTCGATGAAAGACTCCATATAGCCAAAGATGGGAATCAGAGGGCCACCAGGGGGCCCACGAGGCAGGGGGGCGCCCAGGGGGTAGGGCGCGCCCCCCACCCTCGTGGACGGTGCGTGGCTCCCCTCTGGTACTTCTTTCGCCCAATATTTTTTATATATTCTGAAATGTGCTCCCGTGAAGTTTCAAGACTTTTGGAGTTGTGCAAAATAGGTCTCTAATATTTGCTCCTTTTCCAGCCCAGAATTCCAGCTGTCGGCATTCCCCCTCTTCATGCAAACCTTGTAAAATAAGAGAGAATAGGCATAAGTATTGTGATATAATGTGTAATAACAGCCCATAATGCAATAAATATTGATATAGAAGCATGATGCAAAATGGACGTATCAGCCCCCGAAGGCCTAGTCCGAATTGGACTAGGGGGAGTGCTACCTCTTGAGCACTGTGTTGGTTTTCCCTTGAAGAGGAAACGGTGATGCAGCAAAGTAGCGTAAGTATTTCCCTCAGTTTTTGAGAACTAAGGTATCCATCCAGTAGGAGGCAACACGCAAGTTCCTCGTACCTACACAGACAAATAAGAACCTCGCAACCAACGTGATAAAGGGGTTGTCAATCCCTTCACAGTCACTTACGAGAGTGAGGTCTGATAGAGATGATAAGATAATAGTTTTGGTATTTTTATGATAAAGAGTAAAAGTAAAGATTGCAAAATAAGAAGTAATGGAAATAGCTTGTTGACGGGAGATTAATATGATGGAGAATAGACCCGGGGGCCATAGGTTTCACTAGTGGCTTTTCTCAAGATAGCATAAGTATTACGGTGGGTGAACAAATTACTGTCGAGCAATTGATAGAAAAGTGAATAATTATGAGAATATCTAGGCATGATCATGTATATAGGCATCACGTCCGTGACAAGTAGACCAACTCCTGCCTGCATCTACTACTATTACTCCACACATCGACCGCTATCCAACATGCACCTAGAGTATTAAGTTCATAAGAACAGAGTAACGCATTAGGTAAGATGACATGATGTAGAGGGATAAACTCAAGCAATATGATATAAACCCCATCTTTTTATCCTCGATGGCAACAATACAATACGTGTCATTTCCCTTTCTGTCACTGGGATCGAGCACCGCAAGATTGAACCCAAAGCTAAGCACTTCTCCCATTGCAAGAAAGATCAATCTAGTAGGCCAAACCAAACTGATAATTCGAAGAGACTTGCAAAGATAACCAATCATGCATAAAAGATTTCAGAGAAGAATCAAATATTGTTCATATATAGACTTGATCATAAACCCACAATTCATCAGATCTCGACAAACACACCGCAAAAAGAGTTACATTGAATAGATCTCCAAGAAGATCAAGGAGAACTTTGTATTGAGATTCAAAGAGAGAGAAGAAGTCATCTAGCTAATAACTATGGACCCGAAGGTCTGAAGTAAACTACTCACACATCATCGGAGGTTTCATTCCGTTTATATTTCCCTCTGGATCACGTTTGTTCCAAAAATCATGTTCCCGAAGGTTTCATTCCGTTTATATTCCGTTTGATATTCCTTTTCTGCGAAACACTGAAATAGGCAAAAAAACAACAATTTGCACTGGGCCTTGGGTTAATAGGTTAGTCCCAAAAATAATATAAAAGTGTAAAATAAAGCCCATTAACATCCAAAATAGGAAATATAATAGCATGGAACAATCAAAAATTATAGATACATTGGAGACGTATCAAGCATCACCAAGCTTAATTCCTACTCGTCCTCGAGTAGGTAAATGATAAAAACAGAATTTTTGATGTGGAATGCTACCTAACATAATTCTCAATGTAATTTTCTTTATTGTGGCATGAATATTCAGATCCGAAAGATGCAAGGCAAAAGTCTAATATTGACATAAAAATAATAATACTTCAATCATACTAACTAAGCAATTATGTCTTCTCAAAATAACATGGCAAAAGAATGTTCATCCCTATAAAATCATATAGTTTGGTCATGCTCCACTTTCGTCACACAAGAATGCTCCCATCATGCACAACCCCGATGACAAGCCAAGCAATTGTTTCATACTTTAGTAATCTCAAACTTTTTTCAACTTTCACGCAATACATGAGCGCGAGCCATGGACATAGCACTATGGGTGGAATAGAATATGATGGTGGGGGTTATGTGGAGAAGACAAAAAAGGAGAAAGTCTCACATTGACGCGGCTAATCAATGGGCTAGGGAGATGCCCATCAATTGATGTCAATGCAAGTAGTAGGGATTGCCATGCAACGGATGCACTAGAGCTATAAATGTATGGAAGCTCAACAAAAGATACTAAGTGGGTGTGCATCCAACTTGCTTGCTCACGAAGACCTAGGGCATTTGAGGAAGCCCATTGTTGGAATATACAAGCCAAGTTCTATAATGAAAAATTCCCACTAGTATATGAAAGTCACAAAACAAGAGACTCTCTATCATAAAGATCATGGTGCTACTTTGAAGCACAAGTGTGGAAAAAGGATAGTAGCATTGCCTCTTTTAATTATATTTTTTGGGGCCTTCCTTTTTTTATTTGGCCTTTCTCTTTTTTTTATTTGGGACAATGATCTATTAATGATTATCATCACACTTCTATTTATTTACAACTCAATGATTACAACTCGATACTAGAACAAAGTATGACTCTATATGAATGCCTCCGGCGGTGTACCGGGAAGGGCAATGAATCAAGAGTGACATGTATGAAAAATTATGAACGGTGGATTTGCCACAAATACGATGTCAACTACATGATCATGCAAGGAAATATGACAATGATGATATGTGTCATGATAAACGGAATGGTGGAAAGTTGCATGGCAATATATCTTGGAATGGCTATGGAAATACCATAATAGGTAGGTATGGTGGCTGTTTTGAGGAATATATAAGGAGGTTTATGTGTGACAGAGCGTATCATATCACGGGGTTTGGATGCACCGGCAAAGTTTGCACCAACTCTCAAGGTGAGAAAGGGAAATGCACGGTACCGAAGAGGCTAGCAATGATGGAAGGGTGAGAGTGCGTATAATCCATGGACTCAACATTAGTCATAAAGAACTCACATACTTATTGCAAAAATCTACAAGTCATCAAAAACCAAGCATTACACGCATGCTCCTAGGGGGATAGATTGGTAGGAAAAGACCATCGCTCATCCCCGACCACCACTCATAAGGAAGACAATCAAATAACACCTCATGTTTCAAATTTGTTACACAATGGTCACCATACGTGCAAGCTACAGGACTTGCAAACTTCAATGCAAGTATTTCTCAAATTCACAACTGCTCAACTAGCACACTCTAATATTACCACCTTTATGTCTCAAAAAAATTATCAAGTATCAAACTTCTCCTAGTACTCAATGCACTTTTTATGAAAGTTTTTATTATACCGATCTTGGATGCCTATCATATTAGGACTACATTCATAACCAAAGAAAATTACCATGCTGTTCTAAGGGACTCTCAAAATAATATAAATGTATCATGAGAGATCAATAATTTCTATAAAATAAAACCACCACCGTGCTCTAAAAGATATAAGCGAAGCACTAGAGCAAAATTATCTAGCTTAAAAGGTATAAGTGAAGCACATAGAGTATTCTAATAAATTACAATTCATGTGTGTCTCTCCCAAAATGTGTGTACAGCAAGGATGATTGTGGTAAACTAAAAGTCAAAGACTCAAATCATACAAGACGCTCCAAGCAAAACACATATCATGTGGCGAATAAAAATATAGCTCCAAGTAAAGTTACCGATGGACGAAGACGAAAGAGGGGATGCCTTCCGGGGCATCCCCAAGCTTAGGCTTTAGGTTGTCCTTGGATTTTACCTTGGGGTGCCTTGGGCATCCCAAATCTTAGGCTCTTGCCTCTCCTTGTTCCATAATCCATCAAATCTTTACCCAAAACTTGAAAATTTCACAACACAAAACTTAAAAGAAAATCTCGTGAGCTCTGTTAGTAAAAGAAAGCAAACCACCACTTCAAGGTACTGTAATGAACTCATTATTTATTTATATTGGTGTTAAACCTACTGTATACCAACTTTTCTATGGTTCATAAACTCTATTACTGGCCATAGATTCATCAAAATAAGCAAACAACACACGAAAAACAGAATCTGTCAAAAACAGAACAGTCTGTAGTAATCTGTAGGTTTAGAATACTTCTGGAACCCCAAAAATTCTAAAATAAATTTCTGGACGTGAGGAATTTATCTATTAATCATCTTAAAAAATAATTAACTAAATAGCACTCTCCAGTAAAAAAATGTCAGCAAATCTCGTGAGCGCTAAAGTTTCTTTTTTTTACAGCAAGATCGCAAAGACTTTCCCCAAGTCTTCCCAAAGGTTCTACTTAGCACAAACACTAATTTAAAAGCATACAACCACATCTAAACAGAGGCTAGATGAATTATTTATTACTAAACATAACCAAAAAGCAAGGAACAAAAATAAATGGGTTGCCTCCCAACAAGCGCTATCGTTTAACGCCCCTAGCTAGGCATAAAAGCAAGGATAGATCTAGGTATTATCATCTTTGGTATGCAATTCTTCAATAGAACACTTATAACCCTTAAGAGTTTCCTTCTTTTTATTAATGATTAAACTCTGAGTAAAGAAATCAAGAAAATCATTTGTAGCAAAAGGTTCCTTAACGATAGCGAGAAAGTTGGGGTGAACACTTATGGATTTGAGATCCGCATTTTCCTTATTAGAAGTTTCACCCTTATTTTTAGGAACATACATTAGTTTGGAAAATTTGGTAGGAGGAATTTAAGTATTCCTTATGGTAGAAAAAGCAGACCCTAAGTTGGTAATAATACCCTCAAGCTTATCAATTCTAGTGGAATCTTGGTCTATTCTTTCATTAACTATGGGTTCTTTTTCTTTAAAACTTTTCAAAGTAACTCCTACCTTAGATCCATATTGGGTAATTTGGTTGTGGATCTTTTTATCCAAATTCTCAATCAATTCAACAGTGGCAACTTTATTTTCAAGAATATCGAGCCTTTGCATAACATGTTCCAAAGTTAACATAGTTCCATTAACCAAGAGGGGTGGTGTGCCAAAAAAATCTATCATAGCATTATAAGAATTAAAAGTGTGGCTACCCAAGAAATTTCCTCCGGTAATGGTATCAAGAATATATCTATTCCAAGGAATGATGCCAACATAAAAATTGTGAAGAAGAACAGAAGTGGATTGCTTCCTAGTAGATTTATTCTCCGCATTGCAAATTCTATACCAAGCATCTTTTAGATTTTCTCCCTCCCTTTGTTTAAAATTAAGGACTTCATTCTCGGGAGATAAATGAGTGGATAAAAGACTAGCCATAACGACAAAGAAAACGAAAGAAAAAGCAAACGGAAAAAGAGGGCGAATAAAACGGCAAGGGTGAAGTGGGGGAGAGGAAAACGAGAGGCAAATGGCAAATAATGTAATGCGAGGGATAAGAGTTTGTGATGGGTACTTGGTATGTCTTGACTTGTGCGTAGACTCCCCATCAACGGCGCCAGAAATCCTTCTTGCTACCTCTTGAGCACTGCGTTGGTTTTCCCTTGAAGAGGAAAGAGTGATGCAGCATGGTAGTGTAAGTATTTCCCTTAGTTTTTGAGAACCAAGGTATCAATCCAGTAGGAGGCCACACACAAGTCCCTCGTACCTACACAAACAAATAAGAACCTCGCAACCAACACGATAAAGGGGTTGTCAATCCCTTCATGGTCCCTTACGAGAGTGAGATCTGATAGAGATGATAAGATAATAGTTTTCGTATTTTTATGATAAAGAGTAAAAGTAAAGATTGCAAAATAAAAGGTAATGGAAATAGCTTGTTGATGGGAGATTAATATGATGGATAATAGACCCGGGGGCCATAGGTTTCACTAGTGGATTCTCTCAAGATAGCATAAGTATTACGGTGGGTGAACAAATTACTGTTGAGCAATTGATAGAAAAGCGAATAATTATGAGAATATCTAGGCATGATCATGTATATATGAATCACATCCGTGACAAGTAGACCGACTCCTGGCTGCATCTACTACTATTACTCCACACATCGACCGCTATCCAGCATGCATCTAGAGTATTAAGTTCATAAGAACAGAGTAACACATTAGGTAAGATGACATGATGTAGAGGGATAAACTCAAGCAATATGATATAAACCCCATATTTTTATCCTTGTGGCAACAATACAATACGTGTCGTTTCCCTTTCTGTCACTGGGATCGAGCACCGCAAGATTGAACCCAAAGCTAGGCACTTCTCCCATTGCAAGAAAGATCAATCTAGTAGGCCAAACCAAACAGATAATTCGAAGAGACTTGCAAAGATAACCAATCATGCATAAAAGATTTCAGAGAAGAATCAAATATTTTTCATAGATAGACTTGATCATAAACCCACAATTCATCGGATCTCGACAAACACACCGCAAAAAGAGTTACATCGAATAGATCTCCAAGAAGATCGAGGAGAACTTTGTATTGAGACTCAAAGAGAGAGAAGTCGTCTAGCTAATAACTATGGACCCGAAGGTCTGAAGTTAATTACTCACGCATCATCGGAGGGGCCATGGAGTTGATGTAGAGGCCCTCCATGACCGATGCCACCTCCGGCGGAGCTCCGAAAAAGGCCCCAAGATGGGATCTCTTGGGTACAAAAGGTTGCGGCAATGGAAATAGGGTTTCGTGGTGCTCCTGGTTGTTTTCAGGGTATATGAGTATATATATAGGAGGAAGAAGTAGGTCGGTTGAGCCACGAGGGGCCCAGGATGGGGGAGGGCGTGCCCAGGGGGGTAGGCGTGCCCCCTGCCTCGTGGACACCTCGTTCGTTTCTTGACGTCCACTCCAAGTCCTCTAGATCACGTTTGTTCCAAAAATCACGTTCCCGAAGGTTTCATTCCGTTTGGATTCCGTTTGATATTCATTTTCTGCGAAACACTGAAATATGAAAAAAAAATAGCAATTTGCACTGGGCCTTGGGTTAATAGGTTAGTCCCAAAAATAATATGAAAGTGTAAAATAAAGCCCATTAACATCCAAAACAGATAATATAATAGCATGGAACAATCAAAAATTATAGATACGTTGGAGACGTATCAGGGAGGGGCGGCGCCCCCTCCTTCCTTCTCTTCTCTATTCCCTTTCCTTCTCTCCTACTCCTACTACATGGATGGGGGGAATCCTACTCCCGGTGGGAGTAGGACTCCCCAAGGTGCGCCATAGTAGAGGGTCGGCCCTCCCCCTCCTCCACTCCTTTATATACGGGGAGGGGGCATGATACGTCTCCAACGTATCTATAATTTTTTATTGCTCCATGCTATATTATCTACTATTTTATACATTATTGGGCTTTATTATCCACTTTTATATTATTTTGGGACTAACCTATTAAGCGGTGGCCCAGCCCAGAATTGCTGTTTTTTGCCTGTTTTAGGGTTTCGAAGAAAAGGAATATAAAACGGAGTCCAAACGGAATGAAACCTTCGGAAACGTGATTTTCTCATCAGATAAGATCCAGGAGACTTTGACCCTCCGTCAAGGAAGCCACGAGGTGGTCACGAGGGTAGGGGCGCCCCCCTAGGGCGCGCCCCCCTACCTCGTGGGCCCCTCGAAGCTCCACCGACATACTTCTTCCTCCTATATATATCCATGTACCCCCAAACGATCGGGGATGGAGCCAAGAACCTAATTCCACCGCCGCAACTTTTTGTATCCACGAGATCCAATCTTGGGGCCTGTTCCGGAGCTTCACCAGAGGGGGCATCGATCACGGAGGGCTTCTACATCATCATCCAAGCCCCTCCGATGAAGTGTGAGTAGTTTACTTCAGACCTACGGGTCCATAGCTAGTAGCTAGATGGCTTCTTCTCTCTTTTTGGATCTCAATACAATGTTCTCCCCCTCTCTTGTGGAGATCTATTCGATGTAATCTTATTTTTGCGGTGTGTTTCTTGAGATCGATGAATTGTGGGTTTATGATCCAGTCTATCTATGAATAATATTTGAATCTTCTCTAAATTCTTTTATGTATGATTGGTTATCTTTGCAAGTCTCTTCGAATTATCAGTTTGGTTTGGCCTACTAGATTGGTTGTTCTTGCCATGGGAGAAGTGCTTAGCTTTGGGTTCAATCTTGCGGTGTCCTTTCCCAATGACAGAAGGGGCAGCAAGGCACGTATTGTATTGTTGCCATCGAGGATAACAAGATGGAGTTTTTATCATATTGCATGAAATTATCCCTCTACATCATGTCATCTTGCTTAAGGCGTTACTCTGTTTTTAACTTAATACTCTAGATGCATGCTGGATAGCGGTCGATGAGTGGAGTAATAGTAGGAGATGCAGAATCGTTTTGGTCTACTTGTCTCAGACGTGATGCCTATATACATGATCATACCTAGATATTCTCATAATTATGCTCAATTCTGTCAATTGCTCAACAGTAATTTGTTCACCCACCATAGAATACTTATGCTCTTGAGAGAAGCCACTAGTGAAACCTATGGCCCCCGGGTCTCTTTCTCATCATATCAATCTCCATTACTTTATTATTGCTTTGTTTTTACTTTGCTTTTCCTTTATTTACTTTGCATCTCTATACCAAAAATACCAAAAATATTATTTATCATCTCTATCAGATCTCACTTTCGTAAGTGACCGTGAAGGGATTGACAACCCCTAAGCGCGTTGGTTGCATTGAGCTATTGTTTTTGTGTAGGTATGAGGGACTCGAGCGTAGCCTCCTACTGGATTGATACCTTGGTTCTCAAAAACTGAGGGAAATACTTACGCTACTTTGCTGCATCATCCCTTCCTCTTCGGGGAAATCCAACGCATTGCTCAAGAGGTAGCAAGAAGAATTTTTGGCGTCGTTGCCAGGGAGTCTACGCAAAAGTCAACATACCAAGTACCCATCACAATCCCTATCTCCCGCATTACATTATTTGCCATTTGCCTCTCGTTTTCCTCTCCCCCACTTCACCCTTGCCGTTTTATTCGCCCTCTCTCTCTCTATCCTCCCTCTCTATTTGCCTCTTTTGCCCGTTTGCTCTTTGTTTGCTCATGTGTTAGTTTGTTTGCTTGTCGTTATGGCTAGTTCTTTACCTTCTGCCTCTATGTCTGAAACTGGGGATACTATTGTCGATAATAATTTTGATGCTCCTACTAAAGAACCCACTATCTCACATATAAAAAGATTTCGTGTTGGTAGTGGTAATATTATTGGAAAGGGAGTTATTCAAGATTTCTTTACTTGTGCCGGTGCTTTACCTTCTATGGGTAGTTCTATTCTTCATAGAACTAGTAGTCTTGCGGACGCTATTGCCATGCTTGTAGTTGAACTTGAGAGGCAATTCATGCACTTGCATCCTTCTATACAAAGGATTTTCCTAGAATTTTCTAATATTGAGCATTCTTCTGTTAAGCGTGCCGTTACTATATTTTTGGCTTATGATTTTCGATTCATAATTAAAGAGGCCAAAGAAATCTTTGCGCATTATAGGGTGGATGCTTGCCGTCCTCCCATAGAGACTATCCTATTTGATCAAGAAGAAATAATGCGCTTTCAATCTCTAGACTATGTTGCTTTCAATGAAAATCTTAGAAAAAAGGGTTCCTACCAATGTTTTAGTTGATAGAATTTCTGAACTTAATGATGATTTAGCTATTCGAGATAATGAATTGGGATATTCTCTTGAATATAGGCTCACAAAGTTCTGTCAAAAGAATGCTTATAATGATGAATTGGTTGTGCAATATGAAGGACCAAAGGAGGAACCTATACCTCCCAAGGTTGATCTTGGAGACTTTTGTCCCAACAAATTTATCCCTTTTTATTACTTTTGCTTGCCTCAAAGAAAACTTGCTGCTGAACGTAGAGAATATGAAATGAGTTTTAACAATCTATCTTATTATTATGGCAATACCTATATCTATTCTTGCTTGTTATGCCTAGCTAGGGGCGTTAAACGATAGCGCTTGTTGGGAGGCAACCCAATTTTATTTTTATTCCTTGCTTTTTGCTACTGTTTAGTAATAAATAAATTAGTGTTTGTGCCAAGTGGAACCGTTGGGAAGACTTGGGGAAAGTCTTGTTGAACTTGCTGTAAAAAACAGAAACTTTAGCGCTCATGAGAACTGCTGTCATTTTTATTTGGAAAGTGATATTTAGTTAATTATTTTTGAAGATGATTAATAGATAAATTCCTCACGTACAGAAATTTATTTTAGAATTTTTAGGGTTCCAGATCTTGCGCTAGCTACAGATTACTACAGACTGTTCTGTTTTTAACAGATTCTGTTTTTCGTGTGTTGTTTGCTTATTTTGATGAATCTATGGCTAGTAAAATAGTTTATAATCCATAGAGAAGTTGTAATAAAGTAGTTATAACACCAATATAAATAAATAATGAGTTCATTACAGTACCTTGAAGTGGTCTTTTGTTTTCTTTCGCTAACAGAGCTCACGAGATTTTCTACTTTAAGTTTTGTGTTGTGAAGTTTTCAAGTTTTGGGTAAAGATTTGATGGATTATGGAACAAGAAGTGGAAAGAACCTAAGCTTGGGGATGCCCATGGCACCCCCAAGATAATCTAAGGACACCTAAAAGCCAAAGCTTGGGGATGCCCCGGAAGGCATCCCCTTTTTCATCTACTTCTATCGGTAACTTTACTTGGAGCTATATTTTTATTCACCACATGATATGTGTTTTGCTTGGAGCGTCTTTTATGATTTGAGTCTTTTCTTATTAGTTTAACATGATCATACTTGCTGTACACACCTTTTGAGAGAGCCATACATGATTTGGAATTTGATAGAATACTCTATGTGCTTCACTTATATCTTTTGAGCTTTATAGTTTTGCTCTAGTGCTTCACTTATATCTTTTAGAGCACGGTGGTGGATTTGTTTTATAGAAACTATTGTTCTCTCATGCTTCACATAGATTATTTTGAGAGTCTTAATAGCATGGTAATTTGCTTAAAATCCTAATATGCTTGGTATGCAAGATTAATAATAAAACTTTCTTATGAGTGTGTTGAATACTAAGAAAAGTTTGATGCTTGATGATTGTTTTGAGATATGGAGGTAATAATATCAAAGTCATGCTAGTTGAGTAGTTGTGAAATTGAGAAATACTTGTGTTGAGGTTTGCAAGTCACGTAGAATGCATGTATAGTAAACGTTATGCAACAAATTTGAAACATGAGGTGTTATTTGATTGTCTTCCTTATGAGTGGCGGTCGGGGACGAGCGATGGTCTTTTCCTACCAATCTATCCCCCTAGGAGCATGCACATAGTGCCGAGGTTTTTGATGACTTGTAGATTTTTGCAATAAGTATGTGAGTTCTTTATGACTAATGTTGAGTCCATGGATTATACGCACTCTCACCCTTCCATCCTTGCTAGCCTCTTCGGTACCGTGCATTGCCCTTTCTCACATTGAGAGTCGGTGCAAACTTCGCCGGTGCATCCAAACCCCGTGATATGATACGCTCTTTCACACATAAACCTCCTTATATCTTCCTCAAAACAGCCACCATACCTACCTATTATGGCATTTCCATAGCCATTCCGAGATATATTGCCATGCAAATTTCCATCATTCCGTTCATCATGACACATTCATCATTATCATATTGCTTAGCATGATCATGTAGTTGACATAGTATTTGTGGCAAAGCCACCGTTCATAATTCTTTCATACATGTCACTCTTGGTTCATTGCATATCCCGGTACACCGCTGGAGGCATTCATATAGAGTCACCTTTGTTCTAGTATCGAGTTGTAATCATTGAGTTGTAAATAAATAGAAGTGTGATGATCATCATTATTAGAGCATTGTCCCAAGTGAGGAATAAATAAAAAAAGTCCCAAAAAAAGAGAAGGCCCAAAAAAATTGAGAGAAAAAGAGAGAAGGGACAATGTTACTATCCTTTTACCACACTTGTGCTTCAAAGTAGCACCATGATCTTCATAGTAGAGAGTCTCTCATGTTATCACTTTCATATACTAGTGGGAATTTTTCATTATAGAACTTGGCTTGTATATTCCAACAATGGGCCTCCTCAAGTGCCCTAGGTCTTCGTGAGCAAGCAAGTTGGATGCACACCCACTAGTTTCTTTTGTTGAGCTTTCATACATTTATAGCTCTAGTGCATCTGTTGCATGGCAATCCCTACTCCTTGCATTAACATCAATCGGTGGGCATCTCCATAGCCCATTGATTAGCCTCTTTGATGTGAGACTTTCTCCTTTTTTGTCTTCTCCACATAACCCCCCTCATTATATTCTATTCCACCCATAGTGCTATGTCCATGGCTCGCGCTCATATATTGGCGTGAAAGTTTATAGGTTTGAGATTACTAAAGTATGAAACAATTGCTTGGCTTGTCATCGGGGTTGTGCATGATGAGAGCATTCTTGTGTGACGAAAATGAAACATGACTAAACTATATGATTTTGTAGGGATGAACTTTCTTTGGCCATATTATTTTGAGAAGACATAATTGCTTAGTTAGTATGCTTGAAGTATTATCATTTTTATGTCAATATGAACTTTTGTCTTGAATCTTTCGGATCTGAATATTCATGCCACAATTAAGAAGAATTACATTAAAATTATGCCAAGTAGCACTCCGCATCAAAAATTCTATTTTTATCATTTACCTACTCGAGGACGAGTAGGAATTAAGCATGGGGATGCTTGATACGTCTCCAACATATCTATAATTTTTGATTGCTCCATGCTATATTATCTATTGTTTTATACATTATTGGGCTTTATTATCCACTTTTATATTATTTTTGGGACTAACCTATTAACCGGAGGCCCAGCCCAGAATTGCTGTTTTTTACCTGTTTTAGGGTTTCGAAGAAAAGGAATATCAAACGGAGTCCAAACGGAATGAAACCTTCGGAAACATGATTTTCTCATCAGATAAGATCCAAGAGACTTGGACCCTCCGTCAAGGAAGCCACGAGGTGGTCACGAGGGTAGGGGCGCCCCCCCCCTAGGGCGCGCCCCCTGCCTCATGGGCCCCTCTAAGTTCCACCGACGTACTTCTTCCTCCTATATATATCCACGTACCCCCAAATGATCGGGGACGGAGCCAAAAACCTAATTCCATCGCCGCAACTTTCTGTATCCACGAGATCCCATCTTGGGGCCTGTTCCGGAGCTCCGCCGGAGGGGGCATCAATCACGGAGGGCTTCTACATCATCATCATCCAAGCCCCTCCAATGAAGTGTGAGTAGTTTATTTCAGACCTATGGGTCCATAGCTAGTAGCTAGATGGCTTCTTCTCTCTTTTTGGATCTCAATACAATGTTCTCCCCCTCTCTTGTGGAGATCTATTCGATGTAATCTTCTTTTTGCGGTGTGTTTGTTGAGATCGATGAATTGTGGGTTTATGATCCAGTCTATCTATGAATAATATTTGAATCTTCTCTGAATTCTTTTATGTATGATTGGTTATCTTTGCAAGTCTCTTCGAATTATCAGTTTGGTTTGGCCTACTAGATTGGTTGTTCTTTCCATGGGAGAAGTGCTTAGCTTTGGGTTCAATCTCGCGGTGTCCTTTCCCAATGACAGAAGGGGCAGCAAGGCAAGTATTGTATTGTTTCCATCGAGGATAAAAAGATGGGGTTTTTATCATATTGCATGAAATTATCCCTCTACATCATGTCATCTTGCTTAAGGCATTACTCTATTTTTAACTTAATACTCTAGATGCATGCTGGATAGCGGTCGATGAGTGGAGTAATAGTAGTAGATGCATAATTGTTTCGGTCTACTTGTCTCGGACGTGATGCCTATATACATTATCATACCTAGATATTCTCATAACTATGCTCAATTCTGTCAATTGCTCAACAGTAATTTGTTCACCCACCGTAGAATTCTTATGCTCTTGAGAGAAGCCACTGATGAAACCTATGGCCCCCGGGTCTCTTTCTCATCATATCAATCTCCATTACTTTATTATTGCTTTGTTTTTACTTTGCTTTTACTTTATTTACTTTGCATCTCTATACCAAAAATACCAAAAATATTATTTATCATCTCTATCAGATCTCACTTTCGTAAGTGACCGTGAAGGGATTGACAACCCCTAAGCGCGTTGGTTGCGTTGAGCTATTGTTTTTGTGCAGGTACGAGGGACTCGAGCGTAGCCTCCTACTGGATTGATACCTTGGTTCTCAAAAACTGAGGGAAATACTTACGCTACTTTGCTGCATCATCCCTTCCTCTTCGGGGAAATCCAACGCAGTGCTCAAGAGGTAGCAGGGCACCCCATAGACACAAGTTGATCATTGATCTCTTAGCCGTGTGCGGTGCCCCCCTCCACCATAATCCACCTCGGTCATATCGTAGCGGTGCTTAGGCGAAGCCCTGTTCCGGTAGCATCATCATCATCGTCATCACGCCGCCGTGCTGACGAAGCTCTCCCTCGACACTCTGCTGGATCGTGAGTTCATGGGACATCACCGAGCCAAACGTGTGCAGATCGCGGAGGTGTCTTACTTTCAGTACTAGGATCGGTCGATCGTGAAGACGTATGACTACATCAACCGCACTATCATAACGCTTCCGCTTACGGTCTACGAGGGTACGTGGACAACACTCTCCCCTCTCGTTGCTATGCATCACCATGATCTTGCGTGTGCGTAGGATTTTTTGAAATTACTACGTTCCCCAACAGTGGCATCAGAGCTAGGTTCATGCGTAGATGTTATATGCACGAGTAGAACACAAAGGAGTTGTGGGTGTGGATATATACATATTGCTTGCCGTCACTAGTTGATTCTTGATTCGGTGGTATTGTTGGATGAAGCGGCCCAGACCGACATTACGCGTACGCTTACACGAGACTGGTTCTACCAACGTGCTTCGCACACAGGTGGCTGGTGGGTGTCAGTTTCTCCAACTTTAGTTGAATCGGATTCAATCAACTGGGTTCTTTCTGAAGATCAAAAAGCAATCACTATACCGCATTGCGGTTTTTGATGCGTAGGTAAGAACGGTTCTTGCTCAGCCCATAGTAGCCACGTAAAACTTGCAACAACAAGGTAGAGGACGTCTAACTTGTTTTTGCAGGGCATGTTGTGATGCGATATGGTCAATACATGATTCTAAATTTTATTGTATGAGATGATCATGTTTTGTAACACTGTTATCGGCAACTGGCAGGATCCATATGGTTGTCGCTTTATTGTATGAAATGCAATCGCCATGTAATTGCTTTACTTCATCACTAAGCGGTAGCGATAGTCGTAGAAGCAATAGTTGACGAGACGACAACGATGCTTCGATGGAGATCAAGGTGTCAAGCCGGTGACGATCGTGATCAAGACGGTGCTTTGGAGATGGAGATCAAAGGCACAAGATGATGATGGCCATATCATATCACTTATATTGATTGCATATGATGTTTATCATTTATGCATCTTATTTTTCTTAGTTCGACGGTAGCATTATAAGATGATCTCTCACTAAATTTCAAGTAATAAGTGTTCTCCTTGAGTATGCACCGTTGCTACAGTTCGTCGTGCCGAGACACCACGTGATGATCAGGTGTGATAAGCTCTACGTTCACATACAATGGGTGCAAGCCAGTTTTGCACACACAGAGTACTCGGGTTGAACTTGACGAGCCTAGCGTATGCAGATATGGCCTCAAAACACTGAGACCGAAAGGTCGAGCGTGAATCGTATAGTAGATATGATCAACATAGTGATGTTCACCATTGAAAACTACTCCATCTCATGTGATGATCGGACATGGTTTAGTTGATATGGATCACGTGATCACTTACATGATTAGAGAGATGTCTATCTAAGTGGGAGTTCTTAAGTAATTTGATTAATTGAACTTTAATTTATCATGAACTTAGTACCTGATAGTATTTTGCATGTCTATGTTGTTGTAGATAGATGGCCTGTGCTGTTGTTCTGTTGAATTTTAATGTGTTCCTAGAGAAAGCTAAGTTGAAAGATGATGGTAGCAACTACATGGATTGGGTTCGTAACTTGAGGATTATGCTCATTTCTACACAGAAGAATTACGTCCTGGAAGCACCGCTAGGTGACAAACCCGCGGTAGGAGCAACACCAGATGTTGTGAACACCTGGCAGAGCAAAGCTGATGACTACTCGATAGTTCAGTGTGCCATACTTTACGGCTTAGAACCGGGACTTCAACGATGTTTTGAACGTCATGGAGTATATGAGATGTTCCTGGAGTTGAAGTTGATATTTCAAGCAAATGCCCGGATTGAGAGATATGGAGTCTCCAATAAGTTCTACAGCTGCAAGATGGAGGAGAATAGTTCTGTCAGTGAACACATACTCAGAATGTTTGGGTACCACAACCACTTGACTCGGCTGGGAGTTAATCTTCCTGATGATAGTGTCATTGACAGAGTTCTTCAATCACTGCCACCAAGCTACAAGAGCTTCATGATGAACTATAATATGCAAGGGATAGATAAGACGATTCCTGAGCTCTTCGCAATGCTAAAAGTTGTGGAGGTAGAAATCAAGAAGGACCATCAAGTGTTGATGGTCAACATGACCACCAGTTTCAAGAAAAAGGGTAAAGGGAAGAAAGGGAACTTCAAGAAGAACAACAAGCCAGTTGCTGCTCAAGTGAAGAAACCCAAGTCTGGACCTAAGCCTGAGACTGAGTGCTTCTACTGCAAAGGGACTGGTCACTGGAAGCGGAACTGCCCCAAGTATTTGGCGGAGAAAAAGGATGGCCAAGTGAAAGGTATATTTGATATACATGTTATTGATGTGTACCTTACTAATGCTCGCAGTAGTGCCTGGGTATTTGATACTGGTTCAGTTGCTAACATTTGCAACTCGAAACAGGGGCTACGGATTAAGCGAAGATGACGATGTGACGATGCGCGTGGGAAATGGTTCCAAAGTCAATGTGATCGCCGTTGGCACACTACCTCTACATCTACCTTCGGTATTAGTTTTAGACCTAAATAATTGTTATTTGGTGCCAGCGTTGAGCATTAACATTATATCTGGATCTTGTTTGATGTGAGACGGTTATTCATTTAAATCAGAGAATAATGGTTGTTCTATTTATATGAGTAATATCTTTTATGGTCATGCACCCTTGATGAGTGGTCTATTTTTACTAAATCTTGATAGTAGTGATACACATGTTCATAGTATTGAAGCCAAAAGATGCAGAGTTGATAATGATAGTGCAAGTTATTTGTGGCACTGCCGTTTGGGTAATATTGGTGTAAAGCGCATGAAGAAACTCCATTCTGATGGACTCCTAGAATCACTTGGTACTTGCGAACCATGCCTCATGGGCAAGATGAGTAAAACTCCGTTTTCCGAAACAATGGAGCGAGCAACAGAGTTATTGGAAATCATACATACTGATGTATGTGGTCCAATGAACATTGAAGCTCGCAGCGGATATCGTTATTTTCTCACCTTCACAGATGATTTGAGCAGATATGGGTATATCTACTTAATGAAATATAAGTCTGAAACATTTGAAAAGTTTAAAGAATTTCAGAGTGAAGTGGAAAATCATCGTAACAAGAAAATCAAGTTTCTACAATCTGATCCTGGAGGTGAATATTTGAGTTATGAGTTTGGACTTCATTTGAAACAATGCGGGATAGTTTTGCAACTCACGCCACCTGGAGCACCACAACGTAATGGTGTGTCCGAACGCCGTAACCGCACTGTATTAGATATGGTGCGATCTATGATGTCTCTCACTGATTTACCGCTATCATTTTGGGGTTATGCTTTAGAGACGGCTGCATTCACATTAAATAGGGCACCATCTAAATCCGTTGAGACGACACCTTATGCAATGTGGTTTGGCAAGAAACTCAAGTTGTCGCTTCTTAAAGTTTGGGGCTGCGATGCTTATGTGAAAAAACTTCAACCTAATAAGCTCGAACCCAAATCGGAGAAATGTGTCTTCATAGGATACCCAAAGGAGACTATTGGGTACAACTTCTATCACAGATCTGAAGGCAAGATATTCGTTGCTAAGAACGGATCCTTTCTAGAGAAGGAGTTTCTCTTGAAAGAAGTGAGTGGGAGGAAAGTAGAACTTGATGAGGTAATTGTACCTGCTCCTTTATTGGAAAGTAGTTCATCACTAAAATCAGTTCCAGTGATTCCTACACTAGTAAGTGAGGAAGCTAATGATTATGATCATGCAACTTCTGATCAAGTTACTACCGAACCTTGTAGGTCAACCAGAGTAAGATCCGCACCAGAGTGGTACGGTAATCCTGTTCTAGAGGTCATGTTGCTTGACCATGACGAACCTACAAGCTATGAGGAAGCAATGATGAGCCCATATTCCGCAAAATGGCTTGAGGCCATGAAATCTGAGATGGGATCCATGTATGAGAACAAAGTGTGGACTTTGGTTGACTTGCCCGATGATCGGCAGGCCATAGAGAATAAATGGATCTTCAAGAAGAACACTGACGCTGACGGTAATGTTACTGTCTACAAAGCTCGACTTGTTGCAAAAGTTTTTCGACAAGTTCAAGGAGTTGACTATGATGAGACCTTCTCACCCGTAGCGATGCTTAAGTCCGTCCGAATCATGTTAGCAATTGTTGCATTTTATGGTTATGAAATTTGGCAAGTGGATGTCAAAACTGCATTCCTTAATGGATATCTTAAAGAAGAGTCATATATGATGCAACCAGAAGGTTTTGTTGATCCAAAAGGTGCTAACAAAGTGTGCAGGCTCCAGCGATCCATTTATGGACTGGTGCAATCCTCTCAGAGTTGGAATATATGCTCTGATAGTGTGATCAAAGCATATGGTTTTATACAGACTTTTGGAGAAGCCTGTATTTACAAGAAAGTGAGTGGGAGCTCCGTAGCATTTTTGATATTATATGTAGATGACATATTGTTGATCGAAAATGATACTGAATTTCTGAATAGCATAAAAGGATACTTGAATAAGAATTTTTCAATGAAAGACCTCGGTGAAGCTGCTTATATATTGGGCATCAAGATCTATAGAGATAGATCAAGATGCTTAATTGGACTTCCACAAAGCACATACCTTGATAAAGTATTGAAGAAGTTCAAAATGGATCAGGAAAAGAAAGGGTTCTTGCCTGTATTACAAGGTGTGAAGTTGAGTCAGACTCAATGCCTGACCATTACAGAAGATAGAGAGAAAATGAAAGGTGTTCCCTATGCTTCAGCCATAGGCTCTATCATGTATGCAATGCTGTGTACCAGACCTGATGTGTGCCTTGCTATCAGTTTAGCAGGGAGGTACCAAAGTAATCCAGGAGTGGATCACTGGACAGCGGTCAAGAACATCCTGAAATACCTGAAAAGGACTAAGGATATGTTTCTCGTATATGGAGGTGACAAAGAGCTCGTCGTAAATGGTTACGTCGATGCAAGCTTTGACACTGATCCGGATGACTCTAAGTCACAAACCAGATACGTGTTTTTATTAAATGGTGGAGCTGTCAATTGGTGCATTTCCAAGCAGAGCGTCGTGGCGGGATCTACATGTGAAGCGGAGTACATAGCTGCTTCGGAAGCAGCGAATGAAGGAGTCTGGATGAAGGAGTTCATATCCGATCTAGGTGTCATACCTAGTGCATCGGGTCCAATGAAAATCGTTTGTGACAATACTGGTGCAATTGCCTTGGCAAAGGAATCCAGATTTCACAAGAGAACCAAGCACATCAAGAGACGCTTCAATTCCATCCGTGATCAAGTCAAGGAGGGAGACATAGAGATTTGCAAGATACATACGGATCTGAATGTTGCAGACCCATTGACTAAGCCTCTCTCACAAGCAAAACATGATCAGCACCAAGACTCCATGAGTGTTAGAATCATTACAGTGTAATCTAGATTATTGACTCTAGTGCAAGTGGGAGACTGAAGGAAATATGCCCTAGAGGCAATAATAAAGTTGTTATTTATATTTCCTTATATCATGATAAATGTTTATTATTCATGCTAGAATTGTATTAACCGGAAACTTAGTACATGTGTGAATACATAGACAAACAGAGTGCCACTAGTATGCCTCTACTTGACTAGCTCGTTGAATCAATGATGGTTATGTTTCTTGACCATAGACATGAGTTGTCATTTGATTAACGGGATCACATCATTAGAGAATGATGTGATTGACTTGACCCATCTGTTAGCTTAGCATGATGATCGTTTAGTTTGTTGCTATTGCTTTCTCCATAACTTATACATGTTCCTATGACTATGAGATCATGCAACTCCCGAATACTGGAGGAACACTTTGTGTGCTACCAAATGTCACAACGTAACTAGGTGATTATAAAGGTGATCTACATGTGTCTCCGATGGTGTTTGTTGAGTTGGCATAGATCGAGATTAGGATTTGTCACTCCGATTGTCGGAGAGGTATCTCTGGGCCCTCTCGCTAATGCACATCAATATAAGCCTTGCAAGCAATATGACTAATGAGTTAGTTGCGGGATGATGCATTACAGAACGAGTAAAGAGACTTGCTGGTAACGAGATTGAACTAGGTATTGAGATACCGACGATCAAATCTAGGCCAAGTAACATACCGATGACAAAGGGAACAACGTATATCGTTATGCGGTTTGACCGATAAAGATCTTCGTAGAATATGTGGGAGCCAATATGAACATCCAGGTTCCTCTATTGGTTATTGACCAGAGACGTGTCTCGGTCATGTCTGCATAGTTCCCGAACCCGTAGGGTCCGCACGCTTAATGTTTGGTGACAATCGGTATTATGAGTTTATATGTTTTGATGTACCGAAGGTTGTTCGGAGTCCCGGATATGATCACGGACATGACGAGGAGTCTTGAAATGGTCGATACATAAAGATCGATATATTGGATGACTATGTTTGGACATCGGAGTGGTTCCGGGTAAGTTCGGGCATTAACCGGGGTACCGGGGGTTACCAGAACCCCCCCCCCCCCGCCCCGGGGAGCATATGGGCCCTAATGGCTTTAGGGGAGAGAGGGAAGGGCTGCCTAGGGCAGGCCACGCGCCCCCCAAGGCCTAGTCCGAATTGGACTATGGAGGAGGGGCGACGCCCCCTCCTTCCTTCTCTTCTCTCTTCCCTTTCCTTCTCTCCTACTCCTACTACATGGAAGGGGGGGAATCCTACTCCCGGTGGGAGTAGGACTCCCCAGGGAATGCCATAGTAGAGGGCTGGCCCTCCCCCTCCTCCACTCCTTTCTATACGAGGAGGGGGGCACCCCATAGACACAAGTTGATCATTGATCTCTTAGCCGTGTGCGGTGCCCCCCCTCCGCCATAATCCACCTCGGTCATATCGTAGCAGTGCTTAGGCAAAGCCCTGTTCCGGTAGCATCATCATCACTGTCATCACGCCATTGTGCTGACGAAGCTCTCCCTCGACACTCTCCTGGATCGTGAGTTCGTGGGACTTCACCGAGCCGAACGTGTGCAGATCGCGGAGGTGCCGTACTTTCGGTACTAGGATCGGTCGATCGTGAAGACATACGACTACATCAACCGCATTGTCATAACGCTTCCGCTTATGGTCCATGAGGGTACGTGGACAACACTCTCCCCTCTCGTTGCTATGCATCACCATGATCTTGCGTGTGCGTAGGATTTTTTTTGAAATTACTGCGTTCCCCAACACGTAGTATTTCAAAAAAATTGCCTACGATCATGCAAGATCTATCTAGGAGAAGCATAGCAACGAGTGGGGAGAGTGTGTCCACGTACCCTCGTAGACTAAAGGCGGAAGCGTTTAGTAACACGGTTGATGTAGCCGAACGTCTTTGCGATCCAACCGATCAAGTACCGAACGCACGGCACATCCGCGATCTGCACACGTTCAGCTCGGTGACATCCCTCGAACTCTCGATCCAGCTGAGGTCGAGGGAGAGTTACGTCAGCACGACGGCGTGGTGACGGTGATGATGAAGTTACCGGTGTAGGGCTTCGCCTAAGCACTACGACGATATGACCGAGGTGTGAAGTCGTGGAGAGGGGCACCGCACACGGCTAAAAGATCAATTTGTGTATCTATGGGGTGCCCCCTGGCCACATATATAAAGAAGGGGAGGGAAGAGGTGGCCGGCCCTACGGGGCGTGCCGGGTGTGGGGAATCCTACTAGGACTCCCCTCCCCAAAGTAGGATTCCCCTCCTCTTTCCTATTCCTAGTAGGAGAAGGAGGGAAGGAGGAGGGGAGAAGGAAGGAGGGGGGCGCCGCCCCCTCCTATTCCAATTCGTACCAGCCCATGGGGGGCACGCGGCCACCCCTTGAGGCCCTTCTCTCCTTTCCCGTATGGCCCATTAAGGCCCACTACTTCCCCCGGCGAATTCCCGTAACTCTCCGGTACTCCGAAAAATATACCCGAATCACTCGGAACCTTTCCGATGTCCGAATATAGCCTTCCAATATATCGATCTTTACGTCTCGACCATTTCGAGACTCCTCGTCATGTCCGTGATCTCATTCGGGACTCCGAGCAAACTTCGGTCATCAAATCACATAAACTCATAATACAAATCGTCATCGAACGTTAAGCGTGCGGACCCTACGGGTTCGAGAACTATGTAGGCATGACTGAGACACATCTCCGGTCAATAACCAATAGCGGAACCTGGATGCTCATATTGGCTCCTACATATTCTAAGAAGATCTTTATCGGTCAAACCGCATAACAACATACGCTGTTCCCTTTGTCATCGGTATGTTACTTGCCCGAGATTCGATCGTCGGTATCACCATACCTAGTTCAATCTCGGTACCAGCAAGTCTCTTTACTCTTTCTATAATGCATCATCTCGTAACTAACTCATTAGTCACATTGTTTGCAAGGCTTATAGTGATGTACATTACCGAAGGGGCCCAGAGATACCTCTCTGATACACGGAGTGACAAATCCTAATCTCGATCTATGCCAACTCAACAAACACCATCGGAGACACCTGTAGAGCATCTTTATAATCACCCAGTTATGTTGTGACGTTTGATATCACACAAGGTGTTCCTCCCGTATTCGGGAGTTGCATAATCTCATAGTCTGAGGAACATGTATAAGTCATGAAGAAAGCAATAGCAACAAAACTAAACGATCATTATGCTAAGCTAACGGATGGGTCTTTTCCATCACATCATTCTCTAATGATGTGATCCCATTCATCAAATGACAACACATGTCTATGGCTAGGAAACTTAACCATCTTTGATTAATGAGCTAGTCAAGTAGAGGCATACTAGGGACACTCTGTTTGTCTATATATTCACACATGTATTAAGTTTCCGGTATATACAATTCTATCATGAATAATAAACATTTATCATGATATAAGGAAATATAAATAACAACTTTATTATTGCCTCTATGGCATATTTCCTTCAGGGCTCTCCAACACTAATGGGGTAGGAGCAACAACAACAGTGTGTAGAGACCATAATGGATTGTATCTGGGTTCTTCGGCATTGGCGGTGCCCGGAATCACTGATCCAACAGTCTTGGAGGCCATATCGTGTCGCGAGGCACTCACACTATCCATAGCGTGTGATTGCAAGCCAGTGGCAGATGACATACACGACAAAAAGGGAAGAGCTCATCTGACAATGATTAGAGAAATTTACTTCATAGTTCCAATTTTATTAGTTATAGTTTTATTTATGAAAGTAGAGTATCGAATGTTGACACACACAATCTTGCCAAACTCACTTTGTCGCTTGATCAGGGTCGTCACTTGTGCCTTACTCGGCATAACCCGGTTTGTATCCCTCTTAATGTCCAACTAAATCAATGAAGTGTTGGCACCCCTAAAATAAAGAGGGAACTGGTGGTGCTTGTTTTCAAGGCAGTGGAGCGAGCAGTCATGGCGTTAGCACACCAGGAAGTCGGCAAGTCTCATTGCGCCTACCTACTGTAGTGGAGTTGAACGCTCTCCCTCAGGTCGGGTGCGCCGCTACTTTGCAGTGAACAGTCCTATCAACGTGACACCGTACTAATAAACCGAGGTAGGGAGGGCACGCTTCTGCACTGGCAGATCCTACTTCATCATGTGTTCGATTTCTTCGTAAGTCGTTATCACAATATGCATTTTTTTACGGAAAAGCTATTAGCTTTATTAACTTAAACAACACTTACATCGTCCGCTTAAAATATAGAGATAAAAGCAGGAGATGAGTCCAACCACACAGACAGAGCTACCACGGAATGACACATATTTTGGTTCACGGTTACAATGTTGAATCAAGACCTTCCCGAAATCACACTTGAGATCCCTACACTTATCAATAATTGGAGCCGCTATCATGGAATGACCCGTATTTTGGTTCAACGCTTCAACGATGATATGTCACAACATGTAAATACACATACTGTGGCATTTCAAAAGCACCATTGCAGCAAAAAAAATTATGTATCCAACAAATCCGTATTGGTTACAACAAACCACCAAGAAGAAAACATAGGGATGCATAATCCACATGCAACATCAACACAACATTTCTCGTATACTACACCAAAAAGAGGACGGGCTGCTTTCTGGGCTTTCGGGCCGTGTTTCTCTTGGTATCTTACGCTAAGCGTACCATAAACTCTACTCCCTCCTTCCATCTATATAGGGCCTAATGCGTTTTTTAAGACCTCCTTTGACTATTGACAAGATTAATAGTACATGACATGCTCAATGTGAAAATTATATCATTGAAAGCTCCTTTCACACACGAGTTTAACGGTGTGCTCTACTATTTGGTCAAAGTTAGCCTCGAAAAATGCATTAGGCCCTATATAGATGGAAGGAGGGAGTATCATCTATCATGCTTTTGCTTTGCTGCTCGATCGCCCGATCATTCAGTTTAATTGATTTGGAAACCATCCAATTTGAAATACTATACTACTGCATGATTATGTAAAAAAAAGCTATTACAAACACAAAGCAAAAGAGTCTGCCATAGACCAATCATGTAGCCGCGTCTCAACAACGACGGTCACCTCGAAGAGCAACAACTTCAGCCGGGCTTTCATTACCAACGCACCTTCCACCTTTGAATGCCTAAGAGGAGACGACGAGTGGATAGCGAGACTCGGTCGGTCCCGAAAAAGCCATCATCTTGGATTCACCAGTAACTGCATACATAGCACCCATGAAGATCAGCGCAGACCAACGACAAAGCACTAGAGAACCATATCACAAAACCTCCAAGCCATGTGTCCACCTATGATGCTTTAAACAGAGTAATGACACCAAGTTGCCGCCATTGCTGGTCCTACAACGAACCAAGACTTTTGCCCGGAGAGCACAACCTGATCAAGAAGGGAAGATGCCGGCACACCTTAGAGACGCCTCCAAGGACCAGTTGGAGATGCCCATGATTCCGCTGATTCTATTCATCTGATTTGAAAATCTTGTAAACCAAATGAGCCATGATTTCGCTGGAGATGCCCATGTTCCTGCTGCTGGCAAACATGTGTGTAGGGGTGGCACACTATAGCCTGTGTGAAATCGAAAGTCCTATTCTGATCCCGAGCTCAAATGCAGCCTGATGAATAGTAAAATCGAAAAAGTAGTCATTTTTTTTAAATCTATTTTTTGTGGTAAACTTTGACCAATGTTTGTACGCTGAAGAAATTTGAGCATGAAATGACATTCGTGGAAGTCATGGCCAAAAAAATCAGTACTCCAAAATATTTTCAAAACTAGCATTTTTTAGCATAGATTTTGTTTTTTTGCCCGGACTTCGGTGTATGTCATTTCGTGCTGAAATTTTACCAGCATACAAAACATTTGTTAAAGTTAACCAAAAAAATTCAGAATTTTTTGAATTGTTTCACTATTTTTTTTCAATTTTAGGCCTCCTTTGGTTCACAGGATAGAAATGTTATAGGAATAGAAAAATCATAGAATGTGAGATGACATGTATCTCCATTCCTATAGAGAAAGAGATGTCATTTGATGCATAGGATATGAATTTTTCCATTAAGTCTAGCTATTTTTTTTCCTCCAAAATGTGAAGGATTGATTCCTATCCTACATAGAAATATTAAATTCATTCCTATAAACCAAAGGGCTTCAAAGAAAATTTTTTTATGCAAATCATATCCTATAGAAATCCTATGAGATTCCTACAAACCAAAGAAGGATTTACTGTTGGCCTTGTTTGGATCCCTGAGTTAGAGTTAGTTTTAGTTTGTTGAGCTTCAAATATCCCAAAAGTATCCAAACATGATGGGTTAGTTTGGGTTAGTTGGATATAACCCACCAAAAAACTAGCCCACACTAGAGGAGCTTATTTGGGTTAGTTCTCCTGGGCCCACTAGAAAAAATAGTAAAAAAAAAGTCACCCCTTTCATCCAAACAGGGTCCAAATTAGTTAAATGATTGAAAACGGATATTTATTGTTAATCTAACCCTACCATCCAAACAGCTCTTTGGTTAAAGTTAGCTTAGGATTAGTTTAGGGTATCCAAACATGCCGTTGATGAGGTTGCATTTGAGCACGGAGCAGATACTCCAGTCCGTAAACGCTGCAGGATCGCGCCTTTCCCAGGAAATCTTGCGGTCGATTCTGCTAGTACTAGTACTACTGCAGCCAGGCGCATGCACCCATCGGGAAGCGAGACGGTTCACCACACACGCGGGCACGCGCGCAGCCGCATTTACTTCATCTCGGGAATTCCAACGGCCCATCGCAACTTAAACACGCTCAGCGGCCTAGGATTATATGCTCCGTTACTGCCACTCACTCCTGCTTAGGAAGGGAGTAGGAGGGGAGCAGAGTAGAGCGCGGGCGCCATGGGTGACAAGGACGAGGATCTCCACAGCGAACTGGACAAGATGGAGGCATTGCTTAGCTACTGGTCTGCGGTGACGAACGATGACCGTAAGCTCAGCAAGTTCGATCTTGGCTGCCTGGAGAGTATGATATTCTCTTGGTCCATCGAGGATATCTTCAACAGGGACCTCCTCAGGCAGAAGGTGACGCCTGATCTTTGCCTTATGCCTTTTTTTCTTTGTTTATAAGCTGCACGCGCATGTACTCAGTTTGCTAGTTTTGGGGTTTGATCTCCTATTCTTGCAGACCAATCCATCTTTTTGAAGGCTTGAAAGTAGCCCGTCGTGGTTGTTGATTTAATAACCAGTTTTAGATTTGGCACATGGTAGTACTCCCTCCATTTCACAATGTAGTGAGTTCGGGCTTCCCGAGATCTTCTGCCGTACTCGGTCTCGTTGGTTAAATATATGGTCAAACTTAGATTTCAGGAAATGCGGATGCACTATATTGTGAAATGGATGGAGTAGGTGATATGCACACATTTTTCTGTCCTTTCTGGTGGCTACTAGTTATGAAAGAACATTACATTACAGTACTCTTTACAAGAAGTGAGAAACTATTTCCCCCCTAAAAAAACTATTTTGTACCACAGAAGACCAACACGACGGTAAAATAATCTCAGGGGCAGAAGCTTGATCGGCTCAAATTTGAGTGTCATGGAGTTTTTTTTGTTTTTGAGCATTTTGAGTTTTTTTTAGCACATTTGGAGCATTTTGATTGTCATGGAGTGGTCGGGTAATCCCACTAAATCGAAACTCGCTAGCTGTTGGCGAGGCCCATCCCCAATCTAGACTCTCTAGCAGGCTCGGCCGAAGCCCGTTCCATACCCCTCTTGTCCCCCGTTCTTCTTATGTGGCTCCCTCGCGCCCCGCCAGCCATCAGGAAGGAGGTGCATCGAGCTCCTCAAATGACGGCCGCGCTGCTACCCTGCCAGTGCCCGCTCAAGGCTGAACCGCCGCACGTTGACCGCTGGCCGCTGCCTTCGCTCGCCGTATCCAAGTAGTATATCCGTCTTTTTTTCCCTGAATCTCCCATCTCTGGTTGTTTTTCATTTGGAATAATTAACCAAAAAACGGAGGAGCGCAGATGAAAAATATAACACTATCTACATCTCTAGGCCTGACGCTTAATCAGTCCCCTCTTTTAATACGGGTAGTGCTGACCTTGCATATGATTGGTGCTCGCTGCTTTGCCAAGCAGAATGCCCTGCTTGAACTGAATCGCACCCTTTTCCTTTTTTCCCCTTGTGTAGGTGGCTGAAGAAACCACCAATGGGTGTACAACACAGATTAGAAGGGAATATGCTATTTGTGCCCTTAACGTGTTTGATCATTTTCCCTGAGAAAACCCTGTGTTTGATCATTTTAGTAGGCTTGAGTATTTGTTCTTGTATTACCACGGTGTTGAATTCTCATTTCTTATCGCAAATATGTTTTTGATTCCACTGTGGTTATGGCCAAGTATAGATTCAACAGTTTGTATCTTTTGTTATCAACTGCCTACTGCATTGTTCTTCCCACATTGACCATTGACTGCTTAAGCTTAACTTCAAACCAGAATTAACAAAATATCATTGCAGGCTTACTTGGTGGTTTCTTCCCGTCGTTACAGGCTTACTTGGGTTCATTTGCCTGTCCTCTGATTGAAGAAGTACATACTGATGTATTTTCCTCATTAGATGGTTATGCCCAGGCAAACTTGACAATGCGAAATCAATACTTGGTTTCGAGGTTTCAGAGCCATCAACGGATAAGAAGTCGAGGGAGACGTATGATCCCAAAGAGGGAGACATAATAGTCGTGTCCTCTCGAAAACCAAAGCATGTGTCTGACTTGACGCAAAATAAGGAATCATACGTTCTAGGTTCAGTTCTGAAATCTGGAGAAGAAGATGGAGATATCCCACCCAATTGTTGTATTATTCGGTTTTCGTCAACCATTCCTGTTGAAGCAGACCCAGAAACAAAAGTACCTAAGGGGCAATTATTTGCTGTACTTCTCATAAATATGACTACATACAACCGTATTTGGAAGTGCCTCCGTATGGAAGTAAATGATACTAATCATGAGGAACATTGGAACAAATGGAGCAGCACCGGCATTGTTGATCTCGTGTGGCAGTATAAGCCAAGGGTATGTCACCTTTTACATGCAAAAATAACTTGGGCCCTTTCTTATGCCTTATCATGCCTTGTACTTCCTTCGTTCCTAAATATAAGTCTTTTTAGAGATTTCAATAGGAACTACATACGGATCAAAACGAGTGAATCTACACTCTAAAATATGTCTATATACGTCCGTATGTAGTCTCTATTGAAATCTCTAGAAAGACTTATATTTAGAAACGGGGGGAGTAGAAGTTAGTACTTGGTAGTTGGTACACGGACATACATGCACTATTAATGATTGTCTCTTAAGCTGGGGGCAACCTGCTGCCTCATTTCAAAATCATCTCTACATTTGAGTTACTTTTGATAATGTTGTCAGCACGGTGAATCTGTTGGTAACATTAAACATATCTTACTGCATGCGGGATGAGACTGGTTGATGTATTCATCGTCTTTTACTTGCACTATTTATCTACATGCTCGAGTTAATTGATTTACTTGCTAATTTTCCCCATGAAGGTTGTTGAAGATGGAAGCTTATCCTCCTCTCATAGACCAATTGATGGCCTTGGCCTTGAGAAATTCAACCTCAATGATTCACAGTTGGATGCAGTAGCAGATTGTGTCTCAGCAGTGGATAATGGCTCGTTCGCTTAAACTAATATGGGTCCCCCCTGGAACAGGCAAAACAAAAACCATCAGCACTATCTTGTGGGCAATGCTCATGAAGGGCTTAAAGACACTTACATGTGCACCTACGAATACTGCTGTACTGGAAGTCGCATCTCGAATTGTCAGGCTTGTTGGGGAGTCAGATGGCAACATATGCTTCCTGAATGACATTATCCTTTTTGGTAACAAAGAGAAGATGAAAATTGATAATTTTCATGATCTTTCCAGTGTATTCCTTGACTCTCGTGCTGAGTGGTTGTTGCCATGTTTCATGCCTAGAACAGGCTGGAGGCATTGCTTGTGCTCACTGATAGATCTTCTCGAGAATTCTGTGAGCAAGTACAGATCTCACATTGAAGATATTCTTGAAAAAATGGCCAGAGAAAACGAGAGCCCTAAGCAGGATAGTGAGAAACCTTGTTGTGTTTTGGCATCAGAGCCTCCTGCAGCAGAGCAAGAAAAGAATCCACGTTATCCTTTACATTCCAGTCTCAAGTCCAAAGATCATCTTACTGTACCTCTCCCGGTGTTCCGGAAGCCAGTACAGAACATGCCTGAAGAAGGGGAAAAAGAATACCACAAGGGGGGATGGTGTGATTCTGAAGCACTGAAGGAAGCACTCCGAGTACTGCCTTTCAAAGGTTATTTGAAAGATAGTTTCAACAAACTCTCGGGGGATTTGTGCGATTGCATTGAGACACTGTACCATGATCATCCAAGAAATTCAGAAACAAGACGCAGTTTTCAGTGTATGCTAGAAGTGGTTGAGTTGATCAAAATTCTTCCTGCTTTAATAAACTGTGACAAGGATAATAGTGATATATGGTCTGATGAACTTCTTGAGAGAAAGATACAAGATGGTGGTGACCCTACTTTGTGGCGTGAGGAGCTCACCTGTGTGCAGACTAACACATGCAATAAATCTAAGTTCAGGTTGGCCAGATCCCTGTGTGTGCAAGAACTAAGATATCTTGTTGATAACCTGGACCTTCCAAATTGTTACAGCATAAAAGAAATTCAATTCTACCTGTTGCAAAGAGTGAAATGCATTCTCTGTACAGTTTCCAGCTCATTCAGGTTGTACAATGTGCCCATGGACAATTCTCCTTCAGATATATGCTGGTTGGTCAAGAAGTCTGAAAAGTTGACTCTTGACTTGCTGATTGTCGATGAGGCTGCACAGCTTAAAGAGTGTGAAACCTTAATTCCTTTGCAGCTGCCAGGCATAAGGCAGGCTGTTTTTATCGGAGACGAATATCAGTTACCTGCTCTGGTGAAAAGCAAAGTAAGCTATATATGTTGACTATTCTCTGCTTTCATTTATTTATTTCTTTTGAAAGTGATGTATTTTGACATGTAATGTGATTATGTAGATATCTGACAATGCTAAATTTGGGCGAAGTGTTTTTGAGAGGTTAAGTATGCTGGGTTATTGTAAGCACCTTCTCAATGTGCAATACAGGATGCATCCAAAAATAAGCAAGTTTCCAGTTGTTACATTTTATGATGGCAAGATATCTGATGGTCCCAATGTCACTACTAAGAGCTATGAGAAGAGGTTTTTAGCAAGCAAAATCTTTGGGTCATACTCATTCATAAATGTAGATGGAGGACATGAAACAACTGAGAAGCACGGGCATGGCTGGAAAAACACAATTGAAGCTGCTGCAGTTTCGAGGATAGTGCAGAGGTTGTTCAAAGGTAACCAACAGTATTCAGTCGTGGTACTCTATTTTTTGTAAAGAACCTCCATTGATAAATATATGAGGTTGTGTTTTGGTTTGTCACATAGCGAAAGTCATGAAAGCAAGAGATTATTTGAGGGAAATGACAGTGTTACCCATGGTATTAATGTGCTGCGAATAAGAGAGATAAGTCTATGAATTTGCAGTCATAAATGTTGTGCGAGGGGGGAAGAGAAATGTGCGCTAAAGAGAGAAAATGTTGGTACAATATTTTTGAGAGGAAGGACAAATAATTAGTATGCTGTTCTGTGATGTACGTACACACAATCTGAGCCACTAGTAGCTTGTCCTTGGTTCACTGCTTGTATAATAGTTCTTTTCCCTCAATTGCAGAGTCATTCTCTACAGGAATCAAAATCTCCGTTGGTGTTGTGTCCCCATATAATGGTCAAGTTAGAGAAATCTCTGAGAAACTTGGGAAATCCTACGATAGGTACGACGGTTTCTCGGTGAAAGTGAAATCTGTGGATGGTTTCCAAGGTGCGGAGGAAGATATCATTATCATATCAACAGTGAGGAGCAATAAAGCTGGTTCTGTTGGATTTCTCACAAACATGCAGCGGACCAATGTGGCTCTCACGAGAGCTAAGTAAGTTTTTTGGTAGCTCGATTCCAGGGTATCTGCAAAAATGATTTTAAATTATATACTCCTTGTGGTCTTCCAAATTTAACTTGGACAGTTAATTCTTCTATAATACGGTGCTAAATATGAATCCACCAGTATCACTTTTATGCCACAAAACTTCCATATAGTTGGAATTACTGTTGGTTTAAAGCTACATAGTTTGAATGATATTCAAAGGCTCTTTATTGCCATCAGGAGTAACTTATTTGTTGTTGATCTTGCCAGGCACTGTTTATGGATAGTAGGAAATGGGACGACTTTATCCAACAGCAAGTCTGTTTGGCAGAAGATAGTCAAAGATGCGCAAGACCGGGATTGCTATTTTGATGCCGATGAGGACAAAGATTTGTCAAATGCAGTATTCAAGGCTGTCATCGAGCTCGACGATGCTGATAATCTAGTGGAAAAAATGGACTCGCTTGATATAGGCAAGCCAAGGTCTCAGGTATAACCAAAAGCCTTTCTGAAAATAGCTCATCATACGGACATGTCATATAAAAGCGCTGACAAATACGGTTGCTGGCAAGTGTGAGCTAACGTTTTTCATGTTTTATATGCAGAAATCAAGGTCCAAATACCGTTCATGAGATGTCAGGAGCCCCGAAATAGTACGGGTTGTTGTTTGTGTCACCTGGGCTTTGCTGAAGAAACTTCCACCTGCGTTGGTATGGCATGGCTGCTGTCGTGAGATGCCGTATATTTTGTTGAACCTATGTAGCTTGATGCACGTTTGATCGCTGAAGCTCAGTTGCATTCTGCTAAGAGCCTAAGACTGATAGAACTTTTATCCTGGACAAGACGTTGTTAATTACAGTACTGTAGGAGTATCATGCAGCTGGAATGTGGCACGAAACAGCTTATTATCTCTTTCTCGCTTTTGAACTGCCGAAACAGCTTCTCACCATATATTCAGTGGTTCAGACTTTATTCATCACACACGACACGTGCACTTCATTATTTTGGGGTAAGCTATATATAGAGCGGGTCGCCGGAGTGCACCACGGGCGCGGTCACGCGCGCTCAGCAGTCGATGTGGATGCTGCGCCAGCCGAAGTCGCCGCAGGCCTGGGTGTCCTCGAACACCTGGTACGGCGTGCCGGCGCAGCCGTGCTCGCTGTAGAGCGTCGCCGTCTCGCCGCGGAAGTTGAACTCGTGGCCGCCGTGGAAGTGGACGGGGCTGCACCCGCAGGTCCCCGCGCTCGACATGCGCCCCGTGCACGCGGGCCCGTCCCACGACGAGAAGTAGCTCCTCGGCCCCGTCCCGTCCGTCGCCGCCACGGTGATCGCGGCCACGGCCAGAATGGCGACGGCCATCGCCGCGGCAATCATCTTTGCGGCCATGATAACAGTGCTAAGGGTAGAAATGGCGATACCTTTTTCCTTCTTTTCGTATCGCACGGCATCATGCGTGTTCGGTTCTTGGTTTTATAGGTGAAGCCAAAAGGGAAGGTGGTCGAGTTCCTAGGGCTTGACGGTTTATTGTGTTGTGATTTTTCATTGTGTCTGTCGATCTAGAGAGCTTACATCGTTGCGTACGTGTCTGTGTAGTTCTCTGTTTACCTTTCCTGTTGTCATCAACGAGTCAACGTATATAGGGCGATACTAATGTTACAAACTTGCAACAAGGCTTGGAAAAATACAACTGAAAATGAACAATCGTGCATACCTATCTATTGAAAAGAAATTCACGTGTGAACTAGCGTGATGGTTAGGAGGACAGTGATATCCTCAGTCCACCAGGGTTTAAGTCCTAGACTTGACATTAGTACTCGCATTATTTCTGTATTTATTTCAGGCTTTCGGTGATGTTTTTTCGGTGGGAGGAAATGTTCCCGTCGACTGCAAGGCGTCTGTGGTAACTTCATAAAATCTCAAAATGCTATGTCGGTCCAGTCTCTCGGATGTGCTCATAGGGGTAGAGTGTGCATGCATGTGCTCATATGGATGAATGTATGTGAGCGACTTTGACTGTACCGAATTAAAAAAATCCACGTCTTCTCTTTCAAAAGTATATTTTTGTTAAAAATGAAATAAATTACACTTTAGAACAAGAATAACACTGGGTCAATTATACAAAAATATTCTGAGAAAGACGAAGCATCACAATTATTGCATTCTTACTGCAATCTCTCCTGCTAGGTCATGTGGATCCCTCCACTGGGGAGGCAGGAGTCCTTAATTCATGATGTTGAGGGGGGACTCGATATAAAAAATCTAAATGAAATTTTACTGTTTATCTCTCAAGGTAAGAGTTTCGAAGTCTTGATCCCTTGACGCATTGAAGGCGTATCCCTCCACAAATAAAGGCCCCCTCACTCCTTAACCAGCTTAGTAAAGTTTCCATTAAGGTAATCATTTTATATTTTGTGTAAACCCTTTTGCTCTTCATTTTATATATCAACTGACTCAAACCCACATATGTAACTTATTTTCTACTCTTCTATCAATGAAAGGTACACAGACTTTGTGTATTCGTGAAAAAAACTCCTTTTGAGGGTTTCTGAAAGTGAAAACCAAACCATATGCAAGCTACCCTATGGAAATGAAGTGGTTTTGTATTGCCGTTTGTCTTTTTTAGTTTGAGTTATTATGATAAGGATCCTACATGAGAAGCCTCTTGGGTAGTTCTCTGGTAGGTTTTTGCACAACCATCGTAGACCAACCAGAGCCTATGGTCGTAGAGAAGTGTTCTCCTCGAGTGAAACTGCCTGGGAAAATGATAAAAAAGAACATCAGATATAATTGAGAATAAAGAGATCTATGAAAAGATATAAATGCCCTTAAGAAAGTTAACTAGAACTAATATTCAAAAAAAAGTTAACTAGAACTATGGTGAGTATTGAGTAGGAATTTCAGATCCCGTCGACCCAATATGGTGAGATCTCATGTGGGCTTTTTCACATGCATAATTGCATAACGAGGCAGGTCTTTTTTCATGCATGATTGCATGGTGAGGTGGCGTGTTTATAAACTGAGAAGAATATGTTTGTGGGAATCACTTGTTTTGTTATTTTTGCAAAAAAAACTTGCAATCTATTCATCAAACATCATGGCACTACAAAGAATACGAGAAATAATAAAATTACCTCCATGTCCACAGATCACCTAGCAATGACTACAAGCACTGGAGCGAGCCGAAGGCGCACCGTCGTCGTCATCGCCACTCCCTCACCGGAACCGGGAAAACCTTATTGTAGTAGATAGTCGGGAAGTTGTAGCGCTCAGACCCCAAAGGAACAACACACTAGAACAACAACCACCACGATGAAGAGAAGTGTAAATCGGAAGAATCCAATCCATCGACATATGAATGCAAACGAACGAAGGCTGGATCCATGCAGATTCACCAAAGACAAACATGGATCGAATCCCGTGAGATCCGCTAGAGAAGCACCTCCACACGCCCTCCGATGACGTGATGCGTCGCTAGGACGGGGACTAAGCGGGGAGAACCTTATTCCATCTTCAGGGAGTCGTCACTATTCCGCCTTCCTAAACAGGACATAGACCCTAAACAAACTAAAAAATCACCTAAAGACTAAGTATGAGCCCTTCCACCGGCAAGAGACGGGATCCACTGCACTTCCATGGCCCTACGGCCGCAGGAGACGAGGCAGATCGATGACAACACCTGTGGGAGACGACCAAACCCTAAATGCCTGAGGGTCTTTCTTTCTTTCTCAGGAAGAAAGAAAACACATGTATGTCTCACTTATTTTGTAATATGTCGAACTTATTTTTTAATATTGTATAGTAAGTATTATCGGAAGCACTATTACTAAAGCAATAGAGCTCAAACCAAATTATGTTTTTGCTATCTATGTAAAATCTTGCCTTTTGCTATCTACACAAGTTTAGATCGTATATGGTGGCTCGTTTATGGACGGAAATTCACTGGAGGTGCGGGGACACTCACCTGCCAAGTGTTGCTCGGACGCTTGTGTCTCTTGATTCGCGAAATAGTTGGATCTCGCACGAGTTCATAGTAAGATTTAAGTTTCAGTTGTTGAAACTTATGATTTTTCATCTAAAATTTGTGTCTTTCTCGCTCGCTCTTACTAAGTTTCATGGATAAAATTTTAAGAGATTTTTCTTGTCGGTTGTTGGCACAAAAAATTGTGAGTTTATCGGTTGCTCGTACTAAGTTTCAAGAATAGTTGAAACTTAACATTTATTTTTAAAATTTGTCAAAGCGTATTTAAAATGAATCTTATTTGAAAGCCCTTATTACGAGAAACACGAATATGAAGATAAAACTTAATTTGGACTTTTCATTCAAAAGATATAAAAAAATTAAAATTGGAAGCCAAAATAAAAGCACACCCAAGGGATATGCGTGCCGTGAGGCCTGCGTGCCACAATCCTCCCCATATTTACGGAAACTACTACAGAGAATTGAGTTTATTCTAACTTTATTTTTTCCATTATTTTTTCAACTTTTTCTTGTACTTTTTCGTTGTTTACAACTTGTATCAATTTTGGTTTAACTGTTATAAGTATATTCTTCTACTTTTATGAAGTTTTAATATGGTTTTATCTTCCATTTTCCCCAATTACAAAGTTCAAAAATTATGTTCCCGTACGGTTCTTTGTGCTGTCTCGGTTGCCGCTGTACTAGGAACCAATTTCAGTGAAGGCAATGGACTAAGTTTAGACGGTTTTGACAAACTAGGCGTCATTTTGTTTGATACTGGAGGTGATGGATTTGAATTTATTTATTTTCACTTCAAAGTAAGTCCGTTAACCTATGCAACATGGGCATACTTTTAAGAAAAACAAATCTATTCCTTTCCCTCCCGGCGGCTAGGGCGAAGCTTCGTTACCTCCAAGCTCTGCAGGCGAGCCCGTGGACTCGTCTCCCCTCTGCCTGCCGCTCTGGCGGCCGACGACAAGGCAGGGAGTCTCGGCGCCTCGGTTCAGCTTAGTAGTTTAGCTTAGGTCTTTTTTAGTCCACGCAGGTGCAACTCTTCAGCTTGAAGATGGTTTTCCAAGCTTAGATCCTTCCTGAGTCCGTTCGTTGGGATGGAGTCGATGAAGTTCCGGTGTAGATTCTCGCCGTCTTCTTGAAGTGATGAGGTTATGATTTCTCGACATGCACACAAGACGGTGAGCTTTGGTGTTATATGTTTCAGATCAATTCAAGGGTTCAACGGTGACTACTGTTGCTCTAGGGCGTTGGGCGTTGCACAAAGAATTTTTGAACGTTATCGACAAGGCCAGGCCAACTCTTGTAAAGAGCGGTGAGGAGCGATGACAACACGGCTTCGGCGACTCGCTCTGACGTTGGTGGTCGTTCGGTGGTTCAAAGACTTCTATATAGAAGTAATTTTTATTATATATGAGATACTTTATACTTCTCGTGAACTTTATAATCCATTGGGTTCATTTACGCAAAAGAAAAGAAAAAGGCATGGGCACACCTTTCCAAGCTCTTGAAACCGTGAAAAGAAAGTAAAGTTTAGATCATGATCCAAAATGTTCCCAACTGACGAGTCATCATGGAAATAAACAGAAGACGATCCACGATCCACATGAAAAAACAACAAACACGAAGCTGCTAGAACGAATCTAAGCGTGACACGTGCAACACTTTTACTCCCCTCCCACCAATCTGCCAATCAGGCCGTCCTTCCACGACAATCTCAAAAGCCGAATCCTCCCAACACGACGCCGTCGCCTCCGCCCCACCCTCCAAACCCGGCGCTTTCCACAACACTTCACATGGGCGCAAACGCCCGGCCTCGTCAGCCCAACGCTACGCCGACAGGCCACCACTCGCTCCACGTACCCCCCTCCACTACGTCCCGATCTCTTTTGCACCCGAACAGACTCCGAGTCTGGATCATGGTGCGTCAGAAATGAAAGCGCGCTCAAAAGCGAGGTCGACGGTGCCATGACGAGGCCCCTGCGCACATGCGGCGGGATCTGCAAGATTATCCAATTAGCTCCGTCGCCTTTTAGCTTGTGTATATAAGCGCCCTGTATGCTGTTCTTTAGGTTTATCTGCACACCGCTGAATGCTGATCGGCTGACATCGAGTTCTTGAGGATACACTGCTATTAGCTAACTAGAATACGATGGGTGATCTGCAGATCGTGCTGGCAGGGGGGACGATCGAGGCGCAGCACGTGGAGATGAAGGTGCCGCTCTACTCCTACGGCTGCGAGAAGAAGATCAAGAAGGCGCTGTCGAATCTGAAAGGTACGCATCATGTCATAGGACATTTCTACGGGAAACCGCCTGAGCAATGGGTACGTTAGGGCGGCCATGCATGAATGCTAAGCTTGCTGCTACTTGCAGGGATTCACTCGGTTCAGGTGGATTACCACCAGCAGAAGGTGACGGTGTGGGGGATCTGCAACCGGAACGACGTGCTGGCGGCCGTCCGGCGGAAGCGGCGAGCGGCGCGGTTCTGGGGCGCGGACCAGCCGGATCTGGGCGAGGACGCTAGGCAGGGGGACGCCTCCAAGCACTACCTTCGAGCGTTCGCCGCGTACAGGAGTAGGAAGTCGTGGAAGAAGCTCTTCCCCATGATCCGGCTGTAACAGCAGTAGGCCGCGAGTGCGATGTTTTGTCTCAGTGCCTGCTGGCTGCTGCATGCATGGCCGCGTGCGTGTTGCACTGCAGTAATGGCCGGGAGTTGCTGGTAGTTTGGTACAGTAGCGCATGATGTTACATATCGAATAAATGTGCTCTGTCCTTGCCTTTTGGAATCGGCAGATTGCTCGGTAATCTGTAGGTTGGCAAATCCTTGCGATGCTGGAACTTTTTTTTTAAGAAAAACTTTTAATCTATTCATCGTATCATGGCAGTATAAAGAACACATAAATGATAAAAACTACATACATGCTCTTAGACTACTTAGCAAAGGTTTTAAAATATTAAAAGTTTAAAACTGTATTCCGCATCGACGCATGGATTAATCAAATTAGTATACGTACAGATCTGCGAACTGAGAGTATCTCAGATGGTTAAGTTCATTGTGGTGGAACCAACCCACAGGGTTTGTCCTAGACACTGATGGTCGCATTTTTTTGAATTTATTTCAGTCCTATTGGTGATGTGCATTTAGTGAGAGGAGACGTTTCTGTCAACTACAAAGGCGTTCATGACCATTTCGCCAATCTCAAGATGTTGTGCCGGCTCAATATCTTGAAAGTGCTCATAAAGATAGGGTGCGCTTGCGTGCATGGGTTCATAGGGTTAAGTGTATGTGTGTTTAGGTGAGCATCTGCGTTTGTACTCTGTTAAAAAAAGGTACTCCCTCCTACAGGCACAACTCTGGATGGGCCAGATCAAGAAATTCCTCTAAAATTTCGTCCTCAGGCTCAAAGTTAGCTCTACTCTCCACTGAATTTTTGTTGGGCTGGGCGGGCCATAGCCTAGTTTGGCCCAGCTGTAGCTCTGCCACTGCTCCCTCCGTCCCATAATATAAAAATGAGCTTGAAAAACGTTTTTATATTATGGGACAAAGGAAGTACCTCAGATCTCACCGCCGATCATTTGATCAAGACATCAAGTTCATAAATCAATCGTTCATGGCCCGATCCTATTCTCTATGCACCACGAGGTATTGAAAACAATTGTGTAACCTTGACGCAAGCGGTCGAGCGCATGCACTATATGGGTCGGCCCATTTTGGTTTTTCACACACGGTTTTGAAAACGTTATATAACCTTCCTTGAACCCTTTTTTCTTTTTTTCCTTTTCTTTTTTATTTTCTTAAATTCATGTTTTCTTCTGCATATGTGACCCTTTTTCAAATCAGAAATTGTGTTTAAAAACTGCAATTGATTTTTCAAATTTGTGAATTTTTATGTGAGATTTTTTTAAAAATACTGAACAATTTATCAAATACGCAAATAATTTCCAAATTTATGATATATTTGGCAATACGTGAATAGATTTTGAAATATAGGAAATTTTCAAATTTATCAACTTTTTGAAATCCAAGAAACATTTCTAAATTTCGAAACATTTTTTGAAGTGCAAGAACATAGTTCAAAATCACGAACATTTTTTCAAATATGGGAACATTTTTTTCCAATTCATTAACTGTTTTCTTGAATATCTGGAAAAAATAAAAATACAGAAACTATTTGAAAATTCATGAACATATTTTGAAATCTGGGATCATTTTTTGAGTTCCTGAATATTTTTGTAATATAGGTACAAATTTCAAATTCATGAACATTTTAAATCCATTTTTTTTCAAATTCATGGTCATTTTTTAAATCGGTACATTTTTTAATATAGGTACAAATTTCAAATTCATGAACATTTTAAATCCATTTTTTTCAAATTCATGGTCATTTTTTAAATCGGTACATTTTTTAAATGCATGAACATTTTTTGAAATAAGATAGCAATTTTAAAATTCAGGAGCATTTTGAAATCTTAGAACCATTTTAGAAAATTTTGAACACTTTTTGGATTTCGAAGCATTCTTTGAAATCCAAATATTTCTCAAATTTATGATATTTCTTTAAATCTGGAACACTTTCTCGAATTTATAAAAAAATTAAGAACATCTTTCAAGTTAAAAAACCAAAAAGAGGAAGAAAACAGTGGCACCCGCCCGACCAGCACATGGCATGTGTGTTTGTGACCATCCCGGTTTAGGTGGTCGGCTGAAGCATACGGGAGACCATCATTTGCCTTAAGTGCCGTTAGAGTGCATTTTGCGACTTGGCGCACGCCGCGCCCCCTCCGCTCCGGGCTGACACATTTACTTTTTTTTTTCCTGTTTTAAACCCCAAAACAGTGTGCACAATGTGATTTGAACCGCGCTCCTCCCGGTTTAGTATCGAACACAATAACCAGATGGGTCACCAGACCTGTTGTGCGAGTTTCCTTTTCTTATTTCTTAAAATGCAACGGTGGAAAAACACAGTTGTTTCCTGTTTTTTCTCTTCCTTTTTCTTTTTGTATTTTTACTTTCTTAAATGCGTGAACATTTACAAATTCTTGCTTTTTTAAAAAATTGATGAACTTTTTTTCCAAATCCATGAAGTTTTCATTTTTGTGATTTTTTCCCAGAGTGATGAATTTCTTTTCAAAATCGATGAACTTTTTTCAAGTTTGTTAATTTTTCTTCAAAATGATTAACTCTTTCTCAAAATCAATGAAAAAATTCCAATTTTGTGGACTCTATTTTTTGGACCTTTTTCCATTTTATGAACTTTTTCAAATTTGTAATGCTTTTTCAAAACTTGCAAACTTTTTCTCAAATGGGTGAACTTTTTTATAAAACCTGTAAGCCTTTTCTTATTTCACAATTTTTTTCAAAGTATTTTCTAGCAGATTAACAACATGAAAAATAAAAAAACACTAGCGAACGGCCAGGAGAGCGAAGCGAGTGGCACATCACCTGCAGCGAGCAAAGGGCAAGGAGCGAATTCGCGTTGCTGGTCCGCGACCCGCTTGGGAATGCGTGAGTGCTAGCTCTCCTTTCCGGCGCTGAAGGGGAGGAATAGGAGCCCTCTCATTTGGAAACCCACAGCCGGCAACAAATACCCTAAAAAAATACCAATTCCTAGGGGGGGCACTTTCGGAACCTTCAACCCATTGTGTTGAAGGCTTGGTTAACTTCGAAGTTGAAACTCTTTTCGCCTAGCTTGTCATGTCGGATAATTAACCACCTTGCACAACACGGATGGACAGCCACTTTCTTGATCTCATATGCTCCCATGGTACGGAGTCACCTAGGCTATTAGATTTGAGATCCAATGCGCATTTGGAGAGATTTGGGACATGCATGTATTAGGTGACTCCAAGAGGTTTTGCGGGAGCACTGTAGGAGACCATTGGATCTCAGATTTGATGGCTCGGATGCTCTCGTATCATGAGATCATACTAGCTTCGGGAACATCTCATATGCACTCTTTGCCCTCTTTGCAAGTAGCCTTCGTAGCTCGTCGCCTTTTTCAGTACGGATACTTCATATGAATCTTGTTGTGGTTGCAGAACGATATAAATGGAGACGGGCCAAAGCAGGCAGTTCGCTATGAAGTGATGTGGGATACCCGTGAAGGATTAAAACCAAGCATTGATGTTGCATGGAAGTTGAACAACCATGAATCGATGGTGCATGATGTTCGGTCCCAGATGGCTGGACTAGCTTCTGATCTTTGATGTCGGAGTGGAGAGTCTTTCGTCAATGTTAGAAAGGACATCAAGAATTTTAGAAGGGATTTTGAATTTCAAAAAGGCTGGTGACGCGGACGGTATGCGGTGGCGGTGACGAGAATAGTGGTAGGGCCATGATACGTCTCCAATGTATCTATAATTTATGAAGTATTCATGATGTTATTAACATTCTTGGATGTTTTACAATCATTTTATAGCAAATCTTTGTCATTTTTTGGGACTAACCTATTGACCCAGTGCCCAGTGCCAGTTGCTGTTTTTTGCTTGTTTTTTACATCATAGGAAATCAATATCAAACGGGGTCCAAACATCGCGAAACTTTTTGTGGATTTTTTATGGACTAGAAGACATACAGTGGGTCAGAGCAGCACCTGGGGGTGCCCCGAGGGGGCACAACCCACCAGGGCGCGCCTGGGGGCCCAGGCACGCCCAAGTGGGTTGTGCCCACCTCGGTGGCCTCCCGCACCCCCTCTTCGCCCTATAAATTGCCAAATTTTCCAAAACCCTCAAGGGTTAACCTAGATCAGAAGTTCCGCCGCCGCAAGGCTCTGTAGCCACCGAAAACCAATCTAGATCCTATTCCGGCACCCTGCCAGAGGCGGGAATCATCACCGGTGGTCATATTCATCATCCCGGCGGCCACCACGATGAGGAGGGAGTAGTCCACCCTCGGGGTTGAGGGTTTATACTAGTAGCTATGTGTTTAATCTCTCTCTCTCTCCCTCTCTCTCTCTCTCGTGTTCTTGAGATGTCATGATCTTGATGTATCGCGGGCTTTGTTAATATAGTCGGATCATATGGTGTTTTCCCCTCTCTATCTTGTTGTCATGAATTGAGTTTTCCCTTTGAGATTTCGTTGTTATCGAATTGAATACTTTTATGGATTTGAGAGCACTTGATATATACCTTGCATATGAATACTCGTGGTGACAATGGGGTATCGTATTGATTCACTTGATATATGTTTTGGCACTCAACTCGCGGATTCCTGAGGTGACATCGGGGTAATCTATGAATAGGGGTCGATGCATGTTCTTGTATTTGTTTCTCTGGTAAAATCTTGGAGCACTCTTTGAGGTTCTTAGTGTTGGATTGAGTATCATGAATCTGAAATTATTTGGTGTTATTTTAGTACAAACTCTTGGATAGATCGATCGGAAAGAATAGCTTCGAGGTGGTTTCGTACCCTACAAACGTTTTCTTCTTATGTTCTCTGCCAGATAGGAACTTCGGAGTGATTCTTCATCGCACTTTGAGGGGTGGTTATATGATCCAATTATATTAGCATTGTTGAGATATTGCACTAGCGAAAGTACAGACCCTAGGCTTCATTTTCAAGCATTGCAATACCGTTTTTGTGCCCATTTACTATGTGCTACCTTGCTGTTTTATTTATCCAGATTATAAAAATATATATATATATATATACCATCAATATTACACATTTATCACTATCTCTTCACCGAACTAGTGCACCTATACAATTTGCCATTGTATTGGGTGTGCTGGGGACACAAGAGATTTCTTATATTTGATTACAGGGTTGTTTGAGAGAGACCATCTTCATCCTACGCCTCCCATGGATTGATAAGCCTTAGGTCATCCACTTGAGGGAAAATCGCTACTGTCCTACAAAACTCTGCGCTTCGAGGCCCAACACATGTATACAAGAATAAAGTTGCGTAGTAGACATCAGACCACGAAGGGGTGGCTCCGCAACATGAGCATGTGCATTCCATGGGAGAATGGCGTGCCTTTGAGAAGCTGCTCCAGCACCTCCACAACCAGCATCGCGTAGTCCTCCAATAGCTCCGCCACGGTCCCCACCAGGATAATCGCCGACGAAGGTTCGCCTTGACCTTCACTTCATGGTTGAAAAGGAATGGGTTTTTGCTAGATCGGTTATTGTTCATACAAGTTGGAGCCCTTGTTTAGAAATACGGATGGGTGCATTGCCCTTGATGACAGTAAGATTCACTACTTTTGACTTTTCAAATTTGTTTAGCATATCATCCATCTTATCACCATCCTCTATATTGCCCAAACCAGCCACACTCGAACCCTCATACTTAACATAATAATACATGTAGTTAGCCACCCCATACCCCTTTGTTCGTATTAGTGCTATCAAATTGTAACGAGTGATGTCTGACATGCACATGGATCTCTCAAGATTGTCTCTATCATGGAAACGAAACCTAACTTACCAAACCACACTATATGTGGCTTCCTATGGGTCAGACACAAAGATGCGCGTGCTGACAGTTACCGGGTCAACTATGCTCGAATTTTTCGCCCTACTTTCCTCGAAATACAGGACTTGCAGTCGCCAGTGTTGCAGTGTGCACCCATTGGATTTGGCTCCTCCACATGGATCCTTCCCGCTCCTGGAGCCACGTACACCTTCCCTCCGACCCGGTCGCTATCCAAATCTTCTGAGAATCGACCTACTTGACACTGCAAGATGGGAACTATCATTTTTGGATAGATCCTTGGATCAATGGTGTGTCAATCGTGGAGCTGGCACCTCCTATGTTCGACCATGTGCCCGTTTAATATTTTCTACCTTGCTGTTTTTATTTATTCAGATTATAAAAATATATTTCTACCATCCATATTACACTTTTATCACCATCTCTTTGCCGAACTAGTGCACCTATACAATTTGCCATTGTATTGGGTGTGTTGGGGACACAAGAGATTTCTTGTTTTTGATTGCAAGGTTGTTTGAGAGAGACCATCTTCATCCTACGCCCCCCACGGATTGATAAACCTTAGGTCATCCACTTGAGGGAAAATTGCTACTGTCCTATAAAACTCTGTGCTTGGAGGCCCAACGCGTGTCTACAAGAATAAAGTTGCGTAGTAGACATCAAGCTCTTTTCTGGCGCCGTTGCCGGGGGGTAGGTAAGTGGCACTCACATCCCGCCAACCAAGCTCTTTTCTCGAGCCATTGCCGGGGAGGTGAGTGCATGAAGGTATATCTTTAGATCTTGCGATCGAATTTTTTAGTTTCTTGTTTTATCACTAGTTTGGTTTATAAAAAGAAAACTACCAAAAAATGGAATTTAGGTTGCATCATATTATTCATATTTATAATGTATTTCATGGAAATGATGGAAAAGATTCCGATAATTGTGCTCAATTGCTAGAAAAAGAATTCAACAAAATTTATGGCGTAAAAATGTTGGATGATGGGCATGATTGCAATATTGCTAGTTTGAATTCTTTGAATATCCATGATGCTAATGATATGCAAAGCCATAAGCTTGGGGATGCTATGTTTGATGAATATGATATTTTTAGTCCCCCAAGATTTGATGTGTAAATTTTTTATATTGATTGCATGCCTCCTATTTATGATGATTATAATGATGAAAGTGGATTTGGAGAGGTCATGAATTTATTTAGTGATGAATCCACCATTTTGGATGAGGCGTCAATTGACTATGATAACAAAGTTGCTATCTATGATGATTATGGTGATGACAAATATGCCATATTAAATAATGATAACCATGAAACTTGTCATCATGATTTTAGTTTTCAATCTCATGATAGTTATTTTGTTGAGTTTGCTCCCACCACCATTATGGATGAGAAGAAATTTTCTTATGTGGAGAGTAATAAATTTTTTATGCATGTGGATCATGAAAAGATTTCTTTATGGGACAGCTATATTGTTGAATTCATTCATGATGCTACCGAAAATTATTATGAGAGAGGAACATATGCTTCTACATATTGCGATAATATCAAGTTTCCTCTCTATGTGTTGAAATCTTTGAAGTTATGCTTGTTTTGCCTTCCTATGCTAGTTGATTCTTGTTCCCATAAGTTGTTTGCTCACAAAATCCCTATGCATAGGAAGTGGGTTAGGCTTAAATGTTCTTGTCATGTGATTCATGATGCTCTCTTTATGTTTCAATTCTTATCTTTTATGTGAGTATCATTGAAATCATCATGGCAAGATAAAAGGCATTAAAGAAAATCGCTTGTTGGAAGACAACCCAACACTTTTACCTACTGTTTTTATATTTTCACATGATTAGGCTACTGTAGTAATCATGTTTTATTGCTTTCGTTTCAACAAAGTGCCAAGTAAGACCTTTGGGATGGTCTATGGTGATAGTTGATTTGATCTTGTTGAAAAACAAAAACTTTTGCGCTCAGGAAAATAATTATCATTTTTAACAGAAGCTCTATTACTGATTCTTTTTGCAGAAGATTAATAGACAAATTTCCCAGGTTTTCCTAATTGTTCAGAATTTTTGGAGTAGCAGAAGTATAGTTGAAGTACAGATTACTACAGACTGTTCTATTTTTGACACATTCTGTTTTCAATGCATAGTTTGCTTGTTTTCTAGTTTCTATGGCTTATATTGCTCAATATAAATTGTGGAAATGATATGCTACAGTAGGTGTTGTGTGAGAACAATTATGAATCTTGTCTTTGACAGTACCAAAGTGAAATGATTTGCTCTTTATCATATTAACCTATCTCATGAAGTTCCGTTAAGTTTTCTGTGATTGAAGTTTTCAAGTTTTGGGTGAGGCATCGATATGAGGAGAATAAGGAGTGACCATACCCTAAGCTTGGGTATGCCCAAGGCATCCCAAGTTAATATTCAAGGAGGATCCAAGCAACTAAGCTTGGGGATACCCCGGAAGGCATCCCCTCTTTCGTCTCCAACATTACCGGTAACCTCACTTGGAGCTATATTTTTATTCGTCACATGATATGAGTTTTGCTTGGAGCATCAATTTATTTTGTTAAGGTTTGCTTTATTTTATTTAGAATAATGTTTTTCATATTTTATTTCAATAAAAATGTCAAGTATAGCCTTTGCCATGCTTATTTTGCAAGTCTACATGTTGCTGTTTTAAAATAGAAAGTTTATCGCTGTTGCAAAAATTCCCTAGAAAAGTCAGAATGTGATAAAATGTTGAAACTTTTTGCAAAATAAGCTCTGATAAATTTTAAATAGTTTGGTAAATATTTATAATATTTTAAGTTTAATAAGTATTGATACTCTTGCATTCTTTACAGACTGTACTATTTTGGCAGATTGCTGTTATGTTTGCATTGTTTGCATATGTTTGCTTGTTTAATCATTCTATTTGAGGATAGGAGTATTAAATATGCAGGGGAATTTGGTATACAATGTTGAATAATAATTTTAGTGATTTTCTACAGTAGAGAATGATAAGGTTTTTGCATTGGTTTATACTAACTTATCTCACGAGTTCTTGTTGAGTTTTGTGTGATGATTTTTTTAAGATTTAGGGAAACCATGATATAAAAGGAATTAAGGAGACACAAAAGATCAAGCTTGGGGATGCCGAAGGCACCCCAAGATAATATTTCAAGAAGTCTCAAGCATCTAAGCTTGGGGATGCCCCGATAGGCATCCCACCTTTCTTCTTCAACAATTATCGGTTAGTATCGGTTGAGCCTAAGTTTTTTCTTCCTCACATGATGTATGCTATTCTTGGAATGTCATTTTGTTTTGCTTGATGTTTTAATAAAATACTTAGATCTGAAAGTTTTTAAATAAGATAGAGTCCTCAAATAGCTACCCATTTACATAACTACTCGCTTGATCTTCACTTATATCTTTTTGGAGTAGCTTGTCATTTACTCTTATGGTTCACATGAGTAAATTGTTGAATGAATTGAATATCATGAAGTTGAAAATATATCATGCCTAGTAGTAGCTTCACATTGGGTTTAGAAAGTGAAATCTTTTGAAGCTTGACAATCACAATATTGGTCATACAAGCAATTCATGAGTAATTAATATAAGAAAGAGAACTTTCACATGCAAATACACTATCTTGGAAATCTTTTGTGATTGTGAGCCCCATCAAAATATTATATGCCAAAATTGTTGACGTTGGACAAGGAAGACAACGTAATGGTTTATGTTTGTTCATATTCACATAGAAGTTATATCTTCATAGATCCTTCAACATGTATTGCTTGCCCCCCATCCTTACTAGCCAAAAATTCTGCACCAAGTAGAGATACTACCTGTACATCCAAAAATCCTTAAACCCAAATCATATTTTCAAGAGTCCGTCATACCTACCTAAGGATTGAGCAAGATCCTTCACGTAAGTTGTCATTGGTGCAATAAGGCAATAAAAATTGCTTCTAAAAGTTTTAGATCATTTAGTGTAAGAGAAAATTGAGTGTTGTACGAACTTGTGATGGCAAAGAATAAAAGCGACAGACTGCATAATAAAGGTTGCTATCATAAGAGGCAATATAACATGATGTTCTTTTGCCCTAAGGGGTTGAGCATACAAACAAATAAGCGCATGACAACCTCTGCTTCCCTCTGCGAAGGGCCTACCTTTTACTTTTATGTATTTACTTTCATGCAAGAGTTAAAGTTTTTCTCTCCATTCCCTTTTATTTTTCTCTTTTGGCAAGCATCATGTGGTGAGGAAAGATCTAGGCACATATATCTAGTTGGATATGGGTAGCATGAGTTATTATTGTTGACATCACCCTTGAAGTGAATACGTTGGGAGACGACATTATAAGCCCCTATCTTTCTATGTGTCCGGTTGAAACGTTTTGCTCATGTGTATGCAATGAGTGTTAGCAATCATATAAGACTATATGATGGTTGAGTATGTGGAGCTCTTACTTAAACTCTGTTAAATAAGTTGAATTACAATTGCTTGGTGACTGAGAACATAGGTTGTTGAGTTTCA